>NW_028250953.1:0-727000 GCF_964263255.1 Lissotriton vulgaris | reverse complement strand
ATTCAACATGAGGCCCGATCCAAATGACATTTTGAATCATTTTTGGTAGAGTCCAAAAAATCCATTTTCTGATGAAAAACGATGACCCCGGACCAGTCGAACGTTGAAAAAATGGTCAATATTGATGAAATTTTAACATTTAATCTTTTGACTTTAAATGACGGTTGGATGTGAGTTATTACTTTTTCAACTAAAATAAGTGTGTTTAAAGTCATTTCTGTGCCTGAAATTGGTCAAAATTGAAGATTTTGAGTAAGCAAAACTCTGTAAAAATGGCAATTTTGGTCACTGTGAGGGTTTAAAAAGTGGTTATTCAACATGAGGCCCGATCCAAATGACATTTTGAATCATTTTTGGTAGAGTCCAAAAAATCAATTTTCTGATGAAAAACGATGACCCCGGACCAGTCGAACGTTGAAAAAATGGTCAATATTGATGAAATTTTAATATTTAATCTTTTGACTTTAAATGACGGTTGGATGTGAGTTATTACTTTTTCAACTAAAATAAGTGTGTTTAAAGTCATTTCTGTGCCTGAAATTGGTCAAAATTGAAGATTTTGAGTAAGCAAAACTCTGTAAAAATTGCAGTTTTGGTCACTGTGAGGTTTTAAAAAGTGGTTATTCAACATGAGGCCCGATCCAAATGACATTTTGAATCATTTTTGGTAGAGTCCAAAAAATCAATTTTGTGATGAAAAACGATGACCCCGGACCAGTCGAACGTTGAAAAAATGGTCAATATTGATGAAATTTTAACATTTAATCTTTTGACTTTAAATGACGGTTGGATGTTAATTATTACTTTTTCAACTAAAATAAGTGTGTATAAAGTCATTTCTGTGCCTGAAATTGGTCAAAATTGAAGATTTTGAGTAAGCAAAACTCTGTAAAAATGGCAGTTTTGGTCACTGTGAGGGTTTAAAAAGTGGTTATTCAACATGAGGCCTGATCCAAATGACATTTTGAATCATTTTTGGTAGAGTCCAAAAAATCCATTTTCTGATGAAAAACGATGACCCCGGACCAGTCGAACGTTGAAAAAATGGTCAATATTGATGAAATTTTAACATTTAATCTTTTGACTTTAAATGACGGTTGGATGTGAGTTATTACTTTTTCAACTAAAATAAGTGTGTTTAAAGTCATTTCTGTGCCTGAAATTGGTCAAAATTGAAGATTTTGAGTAAGCAAAACTCTGTAAAAATGGCAGTTTTGGTCACTGTGAGGGTTTAAAAAGTGGTTATTCAACATGAGGCCCGATCCAAATGACATTTTGAATCATTTTTGGTAGAGTCCAACAAATCAATTTTCTGATGAAAAACGATGACCCCGGACCAGTCGAACGTTGCAAAAATGGTCAATATTGATGAAATTTTAATATTTAATCTTTTGACTTTAAATGACGGTTGGATGTGAGTTATGACTTTTTCAACTAAAATAAGTGTGTTTAAAGTCATTTCTGTGCCTGAAATTGGTCTAAATTGAAGATTTTGAGTAAGCAAAACTCTGTAAAAATGGCAATTTTGGTCACTGTGAGGGTTTAAAAAGTTGTTATTCAACATGAGGCCCGATCCAAATGACATTTTGAATCATTTTTGGTAGAGTCCAAAAAATCAATTTTCTGATGAAAAACGATGACCCCGGACCAGTCGAACGTTGAAAAAATGGTCAATATTGATGAAATTTTAACATTTAATCTTTTGACTTTAAATGACGGTTGGATGTTAATTATTACTTTTTCAACTAAAATAAGTGTGTTTAAAGTCATTTCTGTGCCTGAAATTGGTCAAAATTGAAGATTTTGAGTAAGCAAAACTCTGTAAAAATGGCAGTTTTGGTCACTGTGAGGGTTTAAAAAGTGGTTATTCAACATGAGGCCTGATCCAAATGACATTTTGAATCATTTTTGGTAGAGTGCAAAAAATCAATTTTCTGATGAAAAACGATGACCCCGGACCAGTCGAACGTTGAAAAAATGGTCAATATTGATGAAATTTTAACATTTAATCTTTTGACTTTAAATGACGGTTGGATGTGAGTTATTACTTTTTCAACTAAAATAAGTTTGTTTAAAGTCATTTCTGTGCCTGAAATTGGTCAAAATTGAAGATTTTGAGTAAGCAAAACTCTGTAAAAATGGCAATTTTGGTCACTTTGAGGGTTTAAAAAGTGGTTATTCAACATGAGGCCCGATCCAAATGACATTTTGAATCATTTTTGGTAGAGTCCAAAAAATCAATTTTCTGATGAAAAACGATGACCCCGGACCAGTCGAACGTTGAAAAAATGGTCAATATTGATGAAATTTTAATATTTAATCTTTTGACTTTAAATGACGGTTGGATGTGAGTTATTACTTTTTCAACTAAAATAAGTGTGTTTAAAGTCATTTCTGTGCCTGAAATTGGTCAAAATTGAAGATTTTGAGAAAGCAAAACTCTGTTAAATGGCAGTTTTGGTCACTGTGAGGGTTTAAAAAGTGGTTATTCAACATGAGGCCCGATCCAAATGACATTTTTAATCATTTTTGGTAGAGTCCAAAAAATCAATTTTCTGATGAAAAACGATGACCCCGGACCAGTCGAACGTTGAAAAAATGGTCAATATTGATGAAATTTTAACATTTAATCTTTTGACTTTAAATGACGGTTGGATGTGAGTTATTACTTTTTCAACTAAAATAAGTGTGTTTAAAGTCATTTCTGTGCCTGAAATTGGTCAAAATTGAAGATTTTGAGTAAGCAAAACTCTGTAAAAATGGCAGTTTTGGTCACTGTGAGGGTTTAAAAAGTGGTTATTCAACATGAGGCCTGATCCAAATGACATGTTGAATCATTTTTGGTAGAGTCCAAAAAATCCATTTTCTGATGAAAAACGATGACCCCGGACCAGTCGAACGTTGAAAAAATGGTCAATATTGATGAAATTTTAACATTTAATCTTTTGACTTTAAATGACGGTTGGATGTGAGTTATTACTTTTTCAACTAAAATAAGTGTGTTTAAAGTCATTTCTGTGCCTGAAATTGGTCAAAATTGAAGATTTTGAGTAAGCAAAACTCTGTAAAAATGGCAATTTTGGTCACTGTGAGGGTTTAAAAAGTGGTTATTCAACATGAGGCCCGATCCAAATGACATTTTAAATCATTTTTGGTAGAGTCCAAAAAATCCATTTTCTGATGAAAAACGATGACCCCGGACCAGTCGAACGTTGAAAAAATGGTCAATATTGATGAAATTTTAACATTTAATCTTTTGACTTTAAATGACGGTTGGATGTGAGTTATTACTTTTTCAACTAAAATAAGTGTGTTTAAAGTCATTTCTGTGCCTGAAATTGGTCAAAATTGAAGATTTTGAGTAAGCAAAACTCTGTAAAAATGGCAGTTTTGGTCACTGTGAGGGTTTAAAAAGTGGTTATTCAACATGAGGCCCGATCTAAATGACATTTTGAATCATTTTTGGTAGAGTCCAAAAAATCAATTTTCTGATGAAAAACGATGACCCCGGACCAGTCGAACGTTGAAAAAATGGTCAATATTGACGAAATTTTAACATTTAATCTTTTGACTTTAAATGACGGTTGGATGTGAGTTATTACTTTTTCAACTACAATAAGTGTGTTTAAAGTCATTTCTGTGCCTGAAATTGGTCAAAATTGAAGATTTTGAGTAAGCAAAACTCTGTAAAAATGGCAGTTTTGGTCACTGTGAGGGTTTAAAAAGTGGTTATTCAACATGAGGCCTGATCCAAATGACATTTTGAATCATTTTTGGTAGAGTGCAAAAAATCAATTTTCTGATGAAAAACGATGACCCCGGACCAGTCGAACGTTGAAAAAATGGTCAATATTGATGAAATTTTAACATTTAATCTTTTGACTTTAAATGACGGTTGGATGTGAGTTATTACTTTTTCAACTAAAATAAGTTTGTTTAAAGTCATTTCTGTGCCTGAAATTGGTCAAAATTGAAGATTTTGAGTAAGCAAAACTCTGTAAAAATGGCAATTTTGGTCACTTTGAGGGTTTAAAAAGTGGTTATTCAACATGAGGCCCGATCCAAATGACATTTTGAATCATTTTTGGTAGAGTCCAAAAAATCAATTTTCTGATGAAAAACGATGACCCCGGACCAGTCGAACGTTGAAAAAATGGTCAATATTGATGAAATTTTAATATTTAATCTTTTGACTTTAAATGACGGTTGGATGTGAGTTATTACTTTTTCAACTAAAATAAGTGTGTTTAAAGTCATTTCTGTGCCTGAAATTGGTCAAAATTGAAGATTTTGAGAAAGCAAAACTCTGTTAAATGGCAGTTTTGGTCACTGTGAGGGTTTAAAAAGTGGTTATTCAACATGAGGCCCGATCCAAATGACATTTTTAATCATTTTTGGTAGAGTCCAAAAAATCAATTTTCTGATGAAAAACGATGACCCCGGACCAGTCGAACGTTGAAAAAATGGTCAATATTGATGAAATTTTAACATTTAATCTTTTGACTTTAAATGACGGTTGGATGTGAGTTATTACTTTTTCAACTAAAATAAGTTTGTTTAAAGTCATTTCTGTGCCTGAAATTGGTCAAAATTGAAGATTTTGAGTAAGCAAAACTCTGTAAAAATGGCAATTTTGGTCACTTTGAGGGTTTAAAAAGTGGTTATTCAACATGAGGCCCGATCCAAATGACATTTTGAATCATTTTTGGTAGAGTCCAAAAAATCAATTTTCTGATGAAAAACGATGACCCCGGACCAGTCGAACGTTGAAAAAATGGTCAATATTGATGAAATTTTAATATTTAATCTTTTGACTTTAAATGACGGTTGGATGTGAGTTATTACTTTTTCAACTAAAATAAGTGTGTTTAAAGTCATTTCTGTGCCTGAAATTGGTCAAAATTGAAGATTTTGAGAAAGCAAAACTCTGTTAAATGGCAGTTTTGGTCACTGTGAGGGTTTAAAAAGTGGTTATTCAACATGAGGCCCGATCCAAATGACATTTTTAATCATTTTTGGTAGAGTCCAAAAAATCAATTTTCTGATGAAAAACGATGACCCCGGACCAGTCGAACGTTGAAAAAATGGTCAATATTGATGAAATTTTAACATTTAATCTTTTGACTTTAAATGACGGTTGGATGTGAGTTATTACTTTTTCAACTAAAATAAGTGTGTTTAAAGTCATTTCTGTGCCTGAAATTGGTCAAAATTGAAGATTTTGAGTAAGCAAAACTCTGTAAAAATGGCAGTTTTGGTCACTGTGAGGGTTTAAAAAGTGGTTATTCAACATGAGGCCCGATCCAAATGACATTTTGAATCATTTTTGGTAGAGTCCAACAAATCAATTTTCTGATGAAAAACGATGACCCCGGACCAGTCGAACGTTGCAAAAATGGTCAATATTGATGAAATTTTAATATTTAATCTTTTGACTTTAAATGACGGTTGGATGTGAGTTATGACTTTTTCAACTAAAATAAGTGTGTTTAAAGTCATTTCTGTGCCTGAAATTGGTCTAAATTGAAGATTTTGAGTAAGCAAAACTCTGTAAAAATGGCAATTTTGGTCACTGTGAGGGTTTAAAAAGTTGTTATTCAACATGAGGCCCGATCCAAATGACATTTTGAATCATTTTTGGTAGAGTCCAAAAAATCAATTTTCTGATGAAAAACGATGACCCCGGACCAGTCGAACGTTGAAAAAATGGTCAATATTGATGAAATTTTAACATTTAATCTTTTGACTTTAAATGACGGTTGGATGTTAATTATTACTTTTTCAACTAAAATAAGTGTGTTTAAAGTCATTTCTGTGCCTGAAATTGGTCAAAATTGAAGATTTTGAGTAAGCAAAACTCTGTAAAAATGGCAATTTTGGTCACTGTGAGGGTTTAAAAAGTGGTTATTCAACATGAGGCCCGATCCAAATGACATTTTGAATCATTTTTGGTAGAGTCCAAAAAATCAATTTTCTGATGAAAAACGATGACCCCGGACCAGTCGAACGTTGAAAAAATGTTCAATATTGATGAAATTTTAACATTTAATCTTTTGACTTTAAATGACGGTTGGATGTGAGTTAATACTTTTTCAACTAAAATAAGTGTGTTTAAAGTCATTTCTGTGCCTGAAATTGGTCAAAATTGAAGATTTTGAGTAAGCAAAACTCTGTAAAAATGGCAATTTTGGTCACTGTGAGGGTTTAAAAAGTGGTTATTCAACATGAGGCCCGATCCAAATGACATTTTGAATCATTTTTGGTAGAGTCCAAAAAATCCATTTTCTGATGAAAAACGATGACCCCGGACCAGTCGAACGTTGAAAAAATGGTCAATATTGATGAAATTTTAACATTTAATCTTTTGACTTTAAATGACGGTTGGATGTGAGTTATTACTTTTTCAACTAAAATAAGTGTGTTTAAAGTCATTTCTGTGCCTGAAATTGGTCAAAATTGAAGATTTTGAGTAAGCAAAACTCTGTAAAAATGGCAATTTTGGTCACTGTGAGGGTTTAAAAAGTGGTTATTCAACATGAGGCCCGATCCAAATGACATTTTGAATCATTTTTGGTAGAGTCCAAAAAATCAATTTTCTGATGAAAAACGATGACCCCGGACCAGTCGAACGTTGAAAAAATGGTCAATATTGATGAAATTTTAATATTTAATCTTTTGACTTTAAATGACGGTTGGATGTGAGTTATTACTTTTTCAACTAAAATAAGTGTGTTTAAAGTCATTTCTGTGCCTGAAATTGGTCAAAATTGAAGATTTTGAGTAAGCAAAACTCTGTAAAAATTGCAGTTTTGGTCACTGTGAGGTTTTAAAAAGTGGTTATTCAACATGAGGCCCGATCCAAATGACATTTTGAATCATTTTTGGTAGAGTCCAAAAAATCAATTTTGTGATGAAAAACGATGACCCCGGACCAGTCGAACGTTGAAAAAATGGTCAATATTGATGAAATTTTAACATTTAATCTTTTGACTTTAAATGACGGTTGGATGTTAATTATTACTTTTTCAACTAAAATAAGTGTGTATAAAGTCATTTCTGTGCCTGAAATTGGTCAAAATTGAAGATTTTGAGTAAGCAAAACTCTGTAAAAATGGCAGTTTTGGTCACTGTGAGGGTTTAAAAAGTGGTTATTCAACATGAGGCCTGATCCAAATGACATTTTGAATCATTTTTGGTAGAGTCCAAAAAATCCATTTTCTGATGAAAAACGATGACCCCGGACCAGTCGAACGTTGAAAAAATGGTCAATATTGATGAAATTTTAACATTTAATCTTTTGACTTTAAATGACGGTTGGATGTGAGTTATTACTTTTTCAACTAAAATAAGTGTGTTTAAAGTCATTTCTGTGCCTGAAATTGGTCAAAATTGAAGATTTTGAGTAAGCAAAACTCTGTAAAAATGGCAGTTTTGGTCACTGTGAGGGTTTAAAAAGTGGTTATTCAACATGAGGCCCGATCCAAATGACATTTTGAATCATTTTTGGTAGAGTCCAACAAATCAATTTTCTGATGAAAAACGATGACCCCGGACCAGTCGAACGTTGCAAAAATGGTCAATATTGATGAAATTTTAATATTTAATCTTTTGACTTTAAATGACGGTTGGATGTGAGTTATGACTTTTTCAACTAAAATAAGTGTGTTTAAAGTCATTTCTGTGCCTGAAATTGGTCTAAATTGAAGATTTTGAGTAAGCAAAACTCTGTAAAAATGGCAATTTTGGTCACTGTGAGGGTTTAAAAAGTTGTTATTCAACATGAGGCCCGATCCAAATGACATTTTGAATCATTTTTGGTAGAGTCCAAAAAATCAATTTTCTGATGAAAAACGATGACCCCGGACCAGTCGAACGTTGAAAAAATGGTCAATATTGATGAAATTTTAACATTTAATCTTTTGACTTTAAATGACGGTTGGATGTTAATTATTACTTTTTCAACTAAAATAAGTGTGTTTAAAGTCATTTCTGTGCCTGAAATTGGTCAAAATTGAAGATTTTGAGTAAGCAAAACTCTGTAAAAATGGCAGTTTTGGTCACTGTGAGGGTTTAAAAAGTGGTTATTCAACATGAGGCCTGATCCAAATGACATTTTGAATCATTTTTGGTAGAGTGCAAAAAATCAATTTTCTGATGAAAAACGATGACCCCGGACCAGTCGAACGTTGAAAAAATGGTCAATATTGATGAAATTTTAACATTTAATCTTTTGACTTTAAATGACGGTTGGATGTGAGTTATTACTTTTTCAACTAAAATAAGTTTGTTTAAAGTCATTTCTGTGCCTGAAATTGGTCAAAATTGAAGATTTTGAGTAAGCAAAACTCTGTAAAAATGGCAATTTTGGTCACTTTGAGGGTTTAAAAAGTGGTTATTCAACATGAGGCCCGATCCAAATGACATTTTGAATCATTTTTGGTAGAGTCCAAAAAATCAATTTTCTGATGAAAAACGATGACCCCGGACCAGTCGAACGTTGAAAAAATGGTCAATATTGATGAAATTTTAATATTTAATCTTTTGACTTTAAATGACGGTTGGATGTGAGTTATTACTTTTTCAACTAAAATAAGTGTGTTTAAAGTCATTTCTGTGCCTGAAATTGGTCAAAATTGAAGATTTTGAGAAAGCAAAACTCTGTTAAATGGCAGTTTTGGTCACTGTGAGGGTTTAAAAAGTGGTTATTCAACATGAGGCCCGATCCAAATGACATTTTTAATCATTTTTGGTAGAGTCCAAAAAATCAATTTTCTGATGAAAAACGATGACCCCGGACCAGTCGAACGTTGAAAAAATGGTCAATATTGATGAAATTTTAACATTTAATCTTTTGACTTTAAATGACGGTTGGATGTGAGTTATTACTTTTTCAACTAAAATAAGTGTGTTTAAAGTCATTTCTGTGCCTGAAATTGGTCAAAATTGAAGATTTTGAGTAAGCAAAACTCTGTAAAAATGGCAGTTTTGGTCACTGTGAGGGTTTAAAAAGTGGTTATTCAACATGAGGCCTGATCCAAATGACATGTTGAATCATTTTTGGTAGAGTCCAAAAAATCCATTTTCTGATGAAAAACGATGACCCCGGACCAGTCGAACGTTGAAAAAATGGTCAATATTGATGAAATTTTAACATTTAATCTTTTGACTTTAAATGACGGTTGGATGTGAGTTATTACTTTTTCAACTAAAATAAGTGTGTTTAAAGTCATTTCTGTGCCTGAAATTGGTCAAAATTGAAGATTTTGAGTAAGCAAAACTCTGTAAAAATGGCAATTTTGGTCACTGTGAGGGTTTAAAAAGTGGTTATTCAACATGAGGCCCGATCCAAATGACATTTTAAATCATTTTTGGTAGAGTCCAAAAAATCCATTTTCTGATGAAAAACGATGACCCCGGACCAGTCGAACGTTGAAAAAATGGTCAATATTGATGAAATTTTAACATTTAATCTTTTGACTTTAAATGACGGTTGGATGTGAGTTATTACTTTTTCAACTAAAATAAGTGTGTTTAAAGTCATTTCTGTGCCTGAAATTGGTCAAAATTGAAGATTTTGAGTAAGCAAAACTCTGTAAAAATGGCAGTTTTGGTCACTGTGAGGGTTTAAAAAGTGGTTATTCAACATGAGGCCCGATCTAAATGACATTTTGAATCATTTTTGGTAGAGTCCAAAAAATCAATTTTCTGATGAAAAACGATGACCCCGGACCAGTCGAACGTTGAAAAAATGGTCAATATTGACGAAATTTTAACATTTAATCTTTTGACTTTAAATGACGGTTGGATGTGAGTTATTACTTTTTCAACTACAATAAGTGTGTTTAAAGTCATTTCTGTGCCTGAAATTGGTCAAAATTGAAGATTTTGAGTAAGCAAAACTCTGTAAAAATGGCAGTTTTGGTCACTGTGAGGGTTTAAAAAGTGGTTATTCAACATGAGGCCTGATCCAAATGACATTTTGAATCATTTTTGGTAGAGTGCAAAAAATCAATTTTCTGATGAAAAACGATGACCCCGGACCAGTCGAACGTTGAAAAAATGGTCAATATTGATGAAATTTTAACATTTAATCTTTTGACTTTAAATGACGGTTGGATGTGAGTTATTACTTTTTCAACTAAAATAAGTTTGTTTAAAGTCATTTCTGTGCCTGAAATTGGTCAAAATTGAAGATTTTGAGTAAGCAAAACTCTGTAAAAATGGCAATTTTGGTCACTTTGAGGGTTTAAAAAGTGGTTATTCAACATGAGGCCCGATCCAAATGACATTTTGAATCATTTTTGGTAGAGTCCAAAAAATCAATTTTCTGATGAAAAACGATGACCCCGGACCAGTCGAACGTTGAAAAAATGGTCAATATTGATGAAATTTTAATATTTAATCTTTTGACTTTAAATGACGGTTGGATGTGAGTTATTACTTTTTCAACTAAAATAAGTGTGTTTAAAGTCATTTCTGTGCCTGAAATTGGTCAAAATTGAAGATTTTGAGAAAGCAAAACTCTGTTAAATGGCAGTTTTGGTCACTGTGAGGGTTTAAAAAGTGGTTATTCAACATGAGGCCCGATCCAAATGACATTTTTAATCATTTTTGGTAGAGTCCAAAAAATCAATTTTCTGATGAAAAACGATGACCCCGGACCAGTCGAACGTTGAAAAAATGGTCAATATTGATGAAATTTTAACATTTAATCTTTTGACTTTAAATGACGGTTGGATGTGAGTTATTACTTTTTCAACTAAAATAAGTTTGTTTAAAGTCATTTCTGTGCCTGAAATTGGTCAAAATTGAAGATTTTGAGTAAGCAAAACTCTGTAAAAATGGCAATTTTGGTCACTTTGAGGGTTTAAAAAGTGGTTATTCAACATGAGGCCCGATCCAAATGACATTTTGAATCATTTTTGGTAGAGTCCAAAAAATCAATTTTCTGATGAAAAACGATGACCCCGGACCAGTCGAACGTTGAAAAAATGGTCAATATTGATGAAATTTTAATATTTAATCTTTTGACTTTAAATGACGGTTGGATGTGAGTTATTACTTTTTCAACTAAAATAAGTGTGTTTAAAGTCATTTCTGTGCCTGAAATTGGTCAAAATTGAAGATTTTGAGAAAGCAAAACTCTGTTAAATGGCAGTTTTGGTCACTGTGAGGGTTTAAAAAGTGGTTATTCAACATGAGGCCCGATCCAAATGACATTTTTAATCATTTTTGGTAGAGTCCAAAAAATCAATTTTCTGATGAAAAACGATGACCCCGGACCAGTCGAACGTTGAAAAAATGGTCAATATTGATGAAATTTTAACATTTAATCTTTTGACTTTAAATGACGGTTGGATGTGAGTTATTACTTTTTCAACTAAAATAAGTGTGTTTAAAGTCATTTCTGTGCCTGAAATTGGTCAAAATTGAAGATTTTGAGTAAGCAAAACTCTGTAAAAATGGCAGTTTTGGTCACTGTGAGGGTTTAAAAAGTGGTTATTCAACATGAGGCCTGATCCAAATGACATGTTGAATCATTTTTTGTAGAGTCCAAAAAATCCATTTTCTGATGAAAAACGATGACCCCGGACCAGTCGAACGTTGAAAAAATGGTCAATATTGATGAAATTTTAACATTTAATCTTTTGACTTTAAATGACGGTTGGATGTGAGTTATTACTTTTTCAACTAAAATAAGTGTGTTTAAAGTCATTTCTGTGCCTGAAATTGGTCAAAATTGAAGATTTTGAGTAAGCAAAACTCTGTAAAAATGGCAATTTTGGTCACTGTGAGGGTTTAAAAAGTGGTTATTCAACATGAGGCCCGATCCAAATGACATTTTAAATCATTTTTGGTAGAGTCCAAAAAATCCATTTTCTGATGAAAAACGATGACCCTGGACCAGTCGAACGTTGAAAAAATGGTCAATATTGATGAAATTTTAACATTTAATCTTTTGACTTTAAATGACGGTTGGATGTGAGTTATTACTTTTTCAACTAAAATAAGTGTGTTTAAAGTCATTTCTGTGCCTGAAATTGGTCAAAATTGAAGATTTTGAGTAAGCAAAACTCTGTAAAAATGGCAGTTTTGGTCACTGTGAGGGTTTAAAAAGTGGTTATTCAACATGAGGCCCGATCTAAATGACATTTTGAATCATTTTTGGTAGAGTCCAAAAAATCAATTTTCTGATGAAAAACGATGACCCCGGACCAGTCGAACGTTGAAAAAATGGTCAATATTGACGAAATTTTAACATTTAATCTTTTGACTTTAAATGACGGTTGGATGTGAGTTATTACTTTTTCAACTACAATAAGTGTGTTTAAAGTCATTTCTGTGCCTGAAATTGGTCAAAATTGAAGATTTTGAGTAAGCAAAACTCTGTAAAAATGGCAGTTTTGGTCACTGTGAGGGTTTAAAAAGTGGTTATTCAACATGAGGCCTGATCCAAATGACATTTTGAATCATTTTTGGTAGAGTGCAAAAAATCAATTTTCTGATGAAAAACGATGACCCCGGACCAGTCGAACGTTGAAAAAATGGTCAATATTGATGAAATTTTAACATTTAATCTTTTGACTTTAAATGACGGTTGGATGTGAGTTATTACTTTTTCAACTAAAATAAGTTTGTTTAAAGTCATTTCTGTGCCTGAAATTGGTCAAAATTGAAGATTTTGAGTAAGCAAAACTCTGTAAAAATGGCAATTTTGGTCACTTTGAGGGTTTAAAAAGTGGTTATTCAACATGAGGCCCGATCCAAATGACATTTTGAATCATTTTTGGTAGAGTCCAAAAAATCAATTTTCTGATGAAAAACGATGACCCCGGACCAGTCGAACGTTGAAAAAATGGTCAATATTGATGAAATTTTAATATTTAATCTTTTGACTTTAAATGACGGTTGGATGTGAGTTATTACTTTTTCAACTAAAATAAGTGTGTTTAAAGTCATTTCTGTGCCTGAAATTGGTCAAAATTGAAGATTTTGAGAAAGCAAAACTCTGTTAAATGGCAGTTTTGGTCACTGTGAGGGTTTAAAAAGTGGTTATTCAACATGAGGCCCGATCCAAATGACATTTTTAATCATTTTTGGTAGAGTCCAAAAAATCAATTTTCTGATGAAAAACGATGACCCCGGACCAGTCGAACGTTGAAAAAATGGTCAATATTGATGAAATTTTAACATTTAATCTTTTGACTTTAAATGACGGTTGGATGTGAGTTATTACTTTTTCAACTAAAATAAGTGTGTTTAAAGTCATTTCTGTGCCTGAAATTGGTCAAAATTGAAGATTTTGAGTAAGCAAAACTCTGTAAAAATGGCAGTTTTGGTCACTGTGAGGGTTTAAAAAGTGGTTATTCAACATGAGGCCTGATCCAAATGACATTTTGAATCATTTTTGGTAGAGTGCAAAAAATCAATTTTCTGATGAAAAACGATGACCCCGGACCAGTCGAACGTTGAAAAAATGGTCAATATTGATGAAATTTTAACATTTAATCTTTTGACTTTAAATGACGGTTGGATGTGAGTTATTACTTTTTCAACTAAAATAAGTTTGTTTAAAGTCATTTCTGTGCCTGAAATTGGTCAAAATTGAAGATTTTGAGTAAGCAAAACTCTGTAAAAATGGCAATTTTGGTCACTTTGAGGGTTTAAAAAGTGGTTATTCAACATGAGGCCCGATCCAAATGACATTTTGAATCATTTTTGGTAGAGTCCAAAAAATCAATTTTCTGATGAAAAACGATGACCCCGGACCAGTCGAACGTTGAAAAAATGGTCAATATTGATGAAATTTTAATATTTAATCTTTTGACTTTAAATGACGGTTGGATGTGAGTTATTACTTTTTCAACTAAAATAAGTGTGTTTAAAGTCATTTCTGTGCCTGAAATTGGTCAAAATTGAAGATTTTGAGAAAGCAAAACTCTGTTAAATGGCAGTTTTGGTCACTGTGAGGGTTTAAAAAGTGGTTATTCAACATGAGGCCCGATCCAAATGACATTTTTAATCATTTTTGGTAGAGTCCAAAAAATCAATTTTCTGATGAAAAACGATGACCCCGGACCAGTCGAACGTTGAAAAAATGGTCAATATTGATGAAATTTTAACATTTAATCTTTTGACTTTAAATGACGGTTGGATGTGAGTTATTACTTTTTCAACTAAAATAAGTGTGTTTAAAGTCATTTCTGTGCCTGAAATTGGTCAAAATTGAAGATTTTGAGTAAGCAAAACTCTGTAAAAATGGCAGTTTTGGTCACTGTGAGGGTTTAAAAAGTGGTTATTCAACATGAGGCCTGATCCAAATGACATGTTGAATCATTTTTGGTAGAGTCCAAAAAATCCATTTTCTGATGAAAAACGATGACCCCGGACCAGTCGAACGTTGAAAAAATGGTCAATATTGATGAAATTTTAACATTTAATCTTTTGACTTTAAATGACGGTTGGATGTGAGTTATTACTTTTTCAACTAAAATAAGTGTGTTTAAAGTCATTTCTGTGCCTGAAATTGGTCAAAATTGAAGATTTTGAGTAAGCAAAACTCTGTAAAAATGGCAATTTTGGTCACTGTGAGGGTTTAAAAAGTGGTTATTCAACATGAGGCCCGATCCAAATGACATTTTAAATCATTTTTGGTAGAGTCCAAAAAATCCATTTTCTGATGAAAAACGATGACCCCGGACCAGTCGAACGTTGAAAAAATGGTCAATATTGATGAAATTTTAACATTTAATCTTTTGACTTTAAATGACGGTTGGATGTGAGTTATTACTTTTTCAACTAAAATAAGTGTGTTTAAAGTCATTTCTGTGCCTGAAATTGGTCAAAATTGAAGATTTTGAGTAAGCAAAACTCTGTAAAAATGGCAGTTTTGGTCACTGTGAGGGTTTAAAAAGTGGTTATTCAACATGAGGCCCGATCTAAATGACATTTTGAATCATTTTTGGTAGAGTCCAAAAAATCAATTTTCTGATGAAAAACGATGACCCCGGACCAGTCGAACGTTGAAAAAATGGTCAATATTGACGAAATTTTAACATTTAATCTTTTGACTTTAAATGACGGTTGGATGTGAGTTATTACTTTTTCAACTAAAATAAGTGTGTTTAAAGTCATTTCTGTGCCTGAAATTGGTCAAAATTGAAGATTTTGAGTAAGCAAAACTCTGTAAAAATGGCAGTTTTGGTCACTGTGAGGGTTTAAAAAGTGGTTATTCAACATGAGGCCCGATCCAAATGACATTTTGAATCATTTTTGGTAGAGTCCAAAAAATCAATTTTCTGATGAAAAACGATGACCCCGGACCAGTCGAACGTTGAAAAAATGTTCAATATTGATGAAATTTTAACATTTAATCTTTTGACTTTAAATGACGGTTGGATGTGAGTTAATACTTTTTCAACTAAAATAAGTGTGTTTAAAGTCATTTCTGTGCCTGAAATTGGTCAAAATTGAAGATTTTGAGTAAGCAAAACTCTGTAAAAATGGCAATTTTGGTCACTGTGAGGGTTTAAAAAGTGGTTATTCAACATGAGGCCCGATCCAAATGACATTTTGAATCATTTTTGGTAGTCCAAAAAATCAATTTTCTGATGAAAAACGATGACCCCGGACCAGTCGAACGTTGAAAAAATGGTCAATATTGATGAAATTTTAACATTTAATCTTTTGACTTTAAATGACGGTTGGATGTGAGTTATTACTTTTTCAACTAAAATAAGTGTGTTTAAAGTCATTTCTGTGCCTGAAATTGGTCAAAATTGAAGATTTTGAGTAAGCAAAACTCTGTAAAAATGGCAGTTTTGGTCACTGTGAGGGTTTAAAAAGTGGTTATTCAACATGAGGCCCGATCTAAATGACATTTTGAATCATTTTTGGTAGAGTCCAAAAAATCAATTTTCTGATGAAAAACGATGACCCCGGACCAGTCGAACGTTGAAAAAATGGTCAATATTGACGAAATTTTAACATTTAATCTTTTGACTTTAAATGACGGTTGGATGTGAGTTATTACTTTTTCAACTACAATAAGTGTGTTTAAAGTCATTTCTGTGCCTGAAATTGGTCAAAATTGAAGATTTTGAGTAAGCAAAACTCTGTAAAAATGGCAGTTTTGGTCACTGTGAGGGTTTAAAAAGTGGTTATTCAACATGAGGCCTGATCCAAATGACATTTTGAATCATTTTTGGTAGAGTGCAAAAAATCAATTTTCTGATGAAAAACGATGACCCCGGACCAGTCGAACGTTGAAAAAATGGTCAATATTGATGAAATTTTAACATTTAATCTTTTGACTTTAAATGACGGTTGGATGTGAGTTATTACTTTTTCAACTAAAATAAGTTTGTTTAAAGTCATTTCTGTGCCTGAAATTGGTCAAAATTGAAGATTTTGAGTAAGCAAAACTCTGTAAAAATGGCAATTTTGGTCACTTTGAGGGTTTAAAAAGTGGTTATTCAACATGAGGCCCGATCCAAATGACATTTTGAATCATTTTTGGTAGAGTCCAAAAAATCAATTTTCTGATGAAAAACGATGACCCCGGACCAGTCGAACGTTGAAAAAATGGTCAATATTGATGAAATTTTAATATTTAATCTTTTGACTTTAAATGACGGTTGGATGTGAGTTATTACTTTTTCAACTAAAATAAGTGTGTTTAAAGTCATTTCTGTGCCTGAAATTGGTCAAAATTGAAGATTTTGAGAAAGCAAAACTCTGTTAAATGGCAGTTTTGGTCACTGTGAGGGTTTAAAAAGTGGTTATTCAACATGAGGCCCGATCCAAATGACATTTTGAATCATTTTTGGTAGAGTCCAAAAAATCAATTTTCTGATGAAAAACGATGACCCCGGACCAGTCGAACGTTGAAAAAATGGTCAATATTGATGAAATTTTAACATTTAATCTTTTGACTTTAAATGACGGTTGGATGTGAGTTATTACTTTTTCAACTAAAATAAGTGTGTTTAAAGTCATTTCTGTGCCTGAAATTGGTCAAAATTGAAGATTTTGAGTAAGCAAAACTCTGTAAAAATGGCAGATTTGGTCACTGTGAGGGTTTAAAAAGTGGTTATTCAACATGAGGCCTGATCCAAATGACATGTTGAATCATTTTTGGTAGAGTCCAAAAAATCCATTTTCTGATGAAAAACGATGACCCCGGACCAGTCGAACGTTGAAAAAATGGTCAATATTGATGAAATTTTAACATTTAATCTTTTGACTTTAAATGACGGTTGGATGTGAGTTATTACTTTTTCAACTAAAATAAGTGTGTTTAAAGTCATTTCTGTGCCTGAAATTGGTCAAAATTGAAGATTTTGAGTAAGCAAAACTCTGTAAAAATGGCAATTTTGGTCACTGTGAGGGTTTAAAAAGTGGTTATTCAACATGAGGCCCGATCCAAATGACATTTTAAATCATTTTTGGTAGAGTCCAAAAAATCCATTTTCTGATGAAAAACGATGACCCCGGACCAGTCGAATGTTGAAAAAATGGTCAATATTGATGAAATTTTAACATTTAATCTTTTGACTTTAAATGACGGTTGGATGTGAGTTATTACTTTTTCAACTAAAATAAGTGTGTTTAAAGTCATTTCTGTGCCTGAAATTGGTCAAAATTGAAGATTTTGAGTAAGCAAAACTCTGTAAAAATGGCAGTTTTGGTCACTGTGAGGGTTTAAAAAGTGGTTATTCAACATGAGGCCCGATCCAAATGACATTTTGAATCATTTTTGGTTGAGTCCAAAAAATCCATTTTCTGATGAAAAACGATGACCCCGGACCAGTCGAACGTTGAAAAAATGGTCAATATTGATGAAATTTTAACATTTAATCTTTTGACTTTAAATGACGGTTGGATGTGAGTTATTACTTTTTCAACTAAAATAAGTGTGTTTAAAGTCATTTCTGTGCCTGAAATTGGTCAAAATTGAAGATTTTGAGTAAGCAAAACTCTGTAAAAATGGCAATTTTGGTCACTGTGAGGGTTTAAAAAGTGGTTATTCAACATGAGGCCCGATCCAAATGACATTTTGAATCATTTTTGGTAGAGTCCAAAAAAATCAATTTTCTGATGAAAAACGATGACCCCGGACCAGTCGAACGTTGAAAAAATGGTCAATATTGATGAAATTTTAATATTTAATCTTTTGACTTTAAATGACGGTTGGATGTGAGTTATTACTTTTTCAACTAAAATAAGTGTGTTTAAAGTCATTTCTGTGCCTGAAATTGGTCAAAATTGAAGATTTTGAGAAAGCAAAACTCTGTTAAATGGCAGTTTTGGTCACTGTGAGGGTTTAAAAAGTGGTTATTCAACATGAGGCCCGATCCAAATGACATTTTGAATCATTTTTGGTAGAGTCCAAAAAATCAATTTTCTGATGAAAAACGATGACCCCGGACCAGTCGAACGTTGAAAAAATGGTCAATATTGATGAAATTTTAACATTTAATCTTTTGACTTTAAATGACGGTTGGATGTGAGTTATTACTTTTTCAACTAAAATAAGTGTGTTTAAAGTCATTTCTGTGCCTGAAATTGGTCAAAATTGAAGATTTTGAGTAAGCAAAACTCTGTAAAAATGGCAGTTTTGGTCACTGTGAGGGTTTAAAAAGTGGTTATTCAACTTGAGGCCTGATCCAAATGACATGTTGAATCATTTTTGGTAGAGTCCAAAAAATCCATTTTCTGATGAAAAACGATGACCCCGGACCAGTCGAACGTTGAAAAAATGGTCAATATTGATGAAATTTTAACATTTAATCTTTTGACTTTAAATGACGGTTGGATGTGAGTTATTACTTTTTCAACTAAAATAAGTGTGTTTAAAGTCATTTCTGTGCCTGAAATTGGTCAAAATTGAAGATTTTGAGTAAGCAAAACTCTGTAAAAATGGCAATTTTGGTCACTGTGAGGGTTTAAAAAGTGGTTATTCAACATGAGGCCCGATCCAAATGACATTTTAAATCATTTTTGGTAGAGTCCAAAAAATCCATTTTCTGATGAAAAACGATGACCCCGGACCAGTCGAACGTTGAAAAAATGGTCAATATTGATGAAATTTTAACATTTAATCTTTTGACTTTAAATGACGGTTGGATGTGAGTTATTACTTTTTCAACTAAAATAAGTGTGTTTAAAGTCATTTCTGTGCCTGAAATTGGTCAAAATTGAAGATTTTGAGAAAGCAAAACTCTGTAAAAATGGCAGTTTTGGTCACTGTGAGGGTTTAAAAAGTGGTTATTCAACATGAGGCCCGATCCAAATGACATTTTGAATCATTTTTGGTAGAGTCCAAAAAATCCATTTTCTGATGAAAAACGATGACCCCGGACCAGTCGAACGTTGAAAAAATGGTCAATATTGATGAAATTTTAACATTTAATCTTTTGACTTTAAATGACGGTTGGATGTGAGTTATTACTTTTTCAACTAAAATAAGTGTGTTTAAAGTCATTTCTGTGCCTGAAATTGGTCAAAATTGAAGATTTTGAGTAAGCAAAACTCTGTAAAAATGGCAGTTTTGGTCACTGTGAGGGTTTAAAAAGTGGTTATTCAACATGAGGCCCGATCCAAATGACATTTTGAATCATTTTTGGTAGAGTCCAAAAAATCAATTTTCTGATGAAAAACGATGACCCCGGACCAGTCGAACGTTGAAAAAATGTTCAATATTGATGAAATTTTAACATTTAATCTTTTGACTTTAAATGACGGTTGGATGTGAGTTAATACTTTTTCAACTAAAATAAGTGTGTTTAAAGTCATTTCTGTGCCTGAAATTGGTCAAAATTGAAGATTTTGAGTAAGCAAAACTCTGTAAAAATGGCAATTTTGGTCACTGTGAGGGTTTAAAAAGTGGTTATTCAACATGAGGCCCGATCCAAATGACATTTTGAATCATTTTTGGTAGAGTCCAAAAAATCCATTTTCTGATGAAAAACGATGACCCCGGACCAGTCGAACGTTGAAAAAATGGTCAATATTGACGAAATTTTAACATTTAATCTTTTGACTTTAAATGACGGTTGGATGTGAGTTATTACTTTTTCAACTAAAATAAGTGTGTTTAAAGTCATTTCTGTGCCTGAAATTGGTCAAAATTGAAGATTTTGAGTAAGCAAAACTCTGTAAAAATGGCAGTTTTGGTCACTGTGAGGGTTTAAAAAGTGGTTATTCAACATGAGGCCCGATCCAAATGACATTTTGAATCATTTTTGGTAGAGTCCAAAAAATCAATTTTCTGATGAAAAACGATGACCCCGGACCAGTCGAACGTTGAAAAAATGTTCAATATTGATGAAATTTTAACATTTAATCTTTTGACTTTAAATGACGGTTGGATGTGAGTTAATACTTTTTCAACTAAAATAAGTGTGTTTAAAGTCATTTCTGTGCCTGAAATTGGTCAAAATTGAAGATTTTGAGTAAGCAAAACTCTGTAAAAATGGCAATTTTGGTCACTGTGAGGGTTTAAAAAGTGGTTATTCAACATGAGGCCCGATCCAAATGACATTTTAAATCATTTTTGGTAGAGTCCAAAAAATCCATTTTCTGATGAAAAACGATGACCCCGGACCAGTCGAACGTTGAAAAAATGGTCAATATTGATGAAATTTTAACATTTAATCTTTTGACTTTAAATGACGGTTGGATGTGAGTTATTACTTTTTCAACTAAAATAAGTGTGTTTAAAGTCATTTCTGTGCCTGAAATTGGTCAAAATTGAAGATTTTGAGTAAGCAAAACTCTGTAAAAATGGCAGTTTTGGTCACTGTGAGGGTTTAAAAAGTGGTTATTCAACATGAGGCCCGATCTAAATGACATTTTGAATCATTTTTGGTAGAGTCCAAAAAATCAATTTTCTGATGAAAAACGATGACCCCGGACCAGTCGAACGTTGAAAAAATGGTCAATATTGACGAAATTTTAACATTTAATCTTTTGACTTTAAATGACGGTTGGATGTGAGTTATTACTTTTTCAACTACAATAAGTGTGTTTAAAGTCATTTCTGTGCCTGAAATTGGTCAAAATTGAAGATTTTGAGTAAGCAAAACTCTGTAAAAATGGCAGTTTTGGTCACTGTGAGGGTTTAAAAAGTGGTTATTCAACATGAGGCCTGATCCAAATGACATTTTGAATCATTTTTGGTAGAGTGCAAAAAATCAATTTTCTGATGAAAAACGATGACCCCGGACCAGTCGAACGTTGAAAAAATGGTCAATATTGATGAAATTTTAACATTTAATCTTTTGACTTTAAATGACGGTTGGATGTGAGTTATTACTTTTTCAACTAAAATAAGTTTGTTTAAAGTCATTTCTGTGCCTGAAATTGGTCAAAATTGAAGATTTTGAGTAAGCAAAACTCTGTAAAAATGGCAATTTTGGTCACTTTGAGGGTTTAAAAAGTGGTTATTCAACATGAGGCCCGATCCAAATGACATTTTGAATCATTTTTGGTAGAGTCCAAAAAATCAATTTTCTGATGAAAAACGATGACCCCGGACCAGTCGAACGTTGAAAAAATGGTCAATATTGATGAAATTTTAATATTTAATCTTTTGACTTTAAATGACGGTTGGATGTGAGTTATTACTTTTTCAACTAAAATAAGTGTGTTTAAAGTCATTTCTGTGCCTGAAATTGGTCAAAATTGAAGATTTTGAGAAAGCAAAACTCTGTTAAATGGCAGTTTTGGTCACTGTGAGGGTTTAAAAAGTGGTTATTCAACATGAGGCCCGATCCAAATGACATTTTTAATCATTTTTGGTAGAGTCCAAAAAATCAATTTTCTGATGAAAAACGATGACCCCGGACCAGTCGAACGTTGAAAAAATGGTCAATATTGATGAAATTTTAACATTTAATCTTTTGACTTTAAATGACGGTTGGATGTGAGTTATTACTTTTTCAACTAAAATAAGTTTGTTTAAAGTCATTTCTGTGCCTGAAATTGGTCAAAATTGAAGATTTTGAGTAAGCAAAACTCTGTAAAAATGGCAATTTTGGTCACTTTGAGGGTTTAAAAAGTGGTTATTCAACATGAGGCCCGATCCAAATGACATTTTGAATCATTTTTGGTAGAGTCCAAAAAATCAATTTTCTGATGAAAAACGATGACCCCGGACCAGTCGAACGTTGAAAAAATGGTCAATATTGATGAAATTTTAATATTTAATCTTTTGACTTTAAATGACGGTTGGATGTGAGTTATTACTTTTTCAACTAAAATAAGTGTGTTTAAAGTCATTTCTGTGCCTGAAATTGGTCAAAATTGAAGATTTTGAGAAAGCAAAACTCTGTTAAATGGCAGTTTTGGTCACTGTGAGGGTTTAAAAAGTGGTTATTCAACATGAGGCCCGATCCAAATGACATTTTTAATCATTTTTGGTAGAGTCCAAAAAATCAATTTTCTGATGAAAAACGATGACCCCGGACCAGTCGAACGTTGAAAAAATGGTCAATATTGATGAAATTTTAACATTTAATCTTTTGACTTTAAATGACGGTTGGATGTGAGTTATTACTTTTTCAACTAAAATAAGTGTGTTTAAAGTCATTTCTGTGCCTGAAATTGGTCAAAATTGAAGATTTTGAGTAAGCAAAACTCTGTAAAAATGGCAGTTTTGGTCACTGTGAGGGTTTAAAAAGTGGTTATTCAACATGAGGCCTGATCCAAATGACATGTTGAATCATTTTTTGTAGAGTCCAAAAAATCCATTTTCTGATGAAAAACGATGACCCCGGACCAGTCGAACGTTGAAAAAATGGTCAATATTGATGAAATTTTAACATTTAATCTTTTGACTTTAAATGACGGTTGGATGTGAGTTATTACTTTTTCAACTAAAATAAGTGTGTTTAAAGTCATTTCTGTGCCTGAAATTGGTCAAAATTGAAGATTTTGAGTAAGCAAAACTCTGTAAAAATGGCAATTTTGGTCACTGTGAGGGTTTAAAAAGTGGTTATTCAACATGAGGCCCGATCCAAATGACATTTTAAATCATTTTTGGTAGAGTCCAAAAAATCCATTTTCTGATGAAAAACGATGACCCCGGACCAGTCGAATGTTGAAAAAATGGTCAATATTGATGAAATTTTAACATTTAATCTTTTGACTTTAAATGACGGTTGGATGTGAGTTATTACTTTTTCAACTAAAATAAGTGTGTTTAAAGTCATTTCTGTGCCTGAAATTGGTCAAAATTGAAGATTTTGAGTAAGCAAAACTCTGTAAAAATGGCAGTTTTGGTCACTGTGAGGGTTTAAAAAGTGGTTATTCAACATGAGGCCCGATCCAAATGACATTTTGAATCATTTTTGGTTGAGTCCAAAAAATCCATTTTCTGATGAAAAACGATGACCCCGGACCAGTCGAACGTTGAAAAAATGGTCAATATTGATGAAATTTTAACATTTAATCTTTTGACTTTAAATGACGGTTGGATGTGAGTTATTACTTTTTCAACTAAAATAAGTGTGTTTAAAGTCATTTCTGTGCCTGAAATTGGTCAAAATTGAAGGTTTTGAGTAAGCAAAACTCTGTAAAAATGGCAATTTTGGTCACTGTGAGGGTTTAAAAAGTGGTTATTCAACATGAGGCCCGATCCAAATGACATTTTGAATCATTTTTGGTAGAGTCCAAAAAAATCAATTTTCTGATGAAAAACGATGACCCCGGACCAGTCGAACGTTGAAAAAATGGTCAATATTGATGAAATTTTAATATTTAATCTTTTGACTTTAAATGACGGTTGGATGTGAGTTATTACTTTTTCAACTAAAATAAGTGTGTTTAAAGTCATTTCTGTGCCTGAAATTGGTCAAAATTGAAGATTTTGAGAAAGCAAAACTCTGTTAAATGGCAGTTTTGGTCACTGTGAGGGTTTAAAAAGTGGTTATTCAACATGAGGCCCGATCCAAATGACATTTTGAATCATTTTTGGTAGAGTCCAAAAAATCAATTTTCTGATGAAAAACGATGACCCCGGACCAGTCGAACGTTGAAAAAATGGTCAATATTGATGAAATTTTAACATTTAATCTTTTGACTTTAAATGACGGTTGGATGTGAGTTATTACTTTTTCAACTAAAATAAGTGTGTTTAAAGTCATTTCTGTGCCTGAAATTGGTCAAAATTGAAGATTTTGAGTAAGCAAAACTCTGTAAAAATGGCAGTTTTGGTCACTGTGAGGGTTTAAAAAGTGGTTATTCAACTTGAGGCCTGATCCAAATGACATGTTGAATCATTTTTGGTAGAGTCCAAAAAATCCATTTTCTGATGAAAAACGATGACCCCGGACCAGTCGAACGTTGAAAAAATGGTCAATATTGATGAAATTTTAACATTTAATCTTTTGACTTTAAATGACGGTTGGATGTGAGTTATTACTTTTTCAACTAAAATAAGTGTGTTTAAAGTCATTTCTGTGCCTGAAATTGGTCAAAATTGAAGATTTTGAGTAAGCAAAACTCTGTAAAAATGGCAATTTTGGTCACTGTGAGGGTTTAAAAAGTGGTTATTCAACATGAGGCCCGATCCAAATGACATTTTAAATCATTTTTGGTAGAGTCCAAAAAATCCATTTTCTGATGAAAAACGATGACCCCGGACCAGTCGAACGTTGAAAAAATGGTCAATATTGATGAAATTTTAACATTTAATCTTTTGACTTTAAATGACGGTTGGATGTGAGTTATTACTTTTTCAACTAAAATAAGTGTGTTTAAAGTCATTTCTGTGCCTGAAATTGGTCAAAATTGAAGATTTTGAGAAAGCAAAACTCTGTAAAAATGGCAGTTTTGGTCACTGTGAGGGTTTAAAAAGTGGTTATTCAACATGAGGCCCGATCCAAATGACATTTTGAATCATTTTTGGTAGAGTCCAAAAAATCCATTTTCTGATGAAAAACGATGACCCCGGACCAGTCGAACGTTGAAAAAATGGTCAATATTGATGAAATTTTAACATTTAATCTTTTGACTTTAAATGACGGTTGGATGTGAGTTATTACTTTTTCAACTAAAATAAGTGTGTTTAAAGTCATTTCTGTGCCTGAAATTGGTCAAAATTGAAGATTTTGAGTAAGCAAAACTCTGTAAAAATGGCAGTTTTGGTCACTGTGAGGGTTTAAAAAGTGGTTATTCAACATGAGGCCCGATCCAAATGACATTTTGAATCATTTTTGGTAGAGTCCAAAAAATCAATTTTCTGATGAAAAACGATGACCCCGGACCAGTCGAACGTTGAAAAAATGTTCAATATTGATGAAATTTTAACATTTAATCTTTTGACTTTAAATGACGGTTGGATGTGAGTTAATACTTTTTCAACTAAAATAAGTGTGTTTAAAGTCATTTCTGTGCCTGAAATTGGTCAAAATTGAAGATTTTGAGTAAGCAAAACTCTGTAAAAATGGCAATTTTGGTCACTGTGAGGGTTTAAAAAGTGGTTATTCAACATGAGGCCCGATCCAAATGACATTTTGAATCATTTTTGGTAGAGTCCAAAAAATCCATTTTCTGATGAAAAACGATGACCCCGGACCAGTCGAACGTTGAAAAAATGGTCAATATTGACGAAATTTTAACATTTAATCTTTTGACTTTAAATGACGGTTGGATGTGAGTTATTACTTTTTCAACTAAAATAAGTGTGTTTAAAGTCATTTCTGTGCCTGAAATTGGTCAAAATTGAAGATTTTGAGTAAGCAAAACTCTGTAAAAATGGCAGTTTTGGTCACTGTGAGGGTTTAAAAAGTGGTTATTCAACATGAGGCCCGATCCAAATGACATTTTGAATCATTTTTGGTAGAGTCCAAAAAATCAATTTTCTGATGAAAAACGATGACCCCGGACCAGTCGAACGTTGAAAAAATGTTCAATATTGATGAAATTTTAACATTTAATCTTTTGACTTTAAATGACGGTTGGATGTGAGTTAATACTTTTTCAACTAAAATAAGTGTGTTTAAAGTCATTTCTGTGCCTGAAATTGGTCAAAATTGAAGATTTTGAGTAAGCAAAACTCTGTAAAAATGGCAATTTTGGTCACTGTGAGGGTTTAAAAAGTGGTTATTCAACATGAGGCCCGATCCAAATGACATTTTAAATCATTTTTGGTAGAGTCCAAAAAATCCATTTTCTGATGAAAAACGATGACCCCGGACCAGTCGAACGTTGAAAAAATGGTCAATATTGATGAAATTTTAACATTTAATCTTTTGACTTTAAATGACGGTTGGATGTGAGTTATTACTTTTTCAACTAAAATAAGTGTGTTTAAAGTCATTTCTGTGCCTGAAATTGGTCAAAATTGAAGATTTTGAGTAAGCAAAACTCTGTAAAAATGGCAGTTTTGGTCACTGTGAGGGTTTAAAAAGTGGTTATTCAACATGAGGCCCGATCTAAATGACATTTTGAATCATTTTTGGTAGAGTCCAAAAAATCAATTTTCTGATGAAAAACGATGACCCCGGACCAGTCGAACGTTGAAAAAATGGTCAATATTGACGAAATTTTAACATTTAATCTTTTGACTTTAAATGACGGTTGGATGTGAGTTATTACTTTTTCAACTACAATAAGTGTGTTTAAAGTCATTTCTGTGCCTGAAATTGGTCAAAATTGAAGATTTTGAGTAAGCAAAACTCTGTAAAAATGGGAGTTTTGGTCACTGTGAGGGTTTAAAAAGTGGTTATTCAACATGAGGCCTGATCCAAATGACATTTTGAATCATTTTTGGTAGAGTGCAAAAAATCAATTTTCTGATGAAAAACGATGACCCCGGACCAGTCGAACGTTGAAAAAATGGTCAATATTGATGAAATTTTAACATTTAATCTTTTGACTTTAAATGACGGTTGGATGTGAGTTATTACTTTTTCAACTAAAATAAGTTTGTTTAAAGTCATTTCTGTGCCTGAAATTGGTCAAAATTGAAGATTTTGAGTAAGCAAAACTCTGTAAAAATGGCAATTTTGGTCACTGTGAGGGTTTAAAAAGTGGTTATTCAACATGAGGCCCGATCCAAATGACATTTTGAATCATTTTTGGTAGAGTCCAAAAAATCCATTTTCTGATGAAAAACGATGACCCCGGACCAGTCGAACGTTGAAAAAATGGTCAATATTGACGAAATTTTAACATTTAATCTTTTGACTTTAAATGACGGTTGGATGTGAGTTATTACTTTTTCAACTAAAATAAGTGTGTTTAAAGTCATTTCTGTGCCTGAAATTGGTCAAAATTGAAGATTTTGAGTAAGCAAAACTCTGTAAAAATGGCAGTTTTGGTCACTGTGAGGGTTTAAAAAGTGGTTATTCAACATGAGGCCCGATCCAAATGACATTTTGAATCATTTTTGGTAGAGTCCAAAAAATCAATTTTCTGATGAAAAACGATGACCCCGGACCAGTCGAACGTTGAAAAAATGTTCAATATTGATGAAATTTTAACATTTAATCTTTTGACTTTAAATGACGGTTGGATGTGAGTTAATACTTTTTCAACTAAAATAAGTGTGTTTAAAGTCATTTCTGTGCCTGAAATTGGTCAAAATTGAAGATTTTGAGTAAGCAAAACTCTGTAAAAATGGCAATTTTGGTCACTGTGAGGGTTTAAAAAGTGGTTATTCAACATGAGGCCCGATCCAAATGACATTTTAAATCATTTTTGGTAGAGTCCAAAAAATCCATTTTCTGATGAAAAACGATGACCCCGGACCAGTCGAACGTTGAAAAAATGGTCAATATTGATGAAATTTTAACATTTAATCTTTTGACTTTAAATGACGGTTGGATGTGAGTTATTACTTTTTCAACTAAAATAAGTGTGTTTAAAGTCATTTCTGTGCCTGAAATTGGTCAAAATTGAAGATTTTGAGTAAGCAAAACTCTGTAAAAATGGCAGTTTTGGTCACTGTGAGGGTTTAAAAAGTGGTTATTCAACATGAGGCCCGATCTAAATGACATTTTGAATCATTTTTGGTAGAGTCCAAAAAATCAATTTTCTGATGAAAAACGATGACCCCGGACCAGTCGAACGTTGAAAAAATGGTCAATATTGACGAAATTTTAACATTTAATCTTTTGACTTTAAATGACGGTTGGATGTGAGTTATTACTTTTTCAACTACAATAAGTGTGTTTAAAGTCATTTCTGTGCCTGAAATTGGTCAAAATTGAAGATTTTGAGTAAGCAAAACTCTGTAAAAATGGCAGTTTTGGTCACTGTGAGGGTTTAAAAAGTGGTTATTCAACATGAGGCCTGATCCAAATGACATTTTGAATCATTTTTGGTAGAGTGCAAAAAATCAATTTTCTGATGAAAAACGATGACCCCGGACCAGTCGAACGTTGAAAAAATGGTCAATATTGATGAAATTTTAACATTTAATCTTTTGACTTTAAATGACGGTTGGATGTGAGTTATTACTTTTTCAACTAAAATAAGTTTGTTTAAAGTCATTTCTGTGCCTGAAATTGGTCAAAATTGAAGATTTTGAGTAAGCAAAACTCTGTAAAAATGGCAATTTTGGTCACTTTGAGGGTTTAAAAAGTGGTTATTCAACATGAGGCCCGATCCAAATGACATTTTGAATCATTTTTGGTAGAGTCCAAAAAATCAATTTTCTGATGAAAAACGATGACCCCGGACCAGTCGAACGTTGAAAAAATGGTCAATATTGATGAAATTTTAATATTTAATCTTTTGACTTTAAATGACGGTTGGATGTGAGTTATTACTTTTTCAACTAAAATAAGTGTGTTTAAAGTCATTTCTGTGCCTGAAATTGGTCAAAATTGAAGATTTTGAGAAAGCAAAACTCTGTTAAATGGCAGTTTTGGTCACTGTGAGGGTTTAAAAAGTGGTTATTCAACATGAGGCCCGATCCAAATGACATTTTTAATCATTTTTGGTAGAGTCCAAAAAATCAATTTTCTGATGAAAAACGATGACCCCGGACCAGTCGAACGTTGAAAAAATGGTCAATATTGATGAAATTTTAACATTTAATCTTTTGACTTTAAATGACGGTTGGATGTGAGTTATTACTTTTTCAACTAAAATAAGTTTGTTTAAAGTCATTTCTGTGCCTGAAATTGGTCAAAATTGAAGATTTTGAGTAAGCAAAACTCTGTAAAAATGGCAATTTTGGTCACTTTGAGGGTTTAAAAAGTGGTTATTCAACATGAGGCCCGATCCAAATGACATTTTGAATCATTTTTGGTAGAGTCCAAAAAATCAATTTTCTGATGAAAAACGATGACCCCGGACCAGTCGAACGTTGAAAAAATGGTCAATATTGATGAAATTTTAATATTTAATCTTTTGACTTTAAATGACGGTTGGATGTGAGTTATTACTTTTTCAACTAAAATAAGTGTGTTTAAAGTCATTTCTGTGCCTGAAATTGGTCAAAATTGAAGATTTTGAGAAAGCAAAACTCTGTTAAATGGCAGTTTTGGTCACTGTGAGGGTTTAAAAAGTGGTTATTCAACATGAGGCCCGATCCAAATGACATTTTTAATCATTTTTGGTAGAGTCCAAAAAATCAATTTTCTGATGAAAAACGATGACCCCGGACCAGTCGAACGTTGAAAAAATGGTCAATATTGATGAAATTTTAACATTTAATCTTTTGACTTTAAATGACGGTTGGATGTGAGTTATTACTTTTTCAACTAAAATAAGTGTGTTTAAAGTCATTTCTGTGCCTGAAATTGGTCAAAATTGAAGATTTTGAGTAAGCAAAACTCTGTAAAAATGGCAGTTTTGGTCACTGTGAGGGTTTAAAAAGTGGTTATTCAACATGAGGCCTGATCCAAATGACATGTTGAATCATTTTTTGTAGAGTCCAAAAAATCCATTTTCTGATGAAAAACGATGACCCCGGACCAGTCGAACGTTGAAAAAATGGTCAATATTGATGAAATTTTAACATTTAATCTTTTGACTTTAAATGACGGTTGGATGTGAGTTATTACTTTTTCAACTAAAATAAGTGTGTTTAAAGTCATTTCTGTGCCTGAAATTGGTCAAAATTGAAGATTTTGAGTAAGCAAAACTCTGTAAAAATGGCAATTTTGGTCACTGTGAGGGTTTAAAAAGTGGTTATTCAACATGAGGCCCGATCCAAATGACATTTTAAATCATTTTTGGTAGAGTCCAAAAAATCCATTTTCTGATGAAAAACGATGACCCCGGACCAGTCGAATGTTGAAAAAATGGTCAATATTGATGAAATTTTAACATTTAATCTTTTGACTTTAAATGACGGTTGGATGTGAGTTATTACTTTTTCAACTAAAATAAGTGTGTTTAAAGTCATTTCTGTGCCTGAAATTGGTCAAAATTGAAGATTTTGAGTAAGCAAAACTCTGTAAAAATGGCAGTTTTGGTCACTGTGAGGGTTTAAAAAGTGGTTATTCAACATGAGGCCCGATCCAAATGACATTTTGAATCATTTTTGGTTGAGTCCAAAAAATCCATTTTCTGATGAAAAACGATGACCCCGGACCAGTCGAACGTTGAAAAAATGGTCAATATTGATGAAATTTTAACATTTAATCTTTTGACTTTAAATGACGGTTGGATGTGAGTTATTACTTTTTCAACTAAAATAAGTGTGTTTAAAGTCATTTCTGTGCCTGAAATTGGTCAAAATTGAAGATTTTGAGTAAGCAAAACTCTGTAAAAATGGCAATTTTGGTCACTGTGAGGGTTTAAAAAGTGGTTATTCAACATGAGGCCCGATCCAAATGACATTTTGAATCATTTTTGGTAGAGTCCAAAAAAATCAATTTTCTGATGAAAAACGATGACCCCGGACCAGTCGAACGTTGAAAAAATGGTCAATATTGATGAAATTTTAATATTTAATCTTTTGACTTTAAATGACGGTTGGATGTGAGTTATTACTTTTTCAACTAAAATAAGTGTGTTTAAAGTCATTTCTGTGCCTGAAATTGGTCAAAATTGAAGATTTTGAGAAAGCAAAACTCTGTTAAATGGCAGTTTTGGTCACTGTGAGGGTTTAAAAAGTGGTTATTCAACATGAGGCCCGATCCAAATGACATTTTGAATCATTTTTGGTAGAGTCCAAAAAATCAATTTTCTGATGAAAAACGATGACCCCGGACCAGTCGAACGTTGAAAAAATGGTCAATATTGACGAAATTTTAACATTTAATCTTTTGACTTTAAATGACGGTTGGATGTGAGTTATTACTTTTTCAACTAAAATAAGTGTGTTTAAAGTCATTTCTGTGCCTGAAATTGGTCAAAATTGAAGATTTTGAGTAAGCAAAACTCTGTAAAAATGGCAGTTTTGGTCACTGTGAGGGTTTAAAAAGTGGTTATTCAACATGAGGCCCGATCCAAATGACATTTTGAATCATTTTTGGTAGAGTCCAAAAAATCAATTTTCTGATGAAAAACGATGACCCCGGACCAGTCGAACGTTGAAAAAATGTTCAATATTGATGAAATTTTAACATTTAATCTTTTGACTTTAAATGACGGTTGGATGTGAGTTAATACTTTTTCAACTAAAATAAGTGTGTTTAAAGTCATTTCTGTGCCTGAAATTGGTCAAAATTGAAGATTTTGAGTAAGCAAAACTCTGTAAAAATGGCAATTTTGGTCACTGTGAGGGTTTAAAAAGTGGTTATTCAACATGAGGCCCGATCCAAATGACATTTTGAATCATTTTTGGTAGAGTCCAAAAAATCCATTTTCTGATGAAAAACGATGACCCCGGACCAGTCGAACGTTGAAAAAATGGTCAATATTGACGAAATTTTAACATTTAATCTTTTGACTTTAAATGACGGTTGGATGTGAGTTATTACTTTTTCAACTAAAATAAGTGTGTTTAAAGTCATTTCTGTGCCTGAAATTGGTCAAAATTGAAGATTTTGAGTAAGCAAAACTCTGTAAAAATGGCAGTTTTGGTCACTGTGAGGGTTTAAAAAGTGGTTATTCAACATGAGGCCCGATCCAAATGACATTTTGAATCATTTTTGGTAGAGTCCAAAAAATCAATTTTCTGATGAAAAACGATGACCCCGGACCAGTCGAACGTTGAAAAAATGTTCAATATTGATGAAATTTTAACATTTAATCTTTTGACTTTAAATGACGGTTGGATGTGAGTTAATACTTTTTCAACTAAAATAAGTGTGTTTAAAGTCATTTCTGTGCCTGAAATTGGTCAAAATTGAAGATTTTGAGTAAGCAAAACTCTGTAAAAATGGCAATTTTGGTCACTGTGAGGGTTTAAAAAGTGGTTATTCAACATGAGGCCCGATCCAAATGACATTTTAAATCATTTTTGGTAGAGTCCAAAAAATCCATTTTCTGATGAAAAACGATGACCCCGGACCAGTCGAACGTTGAAAAAATGGTCAATATTGATGAAATTTTAACATTTAATCTTTTGACTTTAAATGACGGTTGGATGTGAGTTATTACTTTTTCAACTAAAATAAGTGTGTTTAAAGTCATTTCTGTGCCTGAAATTGGTCAAAATTGAAGATTTTGAGTAAGCAAAACTCTGTAAAAATGGCAGTTTTGGTCACTGTGAGGGTTTAAAAAGTGGTTATTCAACATGAGGCCCGATCTAAATGACATTTTGAATCATTTTTGGTAGAGTCCAAAAAATCAATTTTCTGATGAAAAACGATGACCCCGGACCAGTCGAACGTTGAAAAAATGGTCAATATTGACGAAATTTTAACATTTAATCTTTTGACTTTAAATGACGGTTGGATGTGAGTTATTACTTTTTCAACTACAATAAGTGTGTTTAAAGTCATTTCTGTGCCTGAAATTGGTCAAAATTGAAGATTTTGAGTAAGCAAAACTCTGTAAAAATGGCAGTTTTGGTCACTGTGAGGGTTTAAAAAGTGGTTATTCAACATGAGGCCTGATCCAAATGACATTTTGAATCATTTTTGGTAGAGTGCAAAAAATCAATTTTCTGATGAAAAACGATGACCCCGGACCAGTCGAACGTTGAAAAAATGGTCAATATTGATGAAATTTTAACATTTAATCTTTTGACTTTAAATGACGGTTGGATGTGAGTTATTACTTTTTCAACTAAAATAAGTTTGTTTAAAGTCATTTCTGTGCCTGAAATTGGTCAAAATTGAAGATTTTGAGTAAGCAAAACTCTGTAAAAATGGCAATTTTGGTCACTTTGAGGGTTTAAAAAGTGGTTATTCAACATGAGGCCCGATCCAAATGACATTTTGAATCATTTTTGGTAGAGTCCAAAAAATCAATTTTCTGATGAAAAACGATGACCCCGGACCAGTCGAACGTTGAAAAAATGGTCAATATTGATGAAATTTTAATATTTAATCTTTTGACTTTAAATGACGGTTGGATGTGAGTTATTACTTTTTCAACTAAAATAAGTGTGTTTAAAGTCATTTCTGTGCCTGAAATTGGTCAAAATTGAAGATTTTGAGAAAGCAAAACTCTGTTAAATGGCAGTTTTGGTCACTGTGAGGGTTTAAAAAGTGGTTATTCAACATGAGGCCCGATCCAAATGACATTTTTAATCATTTTTGGTAGAGTCCAAAAAATCAATTTTCTGATGAAAAACGATGACCCCGGACCAGTCGAACGTTGAAAAAATGGTCAATATTGATGAAATTTTAACATTTAATCTTTTGACTTTAAATGACGGTTGGATGTGAGTTATTACTTTTTCAACTAAAATAAGTTTGTTTAAAGTCATTTCTGTGCCTGAAATTGGTCAAAATTGAAGATTTTGAGTAAGCAAAACTCTGTAAAAATGGCAATTTTGGTCACTTTGAGGGTTTAAAAAGTGGTTATTCAACATGAGGCCCGATCCAAATGACATTTTGAATCATTTTTGGTAGAGTCCAAAAAATCAATTTTCTGATGAAAAACGATGACCCCGGACCAGTCGAACGTTGAAAAAATGGTCAATATTGATGAAATTTTAATATTTAATCTTTTGACTTTAAATGACGGTTGGATGTGAGTTATTACTTTTTCAACTAAAATAAGTGTGTTTAAAGTCATTTCTGTGCCTGAAATTGGTCAAAATTGAAGATTTTGAGAAAGCAAAACTCTGTTAAATGGCAGTTTTGGTCACTGTGAGGGTTTAAAAAGTGGTTATTCAACATGAGGCCCGATCCAAATGACATTTTTAATCATTTTTGGTAGAGTCCAAAAAATCAATTTTCTGATGAAAAACGATGACCCCGGACCAGTCGAACGTTGAAAAAATGGTCAATATTGATGAAATTTTAACATTTAATCTTTTGACTTTAAATGACGGTTGGATGTGAGTTATTACTTTTTCAACTAAAATAAGTGTGTTTAAAGTCATTTCTGTGCCTGAAATTGGTCAAAATTGAAGATTTTGAGTAAGCAAAACTCTGTAAAAATGGCAGTTTTGGTCACTGTGAGGGTTTAAAAAGTGGTTATTCAACATGAGGCCTGATCCAAATGACATGTTGAATCATTTTTTGTAGAGTCCAAAAAATCCATTTTCTGATGAAAAACGATGACCCCGGACCAGTCGAACGTTGAAAAAATGGTCAATATTGATGAAATTTTAACATTTAATCTTTTGACTTTAAATGACGGTTGGATGTGAGTTATTACTTTTTCAACTAAAATAAGTGTGTTTAAAGTCATTTCTGTGCCTGAAATTGGTCAAAATTGAAGATTTTGAGTAAGCAAAACTCTGTAAAAATGGCAATTTTGGTCACTGTGAGGGTTTAAAAAGTGGTTATTCAACATGAGGCCCGATCCAAATGACATTTTAAATCATTTTTGGTAGAGTCCAAAAAATCCATTTTCTGATGAAAAACGATGACCCCGGACCAGTCGAATGTTGAAAAAATGGTCAATATTGATGAAATTTTAACATTTAATCTTTTGACTTTAAATGACGGTTGGATGTGAGTTATTACTTTTTCAACTAAAATAAGTGTGTTTAAAGTCATTTCTGTGCCTGAAATTGGTCAAAATTGAAGATTTTGAGTAAGCAAAACTCTGTAAAAATGGCAGTTTTGGTCACTGTGAGGGTTTAAAAAGTGGTTATTCAACATGAGGCCCGATCCAAATGACATTTTGAATCATTTTTGGTTGAGTCCAAAAAATCCATTTTCTGATGAAAAACGATGACCCCGGACCAGTCGAACGTTGAAAAAATGGTCAATATTGATGAAATTTTAACATTTAATCTTTTGACTTTAAATGACGGTTGGATGTGAGTTATTACTTTTTCAACTAAAATAAGTGTGTTTAAAGTCATTTCTGTGCCTGAAATTGGTCAAAATTGAAGATTTTGAGTAAGCAAAACTCTGTAAAAATGGCAATTTTGGTCACTGTGAGGGTTTAAAAAGTGGTTATTCAACATGAGGCCCGATCCAAATGACATTTTGAATCATTTTTGGTAGAGTCCAAAAAAATCAATTTTCTGATGAAAAACGATGACCCCGGACCAGTCGAACGTTGAAAAAATGGTCAATATTGATGAAATTTTAATATTTAATCTTTTGACTTTAAATGACGGTTGGATGTGAGTTATTACTTTTTCAACTAAAATAAGTGTGTTTAAAGTCATTTCTGTGCCTGAAATTGGTCAAAATTGAAGATTTTGAGAAAGCAAAACTCTGTTAAATGGCAGTTTTGGTCACTGTGAGGGTTTAAAAAGTGGTTATTCAACATGAGGCCCGATCCAAATGACATTTTGAATCATTTTTGGTAGAGTCCAAAAAATCCATTTTCTGATGAAAAACGATGACCCCGGACCAGTCGAACGTTGAAAAAATGGTCAATATTGATGAAATTTTAACATTTAATCTTTTGACTTTAAATGACGGTTGGATGTGAGTTATTACTTTTTCAACTAAAATAAGTGTGTTTAAAGTCATTTCTGTGCCTGAAATTGGTCAAAATTGAAGATTTTGAGTAAGCAAAACTCTGTAAAAATGGCAGTTTTGGTCACTGTGAGGGTTTAAAAAGTGGTTATTCAACTTGAGGCCTGATCCAAATGACATGTTGAATCATTTTTGGTAGAGTCCAAAAAATCCATTTTCTGATGAAAAACGATGACCCCGGACCAGTCGAACGTTGAAAAAATGGTCAATATTGATGAAATTTTAACATTTAATCTTTTGACTTTAAATGACGGTTGGATGTGAGTTATTACTTTTTCAACTAAAATAAGTGTGTTTAAAGTCATTTCTGTGCCTGAAATTGGTCAAAATTGAAGATTTTGAGTAAGCAAAACTCTGTAAAAATGGCAATTTTGGTCACTGTGAGGGTTTAAAAAGTGGTTATTCAACATGAGGCCCGATCCAAATGACATTTTAAATCATTTTTGGTAGAGTCCAAAAAATCCATTTTCTGATGAAAAACGATGACCCCGGACCAGTCGAACGTTGAAAAAATGGTCAATATTGATGAAATTTTAACATTTAATCTTTTGACTTTAAATGACGGTTGGATGTGAGTTATTACTTTTTCAACTAAAATAAGTGTGTTTAAAGTCATTTCTGTGCCTGAAATTGGTCAAAATTGAAGATTTTGAGAAAGCAAAACTCTGTAAAAATGGCAGTTTTGGTCACTGTGAGGGTTTAAAAAGTGGTTATTCAACATGAGGCCCGATCCAAATGACATTTTGAATCATTTTTGGTAGAGTCCAAAAAATCCATTTTCTGATGAAAAACGATGACCCCGGACCAGTCGAACGTTGAAAAAATGGTCAATATTGATGAAATTTTAACATTTAATCTTTTGACTTTAAATGACGGTTGGATGTGAGTTATTACTTTTTCAACTAAAATAAGTGTGTTTAAAGTCATTTCTGTGCCTGAAATTGGTCAAAATTGAAGATTTTGAGTAAGCAAAACTCTGTAAAAATGGCAGTTTTGGTCACTGTGAGGGTTTAAAAAGTGGTTATTCAACATGAGGCCCGATCCAAATGACATTTTGAATCATTTTTGGTAGAGTCCAAAAAATCAATTTTCTGATGAAAAACGATGACCCCGGACCAGTCGAACGTTGAAAAAATGTTCAATATTGATGAAATTTTAACATTTAATCTTTTGACTTTAAATGACGGTTGGATGTGAGTTAATACTTTTTCAACTAAAATAAGTGTGTTTAAAGTCATTTCTGTGCCTGAAATTGGTCAAAATTGAAGATTTTGAGTAAGCAAAACTCTGTAAAAATGGCAATTTTGGTCACTGTGAGGGTTTAAAAAGTGGTTATTCAACATGAGGCCCTATCCAAATGACATTTTGAATCATTTTTGGTAGAGTCCAAAAAATCCATTTTCTGATGAAAAACGATGACCCCGGACCAGTCGAACGTTGAAAAAATGGTCAATATTGACGAAATTTTAACATTTAATCTTTTGACTTTAAATGACGGTTGGATGTGAGTTATTACTTTTTCAACTAAAATAAGTGTGTTTAAAGTCATTTCTGTGCCTGAAATTGGTCAAAATTGAAGATTTTGAGTAAGCAAAACTCTGTAAAAATGGCAGTTTTGGTCACTGTGAGGGTTTAAAAAGTGGTTATTCAACATGAGGCCCGATCCAAATGACATTTTGAATCATTTTTGGTAGAGTCCAAAAAATCAATTTTCTGATGAAAAACGATGACCCCGGACCAGTCGAACGTTGAAAAAATGTTCAATATTGATGAAATTTTAACATTTAATCTTTTGACTTTAAATGACGGTTGGATGTGAGTTAATACTTTTTCAACTAAAATAAGTGTGTTTAAAGTCATTTCTGTGCCTGAAATTGGTCAAAATTGAAGATTTTGAGTAAGCAAAACTCTGTAAAAATGGCAATTTTGGTCACTGTGAGGGTTTAAAAAGTGGTTATTCAACATGAGGCCCGATCCAAATGACATTTTAAATCATTTTTGGTAGAGTCCAAAAAATCCATTTTCTGATGAAAAACGATGACCCCGGACCAGTCGAACGTTGAAAAAATGGTCAATATTGATGAAATTTTAACATTTAATCTTTTGACTTTAAATGACGGTTGGATGTGAGTTATTACTTTTTCAACTAAAATAAGTGTGTTTAAAGTCATTTCTGTGCCTGAAATTGGTCAAAATTGAAGATTTTGAGTAAGCAAAACTCTGTAAAAATGGCAGTTTTGGTCACTGTGAGGGTTTAAAAAGTGGTTATTCAACATGAGGCCCGATCTAAATGACATTTTGAATCATTTTTGGTAGAGTCCAAAAAATCAATTTTCTGATGAAAAACGATGACCCCGGACCAGTCGAACGTTGAAAAAATGGTCAATATTGACGAAATTTTAACATTTAATCTTTTGACTTTAAATGACGGTTGGATGTGAGTTATTACTTTTTCAACTACAATAAGTGTGTTTAAAGTCATTTCTGTGCCTGAAATTGGTCAAAATTGAAGATTTTGAGTAAGCAAAACTCTGTAAAAATGGCAGTTTTGGTCACTGTGAGGGTTTAAAAAGTGGTTATTCAACATGAGGCCTGATCCAAATGACATTTTGAATCATTTTTGGTAGAGTGCAAAAAATCAATTTTCTGATGAAAAACGATGACCCCGGACCAGTCGAACGTTGAAAAAATGGTCAATATTGATGAAATTTTAACATTTAATCTTTTGACTTTAAATGACGGTTGGATGTGAGTTATTACTTTTTCAACTAAAATAAGTTTGTTTAAAGTCATTTCTGTGCCTGAAATTGGTCAAAATTGAAGATTTTGAGTAAGCAAAACTCTGTAAAAATGGCAATTTTGGTCACTTTGAGGGTTTAAAAAGTGGTTATTCAACATGAGGCCCGATCCAAATGACATTTTGAATCATTTTTGGTAGAGTCCAAAAAATCAATTTTCTGATGAAAAACGATGACCCCGGACCAGTCGAACGTTGAAAAAATGGTCAATATTGATGAAATTTTAATATTTAATCTTTTGACTTTAAATGACGGTTGGATGTGAGTTATTACTTTTTCAACTAAAATAAGTGTGTTTAAAGTCATTTCTGTGCCTGAAATTGGTCAAAATTGAAGATTTTGAGAAAGCAAAACTCTGTTAAATGGCAGTTTTGGTCACTGTGAGGGTTTAAAAAGTGGTTATTCAACATGAGGCCCGATCCAAATGACATTTTTAATCATTTTTGGTAGAGTCCAAAAAATCAATTTTCTGATGAAAAACGATGACCCCGGACCAGTCGAACGTTGAAAAAATGGTCAATATTGATGAAATTTTAACATTTAATCTTTTGACTTTAAATGACGGTTGGATGTGAGTTATTACTTTTTCAACTAAAATAAGTTTGTTTAAAGTCATTTCTGTGCCTGAAATTGGTCAAAATTGAAGATTTTGAGTAAGCAAAACTCTGTAAAAATGGCAATTTTGGTCACTTTGAGGGTTTAAAAAGTGGTTATTCAACATGAGGCCCGATCCAAATGACATTTTGAATCATTTTTGGTAGAGTCCAAAAAATCAATTTTCTGATGAAAAACGATGACCCCGGACCAGTCGAACGTTGAAAAAATGGTCAATATTGATGAAATTTTAATATTTAATCTTTTGACTTTAAATGACGGTTGGATGTGAGTTATTACTTTTTCAACTAAAATAAGTGTGTTTAAAGTCATTTCTGTGCCTGAAATTGGTCAAAATTGAAGATTTTGAGAAAGCAAAACTCTGTTAAATGGCAGTTTTGGTCACTGTGAGGGTTTAAAAAGTGGTTATTCAACATGAGGCCCGATCCAAATGACATTTTTAATCATTTTTGGTAGAGTCCAAAAAATCAATTTTCTGATGAAAAACGATGACCCCGGACCAGTCGAACGTTGAAAAAATGGTCAATATTGATGAAATTTTAACATTTAATCTTTTGACTTTAAATGACGGTTGGATGTGAGTTATTACTTTTTCAACTAAAATAAGTGTGTTTAAAGTCATTTCTGTGCCTGAAATTGGTCAAAATTGAAGATTTTGAGTAAGCAAAACTCTGTAAAAATGGCAGTTTTGGTCACTGTGAGGGTTTAAAAAGTGGTTATTCAACATGAGGCCTGATCCAAATGACATGTTGAATCATTTTTTGTAGAGTCCAAAAAATCCATTTTCTGATGAAAAACGATGACCCCGGACCAGTCGAACGTTGAAAAAATGGTCAATATTGATGAAATTTTAACATTTAATCTTTTGACTTTAAATGACGGTTGGATGTGAGTTATTACTTTTTCAACTAAAATAAGTGTGTTTAAAGTCATTTCTGTGCCTGAAATTGGTCAAAATTGAAGATTTTGAGTAAGCAAAACTCTGTAAAAATGGCAATTTTGGTCACTGTGAGGGTTTAAAAAGTGGTTATTCAACATGAGGCCCGATCCAAATGACATTTTAAATCATTTTTGGTAGAGTCCAAAAAATCCATTTTCTGATGAAAAACGATGACCCCGGACCAGTCGAATGTTGAAAAAATGGTCAATATTGATGAAATTTTAACATTTAATCTTTTGACTTTAAATGACGGTTGGATGTGAGTTATTACTTTTTCAACTAAAATAAGTGTGTTTAAAGTCATTTCTGTGCCTGAAATTGGTCAAAATTGAAGATTTTGAGTAAGCAAAACTCTGTAAAAATGGCAGTTTTGGTCACTGTGAGGGTTTAAAAAGTGGTTATTCAACATGAGGCCCGATCCAAATGACATTTTGAATCATTTTTGGTTGAGTCCAAAAAATCCATTTTCTGATGAAAAACGATGACCCCGGACCAGTCGAACGTTGAAAAAATGGTCAATATTGATGAAATTTTAACATTTAATCTTTTGACTTTAAATGACGGTTGGATGTGAGTTATTACTTTTTCAACTAAAATAAGTGTGTTTAAAGTCATTTCTGTGCCTGAAATTGGTCAAAATTGAAGATTTTGAGTAAGCAAAACTCTGTAAAAATGGCAATTTTGGTCACTGTGAGGGTTTAAAAAGTGGTTATTCAACATGAGGCCCGATCCAAATGACATTTTGAATCATTTTTGGTAGAGTCCAAAAAAATCAATTTTCTGATGAAAAACGATGACCCCGGACCAGTCGAACGTTGAAAAAATGGTCAATATTGATGAAATTTTAATATTTAATCTTTTGACTTTAAATGACGGTTGGATGTGAGTTATTACTTTTTCAACTAAAATAAGTGTGTTTAAAGTCATTTCTGTGCCTGAAATTGGTCAAAATTGAAGATTTTGAGAAAGCAAAACTCTGTTAAATGGCAGTTTTGGTCACTGTGAGGGTTTAAAAAGTGGTTATTCAACATGAGGCCCGATCCAAATGACATTTTGAATCATTTTTGGTAGAGTCCAAAAAATCAATTTTCTGATGAAAAACGATGACCCCGGACCAGTCGAACGTTGAAAAAATGGTCAATATTGATGAAATTTTAACATTTAATCTTTTGACTTTAAATGACGGTTGGATGTGAGTTATTACTTTTTCAACTAAAATAAGTGTGTTTAAAGTCATTTCTGTGCCTGAAATTGGTCAAAATTGAAGATTTTGAGTAAGCAAAACTCTGTAAAAATGGCAGTTTTGGTCACTGTGAGGGTTTAAAAAGTGGTTATTCAACTTGAGGCCTGATCCAAATGACATGTTGAATCATTTTTGGTAGAGTCCAAAAAATCCATTTTCTGATGAAAAACGATGACCCCGGACCAGTCGAACGTTGAAAAAATGGTCAATATTGATGAAATTTTAACATTTAATCTTTTGACTTTAAATGACGGTTGGATGTGAGTTATTACTTTTTCAACTAAAATAAGTGTGTTTAAAGTCATTTCTGTGCCTGAAATTGGTCAAAATTGAAGATTTTGAGTAAGCAAAACTCTGTAAAAATGGCAATTTTGGTCACTGTGAGGGTTTAAAAAGTGGTTATTCAACATGAGGCCCGATCCAAATGACATTTTAAATCATTTTTGGTAGAGTCCAAAAAATCCATTTTCTGATGAAAAACGATGACCCCGGACCAGTCGAACGTTGAAAAAATGGTCAATATTGATGAAATTTTAACATTTAATCTTTTGACTTTAAATGACGGTTGGATGTGAGTTATTACTTTTTCAACTAAAATAAGTGTGTTTAAAGTCATTTCTGTGCCTGAAATTGGTCAAAATTGAAGATTTTGAGAAAGCAAAACTCTGTAAAAATGGCAGTTTTGGTCACTGTGAGGGTTTAAAAAGTGGTTATTCAACATGAGGCCCGATCCAAATGACATTTTGAATCATTTTTGGTAGAGTCCAAAAAATCCATTTTCTGATGAAAAACGATGACCCCGGACCAGTCGAACGTTGAAAAAATGGTCAATATTGATGAAATTTTAACATTTAATCTTTTGACTTTAAATGACGGTTGGATGTGAGTTATTACTTTTTCAACTAAAATAAGTGTGTTTAAAGTCATTTCTGTGCCTGAAATTGGTCAAAATTGAAGATTTTGAGTAAGCAAAACTCTGTAAAAATGGCAGTTTTGGTCACTGTGAGGGTTTAAAAAGTGGTTATTCAACATGAGGCCCGATCCAAATGACATTTTGAATCATTTTTGGTAGAGTCCAAAAAATCAATTTTCTGATGAAAAACGATGACCCCGGACCAGTCGAACGTTGAAAAAATGTTCAATATTGATGAAATTTTAACATTTAATCTTTTGACTTTAAATGACGGTTGGATGTGAGTTAATACTTTTTCAACTAAAATAAGTGTGTTTAAAGTCATTTCTGTGCCTGAAATTGGTCAAAATTGAAGATTTTGAGTAAGCAAAACTCTGTAAAAATGGCAATGTTGGTCACTGTGAGGGTTTAAAAAGTGGTTATTCAACATGAGGCCCGATCCAAATGACATTTTGAATCATTTTTGGTAGAGTCCAAAAAATCCATTTTCTGATGAAAAACGATGACCCCGGACCAGTCGAACGTTGAAAAAATGGTCAATATTGACGAAATTTTAACATTTAATCTTTTGACTTTAAATGACGGTTGGATGTGAGTTATTACTTTTTCAACTAAAATAAGTGTGTTTAAAGTCATTTCTGTGCCTGAAATTGGTCAAAATTGAAGATTTTGAGTAAGCAAAACTCTGTAAAAATGGCAGTTTTGGTCACTGTGAGGGTTTAAAAAGTGGTTATTCAACATGAGGCCCGATCCAAATGACATTTTGAATCATTTTTGGTAGAGTCCAAAAAATCAATTTTCTGATGAAAAACGATGACCCCGGACCAGTCGAACGTTGAAAAAATGTTCAATATTGATGAAATTTTAACATTTAATCTTTTGACTTTAAATGACGGTTGGATGTGAGTTAATACTTTTTCAACTAAAATAAGTGTGTTTAAAGTCATTTCTGTGCCTGAAATTGGTCAAAATTGAAGATTTTGAGTAAGCAAAACTCTGTAAAAATGGCAATTTTGGTCACTGTGAGGGTTTAAAAAGTGGTTATTCAACATGAGGCCCGATCCAAATGACATTTTAAATCATTTTTGGTAGAGTCCAAAAAATCCATTTTCTGATGAAAAACGATGACCCCGGACCAGTCGAACGTTGAAAAAATGGTCAATATTGATGAAATTTTAACATTTAATCTTTTGACTTTAAATGACGGTTGGATGTGAGTTATTACTTTTTCAACTAAAATAAGTGTGTTTAAAGTCATTTCTGTGCCTGAAATTGGTCAAAATTGAAGATTTTGAGTAAGCAAAACTCTGTAAAAATGGCAGTTTTGGTCACTGTGAGGGTTTAAAAAGTGGTTATTCAACATGAGGCCCGATCTAAATGACATTTTGAATCATTTTTGGTAGAGTCCAAAAAATCAATTTTCTGATGAAAAACGATGACCCCGGACCAGTCGAACGTTGAAAAAATGGTCAATATTGACGAAATTTTAACATTTAATCTTTTGACTTTAAATGACGGTTGGATGTGAGTTATTACTTTTTCAACTACAATAAGTGTGTTTAAAGTCATTTCTGTGCCTGAAATTGGTCAAAATTGAAGATTTTGAGTAAGCAAAACTCTGTAAAAATGGCAGTTTTGGTCACTGTGAGGGTTTAAAAAGTGGTTATTCAACATGAGGCCTGATCCAAATGACATTTTGAATCATTTTTGGTAGAGTGCAAAAAATCAATTTTCTGATGAAAAACGATGACCCCGGACCAGTCGAACGTTGAAAAAATGGTCAATATTGATGAAATTTTAACATTTAATCTTTTGACTTTAAATGACGGTTGGATGTGAGTTATTACTTTTTCAACTAAAATAAGTTTGTTTAAAGTCATTTCTGTGCCTGAAATTGGTCAAAATTGAAGATTTTGAGTAAGCAAAACTCTGTAAAAATGGCAATTTTGGTCACTTTGAGGGTTTAAAAAGTGGTTATTCAACATGAGGCCCGATCCAAATGACATTTTGAATCATTTTTGGTAGAGTCCAAAAAATCAATTTTCTGATGAAAAACGATGACCCCGGACCAGTCGAACGTTGAAAAAATGGTCAATATTGATGAAATTTTAATATTTAATCTTTTGACTTTAAATGACGGTTGGATGTGAGTTATTACTTTTTCAACTAAAATAAGTGTGTTTAAAGTCATTTCTGTGCCTGAAATTGGTCAAAATTGAAGATTTTGAGAAAGCAAAACTCTGTTAAATGGCAGTTTTGGTCACTGTGAGGGTTTAAAAAGTGGTTATTCAACATGAGGCCCGATCCAAATGACATTTTTAATCATTTTTGGTAGAGTCCAAAAAATCAATTTTCTGATGAAAAACGATGACCCCGGACCAGTCGAACGTTGAAAAAATGGTCAATATTGATGAAATTTTAACATTTAATCTTTTGACTTTAAATGACGGTTGGATGTGAGTTATTACTTTTTCAACTAAAATAAGTTTGTTTAAAGTCATTTCTGTGCCTGAAATTGGTCAAAATTGAAGATTTTGAGTAAGCAAAACTCTGTAAAAATGGCAATTTTGGTCACTTTGAGGGTTTAAAAAGTGGTTATTCAACATGAGGCCCGATCCAAATGACATTTTGAATCATTTTTGGTAGAGTCCAAAAAATCAATTTTCTGATGAAAAACGATGACCCCGGACCAGTCGAACGTTGAAAAAATGGTCAATATTGATGAAATTTTAATATTTAATCTTTTGACTTTAAATGACGGTTGGATGTGAGTTATTACTTTTTCAACTAAAATAAGTGTGTTTAAAGTCATTTCTGTGCCTGAAATTGGTCAAAATTGAAGATTTTGAGAAAGCAAAACTCTGTTAAATGGCAGTTTTGGTCACTGTGAGGGTTTAAAAAGTGGTTATTCAACATGAGGCCCGATCCAAATGACATTTTTAATCATTTTTGGTAGAGTCCAAAAAATCAATTTTCTGATGAAAAACGATGACCCCGGACCAGTCGAACGTTGAAAAAATGGTCAATATTGATGAAATTTTAACATTTAATCTTTTGACTTTAAATGACGGTTGGATGTGAGTTATTACTTTTTCAACTAAAATAAGTGTGTTTAAAGTCATTTCTGTGCCTGAAATTGGTCAAAATTGAAGATTTTGAGTAAGCAAAACTCTGTAAAAATGGCAGTTTTGGTCACTGTGAGGGTTTAAAAAGTGGTTATTCAACATGAGGCCTGATCCAAATGACATGTTGAATCATTTTTTGTAGAGTCCAAAAAATCCATTTTCTGATGAAAAACGATGACCCCGGACCAGTCGAACGTTGAAAAAATGGTCAATATTGATGAAATTTTAACATTTAATCTTTTGACTTTAAATGACGGTTGGATGTGAGTTATTACTTTTTCAACTAAAATAAGTGTGTTTAAAGTCATTTCTGTGCCTGAAATTGGTCAAAATTGAAGATTTTGAGTAAGCAAAACTCTGTAAAAATGGCAATTTTGGTCACTGTGAGGGTTTAAAAAGTGGTTATTCAACATGAGGCCCGATCCAAATGACATTTTAAATCATTTTTGGTAGAGTCCAAAAAATCCATTTTCTGATGAAAAACGATGACCCCGGACCAGTCGAATGTTGAAAAAATGGTCAATATTGATGAAATTTTAACATTTAATCTTTTGACTTTAAATGACGGTTGGATGTGAGTTATTACTTTTTCAACTAAAATAAGTGTGTTTAAAGTCATTTCTGTGCCTGAAATTGGTCAAAATTGAAGATTTTGAGTAAGCAAAACTCTGTAAAAATGGCAGTTTTGGTCACTGTGAGGGTTTAAAAAGTGGTTATTCAACATGAGGCCCGATCCAAATGACATTTTGAATCATTTTTGGTTGAGTCCAAAAAATCCATTTTCTGATGAAAAACGATGACCCCGGACCAGTCGAACGTTGAAAAAATGGTCAATATTGATGAAATTTTAACATTTAATCTTTTGACTTTAAATGACGGTTGGATGTGAGTTATTACTTTTTCAACTAAAATAAGTGTGTTTAAAGTCATTTCTGTGCCTGAAATTGGTCAAAATTGAAGATTTTGAGTAAGCAAAACTCTGTAAAAATGGCAATTTTGGTCACTGTGAGGGTTTAAAAAGTGGTTATTCAACATGAGGCCCGATCCAAATGACATTTTGAATCATTTTTGGTAGAGTCCAAAAAAATCAATTTTCTGATGAAAAACGATGACCCCGGACCAGTCGAACGTTGAAAAAATGGTCAATATTGATGAAATTTTAATATTTAATCTTTTGACTTTAAATGACGGTTGGATGTGAGTTATTACTTTTTCAACTAAAATAAGTGTGTTTAAAGTCATTTCTGTGCCTGAAATTGGTCAAAATTGAAGATTTTGAGAAAGCAAAACTCTGTTAAATGGCAGTTTTGGTCACTGTGAGGGTTTAAAAAGTGGTTATTCAACATGAGGCCCGATCCAAATGACATTTTGAATCATTTTTGGTAGAGTCCAAAAAATCAATTTTCTGATGAAAAACGATGACCCCGGACCAGTCGAACGTTGAAAAAATGGTCAATATTGATGAAATTTTAACATTTAATCTTTTGACTTTAAATGACGGTTGGATGTGAGTTATTACTTTTTCAACTAAAATAAGTGTGTTTAAAGTCATTTCTGTGCCTGAAATTGGTCAAAATTGAAGATTTTGAGTAAGCAAAACTCTGTAAAAATGGCAGTTTTGGTCACTGTGAGGGTTTAAAAAGTGGTTATTCAACTTGAGGCCTGATCCAAATGACATGTTGAATCATTTTTGGTAGAGTCCAAAAAATCCATTTTCTGATGAAAAACGATGACCCCGGACCAGTCGAACGTTGAAAAAATGGTCAATATTGATGAAATTTTAACATTTAATCTTTTGACTTTAAATGACGGTTGGATGTGAGTTATTACTTTTTCAACTAAAATAAGTGTGTTTAAAGTCATTTCTGTGCCTGAAATTGGTCAAAATTGAAGATTTTGAGTAAGCAAAACTCTGTAAAAATGGCAATTTTGGTCACTGTGAGGGTTTAAAAAGTGGTTATTCAACATGAGGCCCGATCCAAATGACATTTTAAATCATTTTTGGTAGAGTCCAAAAAATCCATTTTCTGATGAAAAACGATGACCCCGGACCAGTCGAACGTTGAAAAAATGGTCAATATTGATGAAATTTTAACATTTAATCTTTTGACTTTAAATGACGGTTGGATGTGAGTTATTACTTTTTCAACTAAAATAAGTGTGTTTAAAGTCATTTCTGTGCCTGAAATTGGTCAAAATTGAAGATTTTGAGAAAGCAAAACTCTGTAAAAATGGCAGTTTTGGTCACTGTGAGGGTTTAAAAAGTGGTTATTCAACATGAGGCCCGATCCAAATGACATTTTGAATCATTTTTGGTAGAGTCCAAAAAATCCATTTTCTGATGAAAAACGATGACCCCGGACCAGTCGAACGTTGAAAAAATGGTCAATATTGATGAAATTTTAACATTTAATCTTTTGACTTTAAATGACGGTTGGATGTGAGTTATTACTTTTTCAACTAAAATAAGTGTGTTTAAAGTCATTTCTGTGCCTGAAATTGGTCAAAATTGAAGATTTTGAGTAAGCAAAACTCTGTAAAAATGGCAGTTTTGGTCACTGTGAGGGTTTAAAAAGTGGTTATTCAACATGAGGCCCGATCCAAATGACATTTTGAATCATTTTTGGTAGAGTCCAAAAAATCAATTTTCTGATGAAAAACGATGACCCCGGACCAGTCGAACGTTGAAAAAATGTTCAATATTGATGAAATTTTAACATTTAATCTTTTGACTTTAAATGACGGTTGGATGTGAGTTAATACTTTTTCAACTAAAATAAGTGTGTTTAAAGTCATTTCTGTGCCTGAAATTGGTCAAAATTGAAGATTTTGAGTAAGCAAAACTCTGTAAAAATGGCAATTTTGGTCACTGTGAGGGTTTAAAAAGTGGTTATTCAACATGAGGCCCGATCCAAATGACATTTTGAATCATTTTTGGTAGAGTCCAAAAAATCCATTTTCTGATGAAAAACGATGACCCCGGACCAGTCGAACGTTGAAAAAATGTTCAATATTGATGAAATTTTAACATTTAATCTTTTGACTTTAAATGACGGTTGGATGTGAGTTAATACTTTTTCAACTAAAATAAGTGTGTTTAAAGTCATTTCTGTGCCTGAAATTGGTCAAAATTGAAGATTTTGAGTAAGCAAAACTCTGTAAAAATGGCAATTTTGGTCACTGTGAGGGTTTAAAAAGTGGTTATTCAACATGAGGCCCGATCCAAATGACATTTTAAATCATTTTTGGTAGAGTCCAAAAAATCCATTTTCTGATGAAAAACGATGACCCCGGACCAGTCGAACGTTGAAAAAATGGTCAATATTGATGAAATTTTAACATTTAATCTTTTGACTTTAAATGACGGTTGGATGTGAGTTATTACTTTTTCAACTAAAATAAGTGTGTTTAAAGTCATTTCTGTGCCTGAAATTGGTCAAAATTGAAGATTTTGAGTAAGCAAAACTCTGTAAAAATGGCAGTTTTGGTCACTGTGAGGGTTTAAAAAGTGGTTATTCAACATGAGGCCCGATCTAAATGACATTTTGAATCATTTTTGGTAGAGTCCAAAAAATCAATTTTCTGATGAAAAACGATGACCCCGGACCAGTCGAACGTTGAAAAAATGGTCAATATTGACGAAATTTTAACATTTAATCTTTTGACTTTAAATGACGGTTGGATGTGAGTTATTACTTTTTCAACTAAAATAAGTGTGTTTAAAGTCATTTCTGTGCCTGAAATTGGTCAAAATTGAAGATTTTGAGTAAGCAAAACTCTGTAAAAATGGCAGTTTTGGTCACTGTGAGGGTTTAAAAAGTGGTTATTCAACATGAGGCCCGATCCAAATGACATTTTGAATCATTTTTGGTAGAGTCCAAAAAATCAATTTTCTGATGAAAAACGATGACCCCGGACCAGTCGAACGTTGAAAAAATGTTCAATATTGATGAAATTTTAACATTTAATCTTTTGACTTTAAATGACGGTTGGATGTGAGTTAATACTTTTTCAACTAAAATAAGTGTGTTTAAAGTCATTTCTGTGCCTGAAATTGGTCAAAATTGAAGATTTTGAGTAAGCAAAACTCTGTAAAAATGGCAATTTTGGTCACTGTGAGGGTTTAAAAAGTGGTTATTCAACATGAGGCCCGATCCAAATGACATTTTGAATCATTTTTGGTAGAGTCCAAAAAATCCATTTTCTGATGAAAAACGATGACCCCGGACCAGTCGAACGTTGAAAAAATGGTCAATATTGATGAAATTTTAACATTTAATCTTTTGACTTTAAATGACGGTTGGATGTGAGTTATTACTTTTTCAACTAAAATAAGTGTGTTTAAAGTCATTTCTGTGCCTGAAATTGGTCAAAATTGAAGATTTTGAGTAAGCAAAACTCTGTAAAAATGGCAATTTTGGTCACTGTGAGGGTTTAAAAAGTGGTTATTCAACATGAGGCCCGATCCAAATGACATTTTGAATCATTTTTGGTAGAGTCCAAAAAATCAATTTTCTGATGAAAAACGATGACCCCGGACCAGTCGAACGTTGAAAAAATGGTCAATATTGATGAAATTTTAATATTTAATCTTTTGACTTTAAATGACGGTTGGATGTGAGTTATTACTTTTTCAACTAAAATAAGTGTGTTTAAAGTCATTTCTGTGCCTGAAATTGGTCAAAATTGAAGATTTTGAGTAAGCAAAACTCTGTAAAAATTGCAGTTTTGGTCACTGTGAGGGTTTAAAAAGTGGTTATTCAACATGAGGCCCGATCCAAATGACATTTTGAATCATTTTTGGTAGAGTCCAAAAAATCCATTTTGTGATGAAAAACGATGACCCCGGACCAGTCGAACGTTGAAAAAATGGTCAATATTGATGAAATTTTAACATTTAATCTTTTGACTTTAAATGACGGTTGGATGTTAATTATTACTTTTTCAACTTAAATAAGTGTGTATAAAGTCATTTCTGTGCCTGAAATTGGTCAAAATTGAAGATTTTGAGTAAGCAAAACTCTGTAAAAATGGCAGTTTTGGTCACTGTGAGGGTTTAAAAAGTGGTTATTCAACATGAGGCCTGATCCAAATGACATTTTGAATCATTTTTGGTAGAGTCCAAAAAATCCATTTTCTGATGAAAAACGATGACCCCGGACCAGTCGAACGTTGAAAAAATGGTCAATATTGATGAAATTTTAACATTTAATCTTTTGACTTTAAATGACGGTTGGATGTGAGTTATTACTTTTTCAACTAAAATAAGTGTGTTTAAAGTCATTTCTGTGCCTGAAATTGGTCAAAATTGAAGATTTTGAGTAAGCAAAACTCTGTAAAAATGGCAGTTTTGGTCACTGTGAGGGTTTAAAAAGTGGTTATTCAACATGAGGCCCGATCCAAATGACATTTTGAATCATTTTTGGTAGAGTCCAACAAATCAATTTTCTGATGAAAAACGATGACCCCGGACCAGTCGAACGTTGCAAAAATGGTCAATATTGATGAAATTTTAATATTTAATCTTTTGACTTTAAATGACGGTTGGATGTGAGTTATGACTTTTTCAACTAAAATAAGTGTGTTTAAAGTCATTTCTGTGCCTGAAATTGGTCTAAATTGAAGATTTTGAGTAAGCAAAACTCTGTAAAAATGGCAATTTTGGTCACTGTGAGGGTTTAAAAAGTTGTTATTCAACATGAGGCCCGATCCAAATGACATTTTGAATCATTTTTGGTAGAGTCCAAAAAATCAATTTTCTGATGAAAAACGATGACCCCGGACCAGTCGAACGTTGAAAAAATGGTCAATATTGATGAAATTTTAACATTTAATCTTTTGACTTTAAATGACGGTTGGATGTTAATTATTACTTTTTCAACTAAAATAAGTGTGTTTAAAGTCATTTCTGTGCCTGAAATTGGTCAAAATTGAAGATTTTGAGTAAGCAAAACTCTGTAAAAATGGCAGTTTTGGTCACTGTGAGGGTTTAAAAAGTGGTTATTCAACATGAGGCCTGATCCAAATGACATTTTGAATCATTTTTGGTAGAGTCCAAAAAATCCATTTTCTGATGAAAAACGATGACCCCGGACCAGTCGAACGTTGAAAAAATGGTCAATATTGATGAAATTTTAACATTTAATCTTTTGACTTTAAATGACGGTTGGATGTGAGTTATTACTTTTTCAACTAAAATAAGTGTGTTTAAAGTCATTTCTGTGCCTGAAATTGGTCAAAATTGAAGATTTTGAGTAAGCAAAACTCTGTAAAAATGGCAGTTTTGGTCACTGTGAGGGTTTAAAAAGTGGTTATTCAACATGAGGCCCGATCCAAATGACATTTTGAATCATTTTTGGTAGAGTCCAAAAAATCAATTTTCTGATGAAAAACGATGACCCCGGACCAGTCGAACGTTGAAAAAATGGTCAATATTGACGAAATTTTAACATTTAATCTTTTGACTTTAAATGACGGTTGGATGTGAGTTATTACTTTTTCAACTACAATAAGTGTGTTTAAAGTCATTTCTGTGCCTGAAATTGGTCAAAATTGAAGATTTTGAGTAAGCAAAACTCTGTAAAAATGGCAGTTTTGGTCACTGTGAGGGTTTAAAAAGTGGTTATTCAACATGAGGCCTGATCCAAATGACATTTTGAATCATTTTTGGTAGAGTGCAAAAAATCAATTTTCTGATGAAAAACGATGACCCCGGACCAGTCGAACGTTGAAAAAATGGTCAATATTGATGAAATTTTAATATTTAATCTTTTGACTTTAAATGACGGTTGGATGTGAGTTATTACTTTTTCAACTAAAATAAGTGTGTTTAAAGTCATTTCTGTGCCTGAAATTGGTCAAAATTGAAGATTTTGAGAAAGCAAAACTCTGTTAAATGGCAGTTTTGGTCACTGTGAGGGTTTAAAAAGTGGTTATTCAACATGAGGCCCGATCCAAATGACATTTTGAATCATTTTTGGTAGAGTCCAAAAAATCAATTTTCTGATGAAAAACGATGACCCCGGACCAGTCGAACGTTGAAAAAATGGTCAATATTGACGAAATTTTAACATTTAATCTTTTGACTTTAAATGACGGTTGGATGTGAGTTATTACTTTTTCAACTACAATAAGTGTGTTTAAAGTCATTTCTGTGCCTGAAATTGGTCAAAATTGAAGATTTTGAGTAAGCAAAACTCTGTAAAAATGGCAGTTTTGGTCACTGTGAGGGTTTAAAAAGTGGTTATTCAACATGAGGCCTGATCCAAATGACATTTTGAATCATTTTTGGTAGAGTGCAAAAAATCAATTTTCTGATGAAAAACGATGACCCCGGACCAGTCGAACGTTGAAAAAATGGTCAATATTGATGAAATTTTAACATTTAATCTTTTGACTTTAAATGACGGTTGGATGTGAGTTATTACTTTTTCAACTAAAATAAGTTTGTTTAAAGTCATTTCTGTGCCTGAAATTGGTCAAAATTGAAGATTTTGAGTAAGCAAAACTCTGTAAAAATGGCAATTTTGGTCACTTTGAGGGTTTAAAAAGTGGTTATTCAACATGAGGCCCGATCCAAATGACATTTTGAATCATTTTTGGTAGAGTCCAAAAAATCAATTTTCTGATGAAAAACGATGACCCCGGACCAGTCGAACGTTGAAAAAATGGTCAATATTGATGAAATTTTAATATTTAATCTTTTGACTTTAAATGACGGTTGGATGTGAGTTATTACTTTTTCAACTAAAATAAGTGTGTTTAAAGTCATTTCTGTGCCTGAAATTGGTCAAAATTGAAGATTTTGAGAAAGCAAAACTCTGTTAAATGGCAGTTTTGGTCACTGTGAGGGTTTAAAAAGTGGTTATTCAACATAGGCCCGATCCAAATGACATTTTTAATCATTTTTGGTAGAGTCCAAAAAATCAATTTTCTGATGAAAAACGATGACCCCGGACCAGTCGAACGTTGAAAAAATGGTCAATATTGATGAAATTTTAACATTTAATCTTTTGACTTTAAATGACGGTTGGATGTGAGTTATTACTTTTTCAACTAAAATAAGTTTGTTTAAAGTCATTTCTGTGCCTGAAATTGGTCAAAATTGAAGATTTTGAGTAAGCAAAACTCTGTAAAAATGGCAATTTTGGACACTTTGAGGGTTTAAAAAGTGGTTATTCAACATGAGGCCCGATCCAAATGACATTTTGAATCATTTTTGGTAGAGTCCAAAAAATCAATTTTCTGATGAAAAACGATGACCCCGGACCAGTCGAACGTTGAAAAAATGGTCAATATTGATGAAATTTTAATATTTAATCTTTTGACTTTAAATGACGGTTGGATGTGAGTTATTACTTTTTCAACTAAAATAAGTGTGTTTAAAGTCATTTCTGTGCCTGAAATTGGTCAAAATTGAAGATTTTGAGAAAGCAAAACTCTGTTAAATGGCAGTTTTGGTCACTGTGAGGGTTTAAAAAGTGGTTATTCAACATGAGGCCCGATCCAAATGACATTTTTAATCATTTTTGGTAGAGTCCAAAAAATCAATTTTCTGATGAAAAACGATGACCCCGGACCAGTCGAACGTTGAAAAAATGGTCAATATTGATGAAATTTTAACATTTAATCTTTTGACTTTAAATGACGGTTGGATGTGAGTTATTACTTTTTCAACTAAAATAAGTGTGTTTAAAGTCATTTCTGTGCCTGAAATTGGTCAAAATTGAAGATTTTGAGTAAGCAAAACTCTGTAAAAATGGCAGTTTTGGTCACTGTGAGGGTTTAAAAAGTGGTTATTCAACATGAGGCCTGATCCAAATGACATGTTGAATCATTTTTGGTAGAGTCCAAAAAATCCATTTTCTGATGAAAAACGATGACCCCGGACCAGTCGAACGTTGAAAAAATGGTCAATATTGATGAAATTTTAACATTTAATCTTTTGACTTTAAATGACGGTTGGATGTGAGTTATTACTTTTTCAACTAAAATAAGTGTGTTTAAAGTCATTTCTGTGCCTGAAATTGGTCAAAATTGAAGATTTTGAGTAAGCAAAACTCTGTAAAAATGGCAATTTTGGTCACTGTGAGGGTTTAAAAAGTGGTTATTCAACATGAGGCCCGATCCAAATGACATTTTAAATCATTTTTGGTAGAGTCCAAAAAATCCATTTTCTGATGAAAAACGATGACCCCGGACCAGTCGAACGTTGAAAAAATGGTCAATATTGATGAAATTTTAACATTTAATCTTTTGACTTTAAATGACGGTTGGATGTGAGTTATTACTTTTTCAACTAAAATAAGTGTGTTTAAAGTCATTTCTGTGCCTGAAATTGGTCAAAATTGAAGATTTTGAGTAAGCAAAACTCTGTAAAAATGGCAGTTTTGGTCACTGTGAGGGTTTAAAAAGTGGTTATTCAACATGAGGCCCGATCTAAATGACATTTTGAATCATTTTTGGTAGAGTCCAAAAAATCAATTTTCTGATGAAAAACGATGACCCCGGACCAGTCGAACGTTGAAAAAATGGTCAATATTGACGAAATTTTAACATTTAATCTTTTGACTTTAAATGACGGTTGGATGTGAGTTATTACTTTTTCAACTACAATAAGTGTGTTTAAAGTCATTTCTGTGCCTGAAATTGGTCAAAATTGAAGATTTTGAGTAAGCAAAACTCTGTAAAAATGGCAGTTTTGGTCACTGTGAGGGTTTAAAAAGTGGTTATTCAACATGAGGCCTGATCCAAATGACATTTTGAATCATTTTTGGTAGAGTGCAAAAAATCAATTTTCTGATGAAAAACGATGACCCCGGACCAGTCGAACGTTGAAAAAATGGTCAATATTGATGAAATTTTAACATTTAATCTTTTGACTTTAAATGACGGTTGGATGTGAGTTATTACTTTTTCAACTAAAATAAGTTTGTTTAAAGTCATTTCTGTGCCTGAAATTGGTCAAAATTGAAGATTTTGAGTAAGCAAAACTCTGTAAAAATGGCAATTTTGGTCACTTTGAGGGTTTAAAAAGTGGTTATTCAACATGAGGCCCGATCCAAATGACATTTTGAATCATTTTTGGTAGAGTCCAAAAAATCAATTTTCTGATGAAAAACGATGACCCCGGACCAGTCGAACGTTGAAAAAATGGTCAATATTGATGAAATTTTAATATTTAATCTTTTGACTTTAAATGACGGTTGGATGTGAGTTATTACTTTTTCAACTAAAATAAGTGTGTTTAAAGTCATTTCTGTGCCTGAAATTGGTCAAAATTGAAGATTTTGAGAAAGCAAAACTCTGTTAAATGGCAGTTTTGGTCACTGTGAGGGTTTAAAAAGTGGTTATTCAACATGAGGCCCGATCCAAATGACATTTTTAATCATTTTTGGTAGAGTCCAAAAAATCAATTTTCTGATGAAAAACGATGACCCCGGACCAGTCGAACGTTGAAAAAATGGTCAATATTGATGAAATTTTAACATTTAATCTTTTGACTTTAAATGACGGTTGGATGTGAGTTATTACTTTTTCAACTAAAATAAGTGTGTTTAAAGTCATTTCTGTGCCTGAAATTGGTCAAAATTGAAGATTTTGAGTAAGCAAAACTCTGTAAAAATGGCAGTTTTGGTCACTGTGAGGGTTTAAAAAGTGGTTATTCAACATGAGGCCTGATCCAAATGACATTTTGAATCATTTTTGGTAGAGTGCAAAAAATCAATTTTCTGATGAAAAACGATGACCCCGGACCAGTCGAACGTTGAAAAAATGGTCAATATTGATGAAATTTTAACATTTAATCTTTTGACTTTAAATGACGGTTGGATGTGAGTTATTACTTTTTCAACTAAAATAAGTTTGTTTAAAGTCATTTCTGTGCCTGAAATTGGTCAAAATTGAAGATTTTGAGTAAGCAAAACTCTGTAAAAATGGCAATTTTGGTCACTTTGAGGGTTTAAAAAGTGGTTATTCAACATGAGGCCCGATCCAAATGACATTTTGAATCATTTTTGGTAGAGTCCAAAAAATCAATTTTCTGATGAAAAACGATGACCCCGGACCAGTCGAACGTTGAAAAAATGGTCAATATTGATGAAATTTTAATATTTAATCTTTTGACTTTAAATGACGGTTGGATGTGAGTTATTACTTTTTCAACTAAAATAAGTGTGTTTAAAGTCATTTCTGTGCCTGAAATTGGTCAAAATTGAAGATTTTGAGAAAGCAAAACTCTGTTAAATGGCAGTTTTGGTCACTGTGAGGGTTTAAAAAGTGGTTATTCAACATGAGGCCCGATCCAAATGACATTTTTAATCATTTTTGGTAGAGTCCAAAAAATCAATTTTCTGATGAAAAACGATGACCCCGGACCAGTCGAACGTTGAAAAAATGGTCAATATTGATGAAATTTTAACATTTAATCTTTTGACTTTAAATGACGGTTGGATGTGAGTTATTACTTTTTCAACTAAAATAAGTGTGTTTAAAGTCATTTCTGTGCCTGAAATTGGTCAAAATTGAAGATTTTGAGTAAGCAAAACTCTGTAAAAATGGCAGTTTTGGTCACTGTGAGGGTTTAAAAAGTGGTTATTCAACATGAGGCCTGATCCAAATGACATGTTGAATCATTTTTGGTAGAGTCCAAAAAATCCATTTTCTGATGAAAAACGATGACCCCGGACCAGTCGAACGTTGAAAAAATGGTCAATATTGATGAAATTTTAACATTTAATCTTTTGACTTTAAATGACGGTTGGATGTGAGTTATTACTTTTTCAACTAAAATAAGTGTGTTTAAAGTCATTTCTGTGCCTGAAATTGGTCAAAATTGAAGATTTTGAGAAAGCAAAACTCTGTTAAATGGCAGTTTTGGTCACTGTGAGGGTTTAAAAAGTGGTTATTCAACATGAGGCCCGATCCAAATGACATTTTTAATCATTTTTGGTAGAGTCCAAAAAATCAATTTTCTGATGAAAAACGATGACCCCGGACCAGTCGAACGTTGAAAAAATGGTCAATATTGATGAAATTTTAACATTTAATCTTTTGACTTTAAATGACGGTTGGATGTGAGTTATTACTTTTTCAACTAAAATAAGTGTGTTTAAAGTCATTTCTGTGCCTGAAATTGGTCAAAATTGAAGATTTTGAGTAAGCAAAACTCTGTAAAAATGGCAGTTTTGGTCACTGTGAGGGTTTAAAAAGTGGTTATTCAACATGAGGCCCGATCCAAATGACATTTTGAATCATTTTTGGTAGAGTCCAAAAAATCAATTTTCTGATGAAAAACGATGACCCCGGACCAGTCGAACGTTGAAAAAATGGTCAATATTGATGAAATTTTAATATTTAATCTTTTGACTTTAAATGACGGTTGGATGTGAGTTATTACTTTTTCAACTAAAATAAGTGTGTTTAAAGTCATTTCTGTGCCTGAAATTGGTCAAAATTGAAGATTTTGAGTAAGCAAAACTCTGTAAAAATTGCAGTTTTGGTCACTGTGAGGGTTTAAAAAGTGGTTATTCAACATGAGGCCCGATCCAAATGACATTTTGAATCATTTTTGGTAGAGTCCAAAAAATCAATTTTGTGATGAAAAACGATGACCCCGGACCAGTCGAACGTTGAAAAAATGGTCAATATTGATGAAATTTTAACATTTAATCTTTTGACTTTAAATGACGGTTGGATGTTAATTATTACTTTTTCAACTAAAATAAGTGTGTATAAAGTCATTTCTGTGCCTGAAATTGGTCAAAATTGAAGATTTTGAGTAAGCAAAACTCTGTAAAAATGGCAGTTTTGGTCACTGTGAGGGTTTAAAAAGTGGTTATTCAACATGAGGCCTGATCCAAATGACATTTTGAATCATTTTTGGTAGAGTCCAAAAAATCCATTTTCTGATGAAAAACGATGACCCCGGACCAGTCGAACGTTGAAAAAATGGTCAATATTGATGAAATTTTAACATTTAATCTTTTGACTTTAAATGACGGTTGGATGTGAGTTATTACTTTTTCAACTAAAATAAGTGTGTTTAAAGTCATTTCTGTGCCTGAAATTGGTCAAAATTGAAGATTTTGAGTAAGCAAAACTCTGTAAAAATGGCAGTTTTGGTCACTGTGAGGGTTTAAAAAGTGGTTATTCAACATGAGGCCCGATCCAAATGACATTTTGAATCATTTTTGGTAGAGTCCAACAAATCAATTTTCTGATGAAAAACGATGACCCCGGACCAGTCGAACGTTGCAAAAATGGTCAATATTGATGACATTTTAATATTTAATCTTTTGACTTTAAATGACGGTTGGATGTGAGTTATGACTTTTTCAACTAAAATAAGTGTGTTTAAAGTCATTTCTGTGCCTGAAATTGGTCTAAATTGAAGATTTTGAGTAAGCAAAACTCTGTAAAAATGGCAATTTTGGTCACTGTGAGGGTTTAAAAAGTTGTTATTCAACATGAGGCCCGATCCAAATGACATTTTGAATCATTTTTGGTAGAGTCCAAAAAATCAATTTTCTGATGAAAAACGATGACCCCGGACCAGTCGAACGTTGAAAAAATGGTCAATATTGATGAAATTTTAACATTTAATCTTTTGACTTTAAATGACGGTTGGATGTTAATTATTACTTTTTCAACTAAAATAAGTGTGTTTAAAGTCATTTCTGTGCCTGAAATTGGTCAAAATTGAAGATTTTGAGTAAGCAAAACTCTGTAAAAATGGCAGTTTTGGTCACTGTGAGGGTTTAAAAAGTGGTTATTCAACATGAGGCCTGATCCAAATGACATTTTGAATCATTTTTGGTAGAGTCCAAAAAATCCATTTTCTGATGAAAAACGATGACCCCGGACCAGTCGAACGTTGAAAAAATGGTCAATATTGATGAAATTTTAACATTTAATCTTTTGACTTTAAATGACGGTTGGATGTGAGTTATTACTTTTTCAACTAAAATAAGTGTGTTTAAAGTCATTTCTGTGCCTGAAATTGGTCAAAATTGAAGATTTTGAGTAAGCAAAACTCTGTAAAAATGGCAGTTTTGGTCACTGTGAGGGTTTAAAAAGTGGTTATTCAACATGAGGCCCGATCCAAATGACATTTTGAATCATTTTTGGTAGAGTCCAAAAAATCAATTTTCTGATGAAAAACGATGACCCCGGACCAGTCGAACGTTGAAAAAATGGTCAATATTGACGAAATTTTAACATTTAATCTTTTGACTTTAAATGACGGTTGGATGTGAGTTATTACTTTTTCAACTACAATAAGTGTGTTTAAAGTCATTTCTGTGCCTGAAATTGGTCAAAATTGAAGATTTTGAGTAAGCAAAACTCTGTAAAAATGGCAGTTTTGGTCACTGTGAGGGTTTAAAAAGTGGTTATTCAACATGAGGCCTGATCCAAATGACATTTTGAATCATTTTTGGTAGAGTGCAAAAAAACAATTTTCTGATGAAAAACGATGACCCCGGACCAGTCGAACGTTGAAAAAATGGTCAATATTGATGAAATTTTAACATTTAATCTTTTGACTTTAAATGACGGTTGGATGTGAGTTATTACTTTTTCAACTAAAATAAGTTTGTTTAAAGTCATTTCTGTGCCTGAAATTGGTCAAAATTGAAGATTTTGAGTAAGCAAAACTCTGTAAAAATGGCAATTTTGGTCACTTTGAGGGTTTAAAAAGTGGTTATTCAACATGAGGCCCGATCCAAATGACATTTTGAATCATTTTTGGTAGAGTCCAAAAAATCAATTTTCTGATGAAAAACGATGACCCCGGACCAGTCGAACGTTGAAAAAATGGTCAATATTGATGAAATTTTAACATTTAATCTTTTGACTTTAAATGACGGTTGGATGTGAGTTATTACTTTTTCAACTAAAATAAGTGTGTTTAAAGTCATTTCTGTGCCTGAAATTGGTCAAAATTGAAGATTTTGAGAAAGCAAAACTCTGTTAAATGGCAGTTTTGGTCACTGTGAGGGTTTAAAAAGTGGTTATTCAACATGAGGCCCGATCCAAATGACATTTTTAATCATTTTTGGTAGAGTCCAAAAAATCAATTTTCTGATGAAAAACGATGACCCCGGACCAGTCGAACGTTGAAAAAATGGTCAATATTGATGAAATTTTAACATTTAATCTTTTGACTTTAAATGACGGTTGGATGTGAGTTATTACTTTTTCAACTAAAATAAGTGTGTTTAAAGTCATTTCTGTGCCTGAAATTGGTCAAAATTGAAGATTTTGAGTAAGCAAAACTCTGTAAAAATGGCAGTTTTGGTCACTGTGAGGGTTTAAAAAGTGGTTATTCAACATGAGGCCTGATCCAAATGACATGTTGAATCATTTTTGGTAGAGTCCAAAAAATCCATTTTCTGATGAAAAACGATGACCCCGGACCAGTCGAACGTTGAAAAAATGGTCAATATTGATGAAATTTTAACATTTAATCTTTTGACTTTAAATGACGGTTGGATGTGAGTTATTACTTTTTCAACTAAAATAAGTGTGTTTAAAGTCATTTCTGTGCCTGAAATTGGTCAAAATTGAAGATTTTGAGAAAGCAAAACTCTGTTAAATGGCAGTTTTGGTCACTGTGAGGGTTTAAAAAGTGGTTATTCAACATGAGGCCCGATCCAAATGACATTTTTAATCATTTTTGGTAGAGTCCAAAAAATCAATTTTCTGATGAAAAACGATGACCCCGGACCAGTCGAACGTTGAAAAAATGGTCAATATTGATGAAATTTTAACATTTAATCTTTTGACTTTAAATGACGGTTGGATGTGAGTTATTACTTTTTCAACTAAAATAAGTGTGTTTAAAGTCATTTCTGTGCCTGAAATTGGTCAAAATTGAAGATTTTGAGTAAGCAAAACTCTGTAAAAATGGCAGTTTTGGTCACTGTGAGGGTTTAAAAAGTGGTTATTCAACATGAGGCCCGATCCAAATGACATTTTGAATCATTTTTGGTAGAGTCCAAAAAATCAATTTTCTGATGAAAAACGATGACCCCGGACCAGTCGAACGTTGAAAAAATGGTCAATATTGATGAAATTTTAATATTTAATCTTTTGACTTTAAATGACGGTTGGATGTGAGTTATTACTTTTTCAACTAAAATAAGTGTGTTTAAAGTCATTTCTGTGCCTGAAATTGGTCAAAATTGAAGATTTTGAGTAAGCAAAACTCTGTAAAAATTGCAGTTTTGGTCACTGTGAGGGTTTAAAAAGTGGTTATTCAACATGAGGCCCGATCCAAATGACATTTTGAATCATTTTTGGTAGAGTCCAAAAAATCAATTTTGTGATGAAAAACGATGACCCCGGACCAGTCGAACGTTGAAAAAATGGTCAATATTGATGAAATTTTAACATTTAATCTTTTGACTTTAAATGACGGTTGGATGTTAATTATTACTTTTTCAACTAAAATAAGTGTGTATAAAGTCATTTCTGTGCCTGAAATTGGTCAAAATTGAAGATTTTGAGTAAGCAAAACTCTGTAAAAATGGCAGTTTTGGTCACTGTGAGGGTTTAAAAAGTGGTTATTCAACATGAGGCCTGATCCAAATGACATTTTGAATCATTTTTGGTAGAGTCCAAAAAATCCATTTTCTGATGAAAAACGATGACCCCGGACCAGTCGAACGTTGAAAAAATGGTCAATATTGATGAAATTTTAACATTTAATCTTTTGACTTTAAATGACGGTTGGATGTGAGTTATTACTTTTTCAACTAAAATAAGTGTGTTTAAAGTCATTTCTGTGCCTGAAATTGGTCAAAATTGAAGATTTTGAGTAAGCAAAACTCTGTAAAAATGGCAGTTTTGGTCACTGTGAGGGTTTAAAAAGTGGTTATTCAACATGAGGCCCGATCCAAATGACATTTTGAATCATTTTTGGTAGAGTCCAACAAATCAATTTTCTGATGAAAAACGATGACCCCGGACCAGTCGAACGTTGCAAAAATGGTCAATATTGATGAAATTTTAATATTTAATCTTTTGACTTTAAATGACGGTTGGATGTGAGTTATGACTTTTTCAACTAAAATAAGTGTGTTTAAAGTCATTTCTGTGCCTGAAATTGGTCTAAATTGAAGATTTTGAGTAAGCAAAACTCTGTAAAAATGGCAATTTTGGTCACTGTGAGGGTTTAAAAAGTTGTTATTCAACATGAGGCCCGATCCAAATGACATTTTGAATCATTTTTGGTAGAGTCCAAAAAATCAATTTTCTGATGAAAAACGATGACCCCGGACCAGTCGAACGTTGAAAAAATGGTCAATATTGATGAAATTTTAACATTTAATCTTTTGACTTTAAATGACGGTTGGATGTTAATTATTACTTTTTCAACTAAAATAAGTGTGTTTAAAGTCATTTCTGTGCCTGAAATTGGTCAAAATTGAAGATTTTGAGTAAGCAAAACTCTGTAAAAATGGCAGTTTTGGTCACTGTGAGGGTTTAAAAAGTGGTTATTCAACATGAGGCCTGATCCAAATGACATTTTGAATCATTTTTGGTAGAGTCCAAAAAATCCATTTTCTGATGAAAAACGATGACCCCGGACCAGTCGAACGTTGAAAAAATGGTCAATATTGATGAAATTTTAACATTTAATCTTTTGACTTTAAATGACGGTTGGATGTGAGTTATTACTTTTTCAACTAAAATAAGTGTGTTTAAAGTCATTTCTGTGCCTGAAATTGGTCAAAATTGAAGATTTTGAGTAAGCAAAACTCTGTAAAAATGGCAGTTTTGGTCACTGTGAGGGTTTAAAAAGTGGTTATTCAACATGAGGCCCGATCCAAATGACATTTTGAATCATTTTTGGTAGAGTCCAAAAAATCAATTTTCTGATGAAAAACGATGACCCCGGACCAGTCGAACGTTGAAAAAATGGTCAATATTGACGAAATTTTAACATTTAATCTTTTGACTTTAAATGACGGTTGGATGTGAGTTATTACTTTTTCAACTACAATAAGTGTGTTTAAAGTCATTTCTGTGCCTGAAATTGGTCAAAATTGAAGATTTTGAGTAAGCAAAACTCTGTAAAAATGGCAGTTTTGGTCACTGTGAGGGTTTAAAAAGTGGTTATTCAACATGAGGCCTGATCCAAATGACATTTTGAATCATTTTTGGTAGAGTGCAAAAAATCAATTTTCTGATGAAAAACGATGACCCCGGACCAGTCGAACGTTGAAAAAATGGTCAATATTGATGAAATTTTAACATTTAATCTTTTGACTTTAAATGACGGTTGGATGTGAGTTATTACTTTTTCAACTAAAATAAGTTTGTTTAAAGTCATTTCTGTGCCTGAAATTGGTCAAAATTGAAGATTTTGAGTAAGCAAAACTCTGTAAAAATGGCAATTTTGGTCACTTTGAGGGTTTAAAAAGTGGTTATTCAACATGAGGCCCGATCCAAATGACATTTTGAATCATTTTTGGTAGAGTCCAAAAAATCAATTTTCTGATGAAAAACGATGACCCCGGACCAGTCGAACGTTGAAAAAATGGTCAATATTGATGAAATTTTAATATTTAATCTTTTGACTTTAAATGACGGTTGGATGTGAGTTATTACTTTTTCAACTAAAATAAGTGTGTTTAAAGTCATTTCTGTGCCTGAAATTGGTCAAAATTGAAGATTTTGAGAAAGCAAAACTCTGTTAAATGGCAGTTTTGGTCACTGTGAGGGTTTAAAAAGTGGTTATTCAACATGAGGCCCGATCCAAATGACATTTTTAATCATTTTTGGTAGAGTCCAAAAAATCAATTTTCTGATGAAAAACGATGACCCCGGACCAGTCGAACGTTGAAAAAATGGTCAATATTGATGAAATTTTAACATTTAATCTTTTGACTTTAAATGACGGTTGGATGTGAGTTATTACTTTTTCAACTAAAATAAGTTTGTTTAAAGTCATTTCTGTGCCTGAAATTGGTCAAAATTGAAGATTTTGAGTAAGCAAAACTCTGTAAAAATGGCAATTTTGGTCACTTTGAGGGTTTAAAAAGTGGTTATTCAACATGAGGCCCGATCCAAATGACATTTTGAATCATTTTTGGTAGAGTCCAAAAAATCAATTTTCTGATGAAAAACGATGACCCCGGACCAGTCGAACGTTGAAAAAATGGTCAATATTGATGAAATTTTAATATTTAATCTTTTGACTTTAAATGACGGTTGGATGTGAGTTATTACTTTTTCAACTAAAATAAGTGTGTTTAAAGTCATTTCTGTGCCTGAAATTGGTCAAAATTGAAGATTTTGAGAAAGCAAAACTCTGTTAAATGGCAGTTTTGGTCACTGTGAGGGTTTAAAAAGTGGTTATTCAACATGAGGCCCGATCCAAATGACATTTTTAATCATTTTTGGTAGAGTCCAAAAAATCAATTTTCTGATGAAAAACGATGACCCCGGACCAGTCGAACGTTGAAAAAATGGTCAATATTGATGAAATTTTAACATTTAATCTTTTGACTTTAAATGACGGTTGGATGTGAGTTATTACTTTTTCAACTAAAATAAGTGTGTTTAAAGTCATTTCTGTGCCTGAAATTGGTCAAAATTGAAGATTTTGAGTAAGCAAAACTCTGTAAAAATGGCAGTTTTGGTCACTGTGAGGGTTTAAAAAGTGGTTATTCAACATGAGGCCTGATCCAAATGACATGTTGAATCATTTTTGGTAGAGTCCAAAAAATCCATTTTCTGATGAAAAACGATGACCCCGGACCAGTCGAACGTTGAAAAAATGGTCAATATTGATGAAATTTTAACATTTAATCTTTTGACTTTAAATGACGGTTGGATGTGAGTTATTACTTTTTCAACTAAAATAAGTGTGTTTAAAGTCATTTCTGTGCCTGAAATTGGTCAAAATTGAAGATTTTGAGTAAGCAAAACTCTGTAAAAATGGCAATTTTGGTCACTGTGAGGGTTTAAAAAGTGGTTATTCAACATGAGGCCCGATCCAAATGACATTTTTAATTATTTTTGGTAGAGTCCAAAAAATCAATTTTCTGATGAAAAACGATGACCCCGGACCAGTCGAACGTTGAAAAAATGGTCAATATTGATGAAATTTTAACATTTAATCTTTTGACTTTAAATGACGGTTGGATGTGAGTTATTACTTTTTCAACTAAAATAAGTGTGTTTAAAGTCATTTCTGTGCCTGAAATTGGTCAAAATTGAAGATTTTGAGTAAGCAAAACTCTGTAAAAATGGCAGTTTTGGTCACTGTGAGGGTTTAAAAAGTGGTTATTCAACATGAGGCCTGATCCAAATGACATGTTGAATCATTTTTGGTAGAGTCCAAAAAATCCATTTTCTGATGAAAAACGATGACCCCGGACCAGTCGAACGTTGAAAAAATGGTCAATATTGATGAAATTTTAACATTTAATCTTTTGACTTTAAATGACGGTTGGATGTGAGTTATTACTTTTTCAACTAAAATAAGTGTGTTTAAAGTCATTTCTGTGCCTGAAATTGGTCAAAATTGAAGATTTTGAGTAAGCAAAACTCTGTAAAAATGGCAATTTTGGTCACTTTGAGGGTTTAAAAAGTGGTTATTCAACATGAGGCCCGATCCAAATGACATTTTGAATCATTTTTGGTAGAGTCCAAAAAATCAATTTTCTGATGAAAAACAATGACCCCGGACCAGTCGAACGTTGAAAAAATGGTCAATATTGATGAAATTGTAATATTTAATCTTTTGACTTTAAATGACGGTTGGATGTGAGTTATTACTTTTTCAACTAAAATAAGTGTGTTTAAAGTCATTTCTGTGCCTGAAATTGGTCAAAATTGAAGATTTTGAGAAAGCAAAACTCTGTTAAATGGCAGTTTTGGTCACTGTGAGGGTTTAAAAAGTGGTTATTCAACATGAGGCCCGATCCAAATGACATTTTTAATCATTTTTGGTAGAGTCCAAAAAATCAATTTTCTGATGAAAAACGATGACCCCGGACCAGTCGAACGTTGAAAAAATGGTCAATATTGATGAAATTTTAACATTTAATCTTTTGACTTTAAATGACGGTTGGATGTGAGTTATTACTTTTTCAACTAAAATAAGTGTGTTTAAAGTCATTTCTGTGCCTGAAATTGGTCAAAATTGAAGATTTTGAGTAAGCAAAACTCTGTAAAAATGACAGTTTTGGTCACTGTGAGGGTTTAAAAAGTGGTTATTCAACATGAGGCCTGATCCAAATGACATTTTGAATCATTTTTGGTAGAGTGCAAAAAATCAATTTTCTGATGAAAAACGATGACCCCGGACCAGTCGAACGTTGAAAAAATGGTCAATATTGATGAAATTTTAACATTTAATCTTTTGACTTTAAATGACGGTTGGATGTGAGTTATTACTTTTTCAACTAAAATAAGTTTGTTTAAAGTCATTTCTGTGCCTGAAATTGGTCAAAATTGAAGATTTTGAGTAAGCAAAACTCTGTAAAAATGGCAATTTTGGTCACTTTGTGGGTTTAAAAAGTGGTTATTCAACATGAGGCCCGATCCAAATGACATTTTGAATCATTTTTGGTAGAGTCCAAAAAATCAATTTTCTGATGAAAAACGATGACCCCGGACCAGTCGAACGTTGAAAAAATGGTCAATATTGATGAAATTTTAATATTTAATCTTTTGACTTTAAATGACGGTTGGATGTGAGTTATTACTTTTTCAACTAAAATAAGTGTGTTTAAAGTCATTTCTGTGCCTGAAATTGGTCAAAATTGAAGATTTTGAGAAAGCAAAACTCTGTTAAATGGCAGTTTTGGTCACTGTGAGGGTTTAAAAAGTGGTTATTCAACATGAGGCCCGATCCAAATGACATTTTTAATCATTTTTGGTAGAGTCCAAAAAATCAATTTTCTGATGAAAAACGATGACCCCGGACCAGTCGAACGTTGAAAAAATGGTCAATATTGATGAAATTTTAACATTTAATCTTTTGACTTTAAATGACGGTTGGATGTGAGTTATTACTTTTTCAACTAAAATAAGTGTGTTTAAAGTCATTTCTGTGCCTGAAATTGGTCAAAATTGAAGATTTTGAGTAAGCAAAACTCTGTAAAAATGGCAGTTTTGGTCACTGTGAGGGTTTAAAAAGTGGTTATTCAACATGAGGCCTGATCCAAATGACATGTTGAATCATTTTTGGTAGAGTCCAAAAAATCCATTTTCTGATGAAAAACGATGACCCCGGACCAGTCGAACGTTGAAAAAATGGTCAATATTGATGAAATTTTAACATTTAATCTTTTGACTTTAAATGACGGTTGGATGTGAGTTATTACTTTTTCAACTAAAATAAGTGTGTTTAAAGTCATTTCTGTGCCTGAAATTGGTCAAAATTGAAGATTTTGAGAAAGCAAAACTCTGTTAAATGGCAGTTTTGGTCACTGTGAGGGTTTAAAAAGTGGTTATTCAACATGAGGCCCGATCCAAATGACATTTTTAATCATTTTTGGTAGAGTCCAAAAAATCAATTTTCTGATGAAAAACGATGACCCCGGACCAGTCGAACGTTGAAAAAATGGTCAATATTGATGAAATTTTAACATTTAATCTTTTGACTTTAAATGACGGTTGGATGTGAGTTATTACTTTTTCAACTAAAATAAGTGTGTTTAAAGTCATTTCTGTGCCTGAAATTGGTCAAAATTGAAGATTTTGAGTAAGCAAAACTCTGTAAAAATGGCAGTTTTGGTCACTGTGAGGGTTTAAAAAGTGGTTATTCAACATGAGGCCTGATCCAAATGACATGTTGAATCATTTTTGGTAGAGTCCAAAAAATCCATTTTCTGATGAAAAACGATGACCCCGGACCAGTCGAACGTTGAAAAAATGGTCAATATTGATGAAATTTTAACATTTAATCTTTTGACTTTAAATGACGGTTGGATGTGAGTTATTACTTTTTCAACTAAAATAAGTGTGTTTAAAGTCATTTCTGTGCCTGAAATTGGTCAAAATTGAAGATTTTGAGTAAGCAAAACTCTGTAAAAATGGCAATTTTGGTCACTGTGAGGGTTTAAAAAGTGGTTATTCAACATGAGGCCCGATCCAAATGACATTTTAAATCATTTTTGGTAGAGTCCAAAAAATCCATTTTCTGATGAAAAACGATGACCCCGGACCAGTCGAACGTTGAAAAAATGGTCAATATTGATGAAATTTTAACATTTAATCTTTTGACTTTAAATGACGGTTGGATGTGAGTTATTACTTTTTCAACTAAAATAAGTGTGTTTAAAGTCATTTCTGTGCCTGAAATTGGTCAAAATTGAAGATTTTGAGTAAGCAAAACTCTGTAAAAATGGCAGTTTTGGTCACTGTGAGGGTTTAAAAAGTGGTTATTCAACATGAGGCCCGATCTAAATGACATTTTGAATCATTTTTGGTAGAGTCCAAAAAATCAATTTTCTGATGAAAAACGATGACCCCGGACCAGTCGAACGTTGAAAAAATGGTCAATATTGACGAAATTTTAACATTTAATCTTTTGACTTTAAATGACGGTTGGATGTGAGTTATTACTTTTTCAACTAAAATAAGTGTGTTTAAAGTCATTTCTGTGCCTGAAATTGGTCAAAATTGAAGATTTTGAGTAAGCAAAACTCTGTAAAAATGGCAGTTTTGGTCACTGTGAGGGTTTAAAAAGTGGTTATTCAACATGAGGCCCGATCCAAATGACATTTTGAATCATTTTTGGTAGAGTCCAAAAAATCAATTTTCTGATGAAAAACGATGACCCCGGACCAGTCGAACGTTGAAAAAATGTTCAATATTGATGAAATTTTAACATTTAATCTTTTGACTTTAAATGACGGTTGGATGTGAGTTAATACTTTTTCAACTAAAATAAGTGTGTTTAAAGTCATTTCTGTGCCTGAAATTGGTCAAAATTGAAGATTTTGAGTAAGCAAAACTCTGTAAAAATGGCAATTTTGGTCACTGTGAGGGTTTAAAAAGTGGTTATTCAACATGAGGCCCGATCCAAATGACATTTTGAATCATTTTTGGTAGTCCAAAAAATCAATTTTCTGATGAAAAACGATGACCCCGGACCAGTCGAACGTTGAAAAAATGGTCAATATTGATGAAATTTTAACATTTAATCTTTTGACTTTAAATGACGGTTGGATGTGAGTTATTACTTTTTCAACTAAAATAAGTGTGTTTAAAGTCATTTCTGTGCCTGAAATTGGTCAAAATTGAAGATTTTGAGTAAGCAAAACTCTGTAAAAATGGCAGTTTTGGTCACTGTGAGGGTTTAAAAAGTGGTTATTCAACATGAGGCCCGATCTAAATGACATTTTGAATCATTTTTGGTAGAGTCCAAAAAATCAATTTTCTGATGAAAAACGATGACCCCGGACCAGTCGAACGTTGAAAAAATGGTCAATATTGACGAAATTTTAACATTTAATCTTTTGACTTTAAATGACGGTTGGATGTGAGTTATTACTTTTTCAACTACAATAAGTGTGTTTAAAGTCATTTCTGTGCCTGAAATTGGTCAAAATTGAAGATTTTGAGTAAGCAAAACTCTGTAAAAATGGCAGTTTTGGTCACTGTGAGGGTTTGAAAAGTGGTTATTCAACATGAGGCCTGATCCAAATGACATTTTGAATCATTTTTGGTAGAGTGCAAAAAATCAATTTTCTGATGAAAAACGATGACCCCGGACCAGTCGAACGTTGAAAAAATGGTCAATATTGATGAAATTTTAACATTTAATCTTTTGACTTTAAATGACGGTTGGATGTGAGTTATTACTTTTTCAACTAAAATAAGTTTGTTTAAAGTCATTTCTGTGCCTGAAATTGGTCAAAATTGAAGATTTTGAGTAAGCAAAACTCTGTAAAAATGGCAATTTTGGTCACTTTGAGGGTTTAAAAAGTGGTTATTCAACATGAGGCCCGATCCAAATGACATTTTGAATCATTTTTGGTAGAGTCCAAAAAATCAATTTTCTGATGAAAAACGATGACCCCGGACCAGTCGAACGTTGAAAAAATGGTCAATATTGATGAAATTTTAATATTTAATCTTTTGACTTTAAATGACGGTTGGATGTGAGTTATTACTTTTTCAACTAAAATAAGTGTGTTTAAAGTCATTTCTGTGCCTGAAATTGGTCAAAATTGAAGATTTTGAGAAAGCAAAACTCTGTTAAATGGCAGTTTTGGTCACTGTGAGGGTTTAAAAAGTGGTTATTCAACATGAGGCCCGATCCAAATGACATTTTGAATCATTTTTGGTAGAGTCCAAAAAATCAATTTTCTGATGAAAAACGATGACCCCGGACCAGTCGAACGTTGAAAAAATGGTCAATATTGATGAAATTTTAACATTTAATCTTTTGACTTTAAATGACGGTTGGATGTGAGTTATTACTTTTTCAACTAAAATAAGTGTGTTTAAAGTCATTTCTGTGCCTGAAATTGGTCAAAATTGAAGATTTTGAGTAAGCAAAACTCTGTAAAAATGGCAGATTTGGTCACTGTGAGGGTTTAAAAAGTGGTTATTCAACATGAGGCCTGATCCAAATGACATGTTGAATCATTTTTGGTAGAGTCCAAAAAATCCATTTTCTGATGAAAAACGATGACCCCGGACCAGTCGAACGTTGAAAAAATGGTCAATATTGATGAAATTTTAACATTTAATCTTTTGACTTTAAATGACGGTTGGATGTGAGTTATTACTTTTTCAACTAAAATAAGTGTGTTTAAAGTCATTTCTGTGCCTGAAATTGGTCAAAATTGAAGATTTTGAGTAAGCAAAACTCTGTAAAAATGGCAATTTTGGTCACTGTGAGGGTTTAAAAAGTGGTTATTCAACATGAGGCCCGATCCAAATGACATTTTAAATCATTTTTGGTAGAGTCCAAAAAATCCATTTTCTGATGAAAAACGATGACCCCGGACCAGTCGAATGTTGAAAAAATGGTCAATATTGATGAAATTTTAACATTTAATCTTTTGACTTTAAATGACGGTTGGATGTGAGTTATTACTTTTTCAACTAAAATAAGTGTGTTTAAAGTCATTTCTGTGCCTGAAATTGGTCAAAATTGAAGATTTTGAGTAAGCAAAACTCTGTAAAAATGGCAGTTTTGGTCACTGTGAGGGTTTAAAAGTGGTTATTCAACATGAGGCCCGATCCAAATGACATTTTGAATCATTTTTGGTAGAGTCCAAAAAATCAATTTTCTGATGAAAAACGATGACCCCGGACCAGTCGAACGTTGAAAAAATGTTCAATATTGATGAAATTTTAACATTTAATCTTTTGACTTTAAATGACAGTTGGATGTGAGTTAATACTTTTTCAACTAAAATAAGTGTGTTTAAAGTCATTTCTGTGCCTGAAATTGGTCAAAATTGAAGATTTTGAGTAAGCAAAACTCTGTAAAAATGGCAATTTTGGTCACTGTGAGGGTTTAAAAAGTGGTTATTCAACATGAGGCCCGATCCAAATGACATTTTGAATCATTTTTGGTAGAGTCCAAAAAATCCATTTTCTGATGAAAAACGATGACCCCGGACCAGTCGAACGTTGAAAAAATGGTCAATATTGATGAAATTTTAACATCTAATCTTTTGACTTTAAATGACGGTTGGATGTGAGTTATTACTTTTTCAACTAAAATAAGTGTGTTTAAAGTCATTTCTGTGCCTGAAATTGGTCAAAATTGAAGATTTTGAGTAAGCAAAACTCTGTAAAAATGGCAATTTTGGTCACTGTGAGGGTTTAAAAAGTGGTTATTCAACATGAGGCCCGATCCAAATGACATTTTGAATCATTTTTGGTAGAGTCCAAAAAAATCAATTTTCTGATGAAAAACGATGACCCCGGACCAGTCGAACGTTGAAAAAATGGTCAATATTGATGAAATTTTAATATTTAATCTTTTGACTTTAAATGACGGTTGGATGTGAGTTATTACTTTTTCAACTAAAATAAGTGTGTTTAAAGTCATTTCTGTGCCTGAAATTGGTCAAAATTGAAGATTTTGAGAAAGCAAAACTCTGTTAAATGGCAGTTTTGGTCACTGTGAGGGTTTAAAAAGTGGTTATTCAACATGAGGCCCGATCCAAATGACATTTTGAATCATTTTTGGTAGAGTCCAAAAAATCAATTTTCTGATGAAAAACGATGACCCCGGACCAGTCGAACGTTGAAAAAATGGTCAATATTGATGAAATTTTAACATTTAATCTTTTGACTTTAAATGACGGTTGGATGTGAGTTATTACTTTTTCAACTAAAATAAGTGTGTTTAAAGTCATTTCTGTGCCTGAAATTGGTCAAAATTGAAGATTTTGAGTAAGCAAAACTCTGTAAAAATGGCAGTTTTGGTCACTGTGAGGGTTTAAAAAGTGGTTATTCAACTTGAGGCCTGATCCAAATGACATGTTGAATCATTTTTGGTAGAGTCCAAAAAATCCATTTTCTGATGAAAAACGATGACCCCGGACCAGTCGAACGTTGAAAAAATGGTCAATATTGATGAAATTTTAACATTTAATCTTTTGACTTTAAATGACGGTTGGATGTGAGTTATTACTTTTTCAACTAAAATAAGTGTGTTTAAAGTCATTTCTGTGCCTGAAATTGGTCAAAATTGAAGATTTTGAGTAAGCAAAACTCTGTAAAAATGGCAATTTTGGTCACTGTGAGGGTTTAAAAAGTGGTTATTCAACATGAGGCCCGATCCAAATGACATTTTAAATCATTTTTGGTAGAGTCCAAAAAATCCATTTTCTGATGAAAAACGATGACCCCGGACCAGTCGAACGTTGAAAAAATGGTCAATATTGATGAAATTTTAACATTTAATCTTTTGACTTTAAATGACGGTTGGATGTGAGTTATTACTTTTTCAACTAAAATAAGTGTGTTTAAAGTCATTTCTGTGCCTGAAATTGGTCAAAATTGAAGATTTTGAGAAAGCAAAACTCTGTAAAAATGGCAGTTTTGGTCACTGTGAGGGTTTAAAAAGTGGTTATTCAACATGAGGCCCGATCCAAATGACATTTTGAATCATTTTTGGTAGAGTCCAAAAAATCCATTTTCTGATGAAAAACGATGACCCCGGACCAGTCGAACGTTGAAAAAATGGTCAATATTGATGAAATTTTAACATTTAATCTTTTGACTTTAAATGACGGTTGGATGTGAGTTATTACTTTTTCAACTAAAATAAGTGTGTTTAAAGTCATTTCTGTGCCTGAAATTGGTCAAAATTGAAGATTTTGAGTAAGCAAAACTCTGTAAAAATGGCAGTTTTGGTCACTGTGAGGGTTTAAAAAGTGGTTATTCAACATGAGGCCCGATCCAAATGACATTTTGAATCATTTTTGGTAGAGTCCAAAAAATCAATTTTCTGATGAAAAACGATGACCCCGGACCAGTCGAACGTTGAAAAAATGTTCAATATTGATGAAATTTTAACATTTAATCTTTTGACTTTAAATGACGGTTGGATGTGAGTTAATACTTTTTCAACTAAAATAAGTGTGTTTAAAGTCATTTCTGTGCCTGAAATTGGTCAAAATTGAAGATTTTGAGTAAGCAAAACTCTGTAAAAATGGCAATTTTGGTCACTGTGAGGGTTTAAAAAGTGGTTATTCAACATGAGGCCCGATCCAAATGACATTTTGAATCATTTTTGGTAGAGTCCAAAAAATCCATTTTCTGATGAAAAACGATGACCCCGGACCAGTCGAACGTTGAAAAAATGGTCAATATTGATGAAATTTTAACATTTAATCTTTTGACTTTAAATGACGGTTGGATGTGAGTTATTACTTTTTCAACTAAAATAAGTGTGTTTAAAGTCATTTCTGTGCCTGAAATTGGTCAAAATTGAAGATTTTGAGTAAGCAAAACTCTGTAAAAATGGCAATTTTGGTCACTGTGAGGGTTTAAAAAGTGGTTATTCAACATGAGGCCCGATCCAAATGACATTTTGAATCATTTTTGGTAGAGTCCAAAAAATCAATTTTCTGATGAAAAACGATGACCCCGGACCAGTCGAACGTTGAAAAAATGGTCAATATTGATGAAATTTTAATATTTAATCTTTTGACTTTAAATGACGGTTGGATGTGAGTTATTACTTTTTCAACTAAAATAAGTGTGTTTAAAGTCATTTCTGTGCCTGAAATTGGTCAAAATTGAAGATTTTGAGTAAGCAAAACTCTGTAAAAATTGCAGTTTTGGTCACTGTGAGGGTTTAAAAAGTGGTTATTCAACATGAGGCCCGATCCAAATGACATTTTGAATCATTTTTGGTAGAGTCCAAAAAATCAATTTTGTGATGAAAAACGATGACCCCGGACCAGTCGAACGTTGAAAAAATGGTCAATATTGATGAAATTTTAACATTTAATCTTTTGACTTTAAATGACGGTTGGATGTTAATTATTACTTTTTCAACTAAAATAAGTGTGTATAAAGTCATTTCTGTGCCTGAAATTGGTCAAAATTGAAGATTTTGAGTAAGCAAAACTCTGTAAAAATGGCAGTTTTGGTCACTGTGAGGGTTTAAAAAGTGGTTATTCAACATGAGGCCTGATCCAAATGACATTTTGAATCATTTTTGGTAGAGTCCAAAAAATCCATTTTCTGATGAAAAACGATGACCCCGGACCAGTCGAACGTTGAAAAAATGGTCAATATTGATGAAATTTTAACATTTAATCTTTTGACTTTAAATGACGGTTGGATGTGAGTTATTACTTTTTCAACTAAAATAAGTGTGTTTAAAGTCATTTCTGTGCCTGAAATTGGTCAAAATTGAAGATTTTGAGTAAGCAAAACTCTGTAAAAATGGCAGTTTTGGTCACTGTGAGGGTTTAAAAAGTGGTTATTCAACATGAGGCCCGATCCAAATGACATTTTGAATCATTTTTGGTAGAGTCCAACAAATCAATTTTCTGATGAAAAACGATGACCCCGGACCAGTCGAACGTTGCAAAAATGGTCAATATTGATGAAATTTTAATATTTAATCTTTTGACTTTAAATGACGGTTGGATGTGAGTTATGACTTTTTCAACTAAAATAAGTGTGTTTAAAGTCATTTCTGTGCCTGAAATTGGTCTAAATTGAAGATTTTGAGTAAGCAAAACTCTGTAAAAATGGCAATTTTGGTCACTGTGAGGGTTTAAAAAGTTGTTATTCAACATGAGGCCCGATCCAAATGACATTTTGAATCATTTTTGGTAGAGTCCAAAAAATCAATTTTCTGATGAAAAACGATGACCCCGGACCAGTCGAACGTTGAAAAAATGGTCAATATTGATGAAATTTTAACATTTAATCTTTTGACTTTAAATGACGGTTGGATGTTAATTATTACTTTTTCAACTAAAATAAGTGTGTTTAAAGTCATTTCTGTGCCTGAAATTGGTCAAAATTGAAGATTTTGAGTAAGCAAAACTCTGTAAAAATGGCAGTTTTGGTCACTGTGAGGGTTTAAAAAGTGGTTATTCAACATGAGGCCTGATCCAAATGACATTTTGAATCATTTTTGGTAGAGTCCAAAAAATCCATTTTCTGATGAAAAACGATGACCCCGGACCAGTCGAACGTTGAAAAAATGGTCAATATTGATGAAATTTTAACATTTAATCTTTTGACTTTAAATGACGGTTGGATGTGAGTTATTACTTTTTCAACTAAAATAAGTGTGTTTAAAGTCATTTCTGTGCCTGAAATTGGTCAAAATTGAAGATTTTGAGTAAGCAAAACTCTGTAAAAATGGCAGTTTTGGTCACTGTGAGGGTTTAAAAAGTGGTTATTCAACATGAGGCCCGATCCAAATGACATTTTGAATCATTTTTGGTAGAGTCCAACAAATCAATTTTCTGATGAAAAACGATGACCCCGGACCAGTCGAACGTTGCAAAAATGGTCAATATTGATGAAATTTTAATATTTAATCTTTTGACTTTAAATGACGGTTGGATGTGAGTTATGACTTTTTCAACTAAAATAAGTGTGTTTAAAGTCATTTCTGTGCCTGAAATTGGTCTAAATTGAAGATTTTGAGTAAGCAAAACTCTGTAAAAATGGCAATTTTGGTCACTGTGAGGGTTTAAAAAGTTGTTATTCAACATGAGGCCCGATCCAAATGACATTTTGAATCATTTTTGGTAGAGTCCAAAAAATCAATTTTCTGATGAAAAACGATGACCCCGGACCAGTCGAACGTTGAAAAAATGGTCAATATTGATGAAATTTTAACATTTAATCTTTTGACTTTAAATGACGGTTGGATGTGAGTTATTACTTTTTCAACTAAAATAAGTGTGTTTAAAGTCATTTCTGTGCCTGAAATTGGTCAAAATTGAAGATTTTGAGTAAGCAAAACTCTGTAAAAATGGCAATTTTGGTCACTGTGAGGGTTTAAAAAGTGGTTATTCAACATGAGGCCCGATCCAAATGACATTTTAAATCATTTTTGGTAGAGTCCAAAAAATCCATTTTCTGATGAAAAACGATGACCCCGGACCAGTCGAACGTTGAAAAAATGGTCAATATTGATGAAATTTTAACATTTAATCTTTTGACTTTAAATGACGGTTGGATGTGAGTTATTACTTTTTCAACTAAAATAAGTGTGTTTAAAGTCATTTCTGTGCCTGAAATTGGTCAAAATTGAAGATTTTGAGAAAGCAAAACTCTGTAAAAATGGCAGTTTTGGTCACTGTGAGGGTTTAAAAAGTGGTTATTCAACATGAGGCCCGATCCAAATGACATTTTGAATCATTTTTGGTAGAGTCCAAAAAATCCATTTTCTGATGAAAAACGATGACCCCGGACCAGTCGAACGTTGAAAAAATGGTCAATATTGATGAAATTTTAACATTTAATCTTTTGACTTTAAATGACGGTTGGATGTGAGTTATTACTTTTTCAACTAAAATAAGTGTGTTTAAAGTCATTTCTGTGCCTGAAATTGGTCAAAATTGAAGATTTTGAGTAAGCAAAACTCTGTAAAAATGGCAGTTTTGGTCACTGTGAGGGTTTAAAAAGTGGTTATTCAACATGAGGCCCGATCCAAATGACATTTTGAATCATTTTTGGTAGAGTCCAAAAAATCAATTTTCTGATGAAAAACGATGACCCCGGACCAGTCGAACGTTGAAAAAATGTTCAATATTGATGAAATTTTAACATTTAATCTTTTGACTTTAAATGACGGTTGGATGTGAGTTAATACTTTTTCAACTAAAATAAGTGTGTTTAAAGTCATTTCTGTGCCTGAAATTGGTCAAAATTGAAGATTTTGAGTAAGCAAAACTCTGTAAAAATGGCAATTTTGGTCACTGTGAGGGTTTAAAAAGTGGTTATTCAACATGAGGCCCGATCCAAATGACATTTTGAATCATTTTTGGTAGTCCAAAAAATCAATTTTTTGATGAAAAACGATGACCGCGGACCAGTCGAACGTTGAAAAAATGGTCAATATTGATGAAATTTTAACATTTAATCTTTTGACTTTAAATGACGGTTGGATGTGAGTTATTACTTTTTCAACTAAAATAAGTGTGTTTAAAGTCATTTCTGTGCCTGAAATTGGTCAAAATTGAAGATTTTGAGTAAGCAAAACTCTGTAAAAATGGCAGTTTTGGTCACTGTGAGGGTTTAAAAAGTGGTTATTCAACATGAGGCCCGATCTAAATGACATTTTGAATCATTTTTGGTAGAGTCCAAAAAATCAATTTTCTGATGAAAAACGATGACCCCGGACCAGTCGAACGTTGAAAAAATGGTCAATATTGACGAAATTTTAACATTTAATCTTTTGACTTTAAATGACGGTTGGATGTGAGTTATTACTTTTTCAACTACAATAAGTGTGTTTAAAGTCATTTCTGTGCCTGAAATTGGTCAAAATTGAAGATTTTGAGTAAGCAAAACTCTGTAAAAATGGCAGTTTTGGTCACTGTGAGGGTTTAAAAAGTGGTTATTCAACATGAGGCCTGATCCAAATGACATTTTGAATCATTTTTGGTAGAGTGCAAAAAATCAATTTTCTGATGAAAAACGATGACCCCGGACCAGTCGAACGTTGAAAAAATGGTCAATATTGATGAAATTTTAACATTTAATCTTTTGACTTTAAATGACGGTTGGATGTGAGTTATTACTTTTTCAACTAAAATAAGTTTGTTTAAAGTCATTTCTGTGCCTGAAATTGGTCAAAATTGAAGATTTTGAGTAAGCAAAACTCTGTAAAAATGGCAATTTTGGTCACTTTGAGGGTTTAAAAAGTGGTTATTCAACATGAGGCCCGATCCAAATGACATTTTGAATCATTTTTGGTAGAGTCCAAAAAATCAATTTTCTGATGAAAAACGATGACCCCGGACCAGTCGAACGTTGAAAAAATGGTCAATATTGATGAAATTTTAATATTTAATCTTTTGACTTTAAATGACGGTTGGATGTGAGTTATTACTTTTTCAACTAAAATAAGTGTGTTTAAAGTCATTTCTGTGCCTGAAATTGGTCAAAATTGAAGATTTTGAGAAAGCAAAACTCTGTTAAATGGCAGTTTTGGTCACTGTGAGGGTTTAAAAAGTGGTTATTCAACATGAGGCCCGATCCAAATGACATTTTGAATCATTTTTGGTAGAGTCCAAAAAATCAATTTTCTGATGAAAAACGATGACCCCGGACCAGTCGAACGTTGAAAAAATGGTCAATATTGATGAAATTTTAACATTTAATCTTTTGACTTTAAATGACGGTTGGATGTGAGTTATTACTTTTTCAACTAAAATAAGTGTGTTTAAAGTCATTTCTGTGCCTGAAATTGGTCAAAATTGAAGATTTTGAGTAAGCAAAACTCTGTAAAAATGGCAGATTTGGTCACTGTGAGGGTTTAAAAAGTGGTTATTCAACATGAGGCCTGATCCAAATGACATGTTGAATCATTTTTGGTAGAGTCCAAAAAATCCATTTTCTGATGAAAAACGATGACCCCGGACCAGTCGAACGTTGAAAAAATGGTCAATATTGATGACATTTTAACATTTAATCTTTTGACTTTAAATGACGGTTGGATGTGAGTTATTACTTTTTCAACTAAAATAAGTGTGTTTAAAGTCATTTCTGTGCCTGAAATTGGTCAAAATTGAAGATTTTGAGTAAGCAAAACTCTGTAAAAATGGCAATTTTGGTCACTGTGAGGGTTTAAAAAGTGGTTATTCAACATGAGGCCCGATCCAAATGACATTTTAAATCATTTTTGGTAGAGTCCAAAAAATCCATTTTCTGATGAAAAACGATGACCCCGGACCAGTCGAACGTTGAAAAAATGGTCAATATTGATGAAATTTTAACATTTAATCTTTTGACTTTAAATGACGGTTGGATGTGAGTTATTACTTTTTCAACTAAAATAAGTGTGTTTAAAGTCATTTCTGTGCCTGAAATTGGTCAAAATTGAAGATTTTGAGAAAGCAAAACTCTGTAAAAATGGCAGTTTTGGTCACTGTGAGGGTTTAAAAAGTGGTTATTCAACATGAGGCCCGATCCAAATGACATTTTGAATCATTTTTGGTAGAGTCCAAAAAAATCCATTTTCTGATGAAAAACGATGACCCCGGACCAGTCGAACGTTGAAAAAATGGTCAATATTGATGAAATTTTAACATTTAATCTTTTGACTTTAAATGACGGTTGGATGTGAGTTATTACTTTTTCAACTAAAATAAGTGTGTTTAAAGTCATTTCTGTGCCTGAAATTGGTCAAAATTGAAGATTTTGAGTAAGCAAAACTCTGTAAAAATGGCAGTTTCACTGTGAGGGTTTAAAAAGTGGTTATTCAACATGAGGCCCGATCCAAATGACATTTTGAATCATTTTTGGTAGAGTCCAAAAAATCAATTTTCTGATGAAAAACGATGACCCCGGACCAGTCGAACGTTGAAAAAATGTTCAATATTGATGAAATTTTAACATTTAATCTTTTGACTTTAAATGACAGTTGGATGTGAGTTAATACTTTTTCAACTAAAATAAGTGTGTTTAAAGTCATTTCTGTGCCTGAAATTGGTCAAAATTGAAGATTTTGAGTAAGCAAAACTCTGTAAAAATGGCAATTTTGGTCACTGTGAGGGTTTAAAAAGTGGTTATTCAACATGAGGCCCGATCCAAATGACATTTTGAATCATTTTTGGTAGAGTCCAAAAAATCCATTTTCTGATGAAAAACGATGACCCCGGACCAGTCGAACGTTGAAAAAATGGTCAATATTGATGAAATTTTAACATTTAATCTTTTGACTTTAAATGACGGTTGGATGTGAGTTATTACTTTTTCAACTAAAATAAGTGTGTTTAAAGTCATTTCTGTGCCTGAAATTGGTCAAAATTGAAGATTTTGAGTAAGCAAAACTCTGTAAAAATGGCAATTTTGGTCACTGTGAGGGTTTAAAAAGTGGTTATTCAACATGAGGCCCGATCCAAATGACATTTTGAATCATTTTTGGTAGAGTCCAAAAAATCAATTTTCTGATGAAAAACGATGACCCCGGACCAGTCGAACGTTGAAAAAATGGTCAATATTGATGAAATTTTAATATTTATTCTTTTGACTTTAAATGACGGTTGGATGTGAGTTATTACTTTTTCAACTAAAATAAGTGTGTTTAAAGTCATTTCTGTGCCTGAAATTGGTCAAAATTGAAGATTTTGAGAAAGCAAAACTCTGTTAAATGGCAGTTTTGGTCACTGTGAGGGTTTAAAAAGTGGTTATTCAACATGAGGCCCGATCCAAATGACATTTTGAATCATTTTTGGTAGAGTCCAAAAAATCAATTTTCTGATGAAAAACGATGACCCCGGACCAGTCGAACGTTGAAAAAATGGTCAATATTGATGAAATTTTAACATTTAATCTTTTGACTTTAAATGACGGTTGGATGTGAGTTATTACTTTTTCAACTAAAATAAGTGTGTTTAAAGTCATTTCTGTGCCTGAAATTGGTCAAAATTGAAGATTTTGAGTAAGCAAAACTCTGTAAAAATGGCAGTTTTGGTCACTGTGAGGGTTTAAAAAGTGGTTATTCAACATGAGGCCTGATCCAAATGACATGTTGAATCATTTTTGGTAGAGTCCAAAAAATCCATTTTCTGATGAAAAACGATGACCCCGGACCAGTCGAACGTTGAAAAAATGGTCAATATTGATGAAATTTTAACATTTAATCTTTTGACTTTAAATGACGGTTGGATGTGAGTTATTACTTTTTCAACTAAAATAAGTGTGTTTAAAGTCATTTCTGTGCCTGAAATTGGTCAAAATTGAAGATTTTGAGTAAGCAAAACTCTGTAAAAATGGCAATTTTGGTCACTGTGAGGGTTTAAAAAGTGGTTATTCAACATGAGGCCCGATCCAAATGACATTTTAAATCATTTTTGGTAGAGTCCAAAAAATCCATTTTCTGATGAAAAACGATGACCCCGGACCAGTCGAACGTTGAAAAAATGGTCAATATTGATGAAATTTTAACATTTAATCTTTTGACTTTAAATGACGGTTGGATGTGAGTTATTACTTTTTCAACTAAAATAAGTGTGTTTAAAGTCATTTCTGTGCCTGAAATTGGTCAAAATTGAAGATTTTGAGAAAGCAAAACTCTGTAAAAATGGCAGTTTTGGTCACTGTGAGGGTTTAAAAAGTGGTTATTCAACATGAGGCCCGATCCAAATGACATTTTGAATCATTTTTGGTAGAGTCCAAAAAATCCATTTTCTGATGAAAAACGATGACCCCGGACCAGTCGAACGTTGAAAAAATGGTCAATATTGATGAAATTTTAACATTTAATCTTTTGACTTTAAATGACGGTTGGATGTGAGTTATTACTTTTTCAACTAAAATAAGTGTGTTTAAAGTCATTTCTGTGCCTGAAATTGGTCAAAATTGAAGATTTTGAGTAAGCAAAACTCTGCAAAAATGGCAGTTTTGGTCACTGTGAGGGTTTAAAAAGTGGTTATTCAACATGAGGCCCGATCCAAATGACATTTTGAATCATTTTTGGTAGAGTCCAAAAAATCCATTTTCTGATGAAAAACGATGACCCCGGACCAGTCGAACGTTGAAAAAATGGTCAATATTGATGAAATTTTAACATTTAATCTTTTGACTTTAAATGACGGTTGGATGTGAGTTATTACTTTTTCAACTAAAATAAGTGTGTTTAAAGTCATTTCTGTGCCTGAAATTGGTCAAAATTGAAGATTTTGAGTAAGCAAAACTCTGTAAAAATGGCAATTTTGGTCACTGTGAGGGTTTAAAAAGTGGTTATTCAACATGAGGCCCGATCCAAATGACATTTTGAATCATTTTTGGTAGAGTCCAAAAAATCAATTTTGTGATGAAAAACGATGACCCCGGACAAGTCGAACGTTGAAAAAATGGTCAATATTGATGAAATTTTAACATTTAATCTTTTGACTTTAAATGACGGTTGGATGTTAATTATTACTTTTTCAACTAAAATAAGTGTGTATAAAGTCATTTCTGTGCCTGAAATTGGTCAAAATTGAAGATTTTGAGTAAGCAAAACTCTGTAAAAATGGCAGTTTTGGTCACTGTGAGGGTTTAAAAAGTGGTTATTCAACATGAGGCCTGATCCAAATGACATTTTGAATCATTTTTGGTAGAGTCCAAAAAATCAATTTTCTGATGAAAAACGATGACCCCGGACCAGTCGAACGTTGAAAAAATGGTCAATATTGATGAAATTTTAACATTTAATCTTTTGACTTTAAATGACGGTTGGATGTGAGTTATGACTTTTTCAACTAAAATAAGTGTGTTTAAAGTCATTTCTGTGCCTGAAATTGGTCTAAATTGAAGATTTTGAGTAAGCAAAACTCTGTAAAAATGGCAATTTTGGTCACTGTGAGGGTTTAAAAAGTTGTTATTCAACATGAGGCCCGATCCAAATGACATTTTGAATCATTTTTGGTAGAGTCCAAAAAATCAATTTTCTGATGAAAAACGATGACCCCGGACCAGTCGAACGTTGAAAAAATGGTCAATATTGATGAAATTTTAACATTTAATCTTTTGACTTTAAATGACGGTTGGATGTTAATTATTACTTTTTCAACTAAAATAAGTGTGTTTAAAGTCATTTCTGTGCCTGAAATTGGTCAAAATTGAAGATTTTGAGTAAGCAAAACTCTGTAAAAATGGCAGATTTGGTCACTGTGAGGGTTTAAAAAGTGGTTATTCAACATGAGGCCTGATCCAAATGACATGTTGAATCATTTTTGGTAGAGTCCAAAAAATCCATTTTCTGATGAAAAACGATGACCCCGGACCAGTCGAACGTTGAAAAAATGGTCAATATTGATGAAATTTTAACATTTAATCTTTTGACTTTAAATGACGGTTGGATGTGAGTTATTACTTTTTCAACTAAAATAAGTGTGTTTAAAGTCATTTCTGTGCCTGAAATTGGTCAAAATTGAAGATTTTGAGTAAGCAAAACTCTGTAAAAATGGCAGTTTTGGTCACTGTGAGGGTTTAAAAAGTGGTTATTCAACATGAGGCCCGATCCAAATGACATTTTGAATCATTTTTGGTAGAGTCCAACAAATCAATTTTCTGATGAAAAACGATGACCCCGGACCAGTCGAACGTTGCAAAAATGGTCAATATTGATGAAATTTTAATATTTAATCTTTTGACTTTAAATGACGGTTGGATGTGAGTTATGACTTTTTCAACTAAAATAAGTGTGTTTAAAGTCATTTCTGTGCCTGAAATTGGTCTAAATTGAAGATTTTGAGTAAGCAAAACTCTGTAAAAATGGCAATTTTGGTCACTGTGAGGGTTTAAAAAGTTGTTATTCAACATGAGGCCCGATCCAAATGACATTTTGAATCATTTTTGGTAGAGTCCAAAAAATCAATTTTCTGATGAAAAACGATGACCCCGGACCAGTCGAACGTTGAAAAAATGGTCAATATTGATGAAATTTTAACATTTAATCTTTTGACTTTAAATGACGGTTGGATGTTAATTATTACTTTTTCAACTAAAATAAGTGTGTTTAAAGTCATTTCTGTGCCTGAAATTGGTCAAAATTGAAGATTTTGAGTAAGCAAAACTCTGTAAAAATGGCAGTTTTGGTCACTGTGAGGGTTTAAAAAGTGGTTATTCAACATGAGGCCTGATCCAAATGACATTTTGAATCATTTTTGGTAGAGTCCAAAAAATCCATTTTCTGATGAAAAACGATGACCCCGGACCAGTCGAACGTTGAAAAAATGGTCAATATTGATGAAATTTTAACATTTAATCTTTTGACTTTAAATGACGGTTGGATGTGAGTTATTACTTTTTCAACTAAAATAAGTGTGTTTAAAGTCATTTCTGTGCCTGAAATTGGTCAAAATTGAAGATTTTGAGTAAGCAAAACTCTGTAAAAATGGCAGTTTTGGTCACTGTGAGGGTTTAAAAAGTGGTTATTCAACATGAGGCCCGATCCAAATGACATTTTGAATCATTTTTGGTAGAGTCCAACAAATCAATTTTCTGATGAAAAACGATGACCCCGGACCAGTCGAACGTTGCAAAAATGGTCAATATTGATGAAATTTTAATATTTAATCTTTTGACTTTAAATGACGGTTGGATGTGAGTTATGACTTTTTCAACTAAAATAAGTGTGTTTAAAGTCATTTCTGTGCCTGAAATTGGTCTAAATTGAAGATTTTGAGTAAGCAAAACTCTGTAAAAATGGCAATTTTGGTCACTGTGAGGGTTTAAAAAGTTGTTATTCAACATGAGGCCCGATCCAAATGACATTTTGAATCATTTTTGGTAGAGTCCAAAAAATCAATTTTCTGATGAAAAACGATGACCCCGGACCAGTCGAACGTTGAAAAAATGGTCAATATTGATGAAATTTTAACATTTAATCTTTTGACTTTAAATGACGGTTGGATGTGAGTTATTACTTTTTCAACTAAAATAAGTGTGTTTAAAGTCATTTCTGTGCCTGAAATTGGTCAAAATTGAAGATTTTGAGTAAGCAAAACTCTGTAAAAATGGCAATTTTGGTCACTGTGAGGGTTTAAAAAGTGGTTATTCAACATGAGGCCCGATCCAAATGACATTTTAAATCATTTTTGGTAGAGTCCAAAAAATCCATTTTCTGATGAAAAACGATGACCCCGGACCAGTCGAACGTTGAAAAAATGGTCAATATTGATGAAATTTTAACATTTAATCTTTTGACTTTAAATGACGGTTGGATGTGAGTTATTACTTTTTCAACTAAAATAAGTGTGTTTAAAGTCATTTCTGTGCCTGAAATTGGTCAAAATTGAAGATTTTGAGAAAGCAAAACTCTGTAAAAATGGCAGTTTTGGTCACTGTGAGGGTTTAAAAAGTGGTTATTCAACATGAGGCCCGATCCAAATGACATTTTGAATCATTTTTGGTAGAGTCCAAAAAATCCATTTTCTGATGAAAAACGATGACCCCGGACCAGTCGAACGTTGAAAAAATGGTCAATATTGATGAAATTTTAACATTTAATCTTTTGACTTTAAATGACGGTTGGATGTGAGTTATTACTTTTTCAACTAAAATAAGTGTGTTTAAAGTCATTTCTGTGCCTGAAATTGGTCAAAATTGAAGATTTTGAGTAAGCAAAACTCTGTAAAAATGGCAGTTTTGGTCACTGTGAGGGTTTAAAAAGTGGTTATTCAACATGAGGCCCGATCCAAATGACATTTTGAATCATTTTTGGTAGAGTCCAAAAAATCAATTTTCTGATGAAAAACGATGACCCCGGACCAGTCGAACGTTGAAAAAATGTTCAATATTGATGAAATTTTAACATTTAATCTTTTGACTTTAAATGACGGTTGGATGTGAGTTAATACTTTTTCAACTAAAATAAGTGTGTTTAAAGTCATTTCTGTGCCTGAAATTGGTCAAAATTGAAGATTTTGAGTAAGCAAAACTCTGTAAAAATGGCAATTTTGGTCACTGTGAGGGTTTAAAAAGTGGTTATTCAACATGAGGCCCGATCCAAATGACATTTTGAATCATTTTTGGTAGTCCAAAAAATCAATTTTTTGATGAAAAACGATGACCGCGGACCAGTCGAACGTTGAAAAAATGGTCAATATTGATGAAATTTTAACATTTAATCTTTTGACTTTAAATGACGGTTGGATGTGAGTTATTACTTTTTCAACTAAAATAAGTGTGTTTAAAGTCATTTCTGTGCCTGAAATTGGTCAAAATTGAAGATTTTGAGTAAGCAAAACTCTGTAAAAATGGCAGTTTTGGTCACTGTGAGGGTTTAAAAAGTGGTTATTCAACATGAGGCCCGATCTAAATGACATTTTGAATCATTTTTGGTAGAGTCCAAAAAATCAATTTTCTGATGAAAAACGATGACCCCGGACCAGTCGAACGTTGAAAAAATGGTCAATATTGACGAAATTTTAACATTTAATCTTTTGACTTTAAATGACGTTTGGATGTGAGTTATTACTTTTTCAACTACAATAAGTGTGTTTAAAGTCATTTCTGTGCCTGAAATTGGTCAAAATTGAAGATTTTGAGAAAGCAAAACTCTGTAAAAATGGCAGTTTTGGTCACTGTGAGGGTTTAAAAAGTGGTTATTCAACATGAGGCCCGATCCAAATGACATTTTGAATCATTTTTGGTAGAGTCCAAAAAATCCATTTTCTGATGAAAAACGATGACCCCGGACCAGTCGAACGTTGAAAAAATGGTCAATATTGATGAAATTTTAACATTTAATCTTTTGACTTTAAATGACGGTTGGATGTGAGTTATTACTTTTTCAACTAAAATAAGTGTGTTTAAAGTCATTTCTGTGCCTGAAATTGGTCAAAATTGAAGATTTTGAGTAAGCAAAACTCTGTAAAAATGGCAGTTTTGGTCACTGTGAGGGTTTAAAAAGTGGTTATTCAACATGAGGCCCGATCCAAATGACATTTTGAATCATTTTTGGTAGAGTCCAAAAAATCAATTTTCTGATGAAAAACGATGACCCCGGACCAGTCGAACGTTGAAAAAATGTTCAATATTGATGAAATTTTAACATTTAATCTTTTGACTTTAAATGACGGTTGGATGTGAGTTAATACTTTTTCAACTAAAATAAGTGTGTTTAAAGTCATTTCTGTGCCTGAAATTGGTCAAAATTGAAGATTTTGAGTAAGCAAAACTCTGTAAAAATGGCAATTTTGGTCACTGTGAGGGTTTAAAAAGTGGTTATTCAACATGAGGCCCGATCCAAATGACATTTTGAATCATTTTTGGTAGTCCAAAAAATCAATTTTTTGATGAAAAACGATGACCGCGGACCAGTCGAACGTTGAAAAAATGGTCAATATTGATGAAATTTTAACATTTAATCTTTTGACTTTAAATGACGGTTGGATGTGAGTTATTACTTTTTCAACTAAAATAAGTGTGTTTAAAGTCATTTCTGTGCCTGAAATTGGTCAAAATTGAAGATTTTGAGTAAGCAAAACTCTGTAAAAATGGCAGTTTTGGTCACTGTGAGGGTTTAAAAAGTGGTTATTCAACATGAGGCCCGATCTAAATGACATTTTGAATCATTTTTGGTAGAGTCCAAAAAATCAATTTTCTGATGAAAAACGATGACCCCGGACCAGTCGAACGTTGAAAAAATGGTCAATATTGACGAAATTTTAACATTTAATCTTTTGACTTTAAATGACGGTTGGATGTGAGTTATTACTTTTTCAACTACAATAAGTGTGTTTAAAGTCATTTCTGTGCCTGAAATTGGTCAAAATTGAAGATTTTGAGTAAGCAAAACTCTGTAAAAATGGCAGTTTTGGTCACTGTGAGGGTTTAAAAAGTGGTTATTCAACATGAGGCCTGATCCAAATGACATTTTGAATCATTTTTGGTAGAGTGCAAAAAATCAATTTTCTGATGAAAAACGATGACCCCGGACCAGTCGAACGTTGAAAAAATGGTCAATATTGATGAAATTTTAACATTTAATCTTTTGACTTTAAATGACGGTTGGATGTGAGTTATTACTTTTTCAACTAAAATAAGTTTGTTTAAAGTCATTTCTGTGCCTGAAATTGGTCAAAATTGAAGATTTTGAGTAAGCAAAACTCTGTAAAAATGGCAATTTTGGTCACTTTGAGGGTTTAAAAAGTGGTTATTCAACATGAGGCCCGATCCAAATGACATTTTGAATCATTTTTGGTAGAGTCCAAAAAATCAATTTTCTGATGAAAAACGATGACCCCGGACCAGTCGAACGTTGAAAAAATGGTCAATATTGATGAAATTTTAATATTTAATCTTTTGACTTTAAATGACGGTTGGATGTGAGTTATTACTTTTTCAACTAAAATAAGTGTGTTTAAAGTCATTTCTGTGCCTGAAATTGGTCAAAATTGAAGATTTTGAGAAAGCAAAACTCTGTTAAATGGCAGTTTTGGTCACTGTGAGGGTTTAAAAAGTGGTTATTCAACATGAGGCCCGATCCAAATGACATTTTGAATCATTTTTGGTAGAGTCCAAAAAATCAATTTTCTGATGAAAAACGATGACCCCGGACCAGTCGAACGTTGAAAAAATGGTCAATATTGATGAAATTTTAACATTTAATCTTTTGACTTTAAATGACGGTTGGATGTGAGTTATTACTTTTTCAACTAAAATAAGTGTGTTTAAAGTCATTTCTGTGCCTGAAATTGGTCAAAATTGAAGATTTTGAGTAAGCAAAACTCTGTAAAAATGGCAGATTTGGTCACTGTGAGGGTTTAAAAAGTGGTTATTCAACATGAGGCCTGATCCAAATGACATGTTGAATCATTTTTGGTAGAGTCCAAAAAATCCATTTTCTGATGAAAAACGATGACCCCGGACCAGTCGAACGTTGAAAAAAATGGTCAATATTGATGAAATTTTAACATTTAATCTTTTGACTTTAAATGACGGTTGGATGTGAGTTATTACTTTTTCAACTAAAATAAGTGTGTTTAAAGTCATTTCTGTGCCTGAAATTGGTCAAAATTGAAGATTTTGAGTAAGCAAAACTCTGTAAAAATGGCAATTTTGGTCACTGTGAGGGTTTAAAAAGTGGTTATTCAACATGAGGCCCGATCCAAATGACATTTTAAATCATTTTTGGTAGAGTCCAAAAAATCCATTTTCTGATGAAAAACGATGACCCCGGACCAGTCGAACGTTGAAAAAATGGTCAATATTGATGAAATTTTAACATTTAATCTTTTGACTTTAAATGACGGTTGGATGTGAGTTATTACTTTTTCAACTAAAATAAGTGTGTTTAAAGTCATTTCTGTGCCTGAAATTGGTCAAAATTGAAGATTTTGAGAAAGCAAAACTCTGTAAAAATGGCAGTTTTGGTCACTGTGAGGGTTTAAAAAGTGGTTATTCAACATGAGGCCCGATCCAAATGACATTTTGAATCATTTTTGGTAGAGTCCAAAAAAATCCATTTTCTGATGAAAAACGATGACCCCGGACCAGTCGAACGTTGAAAAAATGGTCAATATTGATGAAATTTTAACATTTAATCTTTTGACTTTAAATGACGGTTGGATGTGAGTTATTACTTTTTCAACTAAAATAAGTGTGTTTAAAGTCATTTCTGTGCCTGAAATTGGTCAAAATTGAAGATTTTGAGTAAGCAAAACTCTGTAAAAATGGCAGTTTCACTGTGAGGGTTTAAAAAGTGGTTATTCAACATGAGGCCCGATCCAAATGACATTTTGAATCATTTTTGGTAGAGTCCAAAAAATCAATTTTCTGATGAAAAACGATGACCCCGGACCAGTCGAACGTTGAAAAAATGTTCAATATTGATGAAATTTTAACATTTAATCTTTTGACTTTAAATGACAGTTGGATGTGAGTTAATACTTTTTCAACTAAAATAAGTGTGTTTAAAGTCATTTCTGTGCCTGAAATTGGTCAAAATTGAAGATTTTGAGTAAGCAAAACTCTGTAAAAATGGCAATTTTGGTCACTGTGAGGGTTTAAAAAGTGGTTATTCAACATGAGGCCCGATCCAAATGACATTTTGAATCATTTTTGGTAGAGTCCAAAAAATCCATTTTCTGATGAAAAACGATGACCCCGGACCAGTCGAACGTTGAAAAAATGGTCAATATTGATGAAATTTTAACATTTAATCTTTTGACTTTAAATGACGGTTGGATGTGAGTTATTACTTTTTCAACTAAAATAAGTGTGTTTAAAGTCATTTCTGTGCCTGAAATTGGTCAAAATTGAAGATTTTGAGTAAGCAAAACTCTGTAAAAATGGCAATTTTGGTCACTGTGAGGGTTTAAAAAGTGGTTATTCAACATGAGGCCCGATCCAAATGACATTTTGAATCATTTTTGGTAGAGTCCAAAAAATCAATTTTCTGATGAAAAACGATGACCCCGGACCAGTCGAACGTTGAAAAAATGGTCAATATTGATGAAATTTTAATATTTATTCTTTTGACTTTAAATGACGGTTGGATGTGAGTTATTACTTTTTCAACTAAAATAAGTGTGTTTAAAGTCATTTCTGTGCCTGAAATTGGTCAAAATTGAAGATTTTGAGAAAGCAAAACTCTGTTAAATGGCAGTTTTGGTCACTGTGAGGGTTTAAAAAGTGGTTATTCAACATGAGGCCCGATCCAAATGACATTTTGAATCATTTTTGGTAGAGTCCAAAAAATCAATTTTCTGATGAAAAACGATGACCCCGGACCAGTCGAACGTTGAAAAAATGGTCAATATTGATGAAATTTTAACATTTAATCTTTTGACTTTAAATGACGGTTGGATGTGAGTTATTACTTTTTCAACTAAAATAAGTGTGTTTAAAGTCATTTCTGTGCCTGAAATTGGTCAAAATTGAAGATTTTGAGTAAGCAAAACTCTGTAAAAATGGCAGTTTTGGTCACTGTGAGGGTTTAAAAAGTGGTTATTCAACATGAGGCCTGATCCAAATGACATGTTGAATCATTTTTGGTAGAGTCCAAAAAATCCATTTTCTGATGAAAAACGATGACCCCGGACCAGTCGAACGTTGAAAAAATGGTCAATTTTGATGAAATTTTAACATTTAATCTTTTGACTTTAAATGACGGTTGGATGTGAGTTATTACTTTTTCAACTAAAATAAGTGTGTTTAAAGTCATTTCTGTGCCTGAAATTGGTCAAAATTGAAGATTTTGAGTAAGCAAAACTCTGTAAAAATGGCAATTTTGGTCACTGTGAGGGTTTAAAAAGTGGTTATTCAACATGAGGCCCGATCCAAATGACATTTTAAATCATTTTTGGTAGAGTCCAAAAAATCCATTTTCTGATGAAAAACGATGACCCCGGACCAGTCGAACGTTGAAAAAATGGTCAATATTGATGAAATTTTAACATTTAATCTTTTGACTTTAAATGACGGTTGGATGTGAGTTATTACTTTTTCAACTAAAATAAGTGTGTTTAAAGTCATTTCTGTGCCTGAAATTGGTCAAAATTGAAGATTTTGAGAAAGCAAAACTCTGTAAAAATGGCAGTTTTGGTCACTGTGAGGGTTTAAAAAGTGGTTATTCAACATGAGGCCCGATCCAAATGACATTTTGAATCATTTTTGGTAGAGTCCAAAAAATCCATTTTCTGATGAAAAACGATGACCCCGGACCAGTCGAACGTTGAAAAAATGGTCAATATTGATGAAATTTTAACATTTAATCTTTTGACTTTAAATGACGGTTGGATGTGAGTTATTACTTTTTCAACTAAAATAAGTGTGTTTAAAGTCATTTCTGTGCCTGAAATTGGTCAAAATTGAAGATTTTGAGTAAGCAAAACTCTGCAAAAATGGCAGTTTTGGTCACTGTGAGGGTTTAAAAGTGGTTATTCAACATGAGGCCCGATCCAAATGACATTTTGAATCATTTTTGGTAGAGTCCAAAAAATCCATTTTCTGATGAAAAACGATGACCCCGGACCAGTCGAACGTTGAAAAAATGGTCAATATTGATGAAATTTTAACATTTAATCTTTTGACTTTAAATGACGGTTGGATGTGAGTTATTACTTTTTCAACTAAAATAAGTGTGTTTAAAGTCATTTCTGTGCCTGAAATTGGTCAAAATTGAAGATTTTGAGTAAGCAAAACTCTGTAAAAATGGCAATTTTGGTCACTGTGAGGGTTTAAAAAGTGGTTATTCAACATGAGGCCCGATCCAAATGACATTTTGAATCATTTTTGGTAGAGTCCAAAAAATCAATTTTGTGATGAAAAACGATGACCCCGGACAAGTCGAACGTTGAAAAAATGGTCAATATTGATGAAATTTTAACATTTAATCTTTTGACTTTAAATGACGGTTGGATGTGAGTTATGACTTTTTCAACTAAAATAAGTGTGTTTAAAGTCATTTCTGTGCCTGAAATTGGTCTAAATTGAAGATTTTGAGTAAGCAAAACTCTGTAAAAATGGCAATTTTGGTCACTGTGAGGGTTTAAAAAGTTGTTATTCAACATGAGGCCCGATCCAAATGACATTTTGAATCATTTTTGGTAGAGTCCAAAAAATCAATTTTCTGATGAAAAACGATGACCCCGGACCAGTCGAACGTTGAAAAAATGGTCAATATTGATGAAATTTTAACATTTAATCTTTTGACTTTAAATGACGGTTGGATGTGAGTTATTACTTTTTCAACTAAAATAAGTGTGTTTAAAGTCATTTCTGTGCCTGAAATTGGTCAAAATTGAAGATTTTGAGTAAGCAAAACTCTGTAAAAATGGCAATTTTGGTCACTGTGAGGGTTTAAAAAGTGGTTATTCAACATGAGGCCCGATCCAAATGACATTTTGAATCATTTTTGGTAGAGTCCAAAAAATCAATTTTGTGATGAAAAACGATGACCCCGGACAAGTCGAACGTTGAAAAAATGGTCAATATTGATGAAATTTTAACATTTAATCTTTTGACTTTAAATGACGGTTGGATGTTAATTATTACTTTTTCAACTAAAATAAGTGTGTATAAAGTCATTTCTGTGCCTGAAATTGGTCAAAATTGAAGATTTTGAGTAAGCAAAACTCTGTAAAAATGGCAGTTTTGGTCACTGTGAGGGTTTAAAAAGTGGTTATTCAACATGAGGCCTGATCCAAATGACATTTTGAATCATTTTTGGTAGAGTCCAAAAAATCAATTTTCTGATGAAAAACGATGACCCCGGACCAGTCGAACGTTGAAAAAATGGTCAATATTGATGAAATTTTAACATTTAATCTTTTGACTTTAAATGACGGTTGGATGTGAGTTATGACTTTTTCAACTAAAATAAGTGTGTTTAAAGTCATTTCTGTGCCTGAAATTGGTCTAAATTGAAGATTTTGAGTAAGCAAAACTCTGTAAAAATGGCAATTTTGGTCACTGTGAGGGTTTAAAAAGTTGTTATTCAACATGAGGCCCGATCCAAATGACATTTTGAATCATTTTTGGTAGAGTCCAAAAAATCAATTTTCTGATGAAAAACGATGACCCCGGACCAGTCGAACGTTGAAAAAATGGTCAATATTGATGAAATTTTAACATTTAATCTTTTGACTTTAAATGACGGTTGGATGTGAGTTATTACTTTTTCAACTAAAATAAGTGTGTTTAAAGTCATTTCTGTGCCTGAAATTGGTCAAAATTGAAGATTTTGAGTAAGCAAAACTCTGTAAAAATGGCAATTTTGGTCACTGTGAGGGTTTAAAAAGTGGTTATTCAACATGAGGCCCGATCCAAATGCCATTTTAAATCATTTTTGGTAGAGTCCAAAAAATCCATTTTCTGATGAAAAACGATGACCCCGGACCAGTCGAACGTTGAAAAAATGGTCAATATTGATGAAATTTTAACATTTAATCTTTTGACTTTAAATGACGGTTGGATGTGAGTTATTACTTTTTCAACTAAAATAAGTGTGTTTAAAGTCATTTCTGTGCCTGAAATTGGTCAAAATTGAAGATTTTGAGAAAGCAAAACTCTGTAAAAATGGCAGTTTTGGTCACTGTGAGGGTTTAAAAAGTGGTTATTCAACATGAGGCCCGATCCAAATGACATTTTGAATCATTTTTGGTAGAGTCCAAAAAAATCCATTTTCTGATGAAAAACGATGACCCCGGACCAGTCGAACGTTGAAAAAATGGTCAATATTGATGAAATTTTAACATTTAATCTTTTGACTTTAAATGACGGTTGGATGTGAGTTATTACTTTTTCAACTAAAATAAGTGTGTTTAAAGTCATTTCTGTGCCTGAAATTGGTCAAAATTGAAGATTTTGAGTAAGCAAAACTCTGTAAAAATGGCAGTTTTGGTCACTGTGAGGGTTTAAAAAGTGGTTATTCAACATGAGGCCCGATCCAAATGACATTTTGAATCATTTTTGGTAGAGTCCAAAAAATCAATTTTCTGATGAAAAACGATGACCCCGGACCAGTCGAACGTTGAAAAAATGTTCAATATTGATGAAATTTTAACATTTAATCTTTTGACTTTAAATGACAGTTGGATGTGAGTTAATACTTTTTCAACTAAAATAAGTGTGTTTAAAGTCATTTCTGTGCCTGAAATTGGTCAAAATTGAAGATTTTGAGTAAGCAAAACTCTGTAAAAATGGCAATTTTGGTCACTGTGAGGGTTTAAAAAGTGGTTATTCAACATGAGGCCCGATCCAAATGACATTTTGAATCATTTTTGGTAGAGTCCAAAAAATCCATTTTCTGATGAAAAACGATGACCCCGGACCAGTCGAACGTTGAAAAAATGGTCAATATTGATGAAATTTTAACATTTAATCTTTTGACTTTAAATGACGGTTGGATGTGAGTTATTACTTTTTCAACTAAAATAAGTGTGTTTAAAGTCATTTCTGTGCCTGAAATTGGTCAAAATTGAAGATTTTGAGTAAGCAAAACTCTGTAAAAATGGCAATTTTGGTCACTGTGAGGGTTTAAAAAGTGGTTATTCAACATGAGGCCCGATCCAAATGACATTTTGAATCATTTTTGGTAGAGTCCAAAAAATCAATTTTCTGATGAAAAACGATGACCCCGGACCAGTCGAACGTTGAAAAAATGGTCAATATTGATGAAATTTTAATATTTATTCTTTTGACTTTAAATGACGGTTGGATGTGAGTTATTACTTTTTCAACTAAAATAAGTGTGTTTAAAGTCATTTCTGTGCCTGAAATTGGTCAAAATTGAAGATTTTGAGAAAGCAAAACTCTGTTAAATGGCAGTTTTGGTCACTGTGAGGGTTTAAAAAGTGGTTATTCAACATGAGGCCCGATCCAAATGACATTTTGAATCATTTTTGGTAGAGTCCAAAAAATCAATTTTCTGATGAAAAACGATGACCCCGGACCAGTCGAACGTTGAAAAAATGGTCAATATTGATGAAATTTTAACATTTAATCTTTTGACTTTAAATGACGGTTGGATGTGAGTTATTACTTTTTCAACTAAAATAAGTGTGTTTAAAGTCATTTCTGTGCCTGAAATTGGTCAAAATTGAAGATTTTGAGTAAGCAAAACTCTGTAAAAATGGCAGTTTTGGTCACTGTGAGGGTTTAAAAAGTGGTTATTCAACATGAGGCCTGATCCAAATGACATGTTGAATCATTTTTGGTAGAGTCCAAAAAATCCATTTTCTGATGAAAAACGATGACCCCGGACCAGTCGAACGTTGAAAAAATGGTCAATATTGATGAAATTTTAACATTTAATCTTTTGACTTTAAATGACGGTTGGATGTGAGTTATTACTTTTTCAACTAAAATAAGTGTGTTTAAAGTCATTTCTGTGCCTGAAATTGGTCAAAATTGAAGATTTTGAGTAAGCAAAACTCTGTAAAAATGGCAATTTTGGTCACTGTGAGGGTTTAAAAAGTGGTTATTCAACATGAGGCCCGATCCAAATGACATTTTAAATCATTTTTGGTAGAGTCCAAAAAATCCATTTTCTGATGAAAAACGATGACCCCGGACCAGTCGAACGTTGAAAAAATGGTCAATATTGATGAAATTTTAACATTTAATCTTTTGACTTTAAATGACGGTTGGATGTGATATTACTTTTTCAACTAAAATAAGTGTGTTTAAAGTCATTTCTGTGCCTGAAATTGGTCAAAATTGAAGATTTTGAGAAAGCAAAACTCTGTAAAAATGGCAGTTTTGGTCACTGTGAGGGTTTAAAAAGTGGTTATTCAACATGAGGCCCGATCCAAATGACATTTTGAATCATTTTTGGTAGAGTCCAAAAAATCCATTTTCTGATGAAAAACGATGACCCCGGACCAGTCGAACGTTGAAAAAATGGTCAATATTGATGAAATTTTAACATTTAATCTTTTGACTTTAAATGACGGTTGGATGTGAGTTATTACTTTTTCAACTAAAATAAGTGTGTTTAAAGTCATTTCTGTGCCTGAAATTGGTCAAAATTGAAGATTTTGAGTAAGCAAAACTCTGCAAAAATGGCAGTTTTGGTCACTGTGAGGGTTTAAAAAGTGGTTATTCAACATGAGGCCCGATCCAAATGACATTTTGAATCATTTTTGGTAGAGTCCAAAAAATCAATTTTCTGATGAAAAACGATGACCCCGGACCAGTCGAACGTTGAAAAAATGTTCAATATTGATGAAATTTTAACATTTAATCTTTTGACTTTAAATGACGGTTGGATGTGAGTTAATACTTTTTCAACTAAAATAAGTGTGTTTAAAGTCATTTCTGTGCCTGAAATTGGTCAAAATTGAAGATTTTGAGTAAGCAAAACTCTGTAAAAATGGCAATTTTGGTCACTGTGAGGGTTTAAAAAGTGGTTATTCAACATGAGGCCCGATCCAAATGACATTTTGAATCATTTTTGGTAGAGTCCAAAAAATCCATTTTCTGATGAAAAACGATGACCCCGGACCAGTCGAACGTTGAAAAAATGGTCAATATTGATGAAATTTTAACATTTAATCTTTTGACTTTAAATGACGGTTGGATGTGAGTTATTACTTTTTCAACTAAAATAAGTGTGTTTAAAGTCATTTCTGTGCCTGAAATTGGTCAAAATTGAAGATTTTGAGTAAGCAAAACTCTGTAAAAATGGCAATTTTGGTCACTGTGAGGGTTTAAAAAGTGGTTATTCAACATGAGGCCCGATCCAAATGACATTTTGAATCATTTTTGGTAGAGTCCAAAAAATCAATTTTGTGATGAAAAACGATGACCCCGGACAAGTCGAACGTTGAAAAAATGGTCAATATTGATGAAATTTTAACATTTAATCTTTTGACTTTAAATGACGGTTGGATGTTAATTATTACTTTTTCAACTAAAATAAGTGTGTATAAAGTCATTTCTGTGCCTGAAATTGGTCAAAATTGAAGATTTTGAGTAAGCAAAACTCTGTAAAAATGGCAGTTTTGGTCACTGTGAGGGTTTAAAAAGTGGTTATTCAACATGAGGCCTGATCCAAATGACATTTTGAATCATTTTTGGTAGAGTCCAAAAAATCAATTTTCTGATGAAAAACGATGACCCCGGACCAGTCGAACGTTGAAAAAATGGTCAATATTGATGAAATTTTAACATTTAATCTTTTGACTTTAAATGACGGTTGGATGTGAGTTATGACTTTTTCAACTAAAATAAGTGTGTTTAAAGTCATTTCTGTGCCTGAAATTGGTCTAAATTGAAGATTTTGAGTAAGCAAAACTCTGTAAAAATGGCAATTTTGGTCACTGTGAGGGTTTAAAAAGTTGTTATTCAACATGAGGCCTGATCCAAATGACATTTTGAATCATTTTTGGTAGTCCAAAAAATCAATTTTCTGATGAAAAACGATGACCCCGGACCAGTCGAACGTTGAAAAAATGGTCAATATTGATGAAATTTTAACATTTAATCTTTTGACTTTAAATGACGGTTGGATGTGAGTTATTACTTTTTCAACTAAAATAAGTGTGTTTAAAGTCATTTCTGTGCCTGAAATTGGTCAAAATTGAAGATTTTGAGTAAGCAAAACTCTGTAAAAATGGCAGTTTTGGTCACTGTGAGGGTTTAAAAAGTGGTTATTCAACATGAGGCCCGATCTAAATGACATTTTGAATCATTTTTGGTAGAGTCCAAAAAATCAATTTTCTGATGAAAAACGATGACCCCGGACCAGTCGAACGTTGAAAAAATGGTCAATATTGACGAAATTTTAACATTTAATCTTTTGACTTTAAATGACGGTTGGATGTGAGTTATTACTTTTTCAACTACAATAAGTGTGTTTAAAGTCATTTCTGTGCCTGAAATTGGTCAAAATTGAAGATTTTGAGTAAGCAAAACTCTGTAAAAATGGCAGTTTTGGTCACTGTGAGGGTTTAAAAAGTGGTTATTCAACATGAGGCCTGATCCAAATGACATTTTGAATCATTTTTGGTAGAGTGCAAAAAATCAATTTTCTGATGAAAAACGATGACCCCGGACCAGTCGAACGTTGAAAAAATGGTCAATATTGATGAAATTTTAACATTTAATCTTTTGACTTTAAATGACGGTTGGATGTGAGTTATTACTTTTTCAACTAAAATAAGTTTGTTTAAAGTCATTTCTGTGCCTGAAATTGGTCAAAATTGAAGATTTTGAGTAAGCAAAACTCTGTAAAAATGGCAATTTTGGTCACTTTGAGGGTTTAAAAAGTGGTTATTCAACATGAGGCCCGATCCAAATGACATTTTGAATCATTTTTGGTAGAGTCCAAAAAATCAATTTTCTGATGAAAAACGATGACCCCGGACCAGTCGAACGTTGAAAAAATGGTCAATATTGATGAAATTTTAATATTTAATCTTTTGACTTTAAATGATGGTTGGATGTGAGTTATTACTTTTTCAACTAAAATAAGTGTGTTTAAAGTCATTTCTGTGCCTGAAATTGGTCAAAATTGAAGATTTTGAGAAAGCAAAACTCTGTTAAATGGCAGTTTTGTTCACTGTGAGGGTTTAAAAAGTGGTTATTCAACATGAGGCCCGATCCAAATGACATTTTGAATCATTTTTGGTAGAGTCCAAAAAATCAATTTTCTGATGAAAAACGATGACCCCGGACCAGTCGAACGTTGAAAAAATGGTCAATATTGATGAAATTTTAACATTTAATCTTTTGACTTTAAATGACGGTTGGATGTGAGTTATTACTTTTTCAACTAAAATAAGTGTGTTTAAAGTCATTTCTGTGCCTGAAATTGGTCAAAATTGAAGATTTTGAGTAAGCAAAACTCTGTAAAAATGGCAGTTTTGGTCACTGTGAGGGTTTAAAAAGTGGTTATTCAACATGAGGCCTGATCCAAATGACATGTTGAATCATTTTTGGTAGAGTCCAAAAAATCCATTTTCTGATGAAAAACGATGACCCCGGACCAGTCGAACGTTGAAAAAATGGTCAATATTGATGAAATTTTAACATTTAATCTTTTGACTTTAAATGACGGTTGGATGTGAGTTATTACTTTTTCAACTAAAATAAGTGTGTTTAAAGTCATTTCTGTGCCTGAAATTGGTCAAAATTGAAGATTTTGAGTAAGCAAAACTCTGTAAAAATGGCAATTTTGGTCACTGTGAGGGTTTAAAAAGTGGTTATTCAACATGAGGCCCGATCCAAATGACATTTTAAATCATTTTTGGTAGAGTCCAAAAAATCCATTTTCTGATGAAAAACGATGACCCCGGACCAGTCGAACGTTGAAAAAATGGTCAATATTGATGAAATTTTAACATTTAATCTTTTGACTTTAAATGACGGTTGGATGTGAGTTATTACTTTTTCAACTAAAATAAGTGTGTTTAAAGTCATTTCTGTGCCTGAAATTGGTCAAAATTGAAGATTTTGAGAAAGCAAAACTCTGTAAAAATGGCAGTTTTGGTCACTGTGAGGGTTTAAAAAGTGGTTATTCAACATGAGGCCCGATCCAAATGACATTTTGAATCATTTTTGGTAGAGTCCAAAAAATCCATTTTCTGATGAAAAACGATGACCCCGGACCAGTCGAACGTTGAAAAAATGGTCAATATTGATGAAATTTTAACATTTAATCTTTTGACTTTAAATGACGGTTGGATGTGAGTTATTACTTTTTCAACTAAAATAAGTGTGTTTAAAGTCATTTCTGTGCCTGAAATTGGTCAAAATTTAAGATTTTGAGTAAGCAAAACTCTGTAAAAATGGCAGTTTTGGTCACTGTGAGGGTTTAAAAAGTGGTTATTCAACATGAGGCCCGATCCAAATGACATTTTGAATCATTTTTGGTAGAGTCCAAAAAATCCATTTTCTGATGAAAAACGATGACCCCGGACCAGTCGAACGTTGAAAAAATGGTCAATATTGATGAAATTTTAACATTTAATCTTTTGACTTTAAATGACGGTTGGATGTGAGTTATTACTTTTTCAACTAAAATAAGTGTGTTTAAAGTCATTTCTGTGCCTGAAATTGGTCAAAATTGAAGATTTTGAGTAAGGAAAACTCTGTAAAAATGGCAATTTTGGTCACTGTGAGGGTTTAAAAAGTGGTTATTCAACATGAGGCCCGATCCAAATGACATTTTGAATCATTTTTGGTAGAGTCCAAAAAATCAATTTTCTGATGAAAAACGATGACCCCGGACCAGTCGAACGTTGAAAAAATGTTCAATATTGATGAAATTTTAACATTTAATCTTTTGACTTTAAATGACGGTTGGATGTGAGTTAATACTTTTTCAACTAAAATAAGTGTGTTTAAAGTCATTTCTGTGCCTGAAATTGGTCAAAATTGAAGATTTTGAGTAAGCAAAACTCTGTAAAAATGGCAATTTTGGTCACTGTGAGGGTTTAAAAAGTGGTTATTCAACATGAGGCCCGATCCAAATGACATTTTGAATCATTTTTGGTAGTCCAAAAAATCAATTTTCTGATGAAAAACGATGACCGCGGACCAGTCGAACGTTGAAAAAATGGTCAATATTGATGAAATTTTAACATTTAATCTTTTGACTTTAAATGACGGTTGGATGTGAGTTATTACTTTTTCAACTAAAATAAGTGTGTTTAAAGTCATTTCTGTGCCTGAAATTGGTCAAAATTGAAGATTTTGAGTAAGCAAAACTCTGTAAAAATGGCAGTTTTGGTCACTGTGAGGGTTTAAAAAGTGGTTATTCAACATGAGGCCCGATCCAAATGACATTTTGAATCATTTTTGGTAGAGTCCAAAAAATCAATTTTCTGATGAAAAACGATGACCCCGGACCAGTCGAACGTTGAAAAAATGGTCAATATTGATGAAATTTTAATATTTAATCTTTTGACTTTAAATGATGGTTGGATGTGAGTTATTACTTTTTCAACTAAAATAAGTGTGTTTAAAGTCATTTCTGTGCCTGAAATTGGTCAAAATTGAAGATTTTGAGAAAGCAAAACTCTGTTAAATGGCAGTTTTGGTCACTGTGAGGGTTTAAAAAGTGGTTATTCAACATGAGGCCCGATCCAAATGACATTTTGAATCATTTTTGGTAGAGTCCAAAAAATCAATTTTCTGATGAAAAACGATGACCCCGGACCAGTCGAACGTTGAAAAAATGGTCAATATTGATGAAATTTTAACATTTAATCTTTTGACTTTAAATGACGGTTGGATGTGAGTTATTACTTTTTCAACTAAAATAAGTGTGTTTAAAGTCATTTCTGTGCCTGAAATTGGTCAAAATTGAAGATTTTGAGTAAGCAAAACTCTGTAAAAATGGCAGTTTTGGTCACTGTGAGGGTTTAAAAAGTGGTTATTCAACATGAGGCCTGATCCAAATGACATGTTGAATCATTTTTGGTAGAGTCCAAAAAATCCATTTTCTGATGAAAAACGATGACCCCGGACCAGTCGAACGTTGAAAAAATGGTCAATATTGATGAAATTTTAACATTTAATCTTTTGACTTTAAATGACGGTTGGATGTGAGTTATTACTTTTTCAACTAAAATAAGTGTGTTTAAAGTCATTTCTGTGCCTGAAATTGGTCAAAATTGAAGATTTTGAGTAAGCAAAACTCTGTAAAAATGGCAATTTTGGTCACTGTGAGGGTTTAAAAAGTGGTTATTCAACATGAGGCCCGATCCAAATGACATTTTAAATCATTTTTGGTAGAGTCCAAAAAATCCATTTTCTGATGAAAAACGATGACCCCGGACCAGTCGAACGTTGAAAAAATGGTCAATATTGATGAAATTTTAACATTTAATCTTTTGACTTTAAATGACGGTTGGATGTGAGTTATTACTTTTTCAACTAAAATAAGTGTGTTTAAAGTCATTTCTGTGCCTGAAATTGGTCAAAATTGAAGATTTTGAGTAAGCAAAACTCTGTAAAAATGGCAATTTTGGTCACTGTGAGGGTTTAAAAAGTGGTTATTCAACATGAGGCCCGATCCAAATGACATTTTGAATCATTTTTGGTAGAGTCCAAAAAATCAATTTTGTGATGAAAAACGATGACCCCGGACAAGTCGAACGTTGAAAAAATGGTCAATATTGATGAAATTTTAACATTTAATCTTTTGACTTTAAATGACGGTTGGATGTTAATTATTACTTTTTCAACTAAAATAAGTGTGTATAAAGTCATTTCTGTGCCTGAAATTGGTCAAAATTGAAGATTTTGAGTAAGCAAAACTCTGTAAAAATGGCAGTTTTGGTCACTGTGAGGGTTTAAAAAGTGGTTATTCAACATGAGGCCTGATCCAAATGACATTTTGAATCATTTTTGGTAGAGTCCAAAAAATCAATTTTCTGATGAAAAACGATGACCCCGGACCAGTCGAACGTTGAAAAAATGGTCAATATTGATGAAATTTTAACATTTAATCTTTTGACTTTAAATGACGGTTGGATGTGAGTTATGACTTTTTCAACTAAAATAAGTGTGTTTAAAGTCATTTCTGTGCCTGAAATTGGTCTAAATTGAAGATTTTGAGTAAGCAAAACTCTGTAAAAATGGCAATTTTGGTCACTGTGAGGGTTTAAAAAGTTGTTATTCAACATGAGGCCCGATCCAAATGACATTTTGAATCATTTTTGGTAGAGTCCAAAAAATCAATTTTCTGATGAAAAACGATGACCCCGGACCAGTCGAACGTTGAAAAAATGGTCAATATTGATGAAATTTTAACATTTAATCTTTTGACTTTAAATGACGGTTGGATGTGAGTTATTACTTTTTCAACTAAAATAAGTGTGTTTAAAGTCATTTCTGTGCCTGAAATTGGTCAAAATTGAAGATTTTGAGTAAGCAAAACTCTGTAAAAATGGCAATTTTGGTCACTGTGAGGGTTTAAAAAGTGGTTATTCAACATGAGGCCCGATCCAAATGACATTTTAAATCATTTTTGGTAGAGTCCAAAAAATCCATTTTCTGATGAAAAACGATGACCCCGGACCAGTCGAACGTTGAAAAAATGGTCAATATTGATGAAATTTTAACATTTAATCTTTTGACTTTAAATGACGGTTGGATGTGAGTTATTACTTTTTCAACTAAAATAAGTGTGTTTAAAGTCATTTCTGTGCCTGAAATTGGTCAAAATTGAAGATTTTGAGAAAGCAAAACTCTGTAAAAATGGCAGTTTTGGTCACTGTGAGGGTTTAAAAAGTGGTTATTCAACATGAGGCCCGATCCAAATGACATTTTGAATCATTTTTGGTAGAGTCCAAAAAAATCCATTTTCTGATGAAAAACGATGACCCCGGACCAGTCGAACGTTGAAAAAATGGTCAATATTGATGAAATTTTAACATTTAATCTTTTGACTTTAAATGACGGTTGGATGTGAGTTATTACTTTTTCAACTAAAATAAGTGTGTTTAAAGTCATTTCTGTGCCTGAAATTGGTCAAAATTGAAGATTTTGAGTAAGCAAAACTCTGTAAAAATGGCAGTTTTGGTCACTGTGAGGGTTTAAAAAGTGGTTATTCAACATGAGGCCCGATCCAAATGACATTTTGAATCATTTTTGGTAGAGTCCAAAAAATCAATTTTCTGATGAAAAACGATGACCCCGGACCAGTCGAACGTTGAAAAAATGTTCAATATTGATGAAATTTTAACATTTAATCTTTTGACTTTAAATGACAGTTGGATGTGAGTTAATACTTTTTCAACTAAAATAAGTGTGTTTAAAGTCATTTCTGTGCCTGAAATTGGTCAAAATTGAAGATTTTGAGTAAGCAAAACTCTGTAAAAATGGCAATTTTGGTCACTGTGAGGGTTTAAAAAGTGGTTATTCAACATGAGGCCCGATCCAAATGACATTTTGAATCATTTTTGGTAGAGTCCAAAAAATCCATTTTCTGATGAAAAACGATGACCCCGGACCAGTCGAACGTTGAAAAAATGGTCAATATTGATGAAATTTTAACATTTAATCTTTTGACTTTAAATGACGGTTGGATGTGAGTTATTACTTTTTCAACTAAAATAAGTGTGTTTAAAGTCATTTCTGTGCCTGAAATTGGTCAAAATTGAAGATTTTGAGTAAGCAAAACTCTGTAAAAATGGCAATTTTGGTCACTGTGAGGGTTTAAAAAGTGGTTATTCAACATGAGGCCCGATCCAAATGACATTTTGAATCATTTTTGGTAGAGTCCAAAAAATCAATTTTCTGATGAAAAACGATGACCCCGGACCAGTCGAACGTTGAAAAAATGGTCAATATTGATGAAATTTTAATATTTATTCTTTTGACTTTAAATGACGGTTGGATGTGAGTTATTACTTTTTCAACTAAAATAAGTGTGTTTAAAGTCATTTCTGTGCCTGAAATTGGTCAAAATTGAAGATTTTGAGAAAGCAAAACTCTGTTAAATGGCAGTTTTGGTCACTGTGAGGGTTTAAAAAGTGGTTATTCAACATGAGGCCCGATCCAAATGACATTTTGAATCATTTTTGGTAGAGTCCAAAAAATCAATTTTCTGATGAAAAACGATGACCCCGGACCAGTCGAACGTTGAAAAAATGGTCAATATTGATGAAATTTTAACATTTAATCTTTTGACTTTAAATGACGGTTGGATGTGAGTTATTACTTTTTCAACTAAAATAAGTGTGTTTAAAGTCATTTCTGTGCCTGAAATTGGTCAAAATTGAAGATTTTGAGTAAGCAAAACTCTGTAAAAATGGCAGTTTTGGTCACTGTGAGGGTTTAAAAAGTGGTTATTCAACATGAGGCCTGATCCAAATGACATGTTGAATCATTTTTGGTAGAGTCCAAAAAATCCATTTTCTGATGAAAAACGATGACCCCGGACCAGTCGAACGTTGAAAAAATGGTCAATATTGATGAAATTTTAACATTTAATCTTTTGACTTTAAATGACGGTTGGATGTGAGTTATTACTTTTTCAACTAAAATAAGTGTGTTTAAAGTCATTTCTGTGCCTGAAATTGGTCAAAATTGAAGATTTTGAGTAAGCAAAACTCTGTAAAAATGGCAATTTTGGTCACTGTGAGGGTTTAAAAAGTGGTTATTCAACATGAGGCCCGATCCAAATGACATTTTAAATCATTTTTGGTAGAGTCCAAAAAATCCATTTTCTGATGAAAAACGATGACCCCGGACCAGTCGAACGTTGAAAAAATGGTCAATATTGATGAAATTTTAACATTTAATCTTTTGACTTTAAATGACGGTTGGATGTGAGTTATTACTTTTTCAACTAAAATAAGTGTGTTTAAAGTCATTTCTGTGCCTGAAATTGGTCAAAATTGAAGATTTTGAGAAAGCAAAACTCTGTAAAAATGGCAGTTTTGGTCACTGTGAGGGTTTAAAAAGTGGTTATTCAACATGAGGCCCGATCCAAATGACATTTTGAATCATTTTTGGTAGAGTCCAAAAAATCCATTTTCTGATGAAAAACGATGACCCCGGACCAGTCGAACGTTGAAAAAATGGTCAATATTGATGAAATTTTAACATTTAATCTTTTGACTTTAAATGACGGTTGGATGTGAGTTATTACTTTTTCAACTAAAATAAGTGTGTTTAAAGTCATTTCTGTGCCTGAAATTGGTCAAAATTGAAGATTTTGAGTAAGCAAAACTCTGCAAAAATGGCAGTTTTGGTCACTGTGAGGGTTTAAAAAGTGGTTATTCAACATGAGGCCCGATCCAAATGACATTTTGAATCATTTTTGGTAGAGTCCAAAAAATCAATTTTCTGATGAAAAACGATGACCCCGGACCAGTCGAACGTTGAAAAAATGTTCAATATTGATGAAATTTTAACATTTAATCTTTTGACTTTAAATGACGGTTGGATGTGAGTTAATACTTTTTCAACTAAAATAAGTGTGTTTAAAGTCATTTCTGTGCCTGAAATTGGTCAAAATTGAAGATTTTGAGTAAGCAAAACTCTGTAAAAATGGCAATTTTGGTCACTGTGAGGGTTTAAAAAGTGGTTATTCAACATGAGGCCCGATCCAAATGACATTTTGAATCATTTTTGGTAGAGTCCAAAAAATCCATTTTCTGATGAAAAACGATGACCCCGGACCAGTCGAACGTTGAAAAAATGGTCAATATTGATGAAATTTTAACATTTAATCTTTTGACTTTAAATGACGGTTGGATGTGAGTTATTACTTTTTCAACTAAAATAAGTGTGTTTAAAGTCATTTCTGTGCCTGAAATTGGTCAAAATTGAAGATTTTGAGTAAGCAAAACTCTGTAAAAATGGCAATTTTGGTCACTGTGAGGGTTTAAAAAGTGGTTATTCAACATGAGGCCCGATCCAAATGACATTTTGAATCATTTTTGGTAGAGTCCAAAAAATCAATTTTGTGATGAAAAACGATGACCCCGGACAAGTCGAACGTTGAAAAAATGGTCAATATTGATGAAATTTTAACATTTAATCTTTTGACTTTAAATGACGGTTGGATGTTAATTATTACTTTTTCAACTAAAATAAGTGTGTATAAAGTCATTTCTGTGCCTGAAATTGGTCAAAATTGAAGATTTTGAGTAAGCAAAACTCTGTAAAAATGGCAGTTTTGGTCACTGTGAGGGTTTAAAAAGTGGTTATTCAACATGAGGCCTGATCCAAATGACATTTTGAATCATTTTTGGTAGAGTCCAAAAAATCAATTTTCTGATGAAAAACGATGACCCCGGACCAGTCGAACGTTGAAAAAATGGTCAATATTGATGAAATTTTAACATTTAATCTTTTGACTTTAAATGACGGTTGGATGTGAGTTATGACTTTTTCAACTAAAATAAGTGTGTTTAAAGTCATTTCTGTGCCTGAAATTGGTCTAAATTGAAGATTTTGAGTAAGCAAAACTCTGTAAAAATGGCAATTTTGGTCACTGTGAGGGTTTAAAAAGTTGTTATTCAACATGAGGCCCGATCCAAATGACATTTTGAATCATTTTTGGTAGAGTCCAAAAAATCAATTTTCTGATGAAAAACGATGACCCCGGACCAGTCGAACGTTGAAAAAATGGTCAATATTGATGAAATTTTAACATTTAATCTTTTGACTTTAAATGACGGTTGGATGTTAATTATTACTTTTTCAACTAAAATAAGTGTGTTTAAAGTCATTTCTGTGCCTGAAATTGGTCAAAATTGAAGATTTTGAGTAAGCAAAACTCTGTAAAAATGGCAGTTTTGGTCACTGTGAGGGTTTAAAAAGTGGTTATTCAACATGAGGCCTGATCCAAATGACATTTTGAATCATTTTTGGTAGTCCAAAAAATCAATTTTCTGATGAAAAACGATGACCCCGGACCAGTCGAACGTTGAAAAAATGGTCAATATTGATGAAATTTTAACATTTAATCTTTTGACTTTAAATGACGGTTGGATGTGAGTTATTACTTTTTCAACTAAAATAAGTGTGTTTAAAGTCATTTCTGTGCCTGAAATTGGTCAAAATTGAAGATTTTGAGTAAGCAAAACTCTGTAAAAATGGCAGTTTTGGTCACTGTGAGGGTTTAAAAAGTGGTTATTCAACATGAGGCCCGATCTAAATGACATTTTGAATCATTTTTGGTAGAGTCCAAAAAATCAATTTTCTGATGAAAAACGATGACCCCGGACCAGTCGAACGTTGAAAAAATGGTCAATATTGACGAAATTTTAACATTTAATCTTTTGACTTTAAATGACGGTTGGATGTGAGTTATTACTTTTTCAACTACAATAAGTGTGTTTAAAGTCATTTCTGTGCCTGAAATTGGTCAAAATTGAAGATTTTGAGTAAGCAAAACTCTGTAAAAATGGCAGTTTTGGTCACTGTGAGGGTTTAAAAAGTGGTTATTCAACATGAGGCCTGATCCAAATGACATTTTGAATCATTTTTGGTAGAGTGCAAAAAATCAATTTTCTGATGAAAAACGATGACCCCGGACCAGTCGAACGTTGAAAAAATGGTCAATATTGATGAAATTTTAACATTTAATCTTTTGACTTTAAATGACGGTTGGATGTGAGTTATTACTTTTTCAACTAAAATAAGTTTGTTTAAAGTCATTTCTGTGCCTGAAATTGGTCAAAATTGAAGATTTTGAGTAAGCAAAACTCTGTAAAAATGGCAATTTTGGTCACTTTGAGGGTTTAAAAAGTGGTTATTCAACATGAGGCCCGATCCAAATGACATTTTGAATCATTTTTGGTAGAGTCCAAAAAATCAATTTTCTGATGAAAAACGATGACCCCGGACCAGTCGAACGTTGAAAAAATGGTCAATATTGATGAAATTTTAATATTTAATCTTTTGACTTTAAATGATGGTTGGATGTGAGTTATTACTTTTTCAACTAAAATAAGTGTGTTTAAAGTCATTTCTGTGCCTGAAATTGGTCAAAATTGAAGATTTTGAGAAAGCAAAACTCTGTTAAATGGCAGTTTTGGTCACTGTGAGGGTTTAAAAAGTGGTTATTCAACATGAGGCCCGATCCAAATGACATTTTGAATCATTTTTGGTAGAGTCCAAAAAATCAATTTTCTGATGAAAAACGATGACCCCGGACCAGTCGAACGTTGAAAAAATGGTCAATATTGATGAAATTTTAACATTTAATCTTTTGACTTTAAATGACGGTTGGATGTGAGTTATTACTTTTTCAACTAAAATAAGTGTGTTTAAAGTCATTTCTGTGCCTGAAATTGGTCAAAATTGAAGATTTTGAGTAAGCAAAACTCTGTAAAAATGGCAGTTTTGGTCACTGTGAGGGTTTAAAAAGTGGTTATTCAACATGAGGCCTGATCCAAATGACATGTTGAATCATTTTTGGTAGAGTCCAAAAAATCCATTTTCTGATGAAAAACGATGACCCCGGACCAGTCGAACGTTGAAAAAATGGTCAATATTGATGAAATTTTAACATTTAATCTTTTGACTTTAAATGACGGTTGGATGTGAGTTATTACTTTTTCAACTAAAATAAGTGTGTTTAAAGTCATTTCTGTGCCTGAAATTGGTCAAAATTGAAGATTTTGAGTAAGCAAAACTCTGTAAAAATGGCAATTTTGGTCACTGTGAGGGTTTAAAAAGTGGTTATTCAACATGAGGCCCGATCCAAATGACATTTTAAATCATTTTTGGTAGAGTCCAAAAAATCCATTTTCTGATGAAAAACGATGACCCCGGACCAGTCGAACGTTGAAAAAATGGTCAATATTGATGAAATTTTAACATTTAATCTTTTGACTTTAAATGACGGTTGGATGTGAGTTATTACTTTTTCAACTAAAATAAGTGTGTTTAAAGTCATTTCTGTGCCTGAAATTGGTCAAAATTGAAGATTTTGAGAAAGCAAAACTCTGTAAAAATGGCAGTTTTGGTCACTGTGAGGGTTTAAAAAGTGGTTATTCAACATGAGGCCCGATCCAAATGACATTTTGAATCATTTTTGGTAGAGTCCAAAAAATCCATTTTCTGATGAAAAACGATGACCCCGGACCAGTCGAACGTTGAAAAAATGGTCAATATTGATGAAATTTTAACATTTAATCTTTTGACTTTAAATGACGGTTGGATGTGAGTTATTACTTTTTCAACTAAAATAAGTGTGTTTAAAGTCATTTCTGTGCCTGAAATTGGTCAAAATTTAAGATTTTGAGTAAGCAAAACTCTGTAAAAATGGCAGTTTTGGTCACTGTGAGGGTTTAAAAAGTGGTTATTCAACATGAGGCCCGATCCAAATGACATTTTGAATCATTTTTGGTAGAGTCCAAAAAATCCATTTTCTGATGAAAAACGATGACCCCGGACCAGTCGAACGTTGAAAAAATGGTCAATATTGATGAAATTTTAACATTTAATCTTTTGACTTTAAATGACGGTTGGATGTGAGTTATTACTTTTTCAACTAAAATAAGTGTGTTTAAAGTCATTTCTGTGCCTGAAATTGGTCAAAATTGAAGATTTTGAGTAAGGAAAACTCTGTAAAAATGGCAATTTTGGTCACTGTGAGGGTTTAAAAAGTGGTTATTCAACATGAGGCCCGATCCAAATGACATTTTGAATCATTTTTGGTAGAGTCCAAAAAATCAATTTTCTGATGAAAAACGATGACCCCGGACCAGTCGAACGTTGAAAAAATGTTCAATATTGATGAAATTTTAACATTTAATCTTTTGACTTTAAATGACGGTTGGATGTGAGTTAATACTTTTTCAACTAAAATAAGTGTGTTTAAAGTCATTTCTGTGCCTGAAATTGGTCAAAATTGAAGATTTTGAGTAAGCAAAACTATGTAAAAATGGCAATTTTGGTCACTGTGAGGGTTTAAAAAGTGGTTATTCAACATGAGGCCCGATCCAAATGACATTTTGAATCATTTTTGGTAGTCCAAAAAATCAATTTTCTGATGAAAAACGATGACCGCGGACCAGTCGAACGTTGAAAAAATGGTCAATATTGATGAAATTTTAACATTTAATCTTTTGACTTTAAATGACGGTTGGATGTGAGTTATTACTTTTTCAACTAAAATAAGTGTGTTTAAAGTCATTTCTGTGCCTGAAATTGGTCAAAATTGAAGATTTTGAGTAAGCAAAACTCTGTAAAAATGGCAGTTTTGGTCACTGTGAGGGTTTAAAAAGTGGTTATTCAACATGAGGCCCGATCCAAATGACATTTTGAATCATTTTTGGTAGAGTCCAAAAAATCAATTTTCTGATGAAAAACGATGACCCCGGACCAGTCGAACGTTGAAAAAATGGTCAATATTGATGAAATTTTAATATTTAATCTTTTGACTTTAAATGATGGTTGGATGTGAGTTATTACTTTTTCAACTAAAATAAGTGTGTTTAAAGTCATTTCTGTGCCTGAAATTGGTCAAAATTGAAGATTTTGAGAAAGCAAAACTCTGTTAAATGGCAGTTTTGGTCACTGTGAGGGTTTAAAAAGTGGTTATTCAACATGAGGCCCGATCCAAATGACATTTTGAATCATTTTTGGTAGAGTCCAAAAAATCAATTTTCTGATGAAAAACGATGACCCCGGACCAGTCGAACGTTGAAAAAATGGTCAATATTGATGAAATTTTAACATTTAATCTTTTGACTTTAAATGACGGTTGGATGTGAGTTATTACTTTTTCAACTAAAATAAGTGTGTTTAAAGTCATTTCTGTGCCTGAAATTGGTCAAAATTGAAGATTTTGAGTAAGCAAAACTCTGTAAAAATGGCAGTTTTGGTCACTGTGAGGGTTTAAAAAGTGGTTATTCAACATGAGGCCTGATCCAAATGACATGTTGAATCATTTTTGGTAGAGTCCAAAAAATCCATTTTCTGATGAAAAACGATGACCCCGGACCAGTCGAACGTTGAAAAAATGGTCAATATTGATGAAATTTTAACATTTAATCTTTTGACTTTAAATGACGGTTGGGTGTGAGTTATTACTTTTTCAACTAAAATAAGTGTGTTTAAAGTCATTTCTGTGCCTGAAATTGGTCAAAATTGAAGATTTTGAGTAAGCAAAACTCTGTAAAAATGGCAATTTTGGTCACTGTGAGGGTTTAAAAAGTGGTTATTCAACATGAGGCCCGATCCAAATGACATTTTAAATCATTTTTGGTAGAGTCCAAAAAATCCATTTTCTGATGAAAAACGATGACCCCGGACCAGTCGAACGTTGAAAAAATGGTCAATATTGATGAAATTTTAACATTTAATCTTTTGACTTTAAATGACGGTTGGATGTGAGTTATTACTTTTTCAACTAAAATAAGTGTGTTTAAAGTCATTTCTGTGCCTGAAATTGGTCAAAATTGAAGATTTTGAGAAAGCAAAACTCTGTAAAAATGGCAGTTTTGGTCACTGTGAGGGTTTAAAAAGTGGTTATTCAACATGAGGCCCGATCCAAATGACATTTTGAATCATTTTTGGTAGAGTCCAAAAAATCCATTTTCTGATGAAAAACGATGACCCCGGACCAGTCGAACGTTGAAAAAATGGTCAATATTGATGAAATTTTAACATTTAATCTTTTGACTTTAAATGACGGTTGGATGTGAGTTATTACTTTTTCAACTAAAATAAGTGTGTTTAAAGTCATTTCTGTGCCTGAAATTGGTCAAAATTTAAGATTTTGAGTAAGCAAAACTCTGTAAAAATGGCAGTTTTGGTCACTGTGAGGGTTTAAAAAGTGGTTATTCAACATGAGGCCCGATCCAAATGACATTTTGAATCATTTTTGGTAGAGTCCAAAAAATCAATTTTCTGATGAAAAACGATGACCCCGGACCAGTCGAACGTTGAAAAAATGTTCAATATTGATGAAATTTTAACATTTAATCTTTTGACTTTAAATGACGGTTGGATGTGAGTTAATACTTTTTCAACTAAAATAAGTGTGTTTAAAGTCATTTCTGTGCCTGAAATTGGTCAAAATTGAAGATTTTGAGTAAGCAAAACTCTGTAAAAATGGCAATTTTGGTCACTGTGAGGGTTTAAAAAGTGGTTATTCAACATGAGGCCCGATCCAAATGACATTTTGAATCATTTTTGGTAGAGTCCAAAAAATCCATTTTCTGATGAAAAACGATGACCCCGGACCAGTCGAACGTTGAAAAAATGGTCAATATTGATGAAATTTTAACATTTAATCTTTTGACTTTAAATGACGGTTGGATGTGAGTTATTACTTTTTCAACTAAAATAAGTGTGTTTAAAGTCATTTCTGTGCCTGAAATTGGTCAAAATTGAAGATTTTGAGTAAGGAAAACTCTGTAAAAATGGCAATTTTGGTCACTGTGAGGGTTTAAAAAGTGGTTATTCAACATGAGGCCCGATCCAAATGACATTTTGAATCATTTTTGGTAGAGTCCAAAAAATCAATTTTCTGATGAAAAACGATGACCCCGGACCAGTCGAACGTTGAAAAAATGGTCAATATTGATGAAATTTTAATATTTAATCTTTTGACTTTAAATGACGGTTGGATGTGAGTTATTACTTTTTCAACTAAAATAAGTGTGTTTAAAGTCATTTCTGTGCCTGAAATTGGTCAAAATTGAAGATTTTGAGTAAGCAAAACTCTGTAAAAATTGCAGTTTTGGTCACTGTGAGGGTTTAAAAAGTGGTTATTCAACATGAGGCCCGATCCAAATGACATTTTGAATCATTTTTGGTAGAGTCCAAAAAATCAATTTTGTGATGAAAAACGATGACCCCGGACCAGTCGAACGTTGAAAAAATGGTCAATATTGATGAAATTTTAACATTTAATCTTTTGACTTTAAATGACGGTTGGATGTTAATTATTACTTTTTCAACTAAAATAAGTGTGTATAAAGTCATTTCTGTGCCTGAAATTGGTCAAAATTGAAGATTTTGAGTAAGCAAAACTCTGTAAAAATGGCAGTTTTGGTCACTGTGAGGGTTTAAAAAGTGGTTATTCAACATGAGGCCTGATCCAAATGACATTTTGAATCATTTTTGGTAGAGTCCAAAAAATCCATTTTCTGATGAAAAACGATGACCCCGGACCAGTCGAACGTTGAAAAAATGGTCAATATTGATGAAATTTTAACATTTAATCTTTTGACTTTAAATGACGGTTGGATGTGAGTTATTACTTTTTCAACTAAAATAAGTGTGTTTAAAGTCATTTCTGTGCCTGAAATTGGTCAAAATTGAAGATTTTGAGTAAGCAAAACTCTGTAAAAATGGCAGTTTTGGTCACTGTGAGGGTTTAAAAAGTGGTTATTCAACATGAGGCCCGATCCAAATGACATTTTGAATCATTTTTGGTAGAGTCCAACAAATCAATTTTCTGATGAAAAACGATGACCCCGGACCAGTCGAACGTTGAAAAAATGGTCAATATTGATGAAATTTTAATATTTAATCTTTTGACTTTAAATGACGGTTGGATGTGAGTTATTACTTTTTCAACTAAAATAAGTGTGTTTAAAGTCATTTCTGTGCCTGAAATTGGTCAAAATTGAAGATTTTGAGAAAGCAAAACTCTGTTAAATGGCAGTTTTGGTCACTGTGAGGGTTTAAAAAGTGGTTATTCAACATGAGGCCCGATCCAAATGACATTTTGAATCATTTTTGGTAGAGTCCAAAAAATCAATTTTCTGATGAAAAACGATGACCCCGGACCAGTCGAACGTTGAAAAAATGGTCAATATTGATGAAATTTTAACATTTAATCTTTTGACTTTAAATGACGGTTGGATGTGAGTTATTACTTTTTCAACTAAAATAAGTGTGTTTAAAGTCATTTCTGTGCCTGAAATTGGTCAAAATTGAAGATTTTGAGTAAGCAAAACTCTGTAAAAATGGCAGTTTTGGTCACTGTGAGGGTTTAAAAAGTGGTTATTCAACTTGAGGCCTGATCCAAATGACATGTTGAATCATTTTTGGTAGAGTCCAAAAAATCCATTTTCTGATGAAAAACGATGACCCCGGACCAGTCGAACGTTGAAAAAATGGTCAATATTGATGAAATTTTAACATTTAATCTTTTGACTTTAAATGACGGTTGGATGTGAGTTATTACTTTTTCAACTAAAATAAGTGTGTTTAAAGTCATTTCTGTGCCTGAAATTGGTCAAAATTGAAGATTTTGAGTAAGCAAAACTCTGTAAAAATGGCAATTTTGGTCACTGTGAGGGTTTAAAAAGTGGTTATTCAACATGAGGCCCGATCCAAATGACATTTTAAATCATTTTTGGTAGAGTCCAAAAAATCCATTTTCTGATGAAAAACGATGACCCCGGACCAGTCGAACGTTGAAAAAATGGTCAATATTGATGAAATTTTAACATTTAATCTTTTGACTTTAAATGACGGTTGGATGTGAGTTATTACTTTTTCAACTAAAATAAGTGTGTTTAAAGTCATTTCTGTGCCTGAAATTGGTCAAAATTGAAGATTTTGAGAAAGCAAAACTCTGTAAAAATGGCAGTTTTGGTCACTGTGAGGGTTTAAAAAGTGGTTATTCAACATGAGGCCCGATCCAAATGACATTTTGAATCATTTTTGGTAGAGTCCAAAAAATCCATTTTCTGATGAAAAACGATGACCCCGGACCAGTCGAACGTTGAAAAAATGGTCAATATTGATGAAATTTTAACATTTAATCTTTTGACTTTAAATGACGGTTGGATGTGAGTTATTACTTTTTCAACTAAAATAAGTGTGTTTAAAGTCATTTCTGTGCCTGAAATTGGTCAAAATTGAAGATTTTGAGTAAGCAAAACTCTGTAAAAATGGCAGTTTTGGTCACTGTGAGGGTTTAAAAAGTGGTTATTCAACATGAGGCCCGATCCAAATGACATTTTGAATCATTTTTGGTAGAGTCCAAAAAATCAATTTTCTGATGAAAAACGATGACCCCGGACCAGTCGAACGTTGAAAAAATGTTCAATATTGATGAAATTTTAACATTTAATCTTTTGACTTTAAATGACGGTTGGATGTGAGTTAATACTTTTTCAACTAAAATAAGTGTGTTTAAAGTCATTTCTGTGCCTGAAATTGGTCAAAATTGAAGATTTTGAGTAAGCAAAACTCTGTAAAAATGGCAATTTTGGTCACTGTGAGGGTTTAAAAAGTGGTTATTCAACATGAGGCCCGATCCAAATGACATTTTGAATCATTTTTGGTAGAGTCCAAAAAATCAATTTTCTGATGAAAAACGATGACCCCGGACCAGTCGAACGTTGAAAAAATGGTCAATATTGATGAAATTTTAACATTTAATCTTTTGACTTTAAATGACGGTTGGATGTGAGTTATGACTTTTTCAACTAAAATAAGTGTGTTTAAAGTCATTTCTGTGCCTGAAATTGGTCTAAATTGAAGATTTTGAGTAAGCAAAACTCTGTAAAAATGGCAATTTTGGTCACTGTGAGGGTTTAAAAAGTTGTTATTCAACATGAGGCCCGATCCAAATGACATTTTGAATCATTTTTGGTAGAGTCCAAAAAATCAATTTTCTGATGAAAAACGATGACCCCGGACCAGTCGAACGTTGAAAAAATGGTCAATATTGATGAAATTTTAACATTTAATCTTTTGACTTTAAATGACGGTTGGATGTTAATTATTACTTTTTCAACTAAAATAAGTGTGTTTAAAGTCATTTCTGTGCCTGAAATTGGTCAAAATTGAAGATTTTGAGTAAGCAAAACTCTGTAAAAATGGCAGTTTTGGTCACTGTGAGGGTTTAAAAAGTGGTTATTCAACATGAGGCCTGATCCAAATGACATTTTGAATCATTTTTGGTAGTCCAAAAAATCAATTTTCTGATGAAAAACGATGACCCCGGACCAGTCGAACGTTGAAAAAATGGTCAATATTGATGAAATTTTAACATTTAATCTTTTGACTTTAAATGACAGTTGGATGTGAGTTATTACTTTTTCAACTAAAATAAGTGTGTTTAAAGTCATTTCTGTGCCTGAAATTGGTCAAAATTGAAGATTTTGAGTAAGCAAAACTCTGTAAAAATGGCAGTTTTGGTCACTGTGAGGGTTTAAAAAGTGGTTATTCAACATGAGGCCCGATCTAAATGACATTTTGAATCATTTTTGGTAGAGTCCAAAAAATCAATTTTCTGATGAAAAACGATGACCCCGGACCAGTCGAACGTTGAAAAAATGGTCAATATTGACGAAATTTTAACATTTAATCTTTTGACTTTAAATGACGGTTGGATGTGAGTTATTACTTTTTCAACTACAATAAGTGTGTTTAAAGTCATTTCTGTGCCTGAAATTGGTCAAAATTGAAGATTTTGAGTAAGCAAAACTCTGTAAAAATGGCAGTTTTGGTCACTGTGAGGGTTTAAAAAGTGGTTATTCAACATGAGGCCTGATCCAAATGACATTTTGAATCATTTTTGGTAGAGTGCAAAAAATCAATTTTCTGATGAAAAACGATGACCCCGGACCAGTCGAACGTTGAAAAAATGGTCAATATTGATGAAATTTTAACATTTAATCTTTTGACTTTAAATGACGGTTGGATGTGAGTTATTACTTTTTCAACTAAAATAAGTTTGTTTAAAGTCATTTCTGTGCCTGAAATTGGTCAAAATTGAAGATTTTGAGTAAGCAAAACTCTGTAAAAATGGCAATTTTGGTCACTTTGAGGGTTTAAAAAGTGGTTATTCAACATGAGGCCCGATCCAAATGACATTTTGAATCATTTTTGGTAGAGTCCAAAAAATCAATTTTCTGATGAAAAACGATGACCCCGGACCAGTCGAACGTTGAAAAAATGGTCAATATTGATGAAATTTTAATATTTAATCTTTTGACTTTAAATGATGGTTGGATGTGAGTTATTACTTTTTCAACTAAAATAAGTGTGTTTAAAGTCATTTCTGTGCCTGAAATTGGTCAAAATTGAAGATTTTGAGAAAGCAAAACTCTGTTAAATGGCAGTTTTGGTCACTGTGAGGGTTTAAAAAGTGGTTATTCAACATGAGGCCCGATCCAAATGACATTTTGAATCATTTTTGGTAGAGTCCAAAAAATCAATTTTCTGATGAAAAACGATGACCCCGGACCAGTCGAACGTTGAAAAAATGGTCAATATTGATGAAATTTTAACATTTAATCTTTTGACTTTAAATGACGGTTGGATGTGAGTTATTACTTTTTCAACTAAAATAAGTGTGTTTAAAGTCATTTCTGTGCCTGAAATTGGTCAAAATTGAAGATTTTGAGTAAGCAAAACTCTGTAAAAATGGCAGTTTTGGTCACTGTGAGGGTTTAAAAAGTGGTTATTCAACATGAGGCCTGATCCAAATGACATGTTGAATCATTTTTGGTAGAGTCCAAAAAATCCATTTTCTGATGAAAAACGATGACCCCGGACCAGTCGAACGTTGAAAAAATGGTCAATATTGATGAAATTTTAACATTTAATCTTTTGACTTTAAATGACGGTTGGATGTGAGTTATTACTTTTTCAACTAAAATAAGTGTGTTTAAAGTCATTTCTGTGCCTGAAATTGTCAAAAATGAAGATTTTGAGTAAGCAAAACTCTGTAAAAATGGCAATTTTGGTCACTGTGAGGGTTTAAAAAGTGGTTATTCAACATGAGGCCCGATCCAAATGACATTTTAAATCATTTTTGGTAGAGTCCAAAAAATCCATTTTCTGATGAAAAACGATGACCCCGGACCAGTCGAACGTTGAAAAAATGGTCAATATTGATGAAATTTTAACATTTAATCTTTTGACTTTAAATGACGGTTGGATGTGAGTTATTACTTTTTCAACTAAAATAAGTGTGTTTAAAGTCATTTCTGTGCCTGAAATTGGTCAAAATTGAAGATTTTGAGAAAGCAAAACTCTGTAAAAATGGCAGTTTTGGTCACTGTGAGGGTTTAAAAAGTGGTTATTCAACATGAGGCCCGATCCAAATGACATTTTGAATCATTTTTGGTAGAGTCCAAAAAATCCATTTTCTGATGAAAAACGATGACCCCGGACCAGTCGAACGTTGAAAAAATGGTCAATATTGATGAAATTTTAACATTTAATCTTTTGACTTTAAATGACGGTTGGATGTGAGTTATTACTTTTTCAACTAAAATAAGTGTGTTTAAAGTCATTTCTGTGCCTGAAATTGGTCAAAATTTAAGATTTTGAGTAAGCAAAACTCTGTAAAAATGGCAGTTTTGGTCACTGTGAGGGTTTAAAAAGTGGTTATTCAACATGAGGCCCGATCCAAATGACATTTTGAATCATTTTTGGTAGAGTCCAAAAAATCAATTTTCTGATGAAAAACGATGACCCCGGACCAGTCGAACGTTGAAAAAATGTTCAATATTGATGAAATTTTAACATTTAATCTTTTGACTTTAAATGACGGTTGGATGTGAGTTAATACTTTTTCAACTAAAATAAGTGTGTTTAAAGTCATTTCTGTGCCTGAAATTGGTCAAAATTGAAGATTTTGAGTAAGCAAAACTCTGTAAAAATGGCAATTTTGGTCACTGTGAGGGTTTAAAAAGTGGTTATTCAACATGAGGCCCGATCCAAATGACATTTTGAATCATTTTTGGTAGAGTCCAAAAAATCCATTTTCTGATGAAAAACGATGACCCCGGACCAGTCGAACGTTGAAAAAATGGTCAATATTGATGAAATTTTAACATTTAATCTTTTGACTTTAAATGACGGTTGGATGTGAGTTATTACTTTTTCAACTAAAATAAGTGTGTTTAAAGTCATTTCTGTGCCTGAAATTGGTCAAAATTGAAGATTTTGAGTAAGGAAAACTCTGTAAAAATGGCAATTTTGGTCACTGTGAGGGTTTAAAAAGTGGTTATTCAACATGAGGCCCGATCCAAATGACATTTTGAATCATTTTTGGTAGAGTCCAAAAAATCAATTTTCTGATGAAAAACGATGACCCCGGACCAGTCGAACGTTGAAAAAATGGTCAATATTGATGAAATTTTAATATTTAATCTTTTGACTTTAAATGACGGTTGGATGTGAGTTATTACTTTTTCAACTAAAATAAGTGTGTTTAAAGTCATTTCTGTGCCTGAAATTGGTCAAAATTGAAGATTTTGAGTAAGCAAAACTCTGTAAAAATTGCAGTTTTGGTCACTGTGAGGGTTTAAAAAGTGGTTATTCAACATGAGGCCCGATCCAAATGACATTTTGAATCATTTTTGGTAGAGTCCAAAAAATCAATTTTGTGATGAAAAACGATGACCCCGGACCAGTCGAATGTTGAAAAAATGGTCAATATTGATGAAATTTTAACATTTAATCTTTTGACTTTAAATGACGGTTGGATGTTAATTATTACTTTTTCAACTAAAATAAGTGTGTATAAAGTCATTTCTGTGCCTGAAATTGGTCAAAATTTAAGATTTTGAGTAAGCAAAACTCTGTAAAAATGGCAGTTTTGGTCACTGTGAGGGTTTAAAAAGTGGTTATTCAACATGAGGCCCGATCCAAATGACATTTTGAATCATTTTTGGTAGAGTCCAAAAAATCAATTTTCTGATGAAAAACGATGACCCCGGACCAGTCGAACGTTGAAAAAATGGTCAATATTGATGAAATTTTAACATTTAATCTTTTGACTTTAAATGACGGTTGGATGTGAGTTATTACTTTTTCAACTAAAATAAGTGTGTTTAAAGTCATTTCTGTGCCTGAAATTGGTCAAAATTGAAGATTTTGAGTAAGCAAAACTCTGTAAAAATGGCAGTTTTGGTCACTGTGAGGGTTTAAAAAGTGGTTATTCAACATGAGGCCTGATCCAAATGACATGTTGAATCATTTTTGGTAGAGTCCAAAAAATCCATTTTCTGATGAAAAACGATGACCCCGGACCAGTCGAACGTTGAAAAAATGGTCAATATTGATGAAATTTTAACATTTAATCTTTTGACTTTAAATGACGGTTGGATGTGAGTTATTACTTTTTCAACTAAAATAAGTGTGTTTAAAGTCATTTCTGTGCCTGAAATTGGTCAAAATTGAAGATTTTGAGTAAGCAAAACTCTGTAAAAATGGCAATTTTGGTCACTGTGAGGGTTTAAAAAGTGGTTATTCAACATGAGGCCCGATCCAAATGACATTTTAAATCATTTTTGGTAGAGTCCAAAAAATCCATTTTCTGATGAAAAACGATGACCCCGGACCAGTCGAACGTTGAAAAAATGGTCAATATTGATGAAATTTTAACATTTAATCTTTTGACTTTAAATGACGGTTGGATGTGAGTTATTACTTTTTCAACTAAAATAAGTGTGTTTAAAGTCATTTCTGTGCCTGAAATTGGTCAAAATTGAAGATTTTGAGAAAGCAAAACTCTGTAAAAATGGCAGTTTTGGTCACTGTGAGGGTTTAAAAAGTGGTTATTCAACATGAGGCCCGATCCAAATGACATTTTGAATCATTTTTGGTAGAGTCCAAAAAATCCATTTTCTGATGAAAAACGATGACCCCGGACCAGTCGAACGTTGAAAAAATGGTCAATATTGATGAAATTTTAACATTTAATCTTTTGACTTTAAATGACGGTTGGATGTGAGTTTTTACTTTTTCAACTAAAATAAGTGTGTTTAAAGTCATTTCTGTGCCTGAAATTGGTCAAAATTGAAGATTTTGAGTAAGCAAAACTCTGTAAAAATGGCAGTTTTGGTCACTGTGAGGGTTTAAAAAGTGGTTATTCAACATGAGGCCTGATCCAAATGACATGTTGAATCATTTTTGGTAGAGTCCAAAAAATCCATTTTCTGATGAAAAACGATGACCCCGGACCAGTCGAACGTTGAAAAAATGGTCAATATTGATGAAATTTTAACATTTAATCTTTTGACTTTAAATGACGGTTGGATGTGAGTTATTACTTTTTCAACTAAAATAAGTGTGTTTAAAGTCATTTCTGTGCCTGAAATTGGTCAAAATTGAAGATTTTGAGTAAGGAAAACTCTGTAAAAATGGCAATTTTGGTCACTGTGAGGGTTTAAAAAGTGGTTATTCAACATGAGGCCCGATCCAAATGACATTTTGAATCATTTTTGGTAGAGTCCAAAAAATCCATTTTCTGATGAAAAACGATGACCCCGGACCAGTCGAACGTTGAAAAAATGGTCAATATTGATGAAATTTTAATATTTAATCTTTTGACTTTAAATGACGGTTGGATGTGAGTTATTACTTTTTCAACTAAAATAAGTGTGTATAAAGTCATTTCTGTGCCTGAAATTGGTCAAAATTTAAGATTTTGAGTAAGCAAAACTCTGTAAAAATGGCAGTTTTGGTCACTGTGAGGGTTTAAAAAGTGGTTATTCAACATGAGGCCCGATCCAAATGACATTTTGAATCATTTTTGGTAGAGTCCAAAAAATCAATTTTCTGATGAAAAACGATGACCCCGGACCAGTCGAACGTTGAAAAAATGGTCAATATTGATGAAATTTTAACATTTAATCTTTTGACTTTAAATGACGGTTGGATGTGAGTTATTACTTTTTCAACTAAAATAAGTGTGTTTAAAGTCATTTCTGTGCCTGAAATTGGTCAAAATTGAAGATTTTGAGTAAGCAAAACTCTGTAAAAATGGCAGTTTTGGTCACTGTGAGGGTTTAAAAAGTGGTTATTCAACATGAGGCCTGATCCAAATGACATGTTGAATCATTTTTGGTAGAGTCCAAAAAATCCATTTTCTGATGAAAAACGATGACCCCGGACCAGTCGAACGTTGAAAAAATGGTCAATATTGATGAAATTTTAACATTTAATCTTTTGACTTTAAATGACGGTTGGATGTGAGTTATTACTTTTTCAACTAAAATAAGTGTGTTTAAAGTCATTTCTGTGCCTGAAATTGGTCAAAATTGAAGATTTTGAGTAAGCAAAACTCTGTAAAAATGGCAATTTTGGTCACTGTGAGGGTTTAAAAAGTGGTTATTCAACATGAGGCCCGATCCAAATGACATTTTAAATCATTTTTGGTAGAGTCCAAAAAATCCATTTTCTGATGAAAAACGATGACCCCGGACCAGTCGAACGTTGAAAAAATGGTCAATATTGATGAAATTTTAACATTTAATCTTTTGACTTTAAATGACGGTTGGATGTGAGTTATTACTTTTTCAACTAAAATAAGTGTGTTTAAAGTCATTTCTGTGCCTGAAATTGGTCAAAATTGAAGATTTTGAGTAAGCAAAACTCTGTAAAAATGGCAGTTTTGGTCACTGTGAGGGTTTAAAAAGTGGTTATTCAACATGAGGCCTGATCCAAATGACATGTTGAATCATTTTTGGTAGAGTCCAAAAAATCCATTTTCTGATGAAAAACGATGACCCCGGACCAGTCGAACGTTGAAAAAATGGTCAATATTGATGAAATTTTAACATTTAATCTTTTGACTTTAAATGACGGTTGGATGTGAGTTATTACTTTTTCAACTAAAATAAGTGTGTTTAAAGTCATTTCTGTGCCTGAAATTGGTCAAAATTGAAGATTTTGAGTAAGCAAAACTCTGTAAAAATGGCAATTTTGGTCACTGTGAGGGTTTAAAAAGTGGTTATTCAACATGAGGCCCGATCCAAATGACATTTTAAATCATTTTTGGTAGAGTCCAAAAAATCCATTTTCTGATGAAAAACGATGACCCCGGACCAGTCGAACGTTGAAAAAATGGTCAATATTGATGAAATTTTAACATTTAATCTTTTGACTTTAAATGACGGTTGGATGTGAGTTATTACTTTTTCAACTAAAATAAGTGTGTTTAAAGTCATTTCTGTGCCTGAAATTGGTCAAAATTGAAGATTTTGAGTAAGCAAAACTCTGTAAAAATGGCAGTTTTGGTCACTGTGAGGGTTTAAAAAGTGGTTATTCAACATGAGGCCTGATCCAAATGACATGTTGAATCATTTTTGGTAGAGTCCAAAAAATCCATTTTCTGATGAAAAACGATGACCCCGGACCAGTCGAACGTTGAAAAAATGGTCAATATTGATGAAATTTTAACATTTAATCTTTTGACTTTAAATGACGGTTGGATGTGAGTTATTACTTTTTCAACTAAAATAAGTGTGTTTAAAGTCATTTCTGTGCCTGAAATTGGTCAAAATTGAAGATTTTGAGTAAGGAAAACTCTGTAAAAATGGCAATTTTGGTCACTGTGAGGGTTTAAAAAGTGGTTATTCAACATGAGGCCCGATCCAAATGACATTTTGAATCATTTTTGGTAGAGTCCAAAAAATCAATTTTCTGATGAAAAACGATGACCCCGGACCAGTCGAACGTTGAAAAAATGGTCAATATTGATGAAATTTTAATATTTAATCTTTTGACTTTAAATGACGGTTGGATGTGAGTTATTACTTTTTCAACTAAAATAAGTGTGTTTAAAGTCATTTCTGTGCCTGAAATTGGTCAAAATTGAAGATTTTGAGTAAGCAAAACTCTGTAAAAATTGCAGTTTTGGTCACTGTGAGGGTTTAAAAAGTGGTTATTCAACATGAGGCCCGATCCAAATGACATTTTGAATCATTTTTGGTAGAGTCCAAAAATCAATTTTGTGATGAAAAACGATGACCCCGGACCAGTCGAATGTTGAAAAAATGGTCAATATTGATGAAATTTTAACATTTAATCTTTTGACTTTAAATGACGGTTGGATGTTAATTATTACTTTTTCAACTAAAATAAGTGTGTATAAAGTCATTTCTGTGCCTGAAATTGGTCAAAATTTAAGATTTTGAGTAAGCAAAACTCTGTAAAAATGGCAGTTTTGGTCACTGTGAGGGTTTAAAAAGTGGTTATTCAACATGAGGCCCGATCCAAATGACATTTTGAATCATTTTTGGTAGAGTCCAAAAAATCAATTTTCTGATGAAAAACGATGACCCCGGACCAGTCGAACGTTGAAAAAATGGTCAATATTGATGAAATTTTAACATTTAATCTTTTGACTTTAAATGACGGTTGGATGTGAGTTATTACTTTTTCAACTAAAATAAGTGTGTTTAAAGTCATTTCTGTGCCTGAAATTGGTCAAAATTGAAGATTTTGAGTAAGCAAAACTCTGTAAAAATGGCAGTTTTGGTCACTGTGAGGGTTTAAAAAGTGGTTATTCAACATGAGGCCTGATCCAAATGACATGTTGAATCATTTTTGGTAGAGTCCAAAAAATCCATTTTCTGATGAAAAACGATGACCCCGGACCAGTCGAACGTTGAAAAAATGGTCAATATTGATGAAATTTTAACATTTAATCTTTTGACTTTAAATGACGGTTGGATGTGAGTTATTACTTTTTCAACTAAAATAAGTGTGTTTAAAGTCATTTCTGTGCCTGAAATTGGTCAAAATTGAAGATTTTGAGTAAGCAAAACTCTGTAAAAATGGCAATTTTGGTCACTGTGAGGGTTTAAAAAGTGGTTATTCAACATGAGGCCCGATCCAAATGACATTTTAAATCATTTTTGGTAGAGTCCAAAAAATCCATTTTCTGATGAAAAACGATGACCCCGGACCAGTCGAACGTTGAAAAAATGGTCAATATTGATGAAATTTTAACATTTAATCTTTTGACTTTAAATGACGGTTGGATGTGAGTTATTACTTTTTCAACTAAAATAAGTGTGTTTAAAGTCATTTCTGTGCCTGAAATTGGTCAAAATTGAAGATTTTGAGAAAGCAAAACTCTGTAAAAATGGCAGTTTTGGTCACTGTGAGGGTTTAAAAAGTGGTTATTCAACATGAGGCCCGATCCAAATGACATTTTGAATCATTTTTGGTAGAGTCCAAAAAATCCATTTTCTGATGAAAAACGATGACCCCGGACCAGTCGAACGTTGAAAAAATGGTCAATATTGATGAAATTTTAACATTTAATCTTTTGACTTTAAATGACGGTTGGATGTGAGTTATTACTTTTTCAACTAAAATAAGTGTGTTTAAAGTCATTTCTGTGCCTGAAATTGGTCAAAATTTAAGATTTTGAGTAAGCAAAACTCTGTAAAAATGGCAGTTTTGGTCACTGTGAGGGTTTAAAAAGTGGTTATTCAACATGAGGCCCGATCCAAATGACATTTTGAATCATTTTTGGTAGAGTCCAAAAAATCAATTTTCTGATGAAAAACGATGACCCCGGACCAGTCGAACGTTGAAAAAATGGTCAATATTGATGAAATTTTAACATTTAATCTTTTGACTTTAAATGACGGTTGGATGTGAGTTATTACTTTTTCAACTAAAATAAGTGTGTTTAAAGTCATTTCTGTGCCTGAAATTGGTCAAAATTGAAGATTTTGAGTAAGCAAAACTCTGTAAAAATGGCAGTTTTGGTCACTGTGAGGGTTTAAAAAGTGGTTATTCAACATGAGGCCCGATCCAAATGACATTTTGAATCATTTTTGGTAGAGTCCAAAAAATCAATTTTCTGATGAAAAACGATGACCCCGGACCAGTCGAACGTTGAAAAAATGGTCAATATTGATGAAATTTTAACATTTAATCTTTTGACTTTAAATGACGGTTGGATGTGAGTTATTACTTTTTCAACTAAAATAAGTGTGTTTAAAGTCATTTCTGTGCCTGAAATTGGTCAAAATTGAAGATTTTGAGTAAGCAAAACTCTGTAAAAATGGCAGTTTTGGTCACTGTGAGGGTTTAAAAAGTGGTTATTCAACATGAGGCCTGATCCAAATGACATGTTGAATCATTTTTGGTAGAGTCCAAAAAATCCATTTTCTGATGAAAAACGATGACCCCGGACCAGTCGAACGTTGAAAAAATGGTCAATATTGATGAAATTTTAACATTTAATCTTTTGACTTTAAATGACGGTTGGATGTGAGTTATTACTTTTTCAACTAAAATAAGTGTGTTTAAAGTCATTTCTGTGCCTGAAATTGGTCAAAATTGAAGATTTTGAGTAAGCAAAACTCTGTAAAAATGGCAATTTTGGTCACTGTGAGGGTTTAAAAAGTGGTTATTCAACATGAGGCCCGATCCAAATGACATTTTAAATCATTTTTGGTAGAGTCCAAAAAATCCATTTTCTGATGAAAAACGATGACCCCGGACCAGTCGAACGTTGAAAAAATGGTCAATATTGATGAAATTTTAACATTTAATCTTTTGACTTTAAATGACGGTTGGATGTGAGTTATTACTTTTTCAACTAAAATAAGTGTGTTTAAAGTCATTTCTGTGCCTGAAATTGGTCAAAATTGAAGATTTTGAGAAAGCAAAACTCTGTAAAAATGGCAGTTTTGGTCACTGTGAGGGTTTAAAAAGTGGTTATTCAACATGAGGCCCGATCCAAATGACATTTTGAATCATTTTTGGTAGAGTCCAAAAAATCAATTTTCTGATGAAAAACGATGACCCCGGACCAGTCGAACGTTGAAAAAATGGTCAATATTGATGAAATTTTAACATTTAATCTTTTGACTTTAAATGACGGTTGGATGTGAGTTATTACTTTTTCAACTAAAATAAGTGTGTTTAAAGTCATTTCTGTGCCTGAAATTGGTCAAAATTGAAGATTTTGAGTAAGCAAAACTCTGTAAAAATGGCAGTTTTGGTCACTGTGAGGGTTTAAAAAGTGGTTATTCAACATGAGGCCTGATCCAAATGACATGTTGAATCATTTTTGGTAGAGTCCAAAAAATCCATTTTCTGATGAAAAACGATGACCCCGGACCAGTCGAACGTTGAAAAAATGGTCAATATTGATGAAATTTTAACATTTAATCTTTTGACTTTAAATGACGGTTGGATGTGAGTTATTACTTTTTCAACTAAAATAAGTGTGTTTAAAGTCATTTCTGTGCCTGAAATTGGTCAAAATTGAAGATTTTGAGTAAGGAAAACTCTGTAAAAATGGCAATTTTGGTCACTGTGAGGGTTTAAAAAGTGGTTATTCAACATGAGGCCCGATCCAAATGACATTTTGAATCATTTTTGGTAGAGTCCAAAAAATCCATTTTCTGATGAAAAACGATGACCCCGGACCAGTCGAACGTTGAAAAAATGGTCAATATTGATGAAATTTTAATATTTAATCTTTTGACTTTAAATGACGGTTGGATGTGAGTTATTACTTTTTCAACTAAAATAAGTGTGTATAAAGTCATTTCTGTGCCTGAAATTGGTCAAAATTTAAGATTTTGAGTAAGCAAAACTCTGTAAAAATGGCAGTTTTGGTCACTGTGAGGGTTTAAAAAGTGGTTATTCAACATGAGGCCCGATCCAAATGACATTTTGAATCATTTTTGGTAGAGTCCAAAAAATCAATTTTCTGATGAAAAACGATGACCCCGGACCAGTCGAACGTTGAAAAAATGGTCAATATTGATGAAATTTTAACATTTAATCTTTTGACTTTAAATGACGGTTGGATGTGAGTTATTACTTTTTCAACTAAAATAAGTGTGTTTAAAGTCATTTCTGTGCCTGAAATTGGTCAAAATTGAAGATTTTGAGTAAGCAAAACTCTGTAAAAATGGCAGTTTTGGTCACTGTGAGGGTTTAAAAAGTGGTTATTCAACATGAGGCCTGATCCAAATGACATGTTGAATCATTTTTGGTAGAGTCCAAAAAATCCATTTTCTGATGAAAAACGATGACCCCGGACCAGTCGAACGTTGAAAAAATGGTCAATATTGATGAAATTTTAACATTTAATCTTTTGACTTTAAATGACGGTTGGATGTGAGTTATTACTTTTTCAACTAAAATAAGTGTGTTTAAAGTCATTTCTGTGCCTGAAATTGGTCAAAATTGAAGATTTTGAGTAAGCAAAACTCTGTAAAAATGGCAATTTTGGTCACTGTGAGGGTTTAAAAAGTGGTTATTCAACATGAGGCCCGATCCAAATGACATTTTAAATCATTTTTGGTAGAGTCCAAAAAATCCATTTTCTGATGAAAAACGATGACCCCGGACCAGTCGAACGTTGAAAAAATGGTCAATATTGATGAAATTTTAACATTTAATCTTTTGACTTTAAATGACGGTTGGATGTGAGTTATTACTTTTTCAACTAAAATAAGTGTGTTTAAAGTCATTTCTGTGCCTGAAATTGGTCAAAATTGAAGATTTTGAGTAAGCAAAACTCTGTAAAAATGGCAGTTTTGGTCACTGTGAGGGTTTAAAAAGTGGTTATTCAACATGAGGCCTGATCCAAATGACATGTTGAATCATTTTTGGTAGAGTCCAAAAAATCCATTTTCTGATGAAAAACGATGACCCCGGACCAGTCGAACGTTGAAAAAATGGTCAATATTGATGAAATTTTAACATTTAATCTTTTGACTTTAAATGACGGTTGGATGTGAGTTATTACTTTTTCAACTAAAATAAGTGTGTTTAAAGTCATTTCTGTGCCTGAAATTGGTCAAAATTGAAGATTTTGAGTAAGCAAAACTCTGTAAAAATGGCAATTTTGGTCACTGTGAGGGTTTAAAAAGTGGTTATTCAACATGAGGCCCGATCCAAATGACATTTTAAATCATTTTTGGTAGAGTCCAAAAAATCCATTTTCTGATGAAAAACGATGACCCCGGACCAGTCGAACGTTGAAAAAATGGTCAATATTGATGAAATTTTAACATTTAATCTTTTGACTTTAAATGACGGTTGGATGTGAGTTATTACTTTTTCAACTAAAATAAGTGTGTTTAAAGTCATTTCTGTGCCTGAAATTGGTCAAAATTGAAGATTTTGAGTAAGCAAAACTCTGTAAAAATGGCAGTTTTGGTCACTGTGAGGGTTTAAAAAGTGGTTATTCAACATGAGGCCTGATCCAAATGACATGTTGAATCATTTTTGGTAGAGTCCAAAAAATCCATTTTCTGATGAAAAACGATGACCCCGGACCAGTCGAACGTTGAAAAAATGGTCAATATTGATGAAATTTTAACATTTAATCTTTTGACTTTAAATGACGGTTGGATGTGAGTTATTACTTTTTCAACTAAAATAAGTGTGTTTAAAGTCATTTCTGTGCCTGAAATTGGTCAAAATTGAAGATTTTGAGTAAGGAAAACTCTGTAAAAATGGCAATTTTGGTCACTGTGAGGGTTTAAAAAGTGGTTATTCAACATGAGGCCCGATCCAAATGACATTTTGAATCATTTTTGGTAGAGTCCAAAAAATCAATTTTCTGATGAAAAACGATGACCCCGGACCAGTCGAACGTTGAAAAAATGGTCAATATTGATGAAATTTTAATATTTAATCTTTTGACTTTAAATGACGGTTGGATGTGAGTTATTACTTTTTCAACTAAAATAAGTGTGTTTAAAGTCATTTCTGTGCCTGAAATTGGTCAAAATTGAAGATTTTGAGTAAGCAAAACTCTGTAAAAATTGCAGTTTTGGTCACTGTGAGGGTTTAAAAAGTGGTTATTCAACATGAGGCCCGATCCAAATGACATTTTGAATCATTTTTGGTAGAGTCCAAAAAATCAATTTTGTGATGAAAAACGATGACCCCGGACCAGTCGAATGTTGAAAAAATGGTCAATATTGATGAAATTTTAACATTTAATCTTTTGACTTTAAATGACGGTTGGATGTTAATTATTACTTTTTCAACTAAAATAAGTGTGTATAAAGTCATTTCTGTGCCTGAAATTGGTCAAAATTTAAGATTTTGAGTAAGCAAAACTCTGTAAAAATGGCAGTTTTGGTCACTGTGAGGGTTTAAAAAGTGGTTATTCAACATGAGGCCCGATCCAAATGACATTTTGAATCATTTTTGGTAGAGTCCAAAAAATCAATTTTCTGATGAAAAACGATGACCCCGGACCAGTCGAACGTTGAAAAAATGGTCAATATTGATGAAATTTTAACATTTAATCTTTTGACTTTAAATGACGGTTGGATGTGAGTTATTACTTTTTCAACTAAAATAAGTGTGTTTAAAGTCATTTCTGTGCCTGAAATTGGTCAAAATTGAAGATTTTGAGTAAGCAAAACTCTGTAAAAATGGCAGTTTTGGTCACTGTGAGGGTTTAAAAAGTGGTTATTCAACATGAGGCCTGATCCAAATGACATGTTGAATCATTTTTGGTAGAGTCCAAAAAATCCATTTTCTGATGAAAAACGATGACCCCGGACCAGTCGAACGTTGAAAAAATGGTCAATATTGATGAAATTTTAACATTTAATCTTTTGACTTTAAATGACGGTTGGATGTGAGTTATTACTTTTTCAACTAAAATAAGTGTGTTTAAAGTCATTTCTGTGCCTGAAATTGGTCAAAATTGAAGATTTTGAGTAAGCAAAACTCTGTAAAAATGGCAATTTTGGTCACTGTGAGGGTTTAAAAAGTGGTTATTCAACATGAGGCCCGATCCAAATGACATTTTAAATCATTTTTGGTAGAGTCCAAAAAATCCATTTTCTGATGAAAAACGATGACCCCGGACCAGTCGAACGTTGAAAAAATGGTCAATATTGATGAAATTTTAACATTTAATCTTTTGACTTTAAATGACGGTTGGATGTGAGTTATTACTTTTTCAACTAAAATAAGTGTGTTTAAAGTCATTTCTGTGCCTGAAATTGGTCAAAATTGAAGATTTTGAGAAAGCAAAACTCTGTAAAAATGGCAGTTTTGGTCACTGTGAGGGTTTAAAAAGTGGTTATTCAACATGAGGCCCGATCCAAATGACATTTTGAATCATTTTTGGTAGAGTCCAAAAAATCCATTTTCTGATGAAAAACGATGACCCCGGACCAGTCGAACGTTGAAAAAATGGTCAATATTGATGAAATTTTAACATTTAATCTTTTGACTTTAAATGACGGTTGGATGTGAGTTATTACTTTTTCAACTAAAATAAGTGTGTTTAAAGTCATTTCTGTGCCTGAAATTGGTCAAAATTTAAGATTTTGAGTAAGCAAAACTCTGTAAAAATGGCAGTTTTGGTCACTGTGAGGGTTTAAAAAGTGGTTATTCAACATGAGGCCCGATCCAAATGACATTTTGAATCATTTTTGGTAGAGTCCAAAAAATCAATTTTCTGATGAAAAACGATGACCCCGGACCAGTCGAACGTTGAAAAAATGGTCAATATTGATGAAATTTTAACATTTAATCTTTTGACTTTAAATGACGGTTGGATGTGAGTTATTACTTTTTCAACTAAAATAAGTGTGTTTAAAGTCATTTCTGTGCCTGAAATTGGTCAAAATTGAAGATTTTGAGTAAGCAAAACTCTGTAAAAATGGCAGTTTTGGTCACTGTGAGGGTTTAAAAAGTGGTTATTCAACATGAGGCCCGATCCAAATGACATTTTGAATCATTTTTGGTAGAGTCCAAAAAATCAATTTTCTGATGAAAAACGATGACCCCGGACCAGTCGAACGTTGAAAAAATGGTCAATATTGATGAAATTTTAACATTTAATCTTTTGACTTTAAATGACGGTTGGATGTGAGTTATTACTTTTTCAACTAAAATAAGTGTGTTTAAAGTCATTTCTGTGCCTGAAATTGGTCAAAATTGAAGATTTTGAGTAAGCAAAACTCTGTAAAAATGGCAGTTTTGGTCACTGTGAGGGTTTAAAAAGTGGTTATTCAACATGAGGCCTGATCCAAATGACATGTTGAATCATTTTTGGTAGAGTCCAAAAAATCCATTTTCTGATGAAAAACGATGACCCCGGACCAGTCGAACGTTGAAAAAATGGTCAATATTGATGAAATTTTAACATTTAATCTTTTGACTTTAAATGACGGTTGGATGTGAGTTATTACTTTTTCAACTAAAATAAGTGTGTTTAAAGTCATTTCTGTGCCTGAAATTGGTCAAAATTGAAGATTTTGAGTAAGCAAAACTCTGTAAAAATGGCAATTTTGGTCACTGTGAGGGTTTAAAAAGTGGTTATTCAACATGAGGCCCGATCCAAATGACATTTTAAATCATTTTTGGTAGAGTCCAAAAAATCCATTTTCTGATGAAAAACGATGACCCCGGACCAGTCGAACGTTGAAAAAATGGTCAATATTGATGAAATTTTAACATTTAATCTTTTGACTTTAAATGACGGTTGGATGTGAGTTATTACTTTTTCAACTAAAATAAGTGTGTTTAAAGTCATTTCTGTGCCTGAAATTGGTCAAAATTGAAGATTTTGAGAAAGCAAAACTCTGTAAAAATGGCAGTTTTGGTCACTGTGAGGGTTTAAAAAGTGGTTATTCAACATGAGGCCCGATCCAAATGACATTTTGAATCATTTTTGGTAGAGTCCAAAAAATCAATTTTCTGATGAAAAACGATGACCCCGGACCAGTCGAACGTTGAAAAAATGGTCAATATTGATGAAATTTTAACATTTAATCTTTTGACTTTAAATGACGGTTGGATGTGAGTTATTACTTTTTCAACTAAAATAAGTGTGTTTAAAGTCATTTCTGTGCCTGAAATTGGTCAAAATTGAAGATTTTGAGTAAGCAAAACTCTGTAAAAATGGCAGTTTTGGTCACTGTGAGGGTTTAAAAAGTGGTTATTCAACATGAGGCCTGATCCAAATGACATGTTGAATCATTTTTGGTAGAGTCCAAAAAATCCATTTTCTGATGAAAAACGATGACCCCGGACCAGTCGAACGTTGAAAAAATGGTCAATATTGATGAAATTTTAACATTTAATCTTTTGACTTTAAATGACGGTTGGATGTGAGTTATTACTTTTTCAACTAAAATAAGTGTGTTTAAAGTCATTTCTGTGCCTGAAATTGGTCAAAATTGAAGATTTTGAGTAAGCAAAACTCTGTAAAAATGGCAATTTTGGTCACTGTGAGGGTTTAAAAAGTGGTTATTCAACATGAGGCCCGATCCAAATGACATTTTAAATCATTTTTGGTAGAGTCCAAAAAATCCATTTTCTGATGAAAAACGATGACCCCGGACCAGTCGAACGTTGAAAAAATGGTCAATATTGATGAAATTTTAACATTTAATCTTTTGACTTTAAATGACGGTTGGATGTGAGTTATTACTTTTTCAACTAAAATAAGTGTGTTTAAAGTCATTTCTGTGCCTGAAATTGGTCAAAATTGAAGATTTTGAGTAAGCAAAACTCTGTAAAAATGGCAGTTTTGGTCACTGTGAGGGTTTAAAAAGTGGTTATTCAACATGAGGCCTGATCCAAATGACATGTTGAATCATTTTTGGTAGAGTCCAAAAAATCCATTTTCTGATGAAAAACGATGACCCCGGACCAGTCGAACGTTGAAAAAATGGTCAATATTGATGAAATTTTAACATTTAATCTTTTGACTTTAAATGACGGTTGGATGTGAGTTATTACTTTTTCAACTAAAATAAGTGTGTTTAAAGTCATTTCTGTGCCTGAAATTGGTCAAAATTGAAGATTTTGAGTAAGGAAAACTCTGTAAAAATGGCAATTTTGGTCACTGTGAGGGTTTAAAAAGTGGTTATTCAACATGAGGCCCGATCCAAATGACATTTTGAATCATTTTTGGTAGAGTCCAAAAAATCAATTTTCTGATGAAAAACGATGACCCCGGACCAGTCGAACGTTGAAAAAATGGTCAATATTGATGAAATTTTAATATTTAATCTTTTGACTTTAAATGACGGTTGGATGTGAGTTATTACTTTTTCAACTAAAATAAGTGTGTTTAAAGTCATTTCTGTGCCTGAAATTGGTCAAAATTGAAGATTTTGAGTAAGCAAAACTCTGTAAAAATTGCAGTTTTGGTCACTGTGAGGGTTTAAAAAGTGGTTATTCAACATGAGGCCCGATCCAAATGACATTTTGAATCATTTTTGGTAGAGTCCAAAAAATCAATTTTGTGATGAAAAACGATGACCCCGGACCAGTCGAATGTTGAAAAAATGGTCAATATTGATGAAATTTTAACATTTAATCTTTTGACTTTAAATGACGGTTGGATGTTAATTATTACTTTTTCAACTAAAATAAGTGTGTATAAAGTCATTTCTGTGCCTGAAATTGGTCAAAATTTAAGATTTTGAGTAAGCAAAACTCTGTAAAAATGGCAGTTTTGGTCACTGTGAGGGTTTAAAAAGTGGTTATTCAACATGAGGCCCGATCCAAATGACATTTTGAATCATTTTTGGTAGAGTCCAAAAAATCAATTTTCTGATGAAAAACGATGACCCCGGACCAGTCGAACGTTGAAAAAATGGTCAATATTGATGAAATTTTAACATTTAATCTTTTGACTTTAAATGACGGTTGGATGTGAGTTATTACTTTTTCAACTAAAATAAGTGTGTTTAAAGTCATTTCTGTGCCTGAAATTGGTCAAAATTGAAGATTTTGAGTAAGCAAAACTCTGTAAAAATGGCAGTTTTGGTCACTGTGAGGGTTTAAAAAGTGGTTATTCAACATGAGGCCTGATCCAAATGACATGTTGAATCATTTTTGGTAGAGTCCAAAAAATCCATTTTCTGATGAAAAACGATGACCCCGGACCAGTCGAACGTTGAAAAAATGGTCAATATTGATGAAATTTTAACATTTAATCTTTTGACTTTAAATGACGGTTGGATGTGAGTTATTACTTTTTCAACTAAAATAAGTGTGTTTAAAGTCATTTCTGTGCCTGAAATTGGTCAAAATTGAAGATTTTGAGTAAGCAAAACTCTGTAAAAATGGCAATTTTGGTCACTGTGAGGGTTTAAAAAGTGGTTATTCAACATGAGGCCCGATCCAAATGACATTTTAAATCATTTTTGGTAGAGTCCAAAAAATCCATTTTCTGATGAAAAACGATGACCCCGGACCAGTCGAACGTTGAAAAAATGGTCAATATTGATGAAATTTTAACATTTAATCTTTTGACTTTAAATGACGGTTGGATGTGAGTTATTACTTTTTCAACTAAAATAAGTGTGTTTAAAGTCATTTCTGTGCCTGAAATTGGTCAAAATTGAAGATTTTGAGTAAGCAAAACTCTGTAAAAATGGCAGTTTTGGTCACTGTGAGGGTTTAAAAAGTGGTTATTCAACATGAGGCCTGATCCAAATGACATGTTGAATCATTTTTGGTAGAGTCCAAAAAATCCATTTTCTGATGAAAAACGATGACCCCGGACCAGTCGAACGTTGAAAAAATGGTCAATATTGATGAAATTTTAACATTTAATCTTTTGACTTTAAATGACGGTTGGATGTGAGTTATTACTTTTTCAACTAAAATAAGTGTGTTTAAAGTCATTTCTGTGCCTGAAATTGGTCAAAATTGAAGATTTTGAGTAAGGAAAACTCTGTAAAAATGGCAATTTTGGTCACTGTGAGGGTTTAAAAAGTGGTTATTCAACATGAGGCCCGATCCAAATGACATTTTGAATCATTTTTGGTAGAGTCCAAAAAATCAATTTTCTGATGAAAAACGATGACCCCGGACCAGTCGAACGTTGAAAAAATGGTCAATATTGATGAAATTTTAATATTTAATCTTTTGACTTTAAATGACGGTTGGATGTGAGTTATTACTTTTTCAACTAAAATAAGTGTGTTTAAAGTCATTTCTGTGCCTGAAATTGGTCAAAATTGAAGATTTTGAGTAAGCAAAACTCTGTAAAAATTGCAGTTTTGGTCACTGTGAGGGTTTAAAAAGTGGTTATTCAACATGAGGCCCGATCCAAATGACATTTTGAATCATTTTTGGTAGAGTCCAAAAAATCAATTTTGTGATGAAAAACGATGACCCCGGACCAGTCGAATGTTGAAAAAATGGTCAATATTGATGAAATTTTAACATTTAATCTTTTGACTTTAAATGACGGTTGGATGTTAATTATTACTTTTTCAACTAAAATAAGTGTGTATAAAGTCATTTCTGTGCCTGAAATTGGTCAAAATTTAAGATTTTGAGTAAGCAAAACTCTGTAAAAATGGCAGTTTTGGTCACTGTGAGGGTTTAAAAAGTGGTTATTCAACATGAGGCCCGATCCAAATGACATTTTGAATCATTTTTGGTAGAGTCCAAAAAATCAATTTTCTGATGAAAAACGATGACCCCGGACCAGTCGAACGTTGAAAAAATGGTCAATATTGATGAAATTTTAACATTTAATCTTTTGACTTTAAATGACGGTTGGATGTGAGTTATTACTTTTTCAACTAAAATAAGTGTGTTTAAAGTCATTTCTGTGCCTGAAATTGGTCAAAATTGAAGATTTTGAGTAAGCAAAACTCTGTAAAAATGGCAGTTTTGGTCACTGTGAGGGTTTAAAAAGTGGTTATTCAACATGAGGCCTGATCCAAATGACATGTTGAATCATTTTTGGTAGAGTCCAAAAAATCCATTTTCTGATGAAAAACGATGACCCCGGACCAGTCGAACGTTGAAAAAATGGTCAATATTGATGAAATTTTAACATTTAATCTTTTGACTTTAAATGACGGTTGGATGTGAGTTATTACTTTTTCAACTAAAATAAGTGTGTTTAAAGTCATTTCTGTGCCTGAAATTGGTCAAAATTGAAGATTTTGAGTAAGCAAAACTCTGTAAAAATGGCAATTTTGGTCACTGTGAGGGTTTAAAAAGTGGTTATTCAACATGAGGCCCGATCCAAATGACATTTTAAATCATTTTTGGTAGAGTCCAAAAAATCCATTTTCTGATGAAAAACGATGACCCCGGACCAGTCGAACGTTGAAAAAATGGTCAATATTGATGAAATTTTAACATTTAATCTTTTGACTTTAAATGACGGTTGGATGTGAGTTATTACTTTTTCAACTAAAATAAGTGTGTTTAAAGTCATTTCTGTGCCTGAAATTGGTCAAAATTGAAGATTTTGAGAAAGCAAAACTCTGTAAAAATGGCAGTTTTGGTCACTGTGAGGGTTTAAAAAGTGGTTATTCAACATGAGGCCCGATCCAAATGACATTTTGAATCATTTTTGGTAGAGTCCAAAAAATCCATTTTCTGATGAAAAACGATGACCCCGGACCAGTCGAACGTTGAAAAAATGGTCAATATTGATGAAATTTTAACATTTAATCTTTTGACTTTAAATGACGGTTGGATGTGAGTTATTACTTTTTCAACTAAAATAAGTGTGTTTAAAGTCATTTCTGTGCCTGAAATTGGTCAAAATTTAAGATTTTGAGTAAGCAAAACTCTGTAAAAATGGCAGTTTTGGTCACTGTGAGGGTTTAAAAAGTGGTTATTCAACATGAGGCCCGATCCAAATGACATTTTGAATCATTTTTGGTAGAGTCCAAAAAATCAATTTTCTGATGAAAAACGATGACCCCGGACCAGTCGAACGTTGAAAAAATGGTCAATATTGATGAAATTTTAACATTTAATCTTTTGACTTTAAATGACGGTTGGATGTGAGTTATTACTTTTTCAACTAAAATAAGTGTGTTTAAAGTCATTTCTGTGCCTGAAATTGGTCAAAATTGAAGATTTTGAGTAAGCAAAACTCTGTAAAAATGGCAGTTTTGGTCACTGTGAGGGTTTAAAAAGTGGTTATTCAACATGAGGCCCGATCCAAATGACATTTTGAATCATTTTTGGTAGAGTCCAAAAAATCAATTTTCTGATGAAAAACGATGACCCCGGACCAGTCGAACGTTGAAAAAATGGTCAATATTGATGAAATTTTAACATTTAATCTTTTGACTTTAAATGACGGTTGGATGTGAGTTATTACTTTTTCAACTAAAATAAGTGTGTTTAAAGTCATTTCTGTGCCTGAAATTGGTCAAAATTGAAGATTTTGAGTAAGCAAAACTCTGTAAAAATGGCAGTTTTGGTCACTGTGAGGGTTTAAAAAGTGGTTATTCAACATGAGGCCTGATCCAAATGACATGTTGAATCATTTTTGGTAGAGTCCAAAAAATCCATTTTCTGATGAAAAACGATGACCCCGGACCAGTCGAACGTTGAAAAAATGGTCAATATTGATGAAATTTTAACATTTAATCTTTTGACTTTAAATGACGGTTGGATGTGAGTTATTACTTTTTCAACTAAAATAAGTGTGTTTAAAGTCATTTCTGTGCCTGAAATTGGTCAAAATTGAAGATTTTGAGTAAGCAAAACTCTGTAAAAATGGCAATTTTGGTCACTGTGAGGGTTTAAAAAGTGGTTATTCAACATGAGGCCCGATCCAAATGACATTTTAAATCATTTTTGGTAGAGTCCAAAAAATCCATTTTCTGATGAAAAACGATGACCCCGGACCAGTCGAACGTTGAAAAAATGGTCAATATTGATGAAATTTTAACATTTAATCTTTTGACTTTAAATGACGGTTGGATGTGAGTTATTACTTTTTCAACTAAAATAAGTGTGTTTAAAGTCATTTCTGTGCCTGAAATTGGTCAAAATTGAAGATTTTGAGAAAGCAAAACTCTGTAAAAATGGCAGTTTTGGTCACTGTGAGGGTTTAAAAAGTGGTTATTCAACATGAGGCCCGATCCAAATGACATTTTGAATCATTTTTGGTAGAGTCCAAAAAATCAATTTTCTGATGAAAAACGATGACCCCGGACCAGTCGAACGTTGAAAAAATGGTCAATATTGATGAAATTTTAACATTTAATCTTTTGACTTTAAATGACGGTTGGATGTGAGTTATTACTTTTTCAACTAAAATAAGTGTGTTTAAAGTCATTTCTGTGCCTGAAATTGGTCAAAATTGAAGATTTTGAGTAAGCAAAACTCTGTAAAAATGGCAGTTTTGGTCACTGTGAGGGTTTAAAAAGTGGTTATTCAACATGAGGCCTGATCCAAATGACATGTTGAATCATTTTTGGTAGAGTCCAAAAAATCCATTTTCTGATGAAAAACGATGACCCCGGACCAGTCGAACGTTGAAAAAATGGTCAATATTGATGAAATTTTAACATTTAATCTTTTGACTTTAAATGACGGTTGGATGTGAGTTATTACTTTTTCAACTAAAATAAGTGTGTTTAAAGTCATTTCTGTGCCTGAAATTGGTCAAAATTGAAGATTTTGAGTAAGCAAAACTCTGTAAAAATGGCAATTTTGGTCACTGTGAGGGTTTAAAAAGTGGTTATTCAACATGAGGCCCGATCCAAATGACATTTTAAATCATTTTTGGTAGAGTCCAAAAAATCCATTTTCTGATGAAAAACGATGACCCCGGACCAGTCGAACGTTGAAAAAATGGTCAATATTGATGAAATTTTAACATTTAATCTTTTGACTTTAAATGACGGTTGGATGTGAGTTATTACTTTTTCAACTAAAATAAGTGTGTTTAAAGTCATTTCTGTGCCTGAAATTGGTCAAAATTGAAGATTTTGAGTAAGCAAAACTCTGTAAAAATGGCAGTTTTGGTCACTGTGAGGGTTTAAAAAGTGGTTATTCAACATGAGGCCTGATCCAAATGACATGTTGAATCATTTTTGGTAGAGTCCAAAAAATCCATTTTCTGATGAAAAACGATGACCCCGGACCAGTCGAACGTTGAAAAAATGGTCAATATTGATGAAATTTTAACATTTAATCTTTTGACTTTAAATGACGGTTGGATGTGAGTTATTACTTTTTCAACTAAAATAAGTGTGTTTAAAGTCATTTCTGTGCCTGAAATTGGTCAAAATTGAAGATTTTGAGTAAGGAAAACTCTGTAAAAATGGCAATTTTGGTCACTGTGAGGGTTTAAAAAGTGGTTATTCAACATGAGGCCCGATCCAAATGACATTTTGAATCATTTTTGGTAGAGTCCAAAAAATCAATTTTCTGATGAAAAACGATGACCCCGGACCAGTCGAACGTTGAAAAAATGGTCAATATTGATGAAATTTTAATATTTAATCTTTTGACTTTAAATGACGGTTGGATGTGAGTTATTACTTTTTCAACTAAAATAAGTGTGTTTAAAGTCATTTCTGTGCCTGAAATTGGTCAAAATTGAAGATTTTGAGTAAGCAAAACTCTGTAAAAATTGCAGTTTTGGTCACTGTGAGGGTTTAAAAAGTGGTTATTCAACATGAGGCCCGATCCAAATGACATTTTGAATCATTTTTGGTAGAGTCCAAAAAATCAATTTTGTGATGAAAAACGATGACCCCGGACCAGTCGAATGTTGAAAAAATGGTCAATATTGATGAAATTTTAACATTTAATCTTTTGACTTTAAATGACGGTTGGATGTTAATTATTACTTTTTCAACTAAAATAAGTGTGTATAAAGTCATTTCTGTGCCTGAAATTGGTCAAAATTTAAGATTTTGAGTAAGCAAAACTCTGTAAAAATGGCAGTTTTGGTCACTGTGAGGGTTTAAAAAGTGGTTATTCAACATGAGGCCCGATCCAAATGACATTTTGAATCATTTTTGGTAGAGTCCAAAAAATCAATTTTCTGATGAAAAACGATGACCCCGGACCAGTCGAACGTTGAAAAAATGGTCAATATTGATGAAATTTTAACATTTAATCTTTTGACTTTAAATGACGGTTGGATGTGAGTTATTACTTTTTCAACTAAAATAAGTGTGTTTAAAGTCATTTCTGTGCCTGAAATTGGTCAAAATTGAAGATTTTGAGTAAGCAAAACTCTGTAAAAATGGCAGTTTTGGTCACTGTGAGGGTTTAAAAAGTGGTTATTCAACATGAGGCCTGATCCAAATGACATGTTGAATCATTTTTGGTAGAGTCCAAAAAATCCATTTTCTGATGAAAAACGATGACCCCGGACCAGTCGAACGTTGAAAAAATGGTCAATATTGATGAAATTTTAACATTTAATCTTTTGACTTTAAATGACGGTTGGATGTGAGTTATTACTTTTTCAACTAAAATAAGTGTGTTTAAAGTCATTTCTGTGCCTGAAATTGGTCAAAATTGAAGATTTTGAGTAAGCAAAACTCTGTAAAAATGGCAATTTTGGTCACTGTGAGGGTTTAAAAAGTGGTTATTCAACATGAGGCCCGATCCAAATGACATTTTAAATCATTTTTGGTAGAGTCCAAAAAATCCATTTTCTGATGAAAAACGATGACCCCGGACCAGTCGAACGTTGAAAAAATGGTCAATATTGATGAAATTTTAACATTTAATCTTTTGACTTTAAATGACGGTTGGATGTGAGTTATTACTTTTTCAACTAAAATAAGTGTGTTTAAAGTCATTTCTGTGCCTGAAATTGGTCAAAATTGAAGATTTTGAGAAAGCAAAACTCTGTAAAAATGGCAGTTTTGGTCACTGTGAGGGTTTAAAAAGTGGTTATTCAACATGAGGCCCGATCCAAATGACATTTTGAATCATTTTTGGTAGAGTCCAAAAAATCCATTTTCTGATGAAAAACGATGACCCCGGACCAGTCGAACGTTGAAAAAATGGTCAATATTGATGAAATTTTAACATTTAATCTTTTGACTTTAAATGACGGTTGGATGTGAGTTATTACTTTTTCAACTAAAATAAGTGTGTTTAAAGTCATTTCTGTGCCTGAAATTGGTCAAAATTTAAGATTTTGAGTAAGCAAAACTCTGTAAAAATGGCAGTTTTGGTCACTGTGAGGGTTTAAAAAGTGGTTATTCAACATGAGGCCCGATCCAAATGACATTTTGAATCATTTTTGGTAGAGTCCAAAAAATCAATTTTCTGATGAAAAACGATGACCCCGGACCAGTCGAACGTTGAAAAAATGGTCAATATTGATGAAATTTTAACATTTAATCTTTTGACTTTAAATGACGGTTGGATGTGAGTTATTACTTTTTCAACTAAAATAAGTGTGTTTAAAGTCATTTCTGTGCCTGAAATTGGTCAAAATTGAAGATTTTGAGTAAGCAAAACTCTGTAAAAATGGCAGTTTTGGTCACTGTGAGGGTTTAAAAAGTGGTTATTCAACATGAGGCCCGATCCAAATGACATTTTGAATCATTTTTGGTAGAGTCCAAAAAATCAATTTTCTGATGAAAAACGATGACCCCGGACCAGTCGAACGTTGAAAAAATGGTCAATATTGATGAAATTTTAACATTTAATCTTTTGACTTTAAATGACGGTTGGATGTGAGTTATTACTTTTTCAACTAAAATAAGTGTGTTTAAAGTCATTTCTGTGCCTGAAATTGGTCAAAATTGAAGATTTTGAGTAAGCAAAACTCTGTAAAAATGGCAGTTTTGGTCACTGTGAGGGTTTAAAAAGTGGTTATTCAACATGAGGCCTGATCCAAATGACATGTTGAATCATTTTTGGTAGAGTCCAAAAAATCCATTTTCTGATGAAAAACGATGACCCCGGACCAGTCGAACGTTGAAAAAATGGTCAATATTGATGAAATTTTAACATTTAATCTTTTGACTTTAAATGACGGTTGGATGTGAGTTATTACTTTTTCAACTAAAATAAGTGTGTTTAAAGTCATTTCTGTGCCTGAAATTGGTCAAAATTGAAGATTTTGAGTAAGCAAAACTCTGTAAAAATGGCAATTTTGGTCACTGTGAGGGTTTAAAAAGTGGTTATTCAACATGAGGCCCGATCCAAATGACATTTTAAATCATTTTTGGTAGAGTCCAAAAAATCCATTTTCTGATGAAAAACGATGACCCCGGACCAGTCGAACGTTGAAAAAATGGTCAATATTGATGAAATTTTAACATTTAATCTTTTGACTTTAAATGACGGTTGGATGTGAGTTATTACTTTTTCAACTAAAATAAGTGTGTTTAAAGTCATTTCTGTGCCTGAAATTGGTCAAAATTGAAGATTTTGAGAAAGCAAAACTCTGTAAAAATGGCAGTTTTGGTCACTGTGAGGGTTTAAAAAGTGGTTATTCAACATGAGGCCCGATCCAAATGACATTTTGAATCATTTTTGGTAGAGTCCAAAAAATCCATTTTCTGATGAAAAACGATGACCCCGGACCAGTCGAACGTTGAAAAAATGGTCAATATTGATGAAATTTTAACATTTAATCTTTTGACTTTAAATGACGGTTGGATGTGAGTTATTACTTTTTCAACTAAAATAAGTGTGTTTAAAGTCATTTCTGTGCCTGAAATTGGTCAAAATTTAAGATTTTGAGTAAGCAAAACTCTGTAAAAATGGCAGTTTTGGTCACTGTGAGGGTTTAAAAAGTGGTTATTCAACATGAGGCCCGATCCAAATGACATTTTGAATCATTTTTGGTAGAGTCCAAAAAATCAATTTTCTGATGAAAAACGATGACCCCGGACCAGTCGAACGTTGAAAAAATGTTCAATATTGATGAAATTTTAACATTTAATCTTTTGACTTTAAATGACGGTTGGATGTGAGTTAATACTTTTTCAACTAAAATAAGTGTGTTTAAAGTCATTTCTGTGCCTGAAATTGGTCAAAATTGAAGATTTTGAGTAAGCAAAACTCTGTAAAAATGGCAATTTTGGTCACTGTGAGGGTTTAAAAAGTGGTTATTCAACATGAGGCCCGATCCAAATGACATTTTGAATCATTTTTGGTAGAGTCCAAAAAATCCATTTTCTGATGAAAAACGATGACCCCGGACCAGTCGAACGTTGAAAAAATGGTCAATATTGATGAAATTTTAACATTTAATCTTTTGACTTTAAATGACGGTTGGATGTGAGTTATTACTTTTTCAACTAAAATAAGTGTGTTTAAAGTCATTTCTGTGCCTGAAATTGGTCAAAATTGAAGATTTTGAGTAAGGAAAACTCTGTAAAAATGGCAATTTTGGTCACTGTGAGGGTTTAAAAAGTGGTTATTCAACATGAGGCCCGATCCAAATGACATTTTGAATCATTTTTGGTAGAGTCCAAAAAATCAATTTTCTGATGAAAAACGATGACCCCGGACCAGTCGAACGTTGAAAAAATGGTCAATATTGATGAAATTTTAATATTTAATCTTTTGACTTTAAATGACGGTTGGATGTGAGTTATTACTTTTTCAACTAAAATAAGTGTGTTTAAAGTCATTTCTGTGCCTGAAATTGGTCAAAATTGAAGATTTTGAGTAAGCAAAACTCTGTAAAAATTGCAGTTTTGGTCACTGTGAGGGTTTAAAAAGTGGTTATTCAACATGAGGCCCGATCCAAATGACATTTTGAATCATTTTTGGTAGAGTCCAAAAAATCAATTTTGTGATGAAAAACGATGACCCCGGACCAGTCGAATGTTGAAAAAATGGTCAATATTGATGAAATTTTAACATTTAATCTTTTGACTTTAAATGACGGTTGGATGTTAATTATTACTTTTTCAACTAAAATAAGTGTGTATAAAGTCATTTCTGTGCCTGAAATTGGTCAAAATTTAAGATTTTGAGTAAGCAAAACTCTGTAAAAATGGCAGTTTTGGTCACTGTGAGGGTTTAAAAAGTGGTTATTCAACATGAGGCCCGATCCAAATGACATTTTGAATCATTTTTGGTAGAGTCCAAAAAATCAATTTTCTGATGAAAAACGATGACCCCGGACCAGTCGAACGTTGAAAAAATGGTCAATATTGATGAAATTTTAACATTTAATCTTTTGACTTTAAATGACGGTTGGATGTGAGTTATTACTTTTTCAACTAAAATAAGTGTGTTTAAAGTCATTTCTGTGCCTGAAATTGGTCAAAATTGAAGATTTTGAGTAAGCAAAACTCTGTAAAAATGGCAGTTTTGGTCACTGTGAGGGTTTAAAAAGTGGTTATTCAACATGAGGCCTGATCCAAATGACATGTTGAATCATTTTTGGTAGAGTCCAAAAAATCCATTTTCTGATGAAAAACGATGACCCCGGACCAGTCGAACGTTGAAAAAATGGTCAATATTGATGAAATTTTAACATTTAATCTTTTGACTTTAAATGACGGTTGGATGTGAGTTATTACTTTTTCAACTAAAATAAGTGTGTTTAAAGTCATTTCTGTGCCTGAAATTGGTCAAAATTGAAGATTTTGAGTAAGCAAAACTCTGTAAAAATGGCAATTTTGGTCACTGTGAGGGTTTAAAAAGTGGTTATTCAACATGAGGCCCGATCCAAATGACATTTTAAATCATTTTTGGTAGAGTCCAAAAAATCCATTTTCTGATGAAAAACGATGACCCCGGACCAGTCGAACGTTGAAAAAATGGTCAATATTGATGAAATTTTAACATTTAATCTTTTGACTTTAAATGACGGTTGGATGTGAGTTATTACTTTTTCAACTAAAATAAGTGTGTTTAAAGTCATTTCTGTGCCTGAAATTGGTCAAAATTGAAGATTTTGAGAAAGCAAAACTCTGTAAAAATGGCAGTTTTGGTCACTGTGAGGGTTTAAAAAGTGGTTATTCAACATGAGGCCCGATCCAAATGACATTTTGAATCATTTTTGGTAGAGTCCAAAAAATCCATTTTCTGATGAAAAACGATGACCCCGGACCAGTCGAACGTTGAAAAAATGGTCAATATTGATGAAATTTTAACATTTAATCTTTTGACTTTAAATGACGGTTGGATGTGAGTTATTACTTTTTCAACTAAAATAAGTGTGTTTAAAGTCATTTCTGTGCCTGAAATTGGTCAAAATTTAAGATTTTGAGTAAGCAAAACTCTGTAAAAATGGCAGTTTTGGTCACTGTGAGGGTTTAAAAAGTGGTTATTCAACATGAGGCCCGATCCAAATGACATTTTGAATCATTTTTGGTAGAGTCCAAAAAATCAATTTTCTGATGAAAAACGATGACCCCGGACCAGTCGAACGTTGAAAAAATGTTCAATATTGATGAAATTTTAACATTTAATCTTTTGACTTTAAATGACGGTTGGATGTGAGTTAATACTTTTTCAACTAAAATAAGTGTGTTTAAAGTCATTTCTGTGCCTGAAATTGGTCAAAATTGAAGATTTTGAGTAAGCAAAACTCTGTAAAAATGGCAATTTTGGTCACTGTGAGGGTTTAAAAAGTGGTTATTCAACATGAGGCCCGATCCAAATGACATTTTGAATCATTTTTGGTAGAGTCCAAAAAATCCATTTTCTGATGAAAAACGATGACCCCGGACCAGTCGAACGTTGAAAAAATGGTCAATATTGATGAAATTTTAACATTTAATCTTTTGACTTTAAATGACGGTTGGATGTGAGTTATTACTTTTTCAACTAAAATAAGTGTGTTTAAAGTCATTTCTGTGCCTGAAATTGGTCAAAATTGAAGATTTTGAGTAAGGAAAACTCTGTAAAAATGGCAATTTTGGTCACTGTGAGGGTTTAAAAAGTGGTTATTCAACATGAGGCCCGATCCAAATGACATTTTGAATCATTTTTGGTAGAGTCCAAAAAATCAATTTTCTGATGAAAAACGATGACCCCGGACCAGTCGAACGTTGAAAAAATGGTCAATATTGATGAAATTTTAATATTTAATCTTTTGACTTTAAATGACGGTTGGATGTGAGTTATTACTTTTTCAACTAAAATAAGTGTGTTTAAAGTCATTTCTGTGCCTGAAATTGGTCAAAATTGAAGATTTTGAGTAAGCAAAACTCTGTAAAAATTGCAGTTTTGGTCACTGTGAGGGTTTAAAAAGTGGTTATTCAACATGAGGCCCGATCCAAATGACATTTTGAATCATTTTTGGTAGAGTCCAAAAAATCAATTTTGTGATGAAAAACGATGACCCCGGACCAGTCGAACGTTGAAAAAATGGTCAATATTGATGAAATTTTAACATTTAATCTTTTGACTTTAAATGACGGTTGGATGTTAATTATTACTTTTTCAACTAAAATAAGTGTGTATAAAGTCATTTCTGTGCCTGAAATTGGTCAAAATTGAAGATTTTGAGTAAGCAAAACTCTGTAAAAATGGCAGTTTTGGTCACTGTGAGGGTTTAAAAAGTGGTTATTCAACATGAGGCCTGATCCAAATGACATTTTGAATCATTTTTGGTAGAGTCCAAAAAATCCATTTTCTGATGAAAAACGATGACCCCGGACCAGTCGAACGTTGAAAAAATGGTCAATATTGATGAAATTTTAACATTTAATCTTTTGACTTTAAATGACGGTTGGATGTGAGTTATTACTTTTTCAACTAAAATAAGTGTGTTTAAAGTCATTTCTGTGCCTGAAATTGGTCAAAATTGAAGATTTTGAGTAAGCAAAACTCTGTAAAAATGGCAGTTTTGGTCACTGTGAGGGTTTAAAAAGTGGTTATTCAACATGAGGCCCGATCCAAATGACATTTTGAATCATTTTTGGTAGAGTCCAACAAATCAATTTTCTGATGAAAAACGATGACCCCGGACCAGTCGAACGTTGAAAAAATGGTCAATATTGATGAAATTTTAATATTTAATCTTTTGACTTTAAATGACGGTTGGATGTGAGTTATTACTTTTTCAACTAAAATAAGTGTGTTTAAAGTCATTTCTGTGCCTGAAATTGGTCAAAATTGAAGATTTTGAGAAAGCAAAACTCTGTTAAATGGCAGTTTTGGTCACTGTGAGGGTTTAAAAAGTGGTTATTCAACATGAGGCCCGATCCAAATGACATTTTGAATCATTTTTGGTAGAGTCCAAAAAATCAATTTTCTGATGAAAAACGATGACCCCGGACCAGTCGAACGTTGAAAAAATGGTCAATATTGATGAAATTTTAACATTTAATCTTTTGACTTTAAATGACGGTTGGATGTGAGTTATTACTTTTTCAACTAAAATAAGTGTGTTTAAAGTCATTTCTGTGCCTGAAATTGGTCAAAATTGAAGATTTTGAGTAAGCAAAACTCTGTAAAAATGGCAGTTTTGGTCACTGTGAGGGTTTAAAAAGTGGTTATTCAACTTGAGGCCTGATCCAAATGACATGTTGAATCATTTTTGGTAGAGTCCAAAAAATCCATTTTCTGATGAAAAACGATGACCCCGGACCAGTCGAACGTTGAAAAAATGGTCAATATTGATGAAATTTTAACATTTAATCTTTTGACTTTAAATGACGGTTGGATGTGAGTTATTACTTTTTCAACTAAAATAAGTGTGTTTAAAGTCATTTCTGTGCCTGAAATTGGTCAAAATTGAAGATTTTGAGTAAGCAAAACTCTGTAAAAATGGCAATTTTGGTCACTGTGAGGGTTTAAAAAGTGGTTATTCAACATGAGGCCCGATCCAAATGACATTTTAAATCATTTTTGGTAGAGTCCAAAAAATCCATTTTCTGATGAAAAACGATGACCCCGGACCAGTCGAACGTTGAAAAAATGGTCAATATTGATGAAATTTTAACATTTAATCTTTTGACTTTAAATGACGGTTGGATGTGAGTTATTACTTTTTCAACTAAAATAAGTGTGTTTAAAGTCATTTCTGTGCCTGAAATTGGTCAAAATTGAAGATTTTGAGAAAGCAAAACTCTGTAAAAATGGCAGTTTTGGTCACTGTGAGGGTTTAAAAAGTGGTTATTCAACATGAGGCCCGATCCAAATGACATTTTGAATCATTTTTGGTAGAGTCCAAAAAATCCATTTTCTGATGAAAAACGATGACCCCGGACCAGTCGAACGTTGAAAAAATGGTCAATATTGATGAAATTTTAACATTTAATCTTTTGACTTTAAATGACGGTTGGATGTGAGTTATTACTTTTTCAACTAAAATAAGTGTGTTTAAAGTCATTTCTGTGCCTGAAATTGGTCAAAATTGAAGATTTTGAGTAAGCAAAACTCTGTAAAAATGGCAGTTTTGGTCACTGTGAGGGTTTAAAAAGTGGTTATTCAACATGAGGCCCGATCCAAATGACATTTTGAATCATTTTTGGTAGAGTCCAAAAAATCAATTTTCTGATGAAAAACGATGACCCCGGACCAGTCGAACGTTGAAAAAATGTTCAATATTGATGAAATTTTAACATTTAATCTTTTGACTTTAAATGACGGTTGGATGTGAGTTAATACTTTTTCAACTAAAATAAGTGTGTTTAAAGTCATTTCTGTGCCTGAAATTGGTCAAAATTGAAGATTTTGAGTAAGCAAAACTCTGTAAAAATGGCAATTTTGGTCACTGTGAGGGTTTAAAAAGTGGTTATTCAACATGAGGCCCGATCCAAATGACATTTTGAATCATTTTTGGTAGAGTCCAAAAAAATCCATTTTCTGATGAAAAACGATGACCCCGGACCAGTCGAACGTTGAAAAAATGGTCAATATTGATGAAATTTTAACATTTAATCTTTTGACTTTAAATGACGGTTGGATGTGAGTTATTACTTTTTCAACTAAAATAAGTGTGTTTAAAGTCATTTCTGTGCCTGAAATTGGTCAAAATTGAAGATTTTGAGTAAGCAAAACTCTGTAAAAATGGCAATTTTGGTCACTGTGAGGGTTTAAAAAGTGGTTATTCAACATGAGGCCCGATCCAAATGACATTTTGAATCATTTTTGGTAGAGTCCAAAAAATCAATTTTCTGATGAAAAACGATGACCCCGGACCAGTCGAACGTTGAAAAAATGGTCAATATTGATGAAATTTTAATATTTAATCTTTTGACTTTAAATGACGGTTGGATGTGAGTTATTACTTTTTCAACTAAAATAAGTGTGTTTAAAGTCATTTCTGTGCCTGAAATTGGTCAAAATTGAAGATTTTGAGTAAGCAAAACTCTGTAAAAATTGCAGTTTTGGTCACTGTGAGGGTTTAAAAAGTGGTTATTCAACATGAGGCCCGATCCAAATGACATTTTGAATCATTTTTGGTAGAGTCCAAAAAATCAATTTTGTGATGAAAAACGATGACCCCGGACCAGTCGAACGTTGAAAAAATGGTCAATATTGATGAAATTTTAACATTTAATCTTTTGACTTTAAATGACGGTTGGATGTTAATTATTACTTTTTCAACTAAAATAAGTGTGTATAAAGTCATTTCTGTGCCTGAAATTGGTCAAAATTGAAGATTTTGAGTAAGCAAAACTCTGTAAAAATGGCAGTTTTGGTCACTGTGAGGGTTTAAAAAGTGGTTATTCAACATGAGGCCTGATCCAAATGACATTTTGAATCATTTTTGGTAGAGTCCAAAAAATCCATTTTCTGATGAAAAACGATGACCCCGGACCAGTCGAACGTTGAAAAAATGGTCAATATTGATGAAATTTTAACATTTAATCTTTTGACTTTAAATGACGGTTGGATGTGAGTTATTACTTTTTCAACTAAAATAAGTGTGTTTAAAGTCATTTCTGTGCCTGAAATTGGTCAAAATTGAAGATTTTGAGTAAGCAAAACTCTGTAAAAATGGCAGTTTTGGTCACTGTGAGGGTTTAAAAAGTGGTTATTCAACATGAGGCCCGATCCAAATGACATTTTGAATCATTTTTGGTAGAGTCCAACAAATCAATTTTCTGATGAAAAACGATGACCCCGGACCAGTCGAACGTTGCAAAAATGGTCAATATTGATGAAATTTTAATATTTAATCTTTTGACTTTAAATGACGGTTGGATGTGAGTTATGACTTTTTCAACTAAAATAAGTGTGTTTAAAGTCATTTCTGTGCCTGAAATTGGTCTAAATTGAAGATTTTGAGTAAGCAAAACTCTGTAAAAATGGCAATTTTGGTCACTGTGAGGGTTTAAAAAGTTGTTATTCAACATGAGGCCCGATCCAAATGACATTTTGAATCATTTTTGGTAGAGTCCAAAAAATCAATTTTCTGATGAAAAACGATGACCCCGGACCAGTCGAACGTTGAAAAAATGGTCAATATTGATGAAATTTTAACATTTAATCTTTTGACTTTAAATGACGGTTGGATGTTAATTATTACTTTTTCAACTAAAATAAGTGTGTTTAAAGTCATTTCTGTGCCTGAAATTGGTCAAAATTGAAGATTTTGAGTAAGCAAAACTCTGTAAAAATGGCAGTTTTGGTCACTGTGAGGGTTTAAAAAGTGGTTATTCAACATGAGGCCTGATCCAAATGACATTTTGAATCATTTTTGGTAGAGTCCAAAAAATCCATTTTCTGATGAAAAACGATGACCCCGGACCAGTCGAACGTTGAAAAAATGGTCAATATTGATGAAATTTTAACATTTAATCTTTTGACTTTAAATGACGGTTGGATGTGAGTTATTACTTTTTCAACTAAAATAAGTGTGTTTAAAGTCATTTCTGTGCCTGAAATTGGTCAAAATTGAAGATTTTGAGTAAGCAAAACTCTGTAAAAATGGCAGTTTTGGTCACTGTGAGGGTTTAAAAAGTGGTTATTCAACATGAGGCCCGATCCAAATGACATTTTGAATCATTTTTGGTAGAGTCCAACAAATCAATTTTCTGATGAAAAACGATGACCCCGGACCAGTCGAACGTTGCAAAAATGGTCAATATTGATGAAATTTTAATATTTAATCTTTTGACTTTAAATGACGGTTGGATGTGAGTTATGACTTTTTCAACTAAAATAAGTGTGTTTGAAGTCATTTCTGTGCCTGAAATTGGTCTAAATTGAAGATTTTGAGTAAGCAAAACTCTGTAAAAATGGCAATTTTGGTCACTGTGAGGGTTTAAAAAGTTGTTATTCAACATGAGGCCCGATCCAAATGACATTTTGAATCATTTTTGGTAGAGTCCAAAAAATCAATTTTCTGATGAAAAACGATGACCCCGGACCAGTCGAACGTTGAAAAAATGGTCAATATTGATGAAATTTTAACATTTAATCTTTTGACTTTAAATGACGGTTGGATGTGAGTTATTACTTTTTCAACTAAAATAAGTGTGTTTAAAGTCATTTCTGTGCCTGAAATTGGTCAAAATTGAAGATTTTGAGTAAGCAAAACTCTGTAAAAATGGCAATTTTGGTCACTGTGAGGGTTTAAAAAGTGGTTATTCAACATGAGGCCCGATCCAAATGACATTTTAAATCATTTTTGGTAGAGTCCAAAAAATCCATTTTCTGATGAAAAACGATGACCCCGGACCAGTCGAACGTTGAAAAAATGGTCAATATTGATGAAATTTTAACATTTAATCTTTTGACTTTAAATGACGGTTGGATGTGAGTTATTACTTTTTCAACTAAAATAAGTGTGTTTAAAGTCATTTCTGTGCCTGAAATTGGTCAAAATTGAAGATTTTGAGAAAGCAAAACTCTGTAAAAATGGCAGTTTTGGTCACTGTGAGGGTTTAAAAAGTGGTTATTCAACATGAGGCCCGATCCAAATGACATTTTGAATCATTTTTGGTAGAGTCCAAAAAATCCATTTTCTGATGAAAAACGATGACCCCGGACCAGTCGAACGTTGAAAAAATGGTCAATATTGATGAAATTTTAACATTTAATCTTTTGACTTTAAATGACGGTTGGATGTGAGTTATTACTTTTTCAACTAAAATAAGTGTGTTTAAAGTCATTTCTGTGCCTGAAATTGGTCAAAATTGAAGATTTTGAGTAAGCAAAACTCTGTAAAAATGGCAGTTTTGGTCACTGTGAGGGTTTAAAAAGTGGTTATTCAACATGAGGCCCGATCCAAATGACATTTTGAATCATTTTTGGTAGAGTCCAAAAAATCAATTTTCTGATGAAAAACGATGACCCCGGACCAGTCGAACGTTGAAAAAATGTTCAATATTGATGAAATTTTAACATTTAATCTTTTGACTTTAAATGACGGTTGGATGTGAGTTAATACTTTTTCAACTAAAATAAGTGTGTTTAAAGTCATTTCTGTGCCTGAAATTGGTCAAAATTGAAGATTTTGAGTAAGCAAAACTCTGTAAAAATGGCAATTTTGGTCACTGTGAGGGTTTAAAAAGTGGTTATTCAACATGAGGCCCGATCCAAATGACATTTTGAATCATTTTTGGTAGTCCAAAAAATCAATTTTCTGATGAAAAACGATGACCGCGGACCAGTCGAACGTTGAAAAAATGGTCAATATTGATGAAATTTTAACATTTAATCTTTTGACTTTAAATGACGGTTGGATGTGAGTTATTACTTTTTCAACTAAAATAAGTGTGTTTAAAGTCATTTCTGTGCCTGAAATTGGTCAAAATTGAAGATTTTGAGTAAGCAAAACTCTGTAAAAATGGCAGTTTTGGTCACTGTGAGGGTTTAAAAAGTGGTTATTCAACATGAGGCCCGATCTAAATGACATTTTGAATCATTTTTGGTAGAGTCCAAAAAATCAATTTTCTGATGAAAAACGATGACCCCGGACCAGTCGAACGTTGAAAAAATGGTCAATATTGACGAAATTTTAACATTTAATCTTTTGACTTTAAATGACGGTTGGATGTGAGTTATTACTTTTTCAACTACAATAAGTGTGTTTAAAGTCATTTCTGTGCCTGAAATTGGTCAAAATTGAAGATTTTGAGTAAGCAAAACTCTGTAAAAATGGCAGTTTTGGTCACTGTGAGGGTTTAAAAAGTGGTTATTCAACATGAGGCCTGATCCAAATGACATTTTGAATCATTTTTGGTAGAGTGCAAAAAATCAATTTTCTGATGAAAAACGATGACCCCGGACCAGTCGAACGTTGAAAAAATGGTCAATATTGATGAAATTTTAACATTTAATCTTTTGACTTTAAATGACGGTTGGATGTGAGTTATTACTTTTTCAACTAAAATAAGTTTGTTTAAAGTCATTTCTGTGCCTGAAATTGGTCAAAATTGAAGATTTTGAGTAAGCAAAACTCTGTAAAAATGGCAATTTTGGTCACTTTGAGGGTTTAAAAAGTGGTTATTCAACATGAGGCCCGATCCAAATGACATTTTGAATCATTTTTGGTAGAGTCCAAAAAATCAATTTTCTGATGAAAAACGATGACCCCGGACCAGTCGAACGTTGAAAAAATGGTCAATATTGATGAAATTTTAATATTTAATCTTTTGACTTTAAATGACGGTTGGATGTGAGTTATTACTTTTTCAACTAAAATAAGTGTGTTTAAAGTCATTTCTGTGCCTGAAATTGGTCAAAATTGAAGATTTTGAGAAAGCAAAACTCTGTTAAATGGCAGTTTTGGTCACTGTGAGGGTTTAAAAAGTGGTTATTCAACATGAGGCCCGATCCAAATGACATTTTGAATCATTTTTGGTAGAGTCCAAAAAATCAATTTTCTGATGAAAAACGATGACCCCGGACCAGTCGAACGTTGAAAAAATGGTCAATATTGATGAAATTTTAACATTTAATCTTTTGACTTTAAATGACGGTTGGATGTGAGTTATTACTTTTTCAACTAAAATAAGTGTGTTTAAAGTCATTTCTGTGCCTGAAATTGGTCAAAATTGAAGATTTTGAGTAAGCAAAACTCTGTAAAAATGGCAGATTTGGTCACTGTGAGGGTTTAAAAAGTGGTTATTCAACATGAGGCCTGATCCAAATGACATGTTGAATCATTTTTGGTAGAGTCCAAAAAATCCATTTTCTGATGAAAAACGATGACCCCGGACCAGTCGAACGTTGAAAAAATGGTCAATATTGATGAAATTTTAACATTTAATCTTTTGACTTTAAATGACGGTTGGATGTGAGTTATTACTTTTTCAACTAAAATAAGTGTGTTTAAAGTCATTTCTGTGCCTGAAATTGGTCAAAATTGAAGATTTTGAGTAAGCAAAACTCTGTAAAAATGGCAATTTTGGTCACTGTGAGGGTTTAAAAAGTGGTTATTCAACATGAGGCCCGATCCAAATGACATTTTAAATCATTTTTGGTAGAGTCCAAAAAATCCATTTTCTGATGAAAAACGATGACCCCGGACCAGTCGAACGTTGAAAAAATGGTCAATATTGATGAAATTTTAACATTTAATCTTTTGACTTTAAATGACGGTTGGATGTGAGTTATTACTTTTTCAACTAAAATAAGTGTGTTTAAAGTCATTTCTGTGCCTGAAATTGGTCAAAATTGAAGATTTTGAGAAAGCAAAACTCTGTAAAAATGGCAGTTTTGGTCACTGTGAGGGTTTAAAAAGTGGTTATTCAACATGAGGCCCGATCCAAATGACATTTTGAATCATTTTTGGTAGAGTCCAAAAAATCCATTTTCTGATGAAAAACGATGACCCCGGACCAGTCGAACGTTGAAAAAATGGTCAATATTGATGAAATTTTAACATTTAATCTTTTGACTTTAAATGACGGTTGGATGTGAGTTATTACTTTTTCAACTAAAATAAGTGTGTTTAAAGTCATTTCTGTGCCTGAAATTGGTCAAAATTGAAGATTTTGAGTAAGCAAAACTCTGTAAAAATGGCAGTTTTGGTCACTGTGAGGGTTTAAAAAGTGGTTATTCAACATGAGGCCCGATCCAAATGACATTTTGAATCATTTTTGGTAGAGTCCAACAAATCAATTTTCTGATGAAAAACGATGACCCCGGACCAGTCGAACGTTGCAAAAATGGTCAATATTGATGAAATTTTAATATTTAATCTTTTGACTTTAAATGACGGTTGGATGTGAGTTATGACTTTTTCAACTAAAATAAGTGTGTTTAAAGTCATTTCTGTGCCTGAAATTGGTCTAAATTGAAGATTTTGAGTAAGCAAAACTCTGTAAAAATGGCAATTTTGGTCACTGTGAGGGTTTAAAAAGTTGTTATTCAACATGAGGCCCGATCCAAATGACATTTTGAATCATTTTTGGTAGAGTCCAAAAAATCAATTTTCTGATGAAAAACGATGACCCCGGACCAGTCGAACGTTGAAAAAATGGTCAATATTGATGAAATTTTAACATTTAATCTTTTGACTTTAAATGACGGTTGGATGTTAATTATTACTTTTTCAACTAAAATAAGTGTGTTTAAAGTCATTTCTGTGCCTGAAATTGGTCAAAATTGAAGATTTTGAGTAAGCAAAACTCTGTAAAAATGGCAGTTTTGGTCACTGTGAGGGTTTAAAAAGTGGTTATTCAACATGAGGCCTGATCCAAATGACATTTTGAATCATTTTTGGTAGAGTCCAAAAAATCCATTTTCTGATGAAAAACGATGACCCCGGACCAGTCGAACGTTGAAAAAATGGTCAATATTGATGAAATTTTAACATTTAATCTTTTGACTTTAAATGACGGTTGGATGTGAGTTATTACTTTTTCAACTAAAATAAGTGTGTTTAAAGTCATTTCTGTGCCTGAAATTGGTCAAAATTGAAGATTTTGAGTAAGCAAAACTCTGTAAAAATGGCAGTTTTGGTCACTGTGAGGGTTTAAAAAGTGGTTATTCAACATGAGGCCCGATCCAAATGACATTTTGAATCATTTTTGGTAGAGTCCAACAAATCAATTTTCTGATGAAAAACGATGACCCCGGACCAGTCGAACGTTGCAAAAATGGTCAATATTGATGAAATTTTAATATTTAATCTTTTGACTTTAAATGACGGTTGGATGTGAGTTATGACTTTTTCAACTAAAATAAGTGTGTTTGAAGTCATTTCTGTGCCTGAAATTGGTCTAAATTGAAGATTTTGAGTAAGCAAAACTCTGTAAAAATGGCAATTTTGGTCACTGTGAGGGTTTAAAAAGTTGTTATTCAACATGAGGCCCGATCCAAATGACATTTTGAATCATTTTTGGTAGAGTCCAAAAAATCAATTTTCTGATGAAAAACGATGACCCCGGACCAGTCGAACGTTGAAAAAATGGTCAATATTGATGAAATTTTAACATTTAATCTTTTGACTTTAAATGACGGTTGGATGTGAGTTATTACTTTTTCAACTAAAATAAGTGTGTTTAAAGTCATTTCTGTGCCTGAAATTGGTCAAAATTGAAGATTTTGAGTAAGCAAAACTCTGTAAAAATGGCAATTTTGGTCACTGTGAGGGTTTAAAAAGTGGTTATTCAACATGAGGCCCGATCCAAATGACATTTTAAATCATTTTTGGTAGAGTCCAAAAAATCCATTTTCTGATGAAAAACGATGACCCCGGACCAGTCGAACGTTGAAAAAATGGTCAATATTGATGAAATTTTAACATTTAATCTTTTGACTTTAAATGACGGTTGGATGTGAGTTATTACTTTTTCAACTAAAATAAGTGTGTTTAAAGTCATTTCTGTGCCTGAAATTGGTCAAAATTGAAGATTTTGAGAAAGCAAAACTCTGTAAAAATGGCAGTTTTGGTCACTGTGAGGGTTTAAAAAGTGGTTATTCAACATGAGGCCCGATCCAAATGACATTTTGAATCATTTTTGGTAGAGTCCAAAAAATCCATTTTCTGATGAAAAACGATGACCCCGGACCAGTCGAACGTTGAAAAAATGGTCAATATTGATGAAATTTTAACATTTAATCTTTTGACTTTAAATGACGGTTGGATGTGAGTTATTACTTTTTCAACTAAAATAAGTGTGTTTAAAGTCATTTCTGTGCCTGAAATTGGTCAAAATTGAAGATTTTGAGTAAGCAAAACTCTGTAAAAATGGCAGTTTTGGTCACTGTGAGGGTTTAAAAAGTGGTTATTCAACATGAGGCCCGATCCAAATGACATTTTGAATCATTTTTGGTAGAGTCCAAAAAATCAATTTTCTGATGAAAAACGATGACCCCGGACCAGTCGAACGTTGAAAAAATGTTCAATATTGATGAAATTTTAACATTTAATCTTTTGACTTTAAATGACGGTTGGATGTGAGTTAATACTTTTTCAACTAAAATAAGTGTGTTTAAAGTCATTTCTGTGCCTGAAATTGGTCAAAATTGAAGATTTTGAGTAAGCAAAACTCTGTAAAAATGGCAATTTTGGTCACTGTGAGGGTTTAAAAAGTGGTTATTCAACATGAGGCCCGATCCAAATGACATTTTGAATCATTTTTGGTAGTCCAAAAAATCAATTTTCTGATGAAAAACGATGACCGCGGACCAGTCGAACGTTGAAAAAATGGTCAATATTGATGAAATTTTAACATTTAATCTTTTGACTTTAAATGACGGTTGGATGTGAGTTATTACTTTTTCAACTAAAATAAGTGTGTTTAAAGTCATTTCTGTGCCTGAAATTGGTCAAAATTGAAGATTTTGAGTAAGCAAAACTCTGTAAAAATGGCAGTTTTGGTCACTGTGAGGGTTTAAAAAGTGGTTATTCAACATGAGGCCCGATCTAAATGACATTTTGAATCATTTTTGGTAGAGTCCAAAAAATCAATTTTCTGATGAAAAACGATGACCCCGGACCAGTCGAACGTTGAAAAAATGGTCAATATTGACGAAATTTTAACATTTAATCTTTTGACTTTAAATGACGGTTGGATGTGAGTTATTACTTTTTTAACTACAATAAGTGTGTTTAAAGTCATTTCTGTGCCTGAAATTGGTCAAAATTGAAGATTTTGAGTAAGCAAAACTCTGTAAAAATGGCAGTTTTGGTCACTGTGAGGGTTTAAAAAGTGGTTATTCAACATGAGGCCTGATCCAAATGACATTTTGAATCATTTTTGGTAGAGTGCAAAAAATCAATTTTCTGATGAAAAACGATGACCCCGGACCAGTCGAACGTTGAAAAAATGGTCAATATTGATGAAATTTTAACATTTAATCTTTTGACTTTAAATGACGGTTGGATGTGAGTTATTACTTTTTCAACTAAAATAAGTTTGTTTAAAGTCATTTCTGTGCCTGAAATTGGTCAAAATTGAAGATTTTGAGTAAGCAAAACTCTGTAAAAATGGCAATTTTGGTCACTTTGAGGGTTTAAAAAGTGGTTATTCAACATGAGGCCCGATCCAAATGACATTTTGAATCATTTTTGGTAGAGTCCAAAAAATCAATTTTCTGATGAAAAACGATGACCCCGGACCAGTCGAACGTTGAAAAAATGGTCAATATTGATGAAATTTTAATATTTAATCTTTTGACTTTAAATGACGGTTGGATGTGAGTTATTACTTTTTCAACTAAAATAAGTGTGTTTAAAGTCATTTCTGTGCCTGAAATTGGTCAAAATTGAAGATTTTGAGAAAGCAAAACTCTGTTAAATGGCAGTTTTGGTCACTGTGAGGGTTTAAAAAGTGGTTATTCAACATGAGGCCCGATCCAAATGACATTTTGAATCATTTTTGGTAGAGTCCAAAAAATCAATTTTCTGATGAAAAACGATGACCCCGGACCAGTCGAACGTTGAAAAAATGGTCAATATTGATGAAATTTTAACATTTAATCTTTTGACTTTAAATGACGGTTGGATGTGAGTTATTACTTTTTCAACTAAAATAAGTGTGTTTAAAGTCATTTCTGTGCCTGAAATTGGTCAAAATTGAAGATTTTGAGTAAGCAAAACTCTGTAAAAATGGCAGATTTGGTCACTGTGAGGGTTTAAAAAGTGGTTATTCAACATGAGGCCTGATCCAAATGACATGTTGAATCATTTTTGGTAGAGTCCAAAAAATCCATTTTCTGATGAAAAACGATGACCCCGGACCAGTCGAACGTTGAAAAAATGGTCAATATTGATGAAATTTTAACATTTAATCTTTTGACTTTAAATGACGGTTGGATGTGAGTTATTACTTTTTCAACTAAAATAAGTGTGTTTAAAGTCATTTCTGTGCCTGAAATTGGTCAAAATTGAAGATTTTGAGTAAGCAAAACTCTGTAAAAATGGCAATTTTGGTCACTGTGAGGGTTTAAAAAGTGGTTATTCAACATGAGGCCCGATCCAAATGACATTTTAAATCATTTTTGGTAGAGTCCAAAAAATCCATTTTCTGATGAAAAACGATGACCCCGGACCAGTCGAACGTTGAAAAAATGGTCAATATTGATGAAATTTTAACATTTAATCTTTTGACTTTAAATGACGGTTGGATGTGAGTTATTACTTTTTCAACTAAAATAAGTGTGTTTAAAGTCATTTCTGTGCCTGAAATTGGTCAAAATTGAAGATTTTGAGAAAGCAAAACTCTGTAAAAATGGCAGTTTTGGTCACTGTGAGGGTTTAAAAAGTGGTTATTCAACATGAGGCCCGATCCAAATGACATTTTGAATCATTTTTGGTAGAGTCCAAAAAATCCATTTTCTGATGAAAAACGATGACCCCGGACCAGTCGAACGTTGAAAAAATGGTCAATATTGATGAAATTTTAACATTTAATCTTTTGACTTTAAATGACGGTTGGATGTGAGTTATTACTTTTTCAACTAAAATAAGTGTGTTTAAAGTCATTTCTGTGCCTGAAATTGGTCAAAATTTAAGATTTTGAGTAAGCAAAACTCTGTAAAAATGGCAGTTTTGGTCACTGTGAGGGTTTAAAAAGTGGTTATTCAACATGAGGCCCGATCCAAATGACATTTTGAATCATTTTTGGTAGAGTCCAAAAAATCAATTTTCTGATGAAAAACGATGACCCCGGACCAGTCGAACGTTGAAAAAATGTTCAATATTGATGAAATTTTAACATTTAATCTTTTGACTTTAAATGACGGTTGGATGTGAGTTAATACTTTTTCAACTAAAATAAGTGTGTTTAAAGTCATTTCTGTGCCTGAAATTGGTCAAAATTGAAGATTTTGAGTAAGCAAAACTCTGTAAAAATGGCAATTTTGGTCACTGTGAGGGTTTAAAAAGTGGTTATTCAACATGAGGCCCGATCCAAATGACATTTTGAATCATTTTTGGTAGAGTCCAAAAAATCCATTTTCTGATGAAAAACGATGACCCCGGACCAGTCGAACGTTGAAAAAATGGTCAATATTGATGAAATTTTAACATTTAATCTTTTGACTTTAAATGACGGTTGGATGTGAGTTATTACTTTTTCAACTAAAATAAGTGTGTTTAAAGTCATTTCTGTGCCTGAAATTGGTCAAAATTGAAGATTTTGAGTAAGGAAAACTCTGTAAAAATGGCAATTTTGGTCACTGTGAGGGTTTAAAAAGTGGTTATTCAACATGAGGCCCGATCCAAATGACATTTTGAATCATTTTTGGTAGAGTCCAAAAAATCAATTTTCTGATGAAAAACGATGACCCCGGACCAGTCGAACGTTGAAAAAATGGTCAATATTGATGAAATTTTAATATTTAATCTTTTGACTTTAAATGACGGTTGGATGTGAGTTATTACTTTTTCAACTAAAATAAGTGTGTTTAAAGTCATTTCTGTGCCTGAAATTGGTCAAAATTGAAGATTTTGAGTAAGCAAAACTCTGTAAAAATTGCAGTTTTGGTCACTGTGAGGGTTTAAAAAGTGGTTATTCAACATGAGGCCCGATCCAAATGACATTTTGAATCATTTTTGGTAGAGTCCAAAAAATCAATTTTGTGATGAAAAACGATGACCCCGGACCAGTCGAACGTTGAAAAAATGGTCAATATTGATGAAATTTTAACATTTAATCTTTTGACTTTAAATGACGGTTGGATGTTAATTATTACTTTTTCAACTAAAATAAGTGTGTATAAAGTCATTTCTGTGCCTGAAATTGGTCAAAATTGAAGATTTTGAGTAAGCAAAACTCTGTAAAAATGGCAGTTTTGGTCACTGTGAGGGTTTAAAAAGTGGTTATTCAACATGAGGCCTGATCCAAATGACATTTTGAATCATTTTTGGTAGAGTCCAAAAAATCCATTTTCTGATGAAAAACGATGACCCCGGACCAGTCGAACGTTGAAAAAATGGTCAATATTGATGAAATTTTAACATTTAATCTTTTGACTTTAAATGACGGTTGGATGTGAGTTATTACTTTTTCAACTAAAATAAGTGTGTTTAAAGTCATTTCTGTGCCTGAAATTGGTCAAAATTGAAGATTTTGAGTAAGCAAAACTCTGTAAAAATGGCAGTTTTGGTCACTGTGAGGGTTTAAAAAGTGGTTATTCAACATGAGGCCCGATCCAAATGACATTTTGAATCATTTTTGGTAGAGTCCAACAAATCAATTTTCTGATGAAAAACGATGACCCCGGACCAGTCGAACGTTGAAAAAATGGTCAATATTGATGAAATTTTAATATTTAATCTTTTGACTTTAAATGACGGTTGGATGTGAGTTATTACTTTTTCAACTAAAATAAGTGTGTTTAAAGTCATTTCTGTGCCTGAAATTGGTCAAAATTGAAGATTTTGAGAAAGCAAAACTCTGTTAAATGGCAGTTTTGGTCACTGTGAGGGTTTAAAAAGTGGTTATTCAACATGAGGCCCGATCCAAATGACATTTTGAATCATTTTTGGTAGAGTCCAAAAAATCAATTTTCTGATGAAAAACGATGACCCCGGACCAGTCGAACGTTGAAAAAATGGTCAATATTGATGAAATTTTAACATTTAATCTTTTGACTTTAAATGACGGTTGGATGTGAGTTATTACTTTTTCAACTAAAATAAGTGTGTTTAAAGTCATTTCTGTGCCTGAAATTGGTCAAAATTGAAGATTTTGAGTAAGCAAAACTCTGTAAAAATGGCAGTTTTGGTCACTGTGAGGGTTTAAAAAGTGGTTATTCAACTTGAGGCCTGATCCAAATGACATGTTGAATCATTTTTGGTAGAGTCCAAAAAATCCATTTTCTGATGAAAAACGATGACCCCGGACCAGTCGAACGTTGAAAAAATGGTCAATATTGATGAAATTTTAACATTTAATCTTTTGACTTTAAATGACGGTTGGATGTGAGTTATTACTTTTTCAACTAAAATAAGTGTGTTTAAAGTCATTTCTGTGCCTGAAATTGGTCAAAATTGAAGATTTTGAGTAAGCAAAACTCTGTAAAAATGGCAATTTTGGTCACTGTGAGGGTTTAAAAAGTGGTTATTCAACATGAGGCCCGATCCAAATGACATTTTAAATCATTTTTGGTAGAGTCCAAAAAATCCATTTTCTGATGAAAAACGATGACCCCGGACCAGTCGAACGTTGAAAAAATGGTCAATATTGATGAAATTTTAACATTTAATCTTTTGACTTTAAATGACGGTTGGATGTGAGTTATTACTTTTTCAACTAAAATAAGTGTGTTTAAAGTCATTTCTGTGCCTGAAATTGGTCAAAATTGAAGATTTTGAGAAAGCAAAACTCTGTAAAAATGGCAGTTTTGGTCACTGTGAGGGTTTAAAAAGTGGTTATTCAACATGAGGCCCGATCCAAATGACATTTTGAATCATTTTTGGTAGAGTCCAAAAAATCCATTTTCTGATGAAAAACGATGACCCCGGACCAGTCGAACGTTGAAAAAATGGTCAATATTGATGAAATTTTAACATTTAATCTTTTGACTTTAAATGACGGTTGGATGTGAGTTATTACTTTTTCAACTAAAATAAGTGTGTTTAAAGTCATTTCTGTGCCTGAAATTGGTCAAAATTGAAGATTTTGAGTAAGCAAAACTCTGTAAAAATGGCAGTTTTGGTCACTGTGAGGGTTTAAAAAGTGGTTATTCAACATGAGGCCCGATCCAAATGACATTTTGAATCATTTTTGGTAGAGTCCAAAAAATCAATTTTCTGATGAAAAACGATGACCCCGGACCAGTCGAACGTTGAAAAAATGTTCAATATTGATGAAATTTTAACATTTAATCTTTTGACTTTAAATGACGGTTGGATGTGAGTTAATACTTTTTCAACTAAAATAAGTGTGTTTAAAGTCATTTCTGTGCCTGAAATTGGTCAAAATTGAAGATTTTGAGTAAGCAAAACTCTGTAAAAATGGCAATTTTGGTCACTGTGAGGGTTTAAAAAGTGGTTATTCAACATGAGGCCCGATCCAAATGACATTTTGAATCATTTTTGGTAGAGTCCAAAAAATCAATTTTCTGATGAAAAACGATGACCCCGGACCAGTCGAACGTTGAAAAAATGGTCAATATTGATGAAATTTTAACATTTAATCTTTTGACTTTAAATGACGGTTGGATGTTAATTATTACTTTTTCAACTAAAATAAGTGTGTTTAAAGTCATTTCTGTGCCTGAAATTGGTCAAAATTGAAGATTTTGAGTAAGCAAAACTCTGTAAAAATGGCAGTTTTGGTCACTGTGAGGGTTTAAAAAGTGGTTATTCAACATGAGGCCTGATCCAAATGACATTTTGAATCATTTTTGGTAGAGTCCAAAAAATCCATTTTCTGATGAAAAACGATGACCCCGGACCAGTCGAACGTTGAAAAAATGGTCAATATTGATGAAATTTTAACATTTAATCTTTTGACTTTAAATGACGGTTGGATGTGAGTTATTACTTTTTCAACTAAAATAAGTGTGTTTAAAGTCATTTCTGTGCCTGAAATTGGTCAAAATTGAAGATTTTGAGTAAGCAAAACTCTGTAAAAATGGCAGTTTTGGTCACTGTGAGGGTTTAAAAAGTGGTTATTCAACATGAGGCCCGATCCAAATGACATTTTGAATCATTTTTGGTAGAGTCCAACAAATCAATTTTCTGATGAAAAACGATGACCCCGGACCAGTCGAACGTTGCAAAAATGGTCAATATTGATGAAATTTTAATATTTAATCTTTTGACTTTAAATGACGGTTGGATGTGAGTTATGACTTTAACTAAAATAAGTGTGTTTGAAGTCATTTCTGTGCCTGAAATTGGTCTAAATTGAAGATTTTGAGTAAGCAAAACTCTGTAAAAATGGCAATTTTGGTCACTGTGAGGGTTTAAAAAGTTGTTATTCAACATGAGGCCCGATCCAAATGACATTTTGAATCATTTTTGGTAGAGTCCAGAAAATCAATTTTCTGATGAAAAACGATGACCCCGGACCAGTCGAACGTTGAAAAAATGGTCAATATTGATGAAATTTTAACATTTAATCTTTTGACTTTAAATGACGGTTGGATGTGAGTTATTACTTTTTCAACTAAAATAAGTGTGTTTAAAGTCATTTCTGTGCCTGAAATTGGTCAAAATTGAAGATTTTGAGTAAGCAAAACTCTGTAAAAATGGCAATTTTGGTCACTGTGAGGGTTTAAAAAGTGGTTATTCAACATGAGGCCCGATCCAAATGACATTTTAAATCATTTTTGGTAGAGTCCAAAAAATCCATTTTCTGATGAAAAACGATGACCCCGGACCAGTCGAACGTTGAAAAAATGGTCAATATTGATGAAATTTTAACATTTAATCTTTTGACTTTAAATGACGGTTGGATGTGAGTTATTACTTTTTCAACTAAAATAAGTGTGTTTAAAGTCATTTCTGTGCCTGAAATTGGTCAAAATTGAAGATTTTGAGAAAGCAAAACTCTGTAAAAATGGCAGTTTTGGTCACTGTGAGGGTTTAAAAAGTGGTTATTCAACATGAGGCCCGATCCAAATGACATTTTGAATCATTTTTGGTAGAGTCCAAAAAATCCATTTTCTGATGAAAAACGATGACCCCGGACCAGTCGAACGTTGAAAAAATGGTCAATATTGATGAAATTTTAACATTTAATCTTTTGACTTTAAATGACGGTTGGATGTGAGTTATTACTTTTTCAACTAAAATAAGTGTGTTTAAAGTCATTTCTGTGCCTGAAATTGGTCAAAATTGAAGATTTTGAGTAAGCAAAACTCTGTAAAAATGGCAGTTTTGGTCACTGTGAGGGTTTAAAAAGTGGTTATTCAACATGAGGCCCGATCCAAATGACATTTTGAATCATTTTTGGTAGAGTCCAAAAAATCAATTTTCTGATGAAAAACGATGACCCCGGACCAGTCGAACGTTGAAAAAATGTTCAATATTGATGAAATTTTAACATTTAATCTTTTGACTTTAAATGACGGTTGGATGTGAGTTAATACTTTTTCAACTAAAATAAGTGTGTTTAAAGTCATTTCTGTGCCTGAAATTGGTCAAAATTGAAGATTTTGAGTAAGCAAAACTCTGTAAAAATGGCAATTTTGGTCACTGTGAGGGTTTAAAAAGTGGTTATTCAACATGAGGCCCGATCCAAATGACATTTTGAATCATTTTTGGTAGTCCAAAAAATCAATTTTCTGATGAAAAACGATGACCGCGGACCAGTCGAACGTTGAAAAAATGGTCAATATTGATGAAATTTTAACATTTAATCTTTTGACTTTAAATGACGGTTGGATGTGAGTTATTACTTTTTCAACTAAAATAAGTGTGTTTAAAGTCATTTCTGTGCCTGAAATTGGTCAAAATTGAAGATTTTGAGTAAGCAAAACTCTGTAAAAATGGCAGTTTTGGTCACTGTGAGGGTTTAAAAAGTGGTTATTCAACATGAGGCCCGATCTAAATGACATTTTGAATCATTTTTGGTAGAGTCCAAAAAATCAATTTTCTGATGAAAAACGATGACCCCGGACCAGTCGAACGTTGAAAAAATGGTCAATATTGACGAAATTTTAACATTTAATCTTTTGACTTTAAATGACGGTTGGATGTGAGTTATTACTTTTTTAACTACAATAAGTGTGTTTAAAGTCATTTCTGTGCCTGAAATTGGTCAAAATTGAAGATTTTGAGTAAGCAAAACTCTGTAAAAATGGCAGTTTTGGTCACTGTGAGGGTTTAAAAAGTGGTTATTCAACATGAGGCCTGATCCAAATGACATTTTGAATCATTTTTGGTAGAGTGCAAAAAATCAATTTTCTGATGAAAAACGATGACCCCGGACCAGTCGAACGTTGAAAAAATGGTCAATATTGATGAAATTTTAACATTTAATCTTTTGACTTTAAATGACGGTTGGATGTGAGTTATTACTTTTTCAACTAAAATAAGTTTGTTTAAAGTCATTTCTGTGCCTGAAATTGGTCAAAATTGAAGATTTTGAGTAAGCAAAACTCTGTAAAAATGGCAATTTTGGTCACTTTGAGGGTTTAAAAAGTGGTTATTCAACATGAGGCCCGATCCAAATGACATTTTGAATCATTTTTGGTAGAGTCCAAAAAATCAATTTTCTGATGAAAAACGATGACCCCGGACCAGTCGAACGTTGAAAAAATGGTCAATATTGATGAAATTTTAATATTTAATCTTTTGACTTTAAATGACGGTTGGATGTGAGTTATTACTTTTTCAACTAAAATAAGTGTGTTTAAAGTCATTTCTGTGCCTGAAATTGGTCAAAATTGAAGATTTTGAGAAAGCAAAACTCTGTTAAATGGCAGTTTTGGTCACTGTGAGGGTTTAAAAAGTGGTTATTCAACATGAGGCCCGATCCAAATGACATTTTGAATCATTTTTGGTAGAGTCCAAAAAATCAATTTTCTGATGAAAAACGATGACCCCGGACCAGTCGAACGTTGAAAAAATGGTCAATATTGATGAAATTTTAACATTTAATCTTTTGACTTTAAATGACGGTTGGATGTGAGTTATTACTTTTTCAACTAAAATAAGTGTGTTTAAAGTCATTTCTGTGCCTGAAATTGGTCAAAATTGAAGATTTTGAGTAAGCAAAACTCTGTAAAAATGGCAGATTTGGTCACTGTGAGGGTTTAAAAAGTGGTTATTCAACATGAGGCCTGATCCAAATGACATGTTGAATCATTTTTGGTAGAGTCCAAAAAATCCATTTTCTGATGAAAAACGATGACCCCGGACCAGTCGAACGTTGAAAAAATGGTCAATATTGATGAAATTTTAACATTTAATCTTTTGACTTTAAATGACGGTTGGATGTGAGTTATTACTTTTTCAACTAAAATAAGTGTGTTTAAAGTCATTTCTGTGCCTGAAATTGGTCAAAATTGAAGATTTTGAGTAAGCAAAACTCTGTAAAAATGGCAATTTTGGTCACTGTGAGGGTTTAAAAAGTGGTTATTCAACATGAGGCCCGATCCAAATGACATTTTAAATCATTTTTGGTAGAGTCCAAAAAATCCATTTTCTGATGAAAAACGATGACCCCGGACCAGTCGAACGTTGAAAAAATGGTCAATATTGATGAAATTTTAACATTTAATCTTTTGACTTTAAATGACGGTTGGATGTGAGTTATTACTTTTTCAACTAAAATAAGTGTGTTTAAAGTCATTTCTGTGCCTGAAATTGGTCAAAATTGAAGATTTTGAGAAAGCAAAACTCTGTAAAAATGGCAGTTTTGGTCACTGTGAGGGTTTAAAAAGTGGTTATTCAACATGAGGCCCGATCCAAATGACATTTTGAATCATTTTTGGTAGAGTCCAAAAAATCCATTTTCTGATGAAAAACGATGACCCCGGACCAGTCGAACGTTGAAAAAATGGTCAATATTGATGAAATTTTAACATTTAATCTTTTGACTTTAAATGACGGTTGGATGTGAGTTATTACTTTTTCAACTAAAATAAGTGTGTTTAAAGTCATTTCTGTGCCTGAAATTGGTCAAAATTTAAGATTTTGAGTAAGCAAAACTCTGTAAAAATGGCAGTTTTGGTCACTGTGAGGGTTTAAAAAGTGGTTATTCAACATGAGGCCCGATCCAAATGACATTTTGAATCATTTTTGGTAGAGTCCAAAAAATCAATTTTCTGATGAAAAACGATGACCCCGGACCAGTCGAACGTTGAAAAAATGTTCAATATTGATGAAATTTTAACATTTAATCTTTTGACTTTAAATGACGGTTGGATGTGAGTTAATACTTTTTCAACTAAAATAAGTGTGTTTAAAGTCATTTCTGTGCCTGAAATTGGTCAAAATTGAAGATTTTGAGTAAGCAAAACTCTGTAAAAATGGCAATTTTGGTCACTGTGAGGGTTTAAAAAGTGGTTATTCAACATGAGGCCCGATCCAAATGACATTTTGAATCATTTTTGGTAGAGTCCAAAAAATCCATTTTCTGATGAAAAACGATGACCCCGGACCAGTCGAACGTTGAAAAAATGGTCAATATTGATGAAATTTTAACATTTAATCTTTTGACTTTAAATGACGGTTGGATGTGAGTTATTACTTTTTCAACTAAAATAAGTGTGTTTAAAGTCATTTCTGTGCCTGAAATTGGTCAAAATTGAAGATTTTGAGTAAGGAAAACTCTGTAAAAATGGCAATTTTGGTCACTGTGAGGGTTTAAAAAGTGGTTATTCAACATGAGGCCCGATCCAAATGACATTTTGAATCATTTTTGGTAGAGTCCAAAAAATCAATTTTCTGATGAAAAACGATGACCCCGGACCAGTCGAACGTTGAAAAAATGGTCAATATTGATGAAATTTTAATATTTAATCTTTTGACTTTAAATGACGGTTGGATGTGAGTTATTACTTTTTCAACTAAAATAAGTGTGTTTAAAGTCATTTCTGTGCCTGAAATTGGTCAAAATTGAAGATTTTGAGTAAGCAAAACTCTGTAAAAATTGCAGTTTTGGTCACTGTGAGGGTTTAAAAAGTGGTTATTCAACATGAGGCCCGATCCAAATGACATTTTGAATCATTTTTGGTAGAGTCCAAAAAATCAATTTTGTGATGAAAAACGATGACCCCGGACCAGTCGAACGTTGAAAAAATGGTCAATATTGATGAAATTTTAACATTTAATCTTTTGACTTTAAATGACGGTTGGATGTTAATTATTACTTTTTCAACTAAAATAAGTGTGTATAAAGTCATTTCTGTGCCTGAAATTGGTCAAAATTGAAGATTTTGAGTAAGCAAAACTCTGTAAAAATGGCAGTTTTGGTCACTGTGAGGGTTTAAAAAGTGGTTATTCAACATGAGGCCCGATCCAAATGACATTTTGAATCATTTTTGGTAGAGTCCAAAAAATCAATTTTCTGATGAAAAACGATGACCCCGGACCAGTCGAACGTTGAAAAAATGGTCAATATTGATGAAATTTTAACATTTAATCTTTTGACTTTAAATGACGGTTGGATGTGAGTTATTACTTTTTCAACTAAAATAAGTGTGTTTAAAGTCATTTCTGTGCCTGAAATTGGTCAAAATTGAAGATTTTGAGTAAGCAAAACTCTGTAAAAATGGCAGTTTTGGTCACTGTGAGGGTTTAAAAAGTGGTTATTCAACTTGAGGCCTGATCCAAATGACATGTTGAATCATTTTTGGTAGAGTCCAAAAAATCCATTTTCTGATGAAAAACGATGACCCCGGACCAGTCGAACGTTGAAAAAATGGTCAATATTGATGAAATTTTAACATTTAATCTTTTGACTTTAAATGACGGTTGGATGTGAGTTATTACTTTTTCAACTAAAATAAGTGTGTTTAAAGTCATTTCTGTGCCTGAAATTGGTCAAAATTGAAGATTTTGAGTAAGCAAAACTCTGTAAAAATGGCAATTTTGGTCACTGTGAGGGTTTAAAAAGTGGTTATTCAACATGAGGCCCGATCCAAATGACATTTTAAATCATTTTTGGTAGAGTCCAAAAAATCCATTTTCTGATGAAAAACGATGACCCCGGACCAGTCGAACGTTGAAAAAATGGTCAATATTGATGAAATTTTAACATTTAATCTTTTGACTTTAAATGACGGTTGGATGTGAGTTATTACTTTTTCAACTAAAATAAGTGTGTTTAAAGTCATTTCTGTGCCTGAAATTGGTCAAAATTGAAGATTTTGAGAAAGCAAAACTCTGTAAAAATGGCAGTTTTGGTCACTGTGAGGGTTTAAAAAGTGGTTATTCAACATGAGGCCCGATCCAAATGACATTTTGAATCATTTTTGGTAGAGTCCAAAAAATCCATTTTCTGATGAAAAACGATGACCCCGGACCAGTCGAACGTTGAAAAAATGGTCAATATTGATGAAATTTTAACATTTAATCTTTTGACTTTAAATGACGGTTGGATGTGAGTTATTACTTTTTCAACTAAAATAAGTGTGTTTAAAGTCATTTCTGTGCCTGAAATTGGTCAAAATTGAAGATTTTGAGTAAGCAAAACTCTGTAAAAATGGCAGTTTTGGTCACTGTGAGGGTTTAAAAAGTGGTTATTCAACATGAGGCCCGATCCAAATGACATTTTGAATCATTTTTGGTAGAGTCCAAAAAATCAATTTTCTGATGAAAAACGATGACCCCGGACCAGTCGAACGTTGAAAAAATGTTCAATATTGATGAAATTTTAACATTTAATCTTTTGACTTTAAATGACGGTTGGATGTGAGTTAATACTTTTTCAACTAAAATAAGTGTGTTTAAAGTCATTTCTGTGCCTGAAATTGGTCAAAATTGAAGATTTTGAGTAAGCAAAACTCTGTAAAAATGGCAATTTTGGTCACTGTGAGGGTTTAAAAAGTGGTTATTCAACATGAGGCCCGATCCAAATGACATTTTGAATCATTTTTGGTAGAGTCCAAAAAATCCATTTTCTGATGAAAAACGATGACCCCGGACCAGTCGAACGTTGAAAAAATGGTCAATATTGATGAAATTTTAACATTTAATCTTTTGACTTTAAATGACGGTTGGATGTGAGTTATTACTTTTTCAACTAAAATAAGTGTGTTTAAAGTCATTTCTGTGCCTGAAATTGGTCAAAATTGAAGATTTTGAGTAAGCAAAACTCTGTAAAAATGGCAATTTTGGTCACTGTGAGGGTTTAAAAAGTGGTTATTCAACATGAGGCCCGATCCAAATGACATTTTGAATCATTTTTGGTAGAGTCCAAAAAATCAATTTTCTGATGAAAAACGATGACCCCGGACCAGTCGAACGTTGAAAAAATGGTCAATATTGATGAAATTTTAATATTTAATCTTTTGACTTTAAATGACGGTTGGATGTGAGTTATTACTTTTTCAACTAAAATAAGTGTGTTTAAAGTCATTTCTGTGCCTGAAATTGGTCAAAATTGAAGATTTTGAGTAAGCAAAACTCTGTAAAAATTGCAGTTTTGGTCACTGTGAGGGTTTAAAAAGTGGTTATTCAACATGAGGCCCGATCCAAATGACATTTTGAATCATTTTTGGTAGAGTCCAAAAAATCAATTTTGTGATGAAAAACGATGACCCCGGACCAGTCGAACGTTGAAAAAATGGTCAATATTGATGAAATTTTAACATTTAATCTTTTGACTTTAAATGACGGTTGGATGTTAATTATTACTTTTTCAACTAAAATAAGTGTGTATAAAGTCATTTCTGTGCCTGAAATTGGTCAAAATTGAAGATTTTGAGTAAGCAAAACTCTGTAAAAATGGCAGTTTTGGTCACTGTGAGGGTTTAAAAAGTGGTTATTCAACATGAGGCCTGATCCAAATGACATTTTGAATCATTTTTGGTAGAGTCCAAAAAATCCATTTTCTGATGAAAAACGATGACCCCGGACCAGTCGAACGTTGAAAAAATGGTCAATATTGATGAAATTTTAACATTTAATCTTTTGACTTTAAATGACGGTTGGATGTGAGTTATTACTTTTTCAACTAAAATAAGTGTGTTTAAAGTCATTTCTGTGCCTGAAATTGGTCAAAATTGAAGATTTTGAGTAAGCAAAACTCTGTAAAAATGGCAGTTTTGGTCACTGTGAGGGTTTAAAAAGTGGTTATTCAACATGAGGCCCGATCCAAATGACATTTTGAATCATTTTTGGTAGAGTCCAACAAATCAATTTTCTGATGAAAAACGATGACCCCGGACCAGTCGAACGTTGCAAAAATGGTCAATATTGATGAAATTTTAATATTTAATCTTTTGACTTTAAATGACGGTTGGATGTGAGTTATGACTTTTTCAACTAAAATAAGTGTGTTTAAAGTCATTTCTGTGCCTGAAATTGGTCTAAATTGAAGATTTTGAGTAAGCAAAACTCTGTAAAAATGGCAATTTTGGTCACTGTGAGGGTTTAAAAAGTTGTTATTCAACATGAGGCCCGATCCAAATGACATTTTGAATCATTTTTGGTAGAGTCCAAAAAATCCATTTTCTGATGAAAAACGATGACCCCGGACCAGTCGAACGTTGAAAAAATGGTCAATATTGATGAAATTTTAACATTTAATCTTTTGACTTTAAATGACGGTTGGATGTTAATTATTACTTTTTCAACTAAAATAAGTGTGTTTAAAGTCATTTCTGTGCCTGAAATTGGTCAAAATTGAAGATTTTGAGTAAGCAAAACTCTGTAAAAATGGCAGTTTTGGTCACTGTGAGGGTTTAAAAAGTGGTTATTCAACATGAGGCCTGATCCAAATGACATTTTGAATCATTTTTGGTAGAGTCCAAAAAATCCATTTTCTGATGAAAAACGATGACCCCGGACCAGTCGAACGTTGAAAAAATGGTCAATATTGATGAAATTTTAACATTTAATCTTTTGACTTTAAATGACGGTTGGATGTGAGTTATTACTTTTTCAACTAAAATAAGTGTGTTTAAAGTCATTTCTGTGCCTGAAATTGGTCAAAATTGAAGATTTTGAGTAAGCAAAACTCTGTAAAAATGGCAGTTTTGGTCACTGTGAGGGTTTAAAAAGTGGTTATTCAACATGAGGCCCGATCCAAATGACATTTTGAATCATTTTTGGTAGAGTCCAACAAATCAATTTTCTGATGAAAAACGATGACCCCGGACCAGTCGAACGTTGCAAAAATGGTCAATATTGATGAAATTTTAATATTTAATCTTTTGACTTTAAATGACGGTTGGATGTGAGTTATGACTTTTTCAACTAAAATAAGTGTGTTTGAAGTCATTTCTGTGCCTGAAATTGGTCTAAATTGAAGATTTTGAGTAAGCAAAACTCTGTAAAAATGGCAATTTTGGTCACTGTGAGGGTTTAAAAAGTTGTTATTCAACATGAGGCCCGATCCAAATGACATTTTGAATCATTTTTGGTAGAGTCCAAAAAATCAATTTTCTGATGAAAAACGATGACCCCGGACCAGTCGAACGTTGAAAAAATGGTCAATATTGATGAAATTTTAACATTTAATCTTTTGACTTTAAATGACGGTTGGATGTGAGTTATTACTTTTTCAACTAAAATAAGTGTGTTTAAAGTCATTTCTGTGCCTGAAATTGGTCAAAATTGAAGATTTTGAGTAAGCAAAACTCTGTAAAAATGGCAATTTTGGTCACTGTGAGGGTTTAAAAAGTGGTTATTCAACATGAGGCCCGATCCAAATGACATTTTAAATCATTTTTGGTAGAGTCCAAAAAATCCATTTTCTGATGAAAAACGATGACCCCGGACCAGTCGAACGTTGAAAAAATGGTCAATATTGATGAAATTTTAACATTTAATCTTTTGACTTTAAATGACGGTTGGATGTGAGTTATTACTTTTTCAACTAAAATAAGTGTGTTTAAAGTCATTTCTGTGCCTGAAATTGGTCAAAATTGAAGATTTTGAGAAAGCAAAACTCTGTAAAAATGGCAGTTTTGGTCACTGTGAGGGTTTAAAAAGTGGTTATTCAACATGAGGCCCGATCCAAATGACATTTTGAATCATTTTTGGTAGAGTCCAAAAAATCCATTTTCTGATGAAAAACGATGACCCCGGACCAGTCGAACGTTGAAAAAATGGTCAATATTGATGAAATTTTAACATTTAATCTTTTGACTTTAAATGACGGTTGGATGTGAGTTATTACTTTTTCAACTAAAATAAGTGTGTTTAAAGTCATTTCTGTGCCTGAAATTGGTCAAAATTGAAGATTTTGAGTAAGCAAAACTCTGTAAAAATGGCAGTTTTGGTCACTGTGAGGGTTTAAAAAGTGGTTATTCAACATGAGGCCCGATCCAAATGACATTTTGAATCATTTTTGGTAGAGTCCAAAAAATCAATTTTCTGATGAAAAACGATGACCCCGGACCAGTCGAACGTTGAAAAAATGTTCAATATTGATGAAATTTTAACATTTAATCTTTTGACTTTAAATGACGGTTGGATGTGAGTTAATACTTTTTCAACTAAAATAAGTGTGTTTAAAGTCATTTCTGTGCCTGAAATTGGTCAAAATTGAAGATTTTGAGTAAGCAAAACTCTGTAAAAATGGCAATTTTGGTCACTGTGAGGGTTTAAAAAGTGGTTATTCAACATGAGGCCCGATCCAAATGACATTTTGAATCATTTTTGGTAGTCCAAAAAATCAATTTTCTGATGAAAAACGATGACCGCGGACCAGTCGAACGTTGAAAAAATGGTCAATATTGATGAAATTTTAACATTTAATCTTTTGACTTTAAATGACGGTTGGATGTGAGTTATTACTTTTTCAACTAAAATAAGTGTGTTTAAAGTCATTTCTGTGCCTGAAATTGGTCAAAATTGAAGATTTTGAGTAAGCAAAACTCTGTAAAAATGGCAGTTTTGGTCACTGTGAGGGTTTAAAAAGTGGTTATTCAACATGAGGCCCGATCTAAATGACATTTTGAATCATTTTTGGTAGAGTCCAAAAAATCAATTTTCTGATGAAAAACGATGACCCCGGACCAGTCGAACGTTGAAAAAATGGTCAATATTGACGAAATTTTAACATTTAATCTTTTGACTTTAAATGACGGTTGGATGTGAGTTATTACTTTTTCAACTACAATAAGTGTGTTTAAAGTCATTTCTGTGCCTGAAATTGGTCAAAATTGAAGATTTTGAGTAAGCAAAACTCTGTAAAAATGGCAGTTTTGGTCACTGTGAGGGTTTAAAAAGTGGTTATTCAACATGAGGCCTGATCCAAATGACATTTTGAATCATTTTTGGTAGAGTGCAAAAAATCAATTTTCTGATGAAAAACGATGACCCCGGACCAGTCGAACGTTGAAAAAATGGTCAATATTGATGAAATTTTAACATTTAATCTTTTGACTTTAAATGACGGTTGGATGTGAGTTATTACTTTTTCAACTAAAATAAGTTTGTTTAAAGTCATTTCTGTGCCTGAAATTGGTCAAAATTGAAGATTTTGAGTAAGCAAAACTCTGTAAAAATGGCAATTTTGGTCACTTTGAGGGTTTAAAAAGTGGTTATTCAACATGAGGCCCGATCCAAATGACATTTTGAATCATTTTTGGTAGAGTCCAAAAAATCAATTTTCTGATGAAAAACGATGACCCCGGACCAGTCGAACGTTGAAAAAATGGTCAATATTGATGAAATTTTAATATTTAATCTTTTGACTTTAAATGACGGTTGGATGTGAGTTATTACTTTTTCAACTAAAATAAGTGTGTTTAAAGTCATTTCTGTGCCTGAAATTGGTCAAAATTGAAGATTTTGAGAAAGCAAAACTCTGTTAAATGGCAGTTTTGGTCACTGTGAGGGTTTAAAAAGTGGTTATTCAACATGAGGCCCGATCCAAATGACATTTTGAATCATTTTTGGTAGAGTCCAAAAAATCAATTTTCTGATGAAAAACGATGACCCCGGACCAGTCGAACGTTGAAAAAATGGTCAATATTGATGAAATTTTAACATTTAATCTTTTGACTTTAAATGACGGTTGGATGTGAGTTATTACTTTTTCAACTAAAATAAGTGTGTTTAAAGTCATTTCTGTGCCTGAAATTGGTCAAAATTGAAGATTTTGAGTAAGCAAAACTCTGTAAAAATGGCAGATTTGGTCACTGTGAGGGTTTAAAAAGTGGTTATTCAACATGAGGCCTGATCCAAATGACATGTTGAATCATTTTTGGTAGAGTCCAAAAAATCCATTTTCTGATGAAAAACGATGACCCCGGACCAGTCGAACGTTGAAAAAATGGTCAATATTGATGAAATTTTAACATTTAATCTTTTGACTTTAAATGACGGTTGGATGTGAGTTATTACTTTTTCAACTAAAATAAGTGTGTTTAAAGTCATTTCTGTGCCTGAAATTGGTCAAAATTGAAGATTTTGAGTAAGCAAAACTCTGTAAAAATGGCAATTTTGGTCACTGTGAGGGTTTAAAAAGTGGTTATTCAACATGAGGCCCGATCCAAATGACATTTTAAATCATTTTTGGTAGAGTCCAAAAAATCCATTTTCTGATGAAAAACGATGACCCCGGACCAGTCGAACGTTGAAAAAATGGTCAATATTGATGAAATTTTAACATTTAATCTTTTGACTTTAAATGACGGTTGGATGTGAGTTATTACTTTTTCAACTAAAATAAGTGTGTTTAAAGTCATTTCTGTGCCTGAAATTGGTCAAAATTGAAGATTTTGAGAAAGCAAAACTCTGTAAAAATGGCAGTTTTGGTCACTGTGAGGGTTTAAAAAGTGGTTATTCAACATGAGGCCCGATCCAAATGACATTTTGAATCATTTTTGGTAGAGTCCAAAAAATCCATTTTCTGATGAAAAACGATGACCCCGGACCAGTCGAACGTTGAAAAAATGGTCAATATTGATGAAATTTTAACATTTAATCTTTTGACTTTAAATGACGGTTGGATGTGAGTTATTACTTTTTCAACTAAAATAAGTGTGTTTAAAGTCATTTCTGTGCCTGAAATTGGTCAAAATTGAAGATTTTGAGTAAGCAAAACTCTGTAAAAATGGCAGTTTTGGTCACTGTGAGGGTTTAAAAAGTGGTTATTCAACATGAGGCCCGATCCAAATGACATTTTGAATCATTTTTGGTAGAGTCCAACAAATCAATTTTCTGATGAAAAACGATGACCCCGGACCAGTCGAACGTTGCAAAAATGGTCAATATTGATGAAATTTTAATATTTAATCTTTTGACTTTAAATGACGGTTGGATGTGAGTTATGACTTTTTCAACTAAAATAAGTGTGTTTAAAGTCATTTCTGTGCCTGAAATTGGTCTAAATTGAAGATTTTGAGTAAGCAAAACTCTGTAAAAATGGCAATTTTGGTCACTGTGAGGGTTTAAAAAGTTGTTATTCAACATGAGGCCCGATCCAAATGACATTTTGAATCATTTTTGGTAGAGTCCAAAAAATCAATTTTCTGATGAAAAACGATGACCCCGGACCAGTCGAACGTTGAAAAAATGGTCAATATTGATGAAATTTTAACATTTAATCTTTTGACTTTAAATGACGGTTGGATGTGAGTTATTACTTTTTCAACTAAAATAAGTGTGTTTAAAGTCATTTCTGTGCCTGAAATTGGTCAAAATTGAAGATTTTGAGTAAGCAAAACTCTGTAAAAATGGCAATTTTGGTCACTGTGAGGGTTTAAAAAGTGGTTATTCAACATGAGGCCCGATCCAAATGACATTTTGAATCATTTTTGGTAGAGTCCAAAAAATCAATTTTCTGATGAAAAACGATGACCCCGGACCAGTCGAACGTTGAAAAAATGGTCAATATTGATGAAATTTTAATATTTAATCTTTTGACTTTAAATGACGGTTGGATGTGAGTTATTACTTTTTCAACTAAAATAAGTGTGTTTAAAGTCATTTCTGTGCCTGAAATTGGTCAAAATTGAAGATTTTGAGAAAGCAAAACTCTGTTAAATGGCAGTTTTGGTCACTGTGAGGGTTTAAAAAGTGGTTATTCAACATGAGGCCCGATCCAAATGACATTTTGAATCATTTTTGGTAGAGTCCAAAAAATCAATTTTCTGATGAAAAACGATGACCCCGGACCAGTCGAACGTTGAAAAAATGGTCAATATTGATGAAATTTTAACATTTAATCTTTTGACTTTAAATGACGGTTGGATGTGAGTTATTACTTTTTCAACTAAAATAAGTGTGTTTAAAGTCATTTCTGTGCCTGAAATTGGTCAAAATTGAAGATTTTGAGTAAGCAAAACTCTGTAAAAATGGCAGTTTTGGTCACTGTGAGGGTTTAAAAAGTGGTTATTCAACATGAGGCCTGATCCAAATGACATGTTGAATCATTTTTGGTAGAGTCCAAAAAATCCATTTTCTGATGAAAAACGATGACCCCGGACCAGTCGAACGTTGAAAAAATGGTCAATATTGATGAAATTTTAACATTTAATCTTTTGACTTTAAATGACGGTTGGATGTGAGTTATTACTTTTTCAACTAAAATAAGTGTGTTTAAAGTCATTTCTGTGCCTGAAATTGGTCAAAATTGAAGATTTTGAGTAAGCAAAACTCTGTAAAAATGGCAATTTTGGTCACTGTGAGGGTTTAAAAAGTGGTTATTCAACATGAGGCCCGATCCAAATGACATTTTAAATCATTTTTGGTAGAGTCCAAAAAATCCATTTTCTGATGAAAAACGATGACCCCGGACCAGTCGAACGTTGAAAAAATGGTCAATATTGATGAAATTTTAACATTTAATCTTTTGACTTTAAATGACGGTTGGATGTGAGTTATTACTTTTTCAACTAAAATAAGTGTGTTTAAAGTCATTTCTGTGCCTGAAATTGGTCAAAATTGAAGATTTTGAGAAAGCAAAACTCTGTAAAAATGGCAGTTTTGGTCACTGTGAGGGTTTAAAAAGTGGTTATTCAACATGAGGCCCGATCCAAATGACATTTTGAATCATTTTTGGTAGAGTCCAAAAAATCCATTTTCTGATGAAAAACGATGACCCCGGACCAGTCGAACGTTGAAAAAATGGTCAATATTGATGAAATTTTAACATTTAATCTTTTGACTTTAAATGACGGTTGGATGTGAGTTATTACTTTTTCAACTAAAATAAGTGTGTTTAAAGTCATTTCTGTGCCTGAAATTGGTCAAAATTGAAGATTTTGAGTAAGCAAAACTCTGCAAAAATGGCAGTTTTGGTCACTGTGAGGGTTTAAAAAGTGGTTATTCAACATGAGGCCCGATCCAAATGACATTTTGAATCATTTTTGGTAGAGTCCAAAAAATCAATTTTCTGATGAAAAACGATGACCCCGGACCAGTCGAACGTTGAAAAAATGTTCAATATTGATGAAATTTTAACATTTAATCTTTTGACTTTAAATGACGGTTGGATGTGAGTTAATACTTTTTCAACTAAAATAAGTGTGTTTAAAGTCATTTCTGTGCCTGAAATTGGTCAAAATTGAAGATTTTGAGTAAGCAAAACTCTGTAAAAATGGCAATTTTGGTCACTGTGAGGGTTTAAAAAGTGGTTATTCAACATGAGGCCCGATCCAAATGACATTTTGAATCATTTTTGGTAGAGTCCAAAAAATCCATTTTCTGATGAAAAACGATGACCCCGGACCAGTCGAACGTTGAAAAAATGGTCAATATTGATGAAATTTTAACATTTAATCTTTTGACTTTAAATGACGGTTGGATGTGAGTTATTACTTTTTCAACTAAAATAAGTGTGTTTAAAGTCATTTCTGTGCCTGAAATTGGTCAAAATTGAAGATTTTGAGTAAGCAAAACTCTGTAAAAATGGCAATTTTGGTCACTGTGAGGGTTTAAAAAGTGGTTATTCAACATGAGGCCCGATCCAAATGACATTTTGAATCATTTTTGGTAGAGTCCAAAAAATCAATTTTGTGATGAAAAACGATGACCCCGGACAAGTCGAACGTTGAAAAAATGGTCAATATTGATGAAATTTTAACATTTAATCTTTTGACTTTAAATGACGGTTGGATGTTAATTATTACTTTTTCAACTAAAATAAGTGTGTATAAAGTCATTTCTGTGCCTGAAATTGGTCAAAATTGAAGATTTTGAGTAAGCAAAACTCTGTAAAAATGGCAGTTTTGGTCACTGTGAGGGTTTAAAAAGTGGTTATTCAACATGAGGCCTGATCCAAATGACATTTTGAATCATTTTTGGTAGAGTCCAAAAAATCAATTTTCTGATGAAAAACGATGACCCCGGACCAGTCGAACGTTGAAAAAATGGTCAATATTGATGAAATTTTAACATTTAATCTTTTGACTTTAAATGACGGTTGGATGTGAGTTATGACTTTTTCAACTAAAATAAGTGTGTTTAAAGTCATTTCTGTGCCTGAAATTGGTCTAAATTGAAGATTTTGAGTAAGCAAAACTCTGTAAAAATGGCAATTTTGGTCACTGTGAGGGTTTAAAAAGTTGTTATTCAACATGAGGCCCGATCCAAATGACATTTTGAATCATTTTTGGTAGAGTCCAAAAAATCAATTTTCTGATGAAAAACGATGACCCCGGACCAGTCGAACGTTGAAAAAATGGTCAATATTGATGAAATTTTAACATTTAATCTTTTGACTTTAAATGACGGTTGGATGTTAATTATTACTTTTTCAACTAAAATAAGTGTGTTTAAAGTCATTTCTGTGCCTGAAATTGGTCAAAATTGAAGATTTTGAGTAAGCAAAACTCTGTAAAAATGGCAGTTTTGGTCACTGTGAGGGTTTAAAAAGTGGTTATTCAACATGAGGCCTGATCCAAATGACATTTTGAATCATTTTTGGTAGTCCAAAAAATCAATTTTCTGATGAAAAACGATGACCCCGGACCAGTCGAACGTTGAAAAAATGGTCAATATTGATGAAATTTTAACATTTAATCTTTTGACTTTAAATGACGGTTGGATGTGAGTTATTACTTTTTCAACTAAAATAAGTGTGTTTAAAGTCATTTCTGTGCCTGAAATTGGTCAAAATTGAAGATTTTGAGTAAGCAAAACTCTGTAAAAATGGCAGTTTTGGTCACTGTGAGGGTTTAAAAAGTGGTTATTCAACATGAGGCCCGATCTAAATGACATTTTGAATCATTTTTGGTAGAGTCCAAAAAATCAATTTTCTGATGAAAAACGATGACCCCGGACCAGTCGAACGTTGAAAAAATGGTCAATATTGACGAAATTTTAACATTTAATCTTTTGACTTTAAATGACGGTTGGATGTGAGTTATTACTTTTTCAACTACAATAAGTGTGTTTAAAGTCATTTCTGTGCCTGAAATTGGTCAAAATTGAAGATTTTGAGTAAGCAAAACTCTGTAAAAATGGCAGTTTTGGTCACTGTGAGGGTTTAAAAAGTGGTTATTCAACATGAGGCCTGATCCAAATGACATTTTGAATCATTTTTGGTAGAGTGCAAAAAATCAATTTTCTGATGAAAAACGATGACCCCGGACCAGTCGAACGTTGAAAAAATGGTCAATATTGATGAAATTTTAACATTTAATCTTTTGACTTTAAATGACGGTTGGATGTGAGTTATTACTTTTTCAACTAAAATAAGTTTGTTTAAAGTCATTTCTGTGCCTGAAATTGGTCAAAATTGAAGATTTTGAGTAAGCAAAACTCTGTAAAAATGGCAATTTTGGTCACTTTGAGGGTTTAAAAAGTGGTTATTCAACATGAGGCCCGATCCAAATGACATTTTGAATCATTTTTGGTAGAGTCCAAAAAATCAATTTTCTGATGAAAAACGATGACCCCGGACCAGTCGAACGTTGAAAAAATGGTCAATATTGATGAAATTTTAATATTTAATCTTTTGACTTTAAATGATGGTTGGATGTGAGTTATTACTTTTTCAACTAAAATAAGTGTGTTTAAAGTCATTTCTGTGCCTGAAATTGGTCAAAATTGAAGATTTTGAGAAAGCAAAACTCTGTTAAATGGCAGTTTTGGTCACTGTGAGGGTTTAAAAAGTGGTTATTCAACATGAGGCCCGATCCAAATGACATTTTGAATCATTTTTGGTAGAGTCCAAAAAATCAATTTTCTGATGAAAAACGATGACCCCGGACCAGTCGAACGTTGAAAAAATGGTCAATATTGATGAAATTTTAACATTTAATCTTTTGACTTTAAATGACGGTTGGATGTGAGTTATTACTTTTTCAACTAAAATAAGTGTGTTTAAAGTCATTTCTGTGCCTGAAATTGGTCAAAATTGAAGATTTTGAGTAAGCAAAACTCTGTAAAAATGGCAGTTTTGGTCACTGTGAGGGTTTAAAAAGTGGTTATTCAACATGAGGCCTGATCCAAATGACATGTTGAATCATTTTTGGTAGAGTCCAAAAAATCCATTTTCTGATGAAAAACGATGACCCCGGACCAGTCAAACGTTGAAAAAATGGTCAATATTGATGAAATTTTAACATTTAATCTTTTGACTTTAAATGACGGTTGGATGTGAGTTATTACTTTTTCAACTAAAATAAGTGTGTTTAAAGTCATTTCTGTGCCTGAAATTGGTCAAAATTGAAGATTTTGAGAAAGCAAAACTCTGTTAAATGGCAGTTTTGGTCACTGTGAGGGTTTAAAAAGTGGTTATTCAACATGAGGCCCGATCCAAATGACATTTTAAATCATTTTTGGTAGAGTCCAAAAAATCAATTTTCTGATGAAAAACGATGACCCCGGACCAGTCGAACGTTGAAAAAATGGTCAATATTGATGAAATTTTAACATTTAATCTTTTGACTTTAAATGACGGTTGGATGTGAGTTATTACTTTTTCAACTAAAATAAGTGTGTTTAAAGTCATTTCTGTGCCTGAAATTGGTCAAAATTGAAGATTTTGAGAAAGCAAAACTCTGTAAAAATGGCAGTTTTGGTCACTGTGAGGGTTTAAAAAGTGGTTATTCAACATGAGGCCCGATCCAAATGACATTTTGAATCATTTTTGGTAGAGTCCAAAAAATCCATTTTCTGATGAAAAACGATGACCCCGGACCAGTCGAACGTTGAAAAAATGGTCAATATTGATGAAATTTTAACATTTAATCTTTTGACTTTAAATGACGGTTGGATGTGAGTTATTACTTTTTCAACTAAAATAAGTGTGTTTAAAGTCATTTCTGTGCCTGAAATTGGTCAAAATTTAAGATTTTGAGTAAGCAAAACTCTGTAAAAATGGCAGTTTTGGTCACTGTGAGGGTTTAAAAAGTGGTTATTCAACATGAGGCCCGATCCAAATGACATTTTGAATCATTTTTGGTAGAGTCCAAAAAATCAATTTTCTGATGAAAAACGATGACCCCGGACCAGTCGAACGTTGAAAAAATGTTCAATATTGATGAAATTTTAACATTTAATCTTTTGACTTTAAATGACGGTTGGATGTGAGTTAATACTTTTTCAACTAAAATAAGTGTGTTTAAAGTCATTTCTGTGCCTGAAATTGGTCAAAATTGAAGATTTTGAGTAAGCAAAACTCTGTAAAAATGGCAATTTTGGTCACTGTGAGGGTTTAAAAAGTGGTTATTCAACATGAGGCCCGATCCAAATGACATTTTGAATCATTTTTGGTAGAGTCCAAAAAATCCATTTTCTGATGAAAAACGATGACCCCGGACCAGTCGAACGTTGAAAAAATGGTCAATATTGATGAAATTTTAACATTTAATCTTTTGACTTTAAATGACGGTTGGATGTGAGTTATTACTTTTTCAACTAAAATAAGTGTGTTTAAAGTCATTTCTGTGCCTGAAATTGGTCAAAATTGAAGATTTTGAGTAAGCAAAACTCTGTAAAAATGGCAATTTTGGTCACTGTGAGGGTTTAAAAAGTGGTTATTCAACATGAGGCCCGATCCAAATGACATTTTGAATCATTTTTGGTAGAGTCCAAAAAATCAATTTTCTGATGAAAAACGATGACCCCGGACCAGTCGAACGTTGAAAAAATGGTCAATATTGATGAAATTTTAATATTTAATCTTTTGACTTTAAATGACGGTTGGATGTGAGTTATTACTTTTTCAACTAAAATAAGTGTGTTTAAAGTCATTTCTGTGCCTGAAATTGGTCAAAATTGAAGATTTTGAGTAAGCAAAACTCTGTAAAAATTGCAGTTTTGGTCACTGTGAGGGTTTAAAAAGTGGTTATTCAACATGAGGCCCGATCCAAATGACATTTTGAATCATTTTTGGTAGAGTCCAAAAAATCAATTTTGTGATGAAAAACGATGACCCCGGACCAGTCGAACGTTGAAAAAATGGTCAATATTGATGAAATTTTAACATTTAATCTTTTGACTTTAAATGACGGTTGGATGTTAATTATTACTTTTTCAACTAAAATAAGTGTGTATAAAGTCATTTCTGTGCCTGAAATTGGTCAAAATTGAAGATTTTGAGTAAGCAAAACTCTGTAAAAATGGCAGTTTTGGTCACTGTGAGGGTTTAAAAAGTGGTTATTCAACATGAGGCCTGATCCAAATGACATTTTGAATCATTTTTGGTAGAGTCCAAAAAATCCATTTTCTGATGAAAAACGATGACCCCGGACCAGTCGAACGTTGAAAAAATGGTCAATATTGATGAAATTTTAACATTTAATCTTTTGACTTTAAATGACGGTTGGATGTGAGTTATTACTTTTTCAACTAAAATAAGTGTGTTTAAAGTCATTTCTGTGCCTGAAATTGGTCAAAATTGAAGATTTTGAGTAAGCAAAACTCTGTAAAAATGGCAGTTTTGGTCACTGTGAGGGTTTAAAAAGTGGTTATTCAACATGAGGCCCGATCCAAATGACATTTTGAATCATTTTTGGTAGAGTCCAACAAATCAATTTTCTGATGAAAAACGATGACCCCGGACCAGTCGAACGTTGAAAAAATGGTCAATATTGATGAAATTTTAACATTTAATCTTTTGACTTTAAATGACGGTTGGATGTTAATTATTACTTTTTCAACTAAAATAAGTGTGTTTAAAGTCATTTCTGTGCCTGAAATTGGTCAAAATTGAAGATTTTGAGTAAGCAAAACTCTGTAAAAATGGCAGTTTTGGTCACTGTGAGGGTTTAAAAAGTGGTTATTCAACATGAGGCCTGATCCAAATGACATTTTGAATCATTTTTGGTAGAGTCCAAAAAATCCATTTTCTGATGAAAAACGATGACCCCGGACCAGTCGAACGTTGAAAAAATGGTCAATATTGATGAAATTTTAACATTTAATCTTTTGACTTTAAATGACGGTTGGATGTGAGTTATTACTTTTTCAACTAAAATAAGTGTGTTTAAAGTCATTTCTGTCCCTGAAATTGGTCAAAATTGAAGATTTTGAGTAAGCAAAACTCTGTAAAAATGGCAATTTTGGTCACTGTGAGGGTTTAAAAAGTGGTTATTCAACATGAGGCCCGATCCAAATGACATTTTGAATCATTTTTGGTAGAGTCCAAAAAATCCATTTTCTGATGAAAAACGATGACCACGGACCAGTCGAACGTTGAAAAAATGGTCAATATTGATGAAATTTTAACATTTAATCTTTTGACTTTAAATGACGGTTGGATGTGAGTTATTACTTTTTCAACTAAAATAAGTGTGTTTAAAGTCATTTCTAGGCCTGAAATTGGTCAAAATTGAAGATTTTGAGTAAGCAAAACTCTGTAAAAATGGCAATTTTGGTCACTGTGAGGGTTTAAAAAGTGGTTATTCAACATGAGGCCCGATCCAAATGACATTTTGAATCATTTTTGGTAGTCCAAAAAATCAATTTTCTGATGAAAAACGATGACCCCGGACCAGTCGAACGTTGAAAAAATGGTCAATATTGACGAAATTTTAACATTTAATCTTTTGACTTTAAATGACGGTTGGATGTGAGTTATTACTTTTTCAACTACAATAAGTGTGTTTAAAGTCATTTCTGTGCCTGAAATTGGTCAAAATTGAAGATTTTGAGTAAGCAAAACTCTGTAAAAATGGCAGTTTTGGTCACTGTGAGGGTTTAAAAAGTGGTTATTCAACATGAGGCCTGATCCAAATGACATTTTGAATCATTTTTGGTAGAGTGCAAAAAATCAATTTTCTGATGAAAAACGATGACCCCGGACCAGTCGAACGTTGAAAAAATGGTCAATATTGATGAAATTTTAACATTTAATCTTTTGACTTTAAATGACGGTTGGATGTGAGTTATTACTTTTTCAACTAAAATAAGTGTGTTTAAAGTCATTTCTGTGCCTGAAATTGGTCAAAATTGAAGATTTTGAGTAAGCAAAACTCTGTAAAAATGGCAATTTTGGTCACTTTGAGGGTTTAAAAAGTGGTTATTCAACATGAGGCCCGATCCAAATGACATTTTGAATCATTTTTGGTAGAGTCCAAAAAATCAATTTTCTGATGAAAAACGATGACCCCGGACCAGTCGAACGTTGAAAAAATGGTCAATATTGATGAAATTTTAATATTTAATCTTTTGACTTTAAATGACGGTTGGATGTGAGTTATTACTTTTTCAACTAAAATAAGTGTGTTTAAAGTCATTTCTGTGCCTGAAATTGGTCAAAATTGAAGATTTTGAGAAAGCAAAACTCTGTTAAATGGCAGTTTTGGTCACTGTGAGGGTTTAAAAAGTGGTTATTCAACATGAGGCCCGATCCAAATGACATTTTGAATCATTTTTGGTAGAGTCCAAAAAATCAATTTTCTGATGAAAAACGATGACCCCGGACCAGTCGAACGTTGAAAAAATGGTCAATATTGATGAAATTTTAACATTTAATCTTTTGACTTTAAATGACGGTTGGATGTGAGTTATTACTTTTTCAACTAAAATAAGTGTGTTTAAAGTCATTTCTGTGCCTGAAATTGGTCAAAATTGAAGATTTTGAGTAAGCAAAACTCTGTAAAAATGGCAGTTTTGGTCACTGTGAGGGTTTAAAAAGTGGTTATTCAACATGAGGCCTGATCCAAATGACATGTTGAATCATTTTTGGTAGAGTCCAAAAAATCCATTTTCTGATGAAAAACGATGACCCCGGACCAGTCGAACGTTGAAAAAATGGTCAATATTGATGAAATTTTAACATTTAATCTTTTGACTTTAAATGACGGTTGGATGTGAGTTATTACTTTTTCAACTAAAATAAGTGTGTTTAAAGTCATTTCTGTGCCTGAAATTGGTCAAAATTGAAGATTTTGAGTAAGCAAAACTCTGTAAAAATGGCAATTTTGGTCACTGTGAGGGTTTAAAAAGTGGTTATTCAACATGAGGCCCGATCCAAATGACATTTTAAATCATTTTTGGTAGAGTCCAAAAAATCCATTTTCTGATGAAAAACGATGACCCCGGACCAGTCGAACGTTGAAAAAATGGTCAATATTGATGAAATTTTAACATTTAATCTTTTGACTTTAAATGACGGTTGGATGTGAGTTATTACTTTTTCAACTAAAATAAGTGTGTTTAAAGTCATTTCTGTGCCTGAAATTGGTCAAAATTTAAGATTTTGAGAAAGCAAAACTCTGTAAAAATGGCAGTTTTGGTCACTGTGAGGGTTTAAAAAGTGGTTATTCAACATGAGGCCCGATCCAAATGACATTTTGAATCATTTTTGGTAGAGTCCAAAAAATCCATTTTCTGATGAAAAACGATGACCCCGGACCAGTCGAACGTTGAAAAAATGGTCAATATTGATGAAATTTTAACATTTAATTTTTTGACTTTAAATGACGGTTGGATGTGAGTTATTAATTTTTCAACTAAAATAAGTGTGTTTAAAGTCATTTCTGTGCCTGAAATTGGTCAAAATTGAAGATTTTGAGTAAGCAAAACTCTGTAAAAATGGCAGTTTTGGTCACTGTGAGGGTTTAAAAAGTGGTTATTCAACATGAGGCCCGATCCAAATGACATTTTGAATCATTTTTGGTAGAGTCCAAAAAATCAATTTTCTGATGAAAAACGATGACCCCGGACCAGTCGAACGTTGAAAAAATGTTCAATATTGATGAAATTTTAACATTTAATCTTTTGACTTTAAATGACGGTTGGATGTGAGTTAATACTTTTTCAACTAAAATAAGTGTGTTTAAAGTCATTTCTGTGCCTGAAATTGGTCAAAATTGAAGATTTTGAGTAAGCAAAACTCTGTAAAAATGGCAATTTTGGTCACTGTGAGGGTTTAAAAAGTGGTTATTCAACATGAGGCCCGATCCAAATGACATTTTGAATCATTTTTGGTAGAGTCCAAAAAATCCATTTTCTGATGAAAAACGATGACCCCGGACCAGTCGAACGTTGAAAAAATGGTCAATATTGATGAAATTTTAACATTTAATCTTTTGACTTTAAATGACGGTTGGATGTGAGTTATTACTTTTTCAACTAAAATAAGTGTGTTTAAAGTCATTTCTGTGCCTGAAATTGGTCAAAATTGAAGATTTTGAGTAAGCAAAACTCTGTAAAAATGGCAATTTTGGTCACTGTGAGGGTTTAAAAAGTGGTTATTCAACATGAGGCCCGATCCAAATGACATTTTGAATCATTTTTGGTAGAGTCCAAAAAATCAATTTTCTGATGAAAAACGATGACCCCGGACCAGTCGAACGTTGAAAAAATGGTCAATATTGATGAAATTTTAATATTTAATCTTTTGACTTTAAATGACGGTTGGATGTGAGTTATTACTTTTTCAACTAAAATAAGTGTGTTTAAAGTCATTTCTGTGCCTGAAATTGGTCAAAATTGAAGATTTTGAGTAAGTAAAACTCTGTAAAAATTGCAGTTTTGGTCACTGTGAGGGTTTAAAAAGTGGTTATTCAACATGAGGCCCGATCCAAATGACATTTTGAATCATTTTTGGTAGAGTCCAAAAAATCAATTTTGTGATGAAAAACGATGACCCCGGACCAGTCGAACGTTGAAAAAATGGTCAATATTGATGAAATTTTAACATTTAATCTTTTGACTTTAAATGACGGTTGGATGTTAATTATTACTTTTTCAACTAAAATAAGTGTGTATAAAGTCATTTCTGTGCCTGAAATAGGTCAAAATTGAAGATTTTGAGTAAGCAAAACTCTGTAAAAATGGCAGTTTTGGTCACTGTGAGGGTTTAAAAAGTGGTTATTCAACATGAGGCCTGATCCAAATGACATTTTGAATCATTTTTGGTAGAGTCCAAAAAATCCATTTTCTGATGAAAAACGATGACCCCGGACCAGTCGAACGTTGAAAAAATGGTCAATATTGATGAAATTTTAACATTTAATCTTTTGACTTTAAATGACGGTTGGATGTGAGTTATTACTTTTTCAACTAAAATAAGTGTGTTTAAAGTCATTTCTGTGCCTGAAATTGGTCAAAATTGAAGATTTTGAGTAAGCAAAACTCTGTAAAAATGGCAATTTTGGTCACTTTGAGGGTTTAAAAAGTGGTTATTCAACATGAGGCCCGATCCAAATGACATTTTGAATCATTTTTGGTAGAGTCCAAAAAATCAATTTTCTGATGAAAAACGATGACCCCGGACCAGTCGAACGTTGAAAAAATGGTCAATATTGATGAAATTTTAATATTTAATCTTTTGACTTTAAATGACGGTTGGATGTGAGTTATTACTTTTTCAACTAAAATAAGTGTGTTTAAAGTCATTTCTGTGCCTGAAATTGGTCAAAATTGAAGATTTTGAGAAAGCAAAACTCTGTTAAATGGCAGTTTTGGTCACTGTGAGGGTTTAAAAAGTGGTTATTCAACATGAGGCCCGATCCAAATGACATTTTGAATCATTTTTGGTAGAGTCCAAAAAATCAATTTTCTGATGAAAAACGATGACCCCGGACCAGTCGAACGTTGAAAAAATGGTCAATATTGATGAAATTTTAACATTTAATCTTTTGACTTTAAATGACGGTTGGATGTGAGTTATTACTTTTTCAACTAAAATAAGTGTGTTTAAAGTCATTTCTGTGCCTGAAATTGGTCAAAATTGAAGATTTTGAGTAAGCAAAACTCTGTAAAAATGGCAGTTTTGGTCACTGTAAGGGTTTAAAAAGTGGTTATTCAACATGAGGCCTGATCCAAATGACATGTTGAATCATTTTTGGTAGAGTCTAAAAAATCCATTTTCTGATGAAAAACGATGACCCCGGACCAGTCGAACGTTGAAAAAATGGTCAATATTGATGAAATTTTAACATTTAATCTTTTGACTTTAAATGACGGTTGGATGTGAGTTATTACTTTTTCAACTAAAATAAGTGTGTTTAAAGTCATTTCTGTGCCTGAAATTGGTCAAAATTGAAGATTTTGAGTAAGCAAAACTCTGTAAAAATGGCAATTTTGGTCACTGTGAGGGTTTAAAAAGTGGTTATTCAACATGAGGCCCGATCCAAATGACATTTTAAATCATTTTTGGTAGAGTCCAAAAAATCCATTTTCTGATGAAAAACGATGACCCCGGACCAGTCGAACGTTGAAAAAATGGTCAATATTGATGAAATTTTAACATTTAATCTTTTGACTTTAAATGACGGTTGGATGTGAGTTAATACTTTTTCAACTAAAATAAGTGTGTTTAAAGTCATTTCTGTGCCTGAAATTGGTCAAAATTGAAGATTTTGAGTAAGCAAAACTCTGTAAAAATGGCAATTTTGGTCACTGTGAGGGTTTAAAAAGTGGTTATTCAACATGAGGCCCGATCCAAATGACATTTTGAATCATTTTTGGTAGAGTCCAAAAAATCCATTTTCTGATGAAAAACGATGACCCCGGACCAGTCGAACGTTGAAAAAATGGTCAATATTGATGAAATTTTAACATTTAATCTTTTGACTTTAAATGACGGTTGGATGTGAGTTATTACTTTTTCAACTAAAATAAGTGTGTTTAAAGTCATTTCTGTGCCTGAAATTGGTCAAAATTGAAGATTTTGAGTAAGCAAAACTCTGTAAAAATGGCAATTTTGGTCACTGTGAGGGTTTAAAAAGTGGTTATTCAACATGAGGCCCGATCCAAATGACATTTTGAATCATTTTTGGTAGAGTCCAAAAAATCAATTTTCTGATGAAAAACGATGACCCCGGACCAGTCGAACGTTGAAAAAATGGTCAATATTGATGAAATTTTAATATTTAATCTTTTGACTTTAAATGACGGTTGGATGTGAGTTATTACTTTTTCAACTAAAATAAGTGTGTTTAAAGTCATTTCTGTGCCTGAAATTGGTCAAAATTGAAGATTTTGAGTAAGCAAAACTCTGTAAAAATTGCAGTTTTGGTCACTGTGAGGGTTTAAAAAGTGGTTATTCAACATGAGGCCCGATCCAAATGACATTTTGAATCATTTTTGGTAGAGTCCAAAAAATCAATTTTGTGATGAAAAACGATGACCCCGGACCAGTCGAACGTTGAAAAAATGGTCAATATTGATGAAATTTTAACATTTAATCTTTTGACTTTAAATGACGGTTGGATGTTAATTATTACTTTTTCAACTAAAATAAGTGTGTATAAAGTCATTTCTGTGCCTGAAATAGGTCAAAATTGAAGATTTTGAGTAAGCAAAACTCTGTAAAAATGGCAGTTTTGGTCACTGTGAGGGTTTAAAAAGTGGTTATTCAACATGAGGCCTGATCCAAATGACATTTTGAATCATTTTTGGTAGAGCCCAAAAAATCCATTTTCTGATGAAAAACGATGACCCCGGACCAGTCGAACGTTGAAAAAATGGTCAATATTGATGAAATTTTAACATTTAATCTTTTGACTTTAAATGACGGTTGGATGTGAGTTATTACTTTTTCAACTAAAATAAGTGTGTTTAAAGTCATTTCTGTGCCTGAAATTGGTCAAAATTGAAGATTTTGAGTAAGCAAAACTCTGTAAAAATGGCAGTTTTGGTCACTGTGAGGGTTTAAAAAGTGGTTATTCAACATGAGGCCCGATTCAAATGACATTTTGAATCATTTTTGGTAGAGTCCAACAAATCAATTTTCTGATGAAAAACGATGACCCCGGACCAGTCGAACGTTGCAAAAATGGTCAATATTGATGAAATTTTAATATTTAATCTTTTGACTTTAAATGACGGTTGGATGTGAGTTATGACTTTTTCAACTAAAATAAGTGTGTTTAAAGTCATTTCTGTGCCTGAAATTGGTCTAAATTGAAGATTTTGAGTAAGCAAAACTCTGTAAAAATGGCAATTTTGGTCACTGTGAGGGTTTAAAAAGTTGTTATTCAACATGAGGCCCGATCCAAATGACATTTTGAATCATTTTTGGTAGAGTCCAAAAAATCAATTTTCTGATGAAAAACGATGACCCCGGACCAGTCGAACGTTGAAAAAATGGTCAATATTGATGAAATTTTAACATTTAATCTTTTGACTTTAAATGACGGTTGGATGTTAATTATTACTTTTTCAACTAAAATAAGTGTGTTTAAAGTCATTTCTGTGCCTGAAATTGGTCAAAATTGAAGATTTTGAGTAAGCAAAACTCTGTAAAAATGGCAGTTTTGGTCACTGTGAGGGTTTAAAAAGTGGTTATTCAACATGAGGCCTGATCCAAATGACATTTTGAATCATTTTTGGTAGAGTCCAAAAAATCCATTTTCTGATGAAAAACGATGACCCCGGACCAGTCGAACGTTGAAAAAATGGTCAATATTGATGAAATTTTAACATTTAATCTTTTGACTTTAAATGACGGTTGGATGTGAGTTATTACTTTTTCAACTAAAATAAGTGTGTTTAAAGTCATTTCTGTCCCTGAAATTGGTCAAAATTGAAGATTTTGAGTAAGCAAAACTCTGTAAAAATGGCAATTTTGGTCACTGTGAGGGTTTAAAAAGTGGTTATTCAACATGAGGCCCGATCCAAATGACATTTTGAATCATTTTTGGTAGAGTCCAAAAAATCCATTTTCTGATGAAAAACGATGACCACGGACCAGTCGAACGTTGAAAAAATGGTCAATATTGATGAAATTTTAACATTTAATCTTTTGACTTTAAATGACGGTTGGATGTGAGTTATTACTTTTTCAACTAAAATAAGTGTGTTTAAAGTCATTTCTAGGCCTGAAATTGGTCAAAATTGAAGATTTTGAGTAAGCAAAACTCTGTAAAAATGGCAATTTTGGTCACTGTGAGGGTTTAAAAAGTGGTTATTCAACATGAGGCCCGATCCAAATGACATTTTGAATCATTTTTGGTAGTCCAAAAAATCAATTTTCTGATGAAAAACGATGACCCCGGACCAGTCGAACGTTGAAAAAATGGTCAATATTGATGAAATTTTAACATTTAATCTTTTGACTTTAAATGACGGTTGGATGTGAGTTATTACTTTTTCAACTAAAATAAGTGTGTTTAAAGTCATTTCTGTGCCTGAAATTGGTCAAAATTGAAGATTTTGAGTAAGCAAAACTCTGTAAAAATGGCAGTTTTGGTCACTGTGAGGGTTTAAAAAGTGGTTATTCAACATGAGGCCCGATCTAAATGACATTTTGAATCATTTTTGGTAGAGTCCAAAAAATCAATTTTCTGATGAAAAACGATGACCCCGGACCAGTCGAACGTTGAAAAAATGGTCAATATTGACGAAATTTTAACATTTAATCTTTTGACTTTAAATGACGGTTGGATGTGAGTTATTACTTTTTCAACTACAATAAGTGTGTTTAAAGTCATTTCTGTGCCAGAAATTGGTCAAAATTGAAGATTTTGAGTAAGCAAAACTCTGTAAAAATGGCAGTTTTGGTCACTGTGAGGGTTTAAAAAGTGGTTATTCAACATGAGGCCTGATCCAAATGACATTTTGAATCATTTTTGGTAGAGTGCAAAAAATCAATTTTCTGATGAAAAACGATGACCCCGGACCAGTCGAACGTTGAAAAAATGGTCAATATTGATGAAATTTTAACATTTAATCTTTTGACTTTAAATGACGGTTGGATGTGAGTTATTACTTTTTCAACTAAAATAAGTGTGTTTAAAGTAATTTCTGTCCCTGAAATTGGTCAAAATTGAAGATTTTGAGTAAGCAAAACTCTGTAAAAATGGCAATTTTGGTCACTGTGAGGGTTTAAAAAGTGGTTATTCAACATGAGGCCCGATCCAAATGACATTTTGAATCATTTTTGGTAGAGTCCAAAAAATCCATTTTCTGATGAAAAACGATGACCACGGACCAGTCGAACGTTGAAAAAATGGTCAATATTGATGAAATTTTAACATTTAATCTTTTGACTTTAAATGACGGTTGGATGTGAGTTATTACTTTTTCAACTAAAATAAGTGTGTTTAAAGTCATTTCTAGGCCTGAAATTGGTCAAAATTGAAGATTTTGAGTAAGCAAAACTCTGTAAAAATGGCAATTTTGGTCACTGTGAGGGTTTAAAAAGTGGTTATTCAACATGAGGCCCGATCCAAATGACATTTTGAATCATTTTTGGTAGTCCAAAAAATCAATTTTCTGATGAAAAACGATGACCCCGGACCAGTCGAACGTTGAAAAAATGGTCAATATTGATGAAATTTTAACATTTAATCTTTTGACTTTAAATGACGGTTGGATGTGAGTTATTACTTTTTCAACTAAAATAAGTGTGTTTAAAGTCATTTCTGTGCCTGAAATTGGTCAAAATTGAAGATTTTGAGAAAGCAAAACTCTGTAAAAATGGCAGTTTTGGTCACTGTGAGGGTTTAAAAAGTGGTTATTCAACATGAGGCCCGATCTAAATGACATTTTGAATCATTTTTGGTAGAGTCCAAAAAATCAATTTTCTGATGAAAAACGATGACCCCGGACCAGTCGAACGTTGAAAAAATGGTCAATATTGACGAAATTTTAACATTTAATCTTTTGACTTTAAATGACGGTTGGATGTGAGTTATTACTTTTTCAAATACAATAAGTGTGTTTAAAGTCATTTCTGTGCCTGAAATTGGTCAAAATTGAAGATTTTGAGTAAGCAAAACTCTGTAAAAATGGCAGTTTTGGTCACTGTGAGGGTTTAAAAAGTGGTTATTCAACATGAGGCCTGATCCAAATGACATTTTGAATCATTTTTGGTAGAGTGCAAAAAATCAATTTTCTGATGAAAAACGATGACCCCGGACCAGTCGAACGTTGAAAAAATGGTCAATATTGATGAAATTTTAACATTTAATCTTTTGACTTTAAATGACGGTTGGATGTGAGTTATTACTTTTTCAACTAAAATAAGTGTGTTTAAAGTCATTTCTGTGCCTGAAATTGGTCAAAATTGAAGATTTTGAGTAAGCAAAACTCTGTAAAAATGGCAGTTTTGGTCACTGTGAGGGTTTAAAAAGTGGTTATTCAACATGAGGCCCGATCCAAATGACATTTTGAATCATTTTTGGTAGAGTCCAAAAAATCAATTTTCTGATGAAAAACGATGACCCCGGACCAGTCGAACGTTGCAAAAATGGTCATGATTGATGAAATTTTAATATTTAATCTTTTGACTTTAAATGACGGTTGGATGTGAGTTATGACTTTTTCAACTAAAATAAGTGTGTTTAAAGTCATTTCTGTGCCTGAAATTGGTCTAAATTGAAGATTTTGAGTAAGCAAAACTCTGTAAAAATTGCAGTTTTGGTCACTGTGAGGGTTTAAAAAGTGGTTATTCAACATGAGGCCCGATCCAAATGACATTTTGAATCATTTTTGGTAGAGTCCAAAAAATCAATTTTCTGATGAAAAACGATGACCCCGGACCAGTCGAACGTTGAAAAAATGGTCAATATTGATGAAATTTTAACATTTAATCTTTTGACTTTAAATGACGGTTGGATGTGAGTTATTACTTTTTCAACTAAAATAAGTGTGTTTAAAGTCATTTCTGTGCCTGAAATTGGTCAAAATTGAAGATTTTGAGTAAGCAAAACTCTGTAAAAATGGCAGTTTTGGTCACTGTGAGGGTTTAAAAAGTGGTTATTCAACATGAGGCCTGATCCAAATGACATTTTGAACCATTTTTGGTAGAGTCCAAAAAATCCATTTTCTGATGAAAAACGATGACCCCGGACCAGTCGAACGTTGAAAAAATGGTCAATATTGATGAAATTTTAACATTTAATCTTTTGACTTTAAATGACGGTTGGATGTGAGTTATTACTTTTTCAACTAAAATAAGTGTGTTTAAAGTCATTTTTGTGCCTGAAATTGGTCAAAATTGAAGATTTTGAGTAAGCAAAACTCTGTAAAAATGGCAATTTTGGTCACTGTGAGGGTTTAAAAAGTGGTTATTCAACATGAGGCCCGATCCAAATGACATTTTGAATCATTTTTGGTAGAGTCCAAAAAATCAATTTTCTGATCAAGAACGATGACCCCAGACCAGTCGAACGTTGAAAAAATGGTCAATATTGATGAAATTTTAATATTTAATCTTTTGACTTTAAATGACGGTTGGATGTGAGTTATTACTTTTTCAACTAAAATAAGTGTGTTTAAAGTCATTTCTGTGCCTGAAATTGGTCAAAATTGAAGATTTTGAGTAAGCAAAACTCTGTAAAAATGGCAGTTTTGGTCACTGTGAGGGTTAAAAAAGTGGTTATTCAACATGAGGCCCGATCCAAATGACATTTTGAATTATTTTTGGTAGAGTCCAAAAAATCAATTTTCTGATGAAAAACGATGACCCCGGACCAGTCGAACGGTGAAAAAATGGTCAATATTGATGAAATTTTGACATTTAATCTTTTGACTTTAAATGACGGTTGGATGTTAATTATTACTTTTTCAACTAAAATAAGTGTGTTTAAAGTCATTTCTGTGCCTGAAATTGGTCAAAATTGAAGATTTTGAGTAAGCAAACCTCTGTAAAAATGGCAGTTTTGGTCACTGTGAGGGTTTAAAAAGTGGTTATTCAACATGAGGCCTGATCCAAATGACATTTTGAATCATTTTTGGTAGAGTCCAAAAAATCAATTTTCTGATGAAAAACGATGACCCCGGACCAGTCGAACGTTGAAAAAATGGTCAATATTGATGAAATTTTAACATTTAATCTTTTGACTTTAAATGACGGTTGGATGTGAGTTATTACTTTTTCAACTAAAATAAGTGTGTTTAAAGTCATTTCTGTGCCTGAAATTGGTCAAAATTGAAGATTTTGAGTAAGCAAAACTCTGTAAAAATGGCAGTTTTGGTCACTGTGAGGGTTTAAAAAGTGGTTATTCAACATGAGGCCCGATCCAAATGACATTTTGAATCATTTTTGGTAGAGTCCAAAAAATCAATTTTCTGATGAAAAACGATGACCCCGGACCAGTCGAACGTTGAAAAAATGGTCAATATTGATAAAATTTTAACATTTAATCTTTTGACTTTAAATGACGGTTGGATGTGAGTTATTACTTTTTCAACTAAAATAAGTGTGTTTAAAGTCATTTCTGTGCCTGAAATTGGTCAAAATTGAAGATTTTGAGTAAGCAAAACTCTGTAAAAATGGCAGTTTTGGTCACTGTGAGGGTTTAAAAAGTGGTTATTCAACATGAGGCCCGATCCAAATGACATTTTGAATCATTTTTGGTAGAGTCCAAAAAATCAATTTTCTGATGAAGAACGATGACCCCGGACCAGTCGAACGTTGAAAAAATGGTCAATATTGATGAAATTTTAATATTTAATCTTTTGACTTTAAATGACGGTTGGATGTGAGTTATTACTTTTTCAACTAAAATAAGTGTGTTTAAAGTCATTTCTGTGCCTGAAATTGGTCAAAATTGAAGATTTTGAGTAAGCAAAACTCTGTAAAAATGGCAGTTTTGGTCACTGTGAGGGTTTAAAAAGTGGTTATTCAACATGAGGCCCGATCCAAATGACATTTTGAATCATTTTTGGTAGAGTCCAAAAATTCAATTTTCTGATGAAAAACGATGACCCCGGACCAGTCGAACGTTGAAAAAATGGTCAATATTGATAAAATTTTAACATTTAATCTTTTGACTTTAAATGACGGTTGGATGTGAGTTATTACTTTTTCAACTAAAATAAGTGTGTTTAAAGTCATTTCTGTGCCTGAAATTGGTCAAAATTGAAGATTTTGAGTAAGCAAAACTCTGTAAAAATGGCAGTTTTGGTCACTGTGAGGGTTTAAAAAGTGGTTATTCAACATGAGGCCCGATCCAAATGACATTTTGAATCATTTTTGGTAGAGTCCAAAAAATCCATTTTCTGATGAAAAACGATGACCACGGACCAGTCGAACGTTGAAAAAATGGTCAATATTGATGAAATTTTAACATTTAATCTTTTGACTTTAAATGACGGTTGGATGTGAGTTATTACTTTTTCAACTAAAATAAGTGTGTTTAAAGTCATTTCTAGGCCTGAAATTGGTCAAAATTGAAGATTTTGAGTAAGCAAAACTCTGTAAAAATGGCAATTTTGGTCACTGTGAGGGTTTAAAAAGTGGTTATTCAACATGAGGCCCGATCCAAATGACATTTTGAATCATTTTTGGTAGTCCAAAAAATCAATTTTCTGATGAAAAACGATGACCCCGGACCAGTCGAACGTTGAAAAAATGGTCAATATTGATGAAATTTTAACATTTAATCTTTTGACTTTAAATGACGGTTGGATGTGAGTTATTACTTTTTCAACTAAAATAAGTGTGTTTAAAGTCATTTCTGTGCCTGAAATTGGTCAAAATTGAAGATTTTGAGTAAGCAAAACTCTGTAAAAATGGCAGTTTTGGTCACTGTGAGGGTTTAAAAAGTGGTTATTCAACATGAGGCCCGATCCAAATGACATTTTGAATCATTTTTGGTAGAGTCCAAAAAATCAATTTTCTGATGAAAAACGATGACCCCGGACCAGTCGAACGTTGCAAAAATGGTCATGATTGATGAAATTTTAATATTTAATCTTTTGACTTTAAATGACGGTTGGATGTGAGTTATGACTTTTTCAACTAAAATAAGTGTGTTTAAAGTCATTTCTGTGCCTGAAATTGGTCTAAATTGAAGATTTTGAGTAAGCAAAACTCTGTAAAAATGGCAATTTTGGTCACTGTGAGGGTTTAAAAAGTTGTTATTCAACATGAGGCCCGATCCAAATGACATTTTGAATCATTTTTGGTAGAGTTCAAAAAATCAATTTTCTGATGAAAAACGATGACCCCGGACGAGTCGAACGTTGAAAAAATGGTCAATATTGATGAAATTTTAATATTTAATCTTTTGACTTTAAATGACGGTTGGATGTGAGTTATTACTTTTTCAACTAAAATAAGTGTGTTTAAAGTCATTTCTGTGCCTGAAATTGGTCAAAATTGAAGATTTTGAGTAAGCAAAACTCTGTAAAAATTGCAGTTTTGGTCACTGTGAGGGTTTAAAAAGTGGTTATTCAACACGAGGCCCGATCCAAATGACATTTTGAATCATTTTTGGTAGAGTCCAAAAAATCAATTTTCTGATGAAAAACGATGACCCCGGACCAGTCGAACGTTGAAAAAATGGTCAATATTGATGAAATTTTAACATTTAATCTTTTGACTTTAAATGACGGTTGGATGTGAGTTATTACTTTTTCAACTAAAATAAGTGTGTTTAAAGTCATTTCTGTGCCTGAAATTGGTCAAAATTGAAGATTTTGAGTAAGCAAAACTCTGTAAAAATGGCAGTTTTGGTCACTGTGAGGGTTTAAAAAGTGGTTATTCAACATGAGGCCTGATCCAAATGACATTTTGAACCATTTTTGGTAGAGTCCAAAAAATCCATTTTCTGATGAAAAACGATGACCCCGGACCAGTCGAACGTTGAAAAAATGGTCAATATTGATGAAATTTTAACATTTAATCTTTTGACTTTAAATGACGGTTGGATGTGAGTTATTACTTTTTCAACTAAAATAAGTGTGTTTAAAGTCATTTTTGTGCCTGAAATTGGTCAAAATTGAAGATTTTGAGTAAGCAAAACTCTGTAAAAATGGCAATTTTGGTCACTGTGAGGGTTTAAAAAGTGGTTATTCAACATGAGGCCCGATCCAAATGACATTTTGAATCATTTTTGGTAGAGTCCAAAAAATCAATTTTCTGATGAAGAACGATGACCCCGGACCAGTCGAACGTTGAAAAAATGGTCAATATTGATGAAATTTTAATATTTAATCTTTTGACTTTAAATGACGGTTGGATGTGAGTTATTACTTTTTCAACTAAAATAAGTGTGTTTAAAGTCATTTCTGTGCCTGAAATTGGTCAAAATTGAAGATTTTGAGTAAGCAAAACTCTGTAAAAATGGCAGTTTTGGTCACTGTGAGGGTTTAAAAAGTGGTTATTCAACATGAGGCCCGATCCAAATGACATTTTGAATCATTTTTGGTAGAGTCCAAAAAATCAATTTTCTGATGAAAAACGATGACCCCGGACCAGTCGAACGTTGAAAAAATGGTCAATATTGATGAAATTTTAACATTTAAACTTTTGACTTTAAATGACGGTTGGATGTGAGTTATTACTTTTTCAACTAAAATAAGTGTGTTTAAAGTCATTTCTGTGCCTGAAATTGGTCAAAATTGAAGATTTTGAGTAAGCAAAACTCTGTAAAAATGGCAGTTTTGGTCACTGTGAGGGTTTAAAAAGTGGTTATTCAACATGAGGCCTGATCCAAATGACATTTTGAATCATTTTTGGTAGAGTCCAAAAAATCCATTTTCTGATGAAAAACGATGACCCCGGACCAGTCGAACGTTGAAAAAATGGTCAATATTGATGAAATTTTAACATTTAATCTTTTGACTTTAAATGACGGTTGGATGTGAGTTATTACTTTTTCAACTAAAATAAGTGTGTTTAAAGTCATTTCTGTGCCTGAAATTGGTCAAAATTGAAGATTTTGAGTAAGCAAAACTCTGTAAAAATGGCAGTTTTGGTCACTGTGAGGGTTTAAAAAGTGGTTATTCAACATGAGGCCCGATCCAAATGACATTTTGAATCATTTTTGGTAGAGTCCAAAAAATCAATTTTCTGATGAAAAACGATGACCCCGGACCAGTCGAACGTTGAAAAAATGGTCAATATTGATAAAATTTTAACATTTAATCTTTTGACTTTAAATGACGGTTGGATGTGAGTTATTACTTTTTCAACTAAAATAAGTGTGTTTAAAGTCATTTCTGTGCCTGAAATTGGTCAAAATTGAAGATTTTGAGTAAGCAAAACTCTGTAAAAATGGCAGTTTTGGTCACTGTGAGGGTTTAAAAAGTGGTTATTCAACATGAGGCCCGATCCAAATGACATTTTGAATCATTTTTGGTAGAGTCCAAAAAATCAATTTTCTGATGAAGAACGATGACCCCGGACCAGTCGAACGTTGAAAAAATGGTCAATATTGATGAAATTTTAATATTTAATCTTTTGACTTTAAATGACGGTTGGATGTGAGTTATTACTTTTTCAACTAAAATAAGTGTGTTTAAAGTCATTTCTGTGCCTGAAATTGGTCAAAATTGAAGATTTTGAGTAAGCAAAACTCTGTAAAAATGGCAGTTTTGGTCACTGTGAGGGTTTAAAAAGTGGTTATTCAACATGAGGCCCGATCCAAATGACATTTTGAATCATTTTTGGTAGAGTCCAAAAATTCAATTTTCTGATGAAAAACGATGACCCCGGACCAGTCGAACGTTGAAAAAATGGTCAATATTGATAAAATTTTAACATTTAATCTTTTGACTTTAAATGACGGTTGGATGTGAGTTATTACTTTTTCAACTAAAATAAGTGTGTTTAAAGTCATTTCTGTGCCTGAAATTGGTCAAAATTGAAGATTTTGAGTAAGCAAAACTCTGTAAAAATGGCAGTTTTGGTCACTGTGAGGGTTTAAAAAGTGGTTATTCAACATGAGGCCCGATCCAAATGACATTTTGAATCATTTTTGGTAGAGTCCAAAAAATCAATTTTCTGATGAAGAACGATGACCCCGGACCAGTCGAACATTGAAAAAATGGTCAATATTGATGAAATTTTAACATTTAAACTTTTGACTTTAAATGACGGTTGGATGTGAGTTATTACTTTTTCAACTAAAATAAGTGTGTTTAAAGTCATTTCTGTGCCTGAAATTGGTCAAAATTGAAGATTTTGAGTAAGCAAAACTCTGTAAAAATTGCAGTTTTGGTCACTGTGAGGGTTTAAAAAGTGGTTATTCAACATGAGGCCCGATCCAAATGACATTTTGAATCATTTTTGGTAGAGTCCAACAAATCAATTTTCTGATGAAAAACGATGACCCCGGACCAGTCGAACGTTGCAAAAATGGTCAATATTGATGAAATTTTAATATTTAATCTTTTGACTTTAAATGACGGTTGGATGTGAGTTATGACTTTTTCAACTAAAATAAGTGTGTTTAAAGTCATTTCTGTGCCTGAAATTGGTCTAAATTGAAGATTTTGAGTAAGCAAAACTCTGTAAAAATGGCAATTTTGGTCACTGTGAGGGTTTAAAAAGTTGTTATTCAACATGAGGCCCGATCCAAATGACATTTTGAATCATTTTTGGTAGAGTCCAAAAAATCAATTTTCTGATGAAAAACGATGACCCCGGACCAGTCGAACGTTGAAAAAATGGTCAATATTGATGAAATTTTAACATTTAATCTTTTGACTTTAAATGACGGTTGGATGTTAATTATTACTTTTTCAACTAAAATAAGTGTGTTTAAAGTCATTTCTGTGCCTGAAATTGGTCAAAATTGAAGATTTTGAGTAAGCAAAACTCTGTAAAAATGGCAGTTTTGGTCACTGTGAGGGTTTAAAAAGTGGTTATTCAACATGAGGCCTGATCCAAATGACATTTTGAATCATTTTTGGTAGAGTCCAAAAAATCCATTTTCTGATGAAAAACGATGACCCCGGACCAGTCGAACGTTGAAAAAATGGTCAATATTGATGAAATTTTAACATTTAATCTTTTGACTTTAAATGACGGTTGGATGTGAGTTATTACTTTTTCAACTAAAATAAGTGTGTTTAAAGTCATTCATGTCCCTGAAATTGGTCAAAATTGAAGATTTTGAGTAAGCAAAACTCTGTAAAAATGGCAATTTTGGTCACTGTGAGGGTTTAAAAAGTGGTTATTCAACATGAGGCCCGATCCAAATGACATTTTGAATCATTTTTGGTAGAGTCCAAAAAATCCATTTTCTGATGAAAAACGATGACCACGGACCAGTCGAACGTTGAAAAAATGGTCAATATTGATGAAATTTTAACATTTAATCTTTTGACTTTAAATGACGGTTGGATGTGAGTTATTACTTTTTCAACTAAAATAAGTGTGTTTAAAGTCATTTCTAGGCCTGAAATTGGTCAAAATTGAAGATTTTGAGTAAGCAAAACTCTGTAAAAATGGCAATTTTGGTCACTGTGAGGGTTTAAAAAGTGGTTATTCAACATGAGGCCCGATCCAAATGACATTTTGAATCATTTTTGGTAGTCCAAAAAATCAATTTTCTGATGAAAAACGATGACCCCGGACCAGTCGAACGTTGAAAAAATGGTCAATATTGATGAAATTTTAACATTTAATCTTTTGACTTTAAATGACGGTTGGATGTGAGTTATTACTTTTTCAACTAAAATAAGTGTGTTTAAAGTCATTTCTGTGCCTGAAATTGGTCAAAATTGAAGATTTTGAGTAAGCAAAACTCTGTAAAAATGGCAGTTTTGGTCACTGTGAGGGTTTAAAAAGTGGTTATTCAACATGAGGCCCGATCCAAATGACATTTTGAATCATTTTTGGTAGAGTCCAAAAAATCAATTTTCTGATGAAGAACGATGACCCCGGACCAGTCGAACATTGAAAAAATGGTCAATATTGATGAAATTTTAACATTTAAACTTTTGACTTTAAATGACGGTTGGATGTGAGTTATTACTTTTTCAACTAAAATAAGTGTGTTTAAAGTCATTTCTGTGCCTGAAATTGGTCAAAATTGAAGATTTTGAGTAAGCAAAACTCTGTAAAAATTGCAGTTTTGGTCACTGTGAGGGTTTAAAAAGTGGTTATTCAACATGAGGCCCGATCCAAATGACATTTTGAATCATTTTTGGTAGAGTCCAACAAATCAATTTTCTGATGAAAAACGATGACCCCGGACCAGTCGAACGTTGCAAAAATGGTCAATATTGATGAAATTTTAATATTTAATCTTTTGACTTTAAATGACGGTTGGATGTGAGTTATGACTTTTTCAACTAAAATAAGTGTGTTTAAAGTCATTTCTGTGCCTGAAATTGGTCTAAATTGAAGATTTTGAGTAAGCAAAACTCTGTAAAAATGGCAATTTTGGTCACTGTGAGGGTTTAAAAAGTTGTTATTCAACATGAGGCCCGATCCAAATGACATTTTGAATCATTTTTGGTAGAGTCCAAAAAATCAATTTTCTGATGAAAAACGATGACCCCGGACCAGTCGAACGTTGAAAAAATGGTCAATATTGATGAAATTTTAACATTTAATCTTTTGACTTTAAATGACGGTTGGATGTTAATTATTACTTTTTCAACTAAAATAAGTGTGTTTAAAGTCATTTCTGTGCCTGAAATTGGTCAAAATTGAAGATTTTGAGTAAGCAAAACTCTGTAAAAATGGCAGTTTTGGTCACTGTGAGGGTTTAAAAAGTGGTTATTCAACATGAGGCCTGATCCAAATGACATTTTGAATCATTTTTGGTAGAGTCCAAAAAATCCATTTTCTGATGAAAAACGATGACCCCGGACCAGTCGAACGTTGAAAAAATGGTCAATATTGATGAAATTTTAACATTTAATCTTTTGACTTTAAATGACGGTTGGATGTGAGTTATTACTTTTTCAACTAAAATAAGTGTGTTTAAAGTCATTTCTGTCCCTGAAATTGGTCAAAATTGAAGATTTTGAGTAAGCAAAACTCTGTAAAAATGGCAATTTTGGTCACTGTGAGGGTTTAAAAAGTGGTTATTCAACATGAGGCCCGATCCAAATGACATTTTGAATCATTTTTGGTAGAGTCCAAAAAATCCATTTTCTGATGAAAAACGATGACCACGGACCAGTCGAACGTTGAAAAAATGGTCAATATTGATGAAATTTTAACATTTAATCTTTTGACTTTAAATGACGGTTGGATGTGAGTTATTACTTTTTCAACTAAAATAAGTGTGTTTAAAGTCATTTCTAGGCCTGAAATTGGTCAAAATTGAAGATTTTGAGTAAGCAAAACTCTGTAAAAATGGCAATTTTGGTCACTGTGAGGGTTTAAAAAGTGGTTATTCAACATGAGGCCCGATCCAAATGACATTTTGAATCATTTTTGGTAGTCCAAAAAATCAATTTTCTGATGAAAAACGATGACCCCGGACCAGTCGAACGTTGAAAAAATGGTCAATATTGATGAAATTTTAACATTTAATCTTTTGACTTTAAATGACGGTTGGATGTGAGTTATTACTTTTTCAACTAAAATAAGTGTGTTTAAAGTCATTTCTGTGCCTGAAATTGGTCAAAATTGAAGATTTTGAGTAAGCAAAACTCTGTAAAAATGGCAGTTTTGGTCACTGTGAGGGTTTAAAAAGTGGTTATTCAACATGAGGCCCGATCCAAATGACATTTTGAATCATTTTTGGTAGAGTCCAAAAAATCAATTTTCTGATGAAAAACGATGACCCCGGACCAGTCGAACGTTGCAAAAATGGTCATGATTGATGAAATTTTAATATTTAATCTTTTGACTTTAAATGACGGTTGGATGTGAGTTATGACTTTTTCAACTAAAATAAGTGTGTTTAAAGTCATTTCTGTGCCTGAAATTGGTCTAAATTGAAGATTTTGAGTAAGCAAAACTCTGTAAAAATGGCAATTTTGGTCACTGTGAGGGTTTAAAAAGTTGTTATTCAACATGAGGCCCGATCCAAATGACATTTTGAATCATTTTTGGTAGAGTTCAAAAAATCAATTTTCTGATGAAAAACGATGACCCCGGACGAGTCGAACGTTGAAAAAATGGTCAATATTGATGAAATTTTAATATTTAATCTTTTGACTTTAAATGACGGTTGGATGTGAGTTATTACTTTTTCAACTAAAATAAGTGTGTTTAAAGTCATTTCTGTGCCTGAAATTGGTCAAAATTGAAGATTTTGAGTAAGCAAAACTCTGTAAAAATTGCAGTTTTGGTCACTGTGAGGGTTTAAAAAGTGGTTATTCAACACGAGGCCCGATCCAAATGACATTTTGAATCATTTTTGGTAGAGTCCAAAAAATCAATTTTCTGATGAAAAACGATGACCCCGGACCAGTCGAACGTTGAAAAAATGGTCAATATTGATGAAATTTTAACATTTAATCTTTTGACTTTAAATGACGGTTGGATGTGAGTTATTACTTTTTCAACTAAAATAAGTGTGTTTAAAGTCATTTCTGTGCCTGAAATTGGTCAAAATTGAAGATTTTGAGTAAGCAAAACTCTGTAAAAATGGCAGTTTTGGTCACTGTGAGGGTTTAAAAAGTGGTTATTCAACATGAGGCCTGATCCAAATGACATTTTGAACCATTTTTGGTAGAGTCCAAAAAATCCATTTTCTGATGAAAAACGATGACCCCGGACCAGTCGAACGTTGAAAAAATGGTCAATATTGATGAAATTTTAACATTTAATCTTTTGACTTTAAATGACGGTTGGATGTGAGTTATTACTTTTTCAACTAAAATAAGTGTGTTTAAAGTCATTTTTGTGCCTGAAATTGGTCAAAATTGAAGATTTTGAGTAAGCAAAACTCTGTAAAAATGGCAATTTTGGTCACTGTGAGGGTTTAAAAAGTGGTTATTCAACATGAGGCCCGATCCAAATGACATTTTGAATCATTTTTGGTAGAGTCCAAAAAATCAATTTTCTGATGAAGAACGATGACCCCGGACCAGTCGAACGTTGAAAAAATGGTCAATATTGATGAAATTTTAATATTTAATCTTTTGACTTTAAATGACGGTTGGATGTGAGTTATTACTTTTTCAACTAAAATAAGTGTGTTTAAAGTCATTTCTGTGCCTGAAATTGGTCAAAATTGAAGATTTTGAGTAAGCAAAACTCTGTAAAAATGGCAGTTTTGGTCACTGTGAGGGTTTAAAAAGTGGTTATTCAACATGAGGCCCGATCCAAATGACATTTTGAATCATTTTTGGTAGAGTCCAAAAAATCAATTTTCTGATGAAAAACGATGACCCCGGACCAGTCGAACGTTGAAAAAATGGTCAATATTGATGAAATTTTAACATTTAAACTTTTGACTTTAAATGACGGTTGGATGTGAGTTATTACTTTTTCAACTAAAATAAGTGTGTTTAAAGTCATTTCTGTGCCTGAAATTGGTCAAAATTGAAGATTTTGAGTAAGCAAAACTCTGTAAAAATGGCAGTTTTGGTCACTGTGAGGGTTTAAAAAGTGGTTATTCAACATGAGGCCTGATCCAAATGACATTTTGAATCATTTTTGGTAGAGTCCAAAAAATCCATTTTCTGATGAAAAACGATGACCCCGGACCAGTCGAACGTTGAAAAAATGGTCAATATTGATGAAATTTTAACATTTAATCTTTTGACTTTAAATGACGGTTGGATGTGAGTTATTACTTTTTCAACTAAAATAAGTGTGTTTAAAGTCATTTCTGTGCCTGAAATTGGTCAAAATTGAAGATTTTGAGTAAGCAAAACTCTGTAAAAATGGCAGTTTTGGTCACTGTGAGGGTTTAAAAAGTGGTTATTCAACATGAGGCCCGATCCAAATGACATTTTGAATCATTTTTGGTAGAGTCCAAAAAATCAATTTTCTGATGAAAAACGATGACCCCGGACCAGTCGAACGTTGAAAAAATGGTCAATATTGATAAAATTTTAACATTTAATCTTTTGACTTTAAATGACGGTTGGATGTGAGTTATTACTTTTTCAACTAAAATAAGTGTGTTTAAAGTCATTTCTGTGCCTGAAATTGGTCAAAATTGAAGATTTTGAGTAAGCAAAACTCTGTAAAAATGGCAGTTTTGGTCACTGTGAGGGTTTAAAAAGTGGTTATTCAACATGAGGCCCGATCCAAATGACATTTTGAATCATTTTTGGTAGAGTCCAAAAAATCAATTTTCTGATGAAGAACGATGACCCCGGACCAGTCGAACGTTGAAAAAATGGTCAATATTGATGAAATTTTAATATTTAATCTTTTGACTTTAAATGACGGTTGGATGTGAGTTATTACTTTTTCAACTAAAATAAGTGTGTTTAAAGTCATTTCTGTGCCTGAAATTGGTCAAAATTGAAGATTTTGAGTAAGCAAAACTCTGTAAAAATGGCAGTTTTGGTCACTGTGAGGGTTTAAAAAGTGGTTATTCAACATGAGGCCCGATCCAAATGACATTTTGAATCATTTTTGGTAGAGTCCAAAAATTCAATTTTCTGATGAAAAACGATGACCCCGGACCAGTCGAACGTTGAAAAAATGGTCAATATTGATAAAATTTTAACATTTAATCTTTTGACTTTAAATGACGGTTGGATGTGAGTTATTACTTTTTCAACTAAAATAAGTGTGTTTAAAGTCATTTCTGTGCCTGAAATTGGTCAAAATTGAAGATTTTGAGTAAGCAAAACTCTGTAAAAATGGCAGTTTTGGTCACTGTGAGGGTTTAAAAAGTGGTTATTCAACATGAGGCCCGATCCAAATGACATTTTGAATCATTTTTGGTAGAGTCCAAAAAATCAATTTTCTGATGAAGAACGATGACCCCGGACCAGTCGAACATTGAAAAAATGGTCAATATTGATGAAATTTTAACATTTAAACTTTTGACTTTAAATGACGGTTGGATGTGAGTTATTACTTTTTCAACTAAAATAAGTGTGTTTAAAGTCATTTCTGTGCCTGAAATTGGTCAAAATTGAAGATTTTGAGTAAGCAAAACTCTGTAAAAATTGCAGTTTTGGTCACTGTGAGGGTTTAAAAAGTGGTTATTCAACATGAGGCCCGATCCAAATGACATTTTGAATCATTTTTGGTAGAGTCCAACAAATCAATTTTCTGATGAAAAACGATGACCCCGGACCAGTCGAACGTTGCAAAAATGGTCAATATTGATGAAATTTTAATATTTAATCTTTTGACTTTAAATGACGGTTGGATGTGAGTTATGACTTTTTCAACTAAAATAAGTGTGTTTAAAGTCATTTCTGTGCCTGAAATTGGTCTAAATTGAAGATTTTGAGTAAGCAAAACTCTGTAAAAATGGCAATTTTGGTCACTGTGAGGGTTTAAAAAGTTGTTATTCAACATGAGGCCCGATCCAAATGACATTTTGAATCATTTTTGGTAGAGTCCAAAAAATCAATTTTCTGATGAAAAACGATGACCCCGGACCAGTCGAACGTTGAAAAAATGGTCAATATTGATGAAATTTTAACATTTAATCTTTTGACTTTAAATGACGGTTGGATGTTAATTATTACTTTTTCAACTAAAATAAGTGTGTTTAAAGTCATTTCTGTGCCTGAAATTGGTCAAAATTGAAGATTTTGAGTAAGCAAAACTCTGTAAAAATGGCAGTTTTGGTCACTGTGAGGGTTTAAAAAGTGGTTATTCAACATGAGGCCTGATCCAAATGACATTTTGAATCATTTTTGGTAGAGTCCAAAAAATCCATTTTCTGATGAAAAACGATGACCCCGGACCAGTCGAACGTTGAAAAAATGGTCAATATTGATGAAATTTTAACATTTAATCTTTTGACTTTAAATGACGGTTGGATGTGAGTTATTACTTTTTCAACTAAAATAAGTGTGTTTAAAGTCATTCATGTCCCTGAAATTGGTCAAAATTGAAGATTTTGAGTAAGCAAAACTCTGTAAAAATGGCAATTTTGGTCACTGTGAGGGTTTAAAAAGTGGTTATTCAACATGAGGCCCGATCCAAATGACATTTTGAATCATTTTTGGTAGAGTCCAAAAAATCCATTTTCTGATGAAAAACGATGACCACGGACCAGTCGAACGTTGAAAAAATGGTCAATATTGATGAAATTTTAACATTTAATCTTTTGACTTTAAATGACGGTTGGATGTGAGTTATTACTTTTTCAACTAAAATAAGTGTGTTTAAAGTCATTTCTAGGCCTGAAATTGGTCAAAATTGAAGATTTTGAGTAAGCAAAACTCTGTAAAAATGGCAATTTTGGTCACTGTGAGGGTTTAAAAAGTGGTTATTCAACATGAGGCCCGATCCAAATGACATTTTGAATCATTTTTGGTAGTCCAAAAAATCAATTTTCTGATGAAAAACGATGACCCCGGACCAGTCGAACGTTGAAAAAATGGTCAATATTGATGAAATTTTAACATTTAATCTTTTGACTTTAAATGACGGTTGGATGTGAGTTATTACTTTTTCAACTAAAATAAGTGTGTTTAAAGTCATTTCTGTGCCTGAAATTGGTCAAAATTGAAGATTTTGAGTAAGCAAAACTCTGTAAAAATGGCAGTTTTGGTCACTGTGAGGGTTTAAAAAGTGGTTATTCAACATGAGGCCCGATCCAAATGACATTTTGAATCATTTTTGGTAGAGTCCAAAAAATCAATTTTCTGATGAAGAACGATGACCCCGGACCAGTCGAACATTGAAAAAATGGTCAATATTGATGAAATTTTAACATTTAAACTTTTGACTTTAAATGACGGTTGGATGTGAGTTATTACTTTTTCAACTAAAATAAGTGTGTTTAAAGTCATTTCTGTGCCTGAAATTGGTCAAAATTGAAGATTTTGAGTAAGCAAAACTCTGTAAAAATTGCAGTTTTGGTCACTGTGAGGGTTTAAAAAGTGGTTATTCAACATGAGGCCCGATCCAAATGACATTTTGAATCATTTTTGGTAGAGTCCAACAAATCAATTTTCTGATGAAAAACGATGACCCCGGACCAGTCGAACGTTGCAAAAATGGTCAATATTGATGAAATTTTAATATTTAATCTTTTGACTTTAAATGACGGTTGGATGTGAGTTATGACTTTTTCAACTAAAATAAGTGTGTTTAAAGTCATTTCTGTGCCTGAAATTGGTCTAAATTGAAGATTTTGAGTAAGCAAAACTCTGTAAAAATGGCAATTTTGGTCACTGTGAGGGTTTAAAAAGTTGTTATTCAACATGAGGCCCGATCCAAATGACATTTTGAATCATTTTTGGTAGAGTCCAAAAAATCAATTTTCTGATGAAAAACGATGACCCCGGACCAGTCGAACGTTGAAAAAATGGTCAATATTGATGAAATTTTAACATTTAATCTTTTGACTTTAAATGACGGTTGGATGTTAATTATTACTTTTTCAACTAAAATAAGTGTGTTTAAAGTCATTTCTGTGCCTGAAATTGGTCAAAATTGAAGATTTTGAGTAAGCAAAACTCTGTAAAAATGGCAGTTTTGGTCACTGTGAGGGTTTAAAAAGTGGTTATTCAACATGAGGCCTGATCCAAATGACATTTTGAATCATTTTTGGTAGAGTCCAAAAAATCCATTTTCTGATGAAAAACGATGACCCCGGACCAGTCGAACGTTGAAAAAATGGTCAATATTGATGAAATTTTAACATTTAATCTTTTGACTTTAAATGACGGTTGGATGTGAGTTATTACTTTTTCAACTAAAATAAGTGTGTTTAAAGTCATTTCTGTCCCTGAAATTGGTCAAAATTGAAGATTTTGAGTAAGCAAAACTCTGTAAAAATGGCAATTTTGGTCACTGTGAGGGTTTAAAAAGTGGTTATTCAACATGAGGCCCGATCCAAATGACATTTTGAATCATTTTTGGTAGAGTCCAAAAAATCCATTTTCTGATGAAAAACGATGACCACGGACCAGTCGAACGTTGAAAAAATGGTCAATATTGATGAAATTTTAACATTTAATCTTTTGACTTTAAATGACGGTTGGATGTGAGTTATTACTTTTTCAACTAAAATAAGTGTGTTTAAAGTCATTTCTAGGCCTGAAATTGGTCAAAATTGAAGATTTTGAGTAAGCAAAACTCTGTAAAAATGGCAATTTTGGTCACTGTGAGGGTTTAAAAAGTGGTTATTCAACATGAGGCCCGATCCAAATGACATTTTGAATCATTTTTGGTAGTCCAAAAAATCAATTTTCTGATGAAAAACGATGACCCCGGACCAGTCGAACGTTGAAAAAATGGTCAATATTGATGAAATTTTAACATTTAATCTTTTGACTTTAAATGACGGTTGGATGTGAGTTATTACTTTTTCAACTAAAATAAGTGTGTTTAAAGTCATTTCTGTGCCTGAAATTGGTCAAAATTGAAGATTTTGAGTAAGCAAAACTCTGTAAAAATGGCAGTTTTGGTCACTGTGAGGGTTTAAAAAGTGGTTATTCAACATGAGGCCCGATCCAAATGACATTTTGAATCATTTTTGGTAGAGTCCAAAAAATCAATTTTCTGATGAAAAACGATGACCCCGGACCAGTCGAACGTTGCAAAAATGGTCATGATTGATGAAATTTTAATATTTAATCTTTTGACTTTAAATGACGGTTGGATGTGAGTTATGACTTTTTCAACTAAAATAAGTGTGTTTAAAGTCATTTCTGTGCCTGAAATTGGTCTAAATTGAAGATTTTGAGTAAGCAAAACTCTGTAAAAATGGCAATTTTGGTCACTGTGAGGGTTTAAAAAGTTGTTATTCAACATGAGGCCCGATCCAAATGACATTTTGAATCATTTTTGGTAGAGTTCAAAAAATCAATTTTCTGATGAAAAACGATGACCCCGGACGAGTCGAACGTTGAAAAAATGGTCAATATTGATGAAATTTTAATATTTAATCTTTTGACTTTAAATGACGGTTGGATGTGAGTTATTACTTTTTCAACTAAAATAAGTGTGTTTAAAGTCATTTCTGTGCCTGAAATTGGTCAAAATTGAAGATTTTGAGTAAGCAAAACTCTGTAAAAATTGCAGTTTTGGTCACTGTGAGGGTTTAAAAAGTGGTTATTCAACACGAGGCCCGATCCAAATGACATTTTGAATCATTTTTGGTAGAGTCCAAAAAATCAATTTTCTGATGAAAAACGATGACCCCGGACCAGTCGAACGTTGAAAAAATGGTCAATATTGATGAAATTTTAACATTTAATCTTTTGACTTTAAATGACGGTTGGATGTGAGTTATTACTTTTTCAACTAAAATAAGTGTGTTTAAAGTCATTTCTGTGCCTGAAATTGGTCAAAATTGAAGATTTTGAGTAAGCAAAACTCTGTAAAAATGGCAGTTTTGGTCACTGTGAGGGTTTAAAAAGTGGTTATTCAACATGAGGCCTGATCCAAATGACATTTTGAACCATTTTTGGTAGAGTCCAAAAAATCCATTTTCTGATGAAAAACGATGACCCCGGACCAGTCGAACGTTGAAAAAATGGTCAATATTGATGAAATTTTAACATTTAATCTTTTGACTTTAAATGACGGTTGGATGTGAGTTATTACTTTTTCAACTAAAATAAGTGTGTTTAAAGTCATTTTTGTGCCTGAAATTGGTCAAAATTGAAGATTTTGAGTAAGCAAAACTCTGTAAAAATGGCAATTTTGGTCACTGTGAGGGTTTAAAAAGTGGTTATTCAACATGAGGCCCGATCCAAATGACATTTTGAATCATTTTTGGTAGAGTCCAAAAAATCAATTTTCTGATGAAGAACGATGACCCCGGACCAGTCGAACGTTGAAAAAATGGTCAATATTGATGAAATTTTAATATTTAATCTTTTGACTTTAAATGACGGTTGGATGTGAGTTATTACTTTTTCAACTAAAATAAGTGTGTTTAAAGTCATTTCTGTGCCTGAAATTGGTCAAAATTGAAGATTTTGAGTAAGCAAAACTCTGTAAAAATGGCAGTTTTGGTCACTGTGAGGGTTTAAAAAGTGGTTATTCAACATGAGGCCCGATCCAAATGACATTTTGAATCATTTTTGGTAGAGTCCAAAAAATCAATTTTCTGATGAAAAACGATGACCCCGGACCAGTCGAACGTTGAAAAAATGGTCAATATTGATGAAATTTTAACATTTAAACTTTTGACTTTAAATGACGGTTGGATGTGAGTTATTACTTTTTCAACTAAAATAAGTGTGTTTAAAGTCATTTCTGTGCCTGAAATTGGTCAAAATTGAAGATTTTGAGTAAGCAAAACTCTGTAAAAATGGCAGTTTTGGTCACTGTGAGGGTTTAAAAAGTGGTTATTCAACATGAGGCCTGATCCAAATGACATTTTGAATCATTTTTGGTAGAGTCCAAAAAATCAATTTTCTGATGAAAAACGATGACCCCGGACCAGTCGAACGTTGAAAAAATGGTCAATATTGATGAAATTTTAACATTTAATCTTTTGACTTTAAATGACGGTTGGATGTGAGTTATTACTTTTTCAACTAAAATAAGTGTGTTTAAAGTCATTTCTGTGCCTGAAATTGGTCAAAATTGAAGATTTTGAGTAAGCAAAACTCTGTAAAAATGGCAGTTTTGGTCACTGTGAGGGTTTAAAAAGTGGTTATTCAACATGAGGCCCGATCCAAATGACATTTTGAATCATTTTTGGTAGAGTCCAAAAAATCAATTTTCTGATGAAAAACGATGACCCCGGACCAGTCGAACGTTGAAAAAATGGTCAATATTGATGAAATTTTAACATTTAATCTTTTGACTTTAAATGACGGTTGGATGTTAATTATTACTTTTTCAACTAAAATAAGTGTGTTTAAAGTCATTTCTGTGCCTGAAATTGGTCAAAATTGAAGATTTTGAGTAAGCAAAACTCTGTAAAAATGGCAGTTTTGGTCACTGTGAGGGTTTAAAAAGTGGTTATTCAACATGAGGCCTGATCCAAATGACATTTTGAATCATTTTTGGTAGAGTCCAAAAAATCCATTTTCTGATGAAAAACGATGACCCCGGACCAGTCGAACGTTGAAAAAATGGTCAATATTGATGAAATTTTAACATTTAATCTTTTGACTTTAAATGACGGTTGGATGTGAGTTATTACTTTTTCAACTAAAATAAGTGTGTTTAAAGTCATTCATGTCCCTGAAATTGGTCAAAATTGAAGATTTTGAGTAAGCAAAACTCTGTAAAAATGGCAATTTTGGTCACTGTGAGGGTTTAAAAAGTGGTTATTCAACATGAGGCCCGATCCAAATGACATTTTGAATCATTTTTGGTAGAGTCCAAAAAATCCATTTTCTGATGAAAAACGATGACCACGGACCAGTCGAACGTTGAAAAAATGGTCAATATTGATGAAATTTTAACATTTAATCTTTTGACTTTAAATGACGGTTGGATGTGAGTTATTACTTTTTCAACTAAAATAAGTGTGTTTAAAGTCATTTCTAGGCCTGAAATTGGTCAAAATTGAAGATTTTGAGTAAGCAAAACTCTGTAAAAATGGCAATTTTGGTCACTGTGAGGGTTTAAAAAGTGGTTATTCAACATGAGGCCCGATCCAAATGACATTTTGAATCATTTTTGGTAGTCCAAAAAATCAATTTTCTGATGAAAAACGATGACCCCGGACCAGTCGAACGTTGAAAAAATGGTCAATATTGATGAAATTTTAACATTTAATCTTTTGACTTTAAATGACGGTTGGATGTGAGTTATTACTTTTTCAACTAAAATAAGTGTGTTTAAAGTCATTTCTGTGCCTGAAATTGGTCAAAATTGAAGATTTTGAGTAAGCAAAACTCTGTAAAAATGGCAGTTTTGGTCACTGTGAGGGTTTAAAAAGTGGTTATTCAACATGAGGCCCGATCCAAATGACATTTTGAATCATTTTTGGTAGAGTCCAAAAAATCAATTTTCTGATGAAAAACGATGACCCCGGACCAGTCGAACGTTGAAAAAATGGTCAATATTGATGAAATTTTAACATTTAATCTTTTGACTTTAAATGACGGTTGGATGTTAATTATTACTTTTTCAACTAAAATAAGTGTGTTTAAAGTCATTTCTGTGCCTGAAATTGGTCAAAATTGAAGATTTTGAGTAAGCAAAACTCTGTAAAAATGGCAGTTTTGGTCACTGTGAGGGTTTAAAAAGTGGTTATTCAACATGAGGCCTGATCCAAATGACATTTTGAATCATTTTTGGTAGAGTCCAAAAAATCCATTTTCTGATGAAAAACGATGACCCCGGACCAGTCGAACGTTGAAAAAATGGTCAATATTGATGAAATTTTAACATTTAATCTTTTGACTTTAAATGACGGTTGGATGTGAGTTATTACTTTTTCAACTAAAATAAGTGTGTTTAAAGTCATTCATGTCCCTGAAATTGGTCAAAATTGAAGATTTTGAGTAAGCAAAACTCTGTAAAAATGGCAATTTTGGTCACTGTGAGGGTTTAAAAAGTGGTTATTCAACATGAGGCCCGATCCAAATGACATTTTGAATCATTTTTGGTAGAGTCCAAAAAATCCATTTTCTGATGAAAAACGATGACCACGGACCAGTCGAACGTTGAAAAAATGGTCAATATTGATGAAATTTTAACATTTAATCTTTTGACTTTAAATGACGGTTGGATGTGAGTTATTACTTTTTCAACTAAAATAAGTGTGTTTAAAGTCATTTCTAGGCCTGAAATTGGTCAAAATTGAAGATTTTGAGTAAGCAAAACTCTGTAAAAATGGCAATTTTGGTCACTGTGAGGGTTTAAAAAGTGGTTATTCAACATGAGGCCCGATCCAAATGACATTTTGAATCATTTTTGGTAGTCCAAAAAATCAATTTTCTGATGAAAAACGATGACCCCGGACCAGTCGAACGTTGAAAAAATGGTCAATATTGATGAAATTTTAACATTTAATCTTTTGACTTTAAATGACGGTTGGATGTTAATTATTACTTTTTCAACTAAAATAAGTGTGTTTAAAGTCATTTCTGTGCCTGAAATTGGTCAAAATTGAAGATTTTGAGTAAGCAAAACTCTGTAAAAATGGCAGTTTTGGTCACTGTGAGGGTTTAAAAAGTGGTTATTCAACATGAGGCCTGATCCAAATGACATTTTGAATCATTTTTGGTAGAGTCCAAAAAATCCATTTTCTGATGAAAAACGATGACCCCGGACCAGTCGAACGTTGAAAAAATGGTCAATATTGATGAAATTTTAACATTTAATCTTTTGACTTTAAATGACGGTTGGATGTGAGTTATTACTTTTTCAACTAAAATAAGTGTGTTTAAAGTCATTCATGTCCCTGAAATTGGTCAAAATTGAAGATTTTGAGTAAGCAAAACTCTGTAAAAATGGCAATTTTGGTCACTGTGAGGGTTTAAAAAGTGGTTATTCAACATGAGGCCCGATCCAAATGACATTTTGAATCATTTTTGGTAGAGTCCAAAAAATCCATTTTCTGATGAAAAACGATGACCACGGACCAGTCGAACGTTGAAAAAATGGTCAATATTGATGAAATTTTAACATTTAATCTTTTGACTTTAAATGACGGTTGGATGTGAGTTATTACTTTTTCAACTAAAATAAGTGTGTTTAAAGTCATTTCTAGGCCTGAAATTGGTCAAAATTGAAGATTTTGAGTAAGCAAAACTCTGTAAAAATGGCAATTTTGGTCACTGTGAGGGTTTAAAAAGTGGTTATTCAACATGAGGCCCGATCCAAATGACATTTTGAATCATTTTTGGTAGTCCAAAAAATCAATTTTCTGATGAAAAACGATGACCCCGGACCAGTCGAACGTTGAAAAAATGGTCAATATTGATGAAATTTTAACATTTAATCTTTTGACTTTAAATGACGGTTGGATGTGAGTTATTACTTTTTCAACTAAAATAAGTGTGTTTAAAGTCATTTCTGTGCCTGAAATTGGTCAAAATTGAAGATTTTGAGTAAGCAAAACTCTGTAAAAATGGCAGTTTTGGTCACTGTGAGGGTTTAAAAAGTGGTTATTCAACATGAGGCCCGATCCAAATGACATTTTGAATCATTTTTGGTAGAGTCCAAAAAATCAATTTTCTGATGAAAAACGATGACCCCGGACCAGTCGAACGTTGCAAAAATGGTCATGATTGATGAAATTTTAATATTTAATCTTTTGACTTTAAATGACGGTTGGATGTGAGTTATGACTTTTTCAACTAAAATAAGTGTGTTTAAAGTCATTTCTGTGCCTGAAATTGGTCTAAATTGAAGATTTTGAGTAAGCAAAACTCTGTAAAAATGGCAATTTTGGTCACTGTGAGGGTTTAAAAAGTTGTTATTCAACATGAGGCCCGATCCAAATGACATTTTGAATCATTTTTGGTAGAGTTCAAAAAATCAATTTTCTGATGAAAAACGATGACCCCGGACGAGTCGAACGTTGAAAAAATGGTCAATATTGATGAAATTTTAATATTTAATCTTTTGACTTTAAATGACGGTTGGATGTGAGTTATTACTTTTTCAACTAAAATAAGTGTGTTTAAAGTCATTTCTGTGCCTGAAATTGGTCAAAATTGAAGATTTTGAGTAAGCAAAACTCTGTAAAAATTGCAGTTTTGGTCACTGTGAGGGTTTAAAAAGTGGTTATTCAACACGAGGCCCGATCCAAATGACATTTTGAATCATTTTTGGTAGAGTCCAAAAAATCAATTTTCTGATGAAAAACGATGACCCCGGACCAGTCGAACGTTGAAAAAATGGTCAATATTGATGAAATTTTAACATTTAATCTTTTGACTTTAAATGACGGTTGGATGTGAGTTATTACTTTTTCAACTAAAATAAGTGTGTTTAAAGTCATTTCTGTGCCTGAAATTGGTCAAAATTGAAGATTTTGAGTAAGCAAAACTCTGTAAAAATGGCAGTTTTGGTCACTGTGAGGGTTTAAAAAGTGGTTATTCAACATGAGGCCTGATCCAAATGACATTTTGAACCATTTTTGGTAGAGTCCAAAAAATCCATTTTCTGATGAAAAACGATGACCCCGGACCAGTCGAACGTTGAAAAAATGGTCAATATTGATGAAATTTTAACATTTAATCTTTTGACTTTAAATGACGGTTGGATGTGAGTTATTACTTTTTCAACTAAAATAAGTGTGTTTAAAGTCATTTTTGTGCCTGAAATTGGTCAAAATTGAAGATTTTGAGTAAGCAAAACTCTGTAAAAATGGCAATTTTGGTCACTGTGAGGGTTTAAAAAGTGGTTATTCAACATGAGGCCCGATCCAAATGACATTTTGAATCATTTTTGGTAGTCCAAAAAATCAATTTTCTGATGAAAAACGATGACCCCGGACCAGTCGAACGTTGAAAAAATGGTCAATATTGATGAAATTTTAACATTTAATCTTTTGACTTTAAATGACGGTTGGATGTGAGTTATTACTTTTTCAACTAAAATAAGTGTGTTTAAAGTCATTTCTGTGCCTGAAATTGGTCAAAATTGAAGATTTTGAGTAAGCAAAACTCTGTAAAAATGGCAGTTTTGGTCACTGTGAGGGTTTAAAAAGTGGTTATTCAACATGAGGCCCGATCCAAATGACATTTTGAATCATTTTTGGTAGAGTCCAAAAAATCAATTTTCTGATGAAAAACGATGACCCCGGACCAGTCGAACGTTGCAAAAATGGTCATGATTGATGAAATTTTAATATTTAATCTTTTGACTTTAAATGACGGTTGGATGTGAGTTATGACTTTTTCAACTAAAATAAGTGTGTTTAAAGTCATTTCTGTGCCTGAAATTGGTCTAAATTGAAGATTTTGAGTAAGCAAAACTCTGTAAAAATGGCAATTTTGGTCACTGTGAGGGTTTAAAAAGTTGTTATTCAACATGAGGCCCGATCCAAATGACATTTTGAATCATTTTTGGTAGAGTTCAAAAAATCAATTTTCTGATGAAAAACGATGACCCCGGACGAGTCGAACGTTGAAAAAATGGTCAATATTGATGAAATTTTAATATTTAATCTTTTGACTTTAAATGACGGTTGGATGTGAGTTATTACTTTTTCAACTAAAATAAGTGTGTTTAAAGTCATTTCTGTGCCTGAAATTGGTCAAAATTGAAGATTTTGAGTAAGCAAAACTCTGTAAAAATTGCAGTTTTGGTCACTGTGAGGGTTTAAAAAGTGGTTATTCAACACGAGGCCCGATCCAAATGACATTTTGAATCATTTTTGGTAGAGTCCAAAAAATCAATTTTCTGATGAAAAACGATGACCCCGGACCAGTCGAACGTTGAAAAAATGGTCAATATTGATGAAATTTTAACATTTAATCTTTTGACTTTAAATGACGGTTGGATGTGAGTTATTACTTTTTCAACTAAAATAAGTGTGTTTAAAGTCATTTCTGTGCCTGAAATTGGTCAAAATTGAAGATTTTGAGTAAGCAAAACTCTGTAAAAATGGCAGTTTTGGTCACTGTGAGGGTTTAAAAAGTGGTTATTCAACATGAGGCCTGATCCAAATGACATTTTGAACCATTTTTGGTAGAGTCCAAAAAATCCATTTTCTGATGAAAAACGATGACCCCGGACCAGTCGAACGTTGAAAAAATGGTCAATATTGATGAAATTTTAACATTTAATCTTTTGACTTTAAATGACGGTTGGATGTGAGTTATTACTTTTTCAACTAAAATAAGTGTGTTTAAAGTCATTTTTGTGCCTGAAATTGGTCAAAATTGAAGATTTTGAGTAAGCAAAACTCTGTAAAAATGGCAATTTTGGTCACTGTGAGGGTTTAAAAAGTGGTTATTCAACATGAGGCCCGATCCAAATGACATTTTGAATCATTTTTGGTAGAGTCCAAAAAATCAATTTTCTGATGAAGAACGATGACCCCGGACCAGTCGAACGTTGAAAAAATGGTCAATATTGATGAAATTTTAATATTTAATCTTTTGACTTTAAATGACGGTTGGATGTGAGTTATTACTTTTTCAACTAAAATAAGTGTGTTTAAAGTCATTTCTGTGCCTGAAATTGGTCAAAATTGAAGATTTTGAGTAAGCAAAACTCTGTAAAAATGGCAGTTTTGGTCACTGTGAGGGTTTAAAAAGTGGTTATTCAACATGAGGCCCGATCCAAATGACATTTTGAATCATTTTTGGTAGAGTCCAAAAAATCAATTTTCTGATGAAAAACGATGACCCCGGACCAGTCGAACGTTGAAAAAATGGTCAATATTGATGAAATTTTAACATTTAAACTTTTGACTTTAAATGACGGTTGGATGTGAGTTATTACTTTTTCAACTAAAATAAGTGTGTTTAAAGTCATTTCTGTGCCTGAAATTGGTCAAAATTGAAGATTTTGAGTAAGCAAAACTCTGTAAAAATGGCAGTTTTGGTCACTGTGAGGGTTTAAAAAGTGGTTATTCAACATGAGGCCTGATCCAAATGACATTTTGAATCATTTTTGGTAGAGTCCAAAAAATCCATTTTCTGATGAAAAACGATGACCCCGGACCAGTCGAACGTTGAAAAAATGGTCAATATTGATGAAATTTTAACATTTAATCTTTTGACTTTAAATGACGGTTGGATGTGAGTTATTACTTTTTCAACTAAAATAAGTGTGTTTAAAGTCATTTCTGTGCCTGAAATTGGTCAAAATTGAAGATTTTGAGTAAGCAAAACTCTGTAAAAATGGCAGTTTTGGTCACTGTGAGGGTTTAAAAAGTGGTTATTCAACATGAGGCCCGATCCAAATGACATTTTGAATCATTTTTGGTAGAGTCCAAAAAATCAATTTTCTGATGAAAAACGATGACCCCGGACCAGTCGAACGTTGAAAAAATGGTCAATATTGATAAAATTTTAACATTTAATCTTTTGACTTTAAATGACGGTTGGATGTGAGTTATTACTTTTTCAACTAAAATAAGTGTGTTTAAAGTCATTTCTGTGCCTGAAATTGGTCAAAATTGAAGATTTTGAGTAAGCAAAACTCTGTAAAAATGGCAGTTTTGGTCACTGTGAGGGTTTAAAAAGTGGTTATTCAACATGAGGCCCGATCCAAATGACATTTTGAATCATTTTTGGTAGAGTCCAAAAAATCAATTTTCTGATGAAGAACGATGACCCCGGACCAGTCGAACGTTGAAAAAATGGTCAATATTGATGAAATTTTAATATTTAATCTTTTGACTTTAAATGACGGTTGGATGTGAGTTATTACTTTTTCAACTAAAATAAGTGTGTTTAAAGTCATTTCTGTGCCTGAAATTGGTCAAAATTGAAGATTTTGAGTAAGCAAAACTCTGTAAAAATGGCAGTTTTGGTCACTGTGAGGGTTTAAAAAGTGGTTATTCAACATGAGGCCCGATCCAAATGACATTTTGAATCATTTTTGGTAGAGTCCAAAAATTCAATTTTCTGATGAAAAACGATGACCCCGGACCAGTCGAACGTTGAAAAAATGGTCAATATTGATAAAATTTTAACATTTAATCTTTTGACTTTAAATGACGGTTGGATGTGAGTTATTACTTTTTCAACTAAAATAAGTGTGTTTAAAGTCATTTCTGTGCCTGAAATTGGTCTAAATTGAAGATTTTGAGTAAGCAAAACTCTGTAAAAATGGCAATTTTGGTCACTGTGAGGGTTTAAAAAGTTGTTATTCAACATGAGGCCCGATCCAAATGACATTTTGAATCATTTTTGGTAGAGTCCAAAAAATCAATTTTCTGATGAAAAACGATGACCCCGGACCAGTCGAACGTTGAAAAAATGGTCAATATTGATGAAATTTTAACATTTAATCTTTTGACTTTAAATGACGGTTGGATGTTAATTATTACTTTTTCAACTAAAATAAGTGTGTTTAAAGTCATTTCTGTGCCTGAAATTGGTCAAAATTGAAGATTTTGAGTAAGCAAAACTCTGTAAAAATGGCAGTTTTGGTCACTGTGAGGGTTTAAAAAGTGGTTATTCAACATGAGGCCTGATCCAAATGACATTTTGAATCATTTTTGGTAGAGTCCAAAAAATCCATTTTCTGATGAAAAACGATGACCCCGGACCAGTCGAACGTTGAAAAAATGGTCAATATTGATGAAATTTTAACATTTAATCTTTTGACTTTAAATGACGGTTGGATGTGAGTTATTACTTTTTCAACTAAAATAAGTGTGTTTAAAGTCATTCATGTCCCTGAAATTGGTCAAAATTGAAGATTTTGAGTAAGCAAAACTCTGTAAAAATGGCAATTTTGGTCACTGTGAGGGTTTAAAAAGTGGTTATTCAACATGAGGCCCGATCCAAATGACATTTTGAATCATTTTTGGTAGAGTCCAAAAAATCCATTTTCTGATGAAAAACGATGACCACGGACCAGTCGAACGTTGAAAAAATGGTCAATATTGATGAAATTTTAACATTTAATCTTTTGACTTTAAATGACGGTTGGATGTGAGTTATTACTTTTTCAACTAAAATAAGTGTGTTTAAAGTCATTTCTAGGCCTGAAATTGGTCAAAATTGAAGATTTTGAGTAAGCAAAACTCTGTAAAAATGGCAATTTTGGTCACTGTGAGGGTTTAAAAAGTGGTTATTCAACATGAGGCCCGATCCAAATGACATTTTGAATCATTTTTGGTAGTCCAAAAAATCAATTTTCTGATGAAAAACGATGACCCCGGACCAGTCGAACGTTGAAAAAATGGTCAATATTGATGAAATTTTAACATTTAATCTTTTGACTTTAAATGACGGTTGGATGTGAGTTATTACTTTTTCAACTAAAATAAGTGTGTTTAAAGTCATTTCTGTGCCTGAAATTGGTCAAAATTGAAGATTTTGAGTAAGCAAAACTCTGTAAAAATGGCAGTTTTGGTCACTGTGAGGGTTTAAAAAGTGGTTATTCAACATGAGGCCCGATCCAAATGACATTTTGAATCATTTTTGGTAGAGTCCAAAAAATCAATTTTCTGATGAAAAACGATGACCCCGGACCAGTCGAACGTTGAAAAAATGGTCAATATTGATGAAATTTTAACATTTAATCTTTTGACTTTAAATGACGGTTGGATGTTAATTATTACTTTTTCAACTAAAATAAGTGTGTTTAAAGTCATTTCTGTGCCTGAAATTGGTCAAAATTGAAGATTTTGAGTAAGCAAAACTCTGTAAAAATGGCAGTTTTGGTCACTGTGAGGGTTTAAAAAGTGGTTATTCAACATGAGGCCTGATCCAAATGACATTTTGAATCATTTTTGGTAGAGTCCAAAAAATCCATTTTCTGATGAAAAACGATGACCCCGGACCAGTCGAACGTTGAAAAAATGGTCAATATTGATGAAATTTTAACATTTAATCTTTTGACTTTAAATGACGGTTGGATGTGAGTTATTACTTTTTCAACTAAAATAAGTGTGTTTAAAGTCATTCATGTCCCTGAAATTGGTCAAAATTGAAGATTTTGAGTAAGCAAAACTCTGTAAAAATGGCAATTTTGGTCACTGTGAGGGTTTAAAAAGTGGTTATTCAACATGAGGCCCGATCCAAATGACATTTTGAATCATTTTTGGTAGAGTCCAAAAAATCCATTTTCTGATGAAAAACGATGACCACGGACCAGTCGAACGTTGAAAAAATGGTCAATATTGATGAAATTTTAACATTTAATCTTTTGACTTTAAATGACGGTTGGATGTGAGTTATTACTTTTTCAACTAAAATAAGTGTGTTTAAAGTCATTTCTAGGCCTGAAATTGGTCAAAATTGAAGATTTTGAGTAAGCAAAACTCTGTAAAAATGGCAATTTTGGTCACTGTGAGGGTTTAAAAAGTGGTTATTCAACATGAGGCCCGATCCAAATGACATTTTGAATCATTTTTGGTAGTCCAAAAAATCAATTTTCTGATGAAAAACGATGACCCCGGACCAGTCGAACGTTGAAAAAATGGTCAATATTGATGAAATTTTAACATTTAATCTTTTGACTTTAAATGACGGTTGGATGTGAGTTATTACTTTTTCAACTAAAATAAGTGTGTTTAAAGTCATTTCTGTGCCTGAAATTGGTCAAAATTGAAGATTTTGAGTAAGCAAAACTCTGTAAAAATGGCAGTTTTGGTCACTGTGAGGGTTTAAAAAGTGGTTATTCAACATGAGGCCCGATCCAAATGACATTTTGAATCATTTTTGGTAGAGTCCAAAAAATCAATTTTCTGATGAAAAACGATGACCCCGGACCAGTCGAACGTTGAAAAAATGGTCAATATTGATGAAATTTTAACATTTAATCTTTTGACTTTAAATGACGGTTGGATGTTAATTATTACTTTTTCAACTAAAATAAGTGTGTTTAAAGTCATTTCTGTGCCTGAAATTGGTCAAAATTGAAGATTTTGAGTAAGCAAAACTCTGTAAAAATGGCAGTTTTGGTCACTGTGAGGGTTTAAAAAGTGGTTATTCAACATGAGGCCTGATCCAAATGACATTTTGAATCATTTTTGGTAGAGTCCAAAAAATCCATTTTCTGATGAAAAACGATGACCCCGGACCAGTCGAACGTTGAAAAAATGGTCAATATTGATGAAATTTTAACATTTAATCTTTTGACTTTAAATGACGGTTGGATGTGAGTTATTACTTTTTCAACTAAAATAAGTGTGTTTAAAGTCATTCATGTCCCTGAAATTGGTCAAAATTGAAGATTTTGAGTAAGCAAAACTCTGTAAAAATGGCAATTTTGGTCACTGTGAGGGTTTAAAAAGTGGTTATTCAACATGAGGCCCGATCCAAATGACATTTTGAATCATTTTTGGTAGAGTCCAAAAAATCCATTTTCTGATGAAAAACGATGACCACGGACCAGTCGAACGTTGAAAAAATGGTCAATATTGATGAAATTTTAACATTTAATCTTTTGACTTTAAATGACGGTTGGATGTGAGTTATTACTTTTTCAACTAAAATAAGTGTGTTTAAAGTCATTTCTAGGCCTGAAATTGGTCAAAATTGAAGATTTTGAGTAAGCAAAACTCTGTAAAAATGGCAATTTTGGTCACTGTGAGGGTTTAAAAAGTGGTTATTCAACATGAGGCCCGATCCAAATGACATTTTGAATCATTTTTGGTAGTCCAAAAAATCAATTTTCTGATGAAAAACGATGACCCCGGACCAGTCGAACGTTGAAAAAATGGTCAATATTGATGAAATTTTAACATTTAATCTTTTGACTTTAAATGACGGTTGGATGTTAATTATTACTTTTTCAACTAAAATAAGTGTGTTTAAAGTCATTTCTGTGCCTGAAATTGGTCAAAATTGAAGATTTTGAGTAAGCAAAACTCTGTAAAAATGGCAGTTTTGGTCACTGTGAGGGTTTAAAAAGTGGTTATTCAACATGAGGCCTGATCCAAATGACATTTTGAATCATTTTTGGTAGAGTCCAAAAAATCCATTTTCTGATGAAAAACGATGACCCCGGACCAGTCGAACGTTGAAAAAATGGTCAATATTGATGAAATTTTAACATTTAATCTTTTGACTTTAAATGACGGTTGGATGTGAGTTATTACTTTTTCAACTAAAATAAGTGTGTTTAAAGTCATTCATGTCCCTGAAATTGGTCAAAATTGAAGATTTTGAGTAAGCAAAACTCTGTAAAAATGGCAATTTTGGTCACTGTGAGGGTTTAAAAAGTGGTTATTCAACATGAGGCCCGATCCAAATGACATTTTGAATCATTTTTGGTAGAGTCCAAAAAATCCATTTTCTGATGAAAAACGATGACCACGGACCAGTCGAACGTTGAAAAAATGGTCAATATTGATGAAATTTTAACATTTAATCTTTTGACTTTAAATGACGGTTGGATGTGAGTTATTACTTTTTCAACTAAAATAAGTGTGTTTAAAGTCATTTCTAGGCCTGAAATTGGTCAAAATTGAAGATTTTGAGTAAGCAAAACTCTGTAAAAATGGCAATTTTGGTCACTGTGAGGGTTTAAAAAGTGGTTATTCAACATGAGGCCCGATCCAAATGACATTTTGAATCATTTTTGGTAGTCCAAAAAATCAATTTTCTGATGAAAAACGATGACCCCGGACCAGTCGAACGTTGAAAAAATGGTCAATATTGATGAAATTTTAACATTTAATCTTTTGACTTTAAATGACGGTTGGATGTGAGTTATTACTTTTTCAACTAAAATAAGTGTGTTTAAAGTCATTTCTGTGCCTGAAATTGGTCAAAATTGAAGATTTTGAGTAAGCAAAACTCTGTAAAAATGGCAGTTTTGGTCACTGTGAGGGTTTAAAAAGTGGTTATTCAACATGAGGCCCGATCCAAATGACATTTTGAATCATTTTTGGTAGAGTCCAAAAAATCAATTTTCTGATGAAAAACGATGACCCCGGACCAGTCGAACGTTGCAAAAATGGTCATGATTGATGAAATTTTAATATTTAATCTTTTGACTTTAAATGACGGTTGGATGTGAGTTATGACTTTTTCAACTAAAATAAGTGTGTTTAAAGTCATTTCTGTGCCTGAAATTGGTCTAAATTGAAGATTTTGAGTAAGCAAAACTCTGTAAAAATGGCAATTTTGGTCACTGTGAGGGTTTAAAAAGTTGTTATTCAACATGAGGCCCGATCCAAATGACATTTTGAATCATTTTTGGTAGAGTTCAAAAAATCAATTTTCTGATGAAAAACGATGACCCCGGACGAGTCGAACGTTGAAAAAATGGTCAATATTGATGAAATTTTAATATTTAATCTTTTGACTTTAAATGACGGTTGGATGTGAGTTATTACTTTTTCAACTAAAATAAGTGTGTTTAAAGTCATTTCTGTGCCTGAAATTGGTCAAAATTGAAGATTTTGAGTAAGCAAAACTCTGTAAAAATTGCAGTTTTGGTCACTGTGAGGGTTTAAAAAGTGGTTATTCAACACGAGGCCCGATCCAAATGACATTTTGAATCATTTTTGGTAGAGTCCAAAAAATCAATTTTCTGATGAAAAACGATGACCCCGGACCAGTCGAACGTTGAAAAAATGGTCAATATTGATGAAATTTTAACATTTAATCTTTTGACTTTAAATGACGGTTGGATGTGAGTTATTACTTTTTCAACTAAAATAAGTGTGTTTAAAGTCATTTCTGTGCCTGAAATTGGTCAAAATTGAAGATTTTGAGTAAGCAAAACTCTGTAAAAATGGCAGTTTTGGTCACTGTGAGGGTTTAAAAAGTGGTTATTCAACATGAGGCCTGATCCAAATGACATTTTGAACCATTTTTGGTAGAGTCCAAAAAATCCATTTTCTGATGAAAAACGATGACCCCGGACCAGTCGAACGTTGAAAAAATGGTCAATATTGATGAAATTTTAACATTTAATCTTTTGACTTTAAATGACGGTTGGATGTGAGTTATTACTTTTTCAACTAAAATAAGTGTGTTTAAAGTCATTTTTGTGCCTGAAATTGGTCAAAATTGAAGATTTTGAGTAAGCAAAACTCTGTAAAAATGGCAATTTTGGTCACTGTGAGGGTTTAAAAAGTGGTTATTCAACATGAGGCCCGATCCAAATGACATTTTGAATCATTTTTGGTAGTCCAAAAAATCAATTTTCTGATGAAAAACGATGACCCCGGACCAGTCGAACGTTGAAAAAATGGTCAATATTGATGAAATTTTAACATTTAATCTTTTGACTTTAAATGACGGTTGGATGTGAGTTATTACTTTTTCAACTAAAATAAGTGTGTTTAAAGTCATTTCTGTGCCTGAAATTGGTCAAAATTGAAGATTTTGAGTAAGCAAAACTCTGTAAAAATGGCAGTTTTGGTCACTGTGAGGGTTTAAAAAGTGGTTATTCAACATGAGGCCCGATCCAAATGACATTTTGAATCATTTTTGGTAGAGTCCAAAAAATCAATTTTCTGATGAAAAACGATGACCCCGGACCAGTCGAACGTTGCAAAAATGGTCATGATTGATGAAATTTTAATATTTAATCTTTTGACTTTAAATGACGGTTGGATGTGAGTTATGACTTTTTCAACTAAAATAAGTGTGTTTAAAGTCATTTCTGTGCCTGAAATTGGTCTAAATTGAAGATTTTGAGTAAGCAAAACTCTGTAAAAATGGCAATTTTGGTCACTGTGAGGGTTTAAAAAGTTGTTATTCAACATGAGGCCCGATCCAAATGACATTTTGAATCATTTTTGGTAGAGTTCAAAAAATCAATTTTCTGATGAAAAACGATGACCCCGGACGAGTCGAACGTTGAAAAAATGGTCAATATTGATGAAATTTTAATATTTAATCTTTTGACTTTAAATGACGGTTGGATGTGAGTTATTACTTTTTCAACTAAAATAAGTGTGTTTAAAGTCATTTCTGTGCCTGAAATTGGTCAAAATTGAAGATTTTGAGTAAGCAAAACTCTGTAAAAATTGCAGTTTTGGTCACTGTGAGGGTTTAAAAAGTGGTTATTCAACACGAGGCCCGATCCAAATGACATTTTGAATCATTTTTGGTAGAGTCCAAAAAATCAATTTTCTGATGAAAAACGATGACCCCGGACCAGTCGAACGTTGAAAAAATGGTCAATATTGATGAAATTTTAACATTTAATCTTTTGACTTTAAATGACGGTTGGATGTGAGTTATTACTTTTTCAACTAAAATAAGTGTGTTTAAAGTCATTTCTGTGCCTGAAATTGGTCAAAATTGAAGATTTTGAGTAAGCAAAACTCTGTAAAAATGGCAGTTTTGGTCACTGTGAGGGTTTAAAAAGTGGTTATTCAACATGAGGCCTGATCCAAATGACATTTTGAACCATTTTTGGTAGAGTCCAAAAAATCCATTTTCTGATGAAAAACGATGACCCCGGACCAGTCGAACGTTGAAAAAATGGTCAATATTGATGAAATTTTAACATTTAATCTTTTGACTTTAAATGACGGTTGGATGTGAGTTATTACTTTTTCAACTAAAATAAGTGTGTTTAAAGTCATTTTTGTGCCTGAAATTGGTCAAAATTGAAGATTTTGAGTAAGCAAAACTCTGTAAAAATGGCAATTTTGGTCACTGTGAGGGTTTAAAAAGTGGTTATTCAACATGAGGCCCGATCCAAATGACATTTTGAATCATTTTTGGTAGAGTCCAAAAAATCAATTTTCTGATGAAGAACGATGACCCCGGACCAGTCGAACGTTGAAAAAATGGTCAATATTGATGAAATTTTAATATTTAATCTTTTGACTTTAAATGACGGTTGGATGTGAGTTATTACTTTTTCAACTAAAATAAGTGTGTTTAAAGTCATTTCTGTGCCTGAAATTGGTCAAAATTGAAGATTTTGAGTAAGCAAAACTCTGTAAAAATGGCAGTTTTGGTCACTGTGAGGGTTTAAAAAGTGGTTATTCAACATGAGGCCCGATCCAAATGACATTTTGAATCATTTTTGGTAGAGTCCAAAAAATCAATTTTCTGATGAAAAACGATGACCCCGGACCAGTCGAACGTTGAAAAAATGGTCAATATTGATGAAATTTTAACATTTAAACTTTTGACTTTAAATGACGGTTGGATGTGAGTTATTACTTTTTCAACTAAAATAAGTGTGTTTAAAGTCATTTCTGTGCCTGAAATTGGTCAAAATTGAAGATTTTGAGTAAGCAAAACTCTGTAAAAATGGCAGTTTTGGTCACTGTGAGGGTTTAAAAAGTGGTTATTCAACATGAGGCCTGATCCAAATGACATTTTGAATCATTTTTGGTAGAGTCCAAAAAATCCATTTTCTGATGAAAAACGATGACCCCGGACCAGTCGAACGTTGAAAAAATGGTCAATATTGATGAAATTTTAACATTTAATCTTTTGACTTTAAATGACGGTTGGATGTGAGTTATTACTTTTTCAACTAAAATAAGTGTGTTTAAAGTCATTTCTGTGCCTGAAATTGGTCAAAATTGAAGATTTTGAGTAAGCAAAACTCTGTAAAAATGGCAGTTTTGGTCACTGTGAGGGTTTAAAAAGTGGTTATTCAACATGAGGCCCGATCCAAATGACATTTTGAATCATTTTTGGTAGAGTCCAAAAAATCAATTTTCTGATGAAAAACGATGACCCCGGACCAGTCGAACGTTGAAAAAATGTTCAATATTGATGAAATTTTAACATTTAATCTTTTGACTTTAAATGACGGTTGGATGTGAGTTAATACTTTTTCAACTAAAATAAGTGTGTTTAAAGTCATTTCTGTGCCTGAAATTGGTCAAAATTGAAGATTTTGAGTAAGCAAAACTCTGTAAAAATGGCAATTTTGGTCACTGTGAGGGTTTAAAAAGTGGTTATTCAACATGAGGCCCGATCCAAATGACATTTTGAATCATTTTTGGTAGTCCAAAAAATCAATTTTCTGATGAAAAACGATGACCGCGGACCAGTCGAACGTTGAAAAAATGGTCAATATTGATGAAATTTTAACATTTAATCTTTTGACTTTAAATGACGGTTGGATGTGAGTTATTACTTTTTCAACTAAAATAAGTGTGTTTAAAGTCATTTCTGTGCCTGAAATTGGTCAAAATTGAAGATTTTGAGTAAGCAAAACTCTGTAAAAATGGCAGTTTTGGTCACTGTGAGGGTTTAAAAAGTGGTTATTCAACATGAGGCCCGATCTAAATGACATTTTGAATCATTTTTGGTAGAGTCCAAAAAATCAATTTTCTGATGAAAAACGATGACCCCGGACCAGTCGAACGTTGAAAAAATGGTCAATATTGACGAAATTTTAACATTTAATCTTTTGACTTTAAATGACGGTTGGATGTGAGTTATTACTTTTTTAACTACAATAAGTGTGTTTAAAGTCATTTCTGTGCCTGAAATTGGTCAAAATTGAAGATTTTGAGTAAGCAAAACTCTGTAAAAATGGCAGTTTTGGTCACTGTGAGGGTTTAAAAAGTGGTTATTCAACATGAGGCCTGATCCAAATGACATTTTGAATCATTTTTGGTAGAGTGCAAAAAATCAATTTTCTGATGAAAAACGATGACCCCGGACCAGTCGAACGTTGAAAAAATGGTCAATATTGATGAAATTTTAACATTTAATCTTTTGACTTTAAATGACGGTTGGATGTGAGTTATTACTTTTTCAACTAAAATAAGTTTGTTTAAAGTCATTTCTGTGCCTGAAATTGGTCAAAATTGAAGATTTTGAGTAAGCAAAACTCTGTAAAAATGGCAATTTTGGTCACTTTGAGGGTTTAAAAAGTGGTTATTCAACATGAGGCCCGATCCAAATGACATTTTGAATCATTTTTGGTAGAGTCCAAAAAATCAATTTTCTGATGAAAAACGATGACCCCGGACCAGTCGAACGTTGAAAAAATGGTCAATATTGATGAAATTTTAATATTTAATCTTTTGACTTTAAATGACGGTTGGATGTGAGTTATTACTTTTTCAACTAAAATAAGTGTGTTTAAAGTCATTTCTGTGCCTGAAATTGGTCAAAATTGAAGATTTTGAGAAAGCAAAACTCTGTTAAATGGCAGTTTTGGTCACTGTGAGGGTTTAAAAAGTGGTTATTCAACATGAGGCCCGATCCAAATGACATTTTGAATCATTTTTGGTAGAGTCCAAAAAATCAATTTTCTGATGAAAAACGATGACCCCGGACCAGTCGAACGTTGAAAAAATGGTCAATATTGATGAAATTTTAACATTTAATCTTTTGACTTTAAATGACGGTTGGATGTGAGTTATTACTTTTTCAACTAAAATAAGTGTGTTTAAAGTCATTTCTGTGCCTGAAATTGGTCAAAATTGAAGATTTTGAGTAAGCAAAACTCTGTAAAAATGGCAGATTTGGTCACTGTGAGGGTTTAAAAAGTGGTTATTCAACATGAGGCCTGATCCAAATGACATGTTGAATCATTTTTGGTAGAGTCCAAAAAATCCATTTTCTGATGAAAAACGATGACCCCGGACCAGTCGAACGTTGAAAAAATGGTCAATATTGATGAAATTTTAACATTTAATCTTTTGACTTTAAATGACGGTTGGATGTGAGTTATTACTTTTTCAACTAAAATAAGTGTGTTTAAAGTCATTTCTGTGCCTGAAATTGGTCAAAATTGAAGATTTTGAGTAAGCAAAACTCTGTAAAAATGGCAATTTTGGTCACTGTGAGGGTTTAAAAAGTGGTTATTCAACATGAGGCCCGATCCAAATGACATTTTAAATCATTTTTGGTAGAGTCCAAAAAATCCATTTTCTGATGAAAAACGATGACCCCGGACCAGTCGAACGTTGAAAAAATGGTCAATATTGATGAAATTTTAACATTTAATCTTTTGACTTTAAATGACGGTTGGATGTGAGTTATTACTTTTTCAACTAAAATAAGTGTGTTTAAAGTCATTTCTGTGCCTGAAATTGGTCAAAATTGAAGATTTTGAGAAAGCAAAACTCTGTAAAAATGGCAGTTTTGGTCACTGTGAGGGTTTAAAAAGTGGTTATTCAACATGAGGCCCGATCCAAATGACATTTTGAATCATTTTTGGTAGAGTCCAAAAAATCCATTTTCTGATGAAAAACGATGACCCCGGACCAGTCGAACGTTGAAAAAATGGTCAATATTGATGAAATTTTAACATTTAATCTTTTGACTTTAAATGACGGTTGGATGTGAGTTATTACTTTTTCAACTAAAATAAGTGTGTTTAAAGTCATTTCTGTGCCTGAAATTGGTCAAAATTTAAGATTTTGAGTAAGCAAAACTCTGTAAAAATGGCAGTTTTGGTCACTGTGAGGGTTTAAAAAGTGGTTATTCAACATGAGGCCCGATCCAAATGACATTTTGAATCATTTTTGGTAGAGTCCAAAAAATCAATTTTCTGATGAAAAACGATGACCCCGGACCAGTCGAACGTTGAAAAAATGTTCAATATTGATGAAATTTTAACATTTAATCTTTTGACTTTAAATGACGGTTGGATGTGAGTTAATACTTTTTCAACTAAAATAAGTGTGTTTAAAGTCATTTCTGTGCCTGAAATTGGTCAAAATTGAAGATTTTGAGTAAGCAAAACTCTGTAAAAATGGCAATTTTGGTCACTGTGAGGGTTTAAAAAGTGGTTATTCAACATGAGGCCCGATCCAAATGACATTTTGAATCATTTTTGGTAGAGTCCAAAAAATCCATTTTCTGATGAAAAACGATGACCCCGGACCAGTCGAACGTTGAAAAAATGGTCAATATTGATGAAATTTTAACATTTAATCTTTTGACTTTAAATGACGGTTGGATGTGAGTTATTACTTTTTCAACTAAAATAAGTGTGTTTAAAGTCATTTCTGTGCCTGAAATTGGTCAAAATTGAAGATTTTGAGTAAGGAAAACTCTGTAAAAATGGCAATTTTGGTCACTGTGAGGGTTTAAAAAGTGGTTATTCAACATGAGGCCCGATCCAAATGACATTTTGAATCATTTTTGGTAGAGTCCAAAAAATCAATTTTCTGATGAAAAACGATGACCCCGGACCAGTCGAACGTTGAAAAAATGGTCAATATTGATGAAATTTTAATATTTAATCTTTTGACTTTAAATGACGGTTGGATGTGAGTTATTACTTTTTCAACTAAAATAAGTGTGTTTAAAGTCATTTCTGTGCCTGAAATTGGTCAAAATTGAAGATTTTGAGTAAGCAAAACTCTGTAAAAATTGCAGTTTTGGTCACTGTGAGGGTTTAAAAAGTGGTTATTCAACATGAGGCCCGATCCAAATGACATTTTGAATCATTTTTGGTAGAGTCCAAAAAATCAATTTTGTGATGAAAAACGATGACCCCGGACCAGTCGAACGTTGAAAAAATGGTCAATATTGATGAAATTTTAACATTTAATCTTTTGACTTTAAATGACGGTTGGATGTTAATTATTACTTTTTCAACTAAAATAAGTGTGTATAAAGTCATTTCTGTGCCTGAAATTGGTCAAAATTGAAGATTTTGAGTAAGCAAAACTCTGTAAAAATGGCAGTTTTGGTCACTGTGAGGGTTTAAAAAGTGGTTATTCAACATGAGGCCTGATCCAAATGACATTTTGAATCATTTTTGGTAGAGTCCAAAAAATCCATTTTCTGATGAAAAACGATGACCCCGGACCAGTCGAACGTTGAAAAAATGGTCAATATTGATGAAATTTTAACATTTAATCTTTTGACTTTAAATGACGGTTGGATGTGAGTTATTACTTTTTCAACTAAAATAAGTGTGTTTAAAGTCATTTCTGTGCCTGAAATTGGTCAAAATTGAAGATTTTGAGTAAGCAAAACTCTGTAAAAATGGCAGTTTTGGTCACTGTGAGGGTTTAAAAAGTGGTTATTCAACATGAGGCCCGATCCAAATGACATTTTGAATCATTTTTGGTAGAGTCCAAAAAATCAATTTTCTGATGAAAAACGATGACCCCGGACCAGTCGAACGTTGAAAAAATGGTCAATATTGATGAAATTTTAACATTTAATCTTTTGACTTTAAATGACGGTTGGATGTGAGTTATTACTTTTTCAACTAAAATAAGTGTGTTTAAAGTCATTTCTGTGCCTGAAATTGGTCAAAATTGAAGATTTTGAGTAAGCAAAACTCTGTAAAAATGGCAGTTTTGGTCACTGTGAGGGTTTAAAAAGTGGTTATTCAACTTGAGGCCTGATCCAAATGACATGTTGAATCATTTTTGGTAGAGTCCAAAAAATCCATTTTCTGATGAAAAACGATGACCCCGGACCAGTCGAACGTTGAAAAAATGGTCAATATTGATGAAATTTTAACATTTAATCTTTTGACTTTAAATGACGGTTGGATGTGAGTTATTACTTTTTCAACTAAAATAAGTGTGTTTAAAGTCATTTCTGTGCCTGAAATTGGTCAAAATTGAAGATTTTGAGTAAGCAAAACTCTGTAAAAATGGCAATTTTGGTCACTGTGAGGGTTTAAAAAGTGGTTATTCAACATGAGGCCCGATCCAAATGACATTTTAAATCATTTTTGGTAGAGTCCAAAAAATCCATTTTCTGATGAAAAACGATGACCCCGGACCAGTCGAACGTTGAAAAAATGGTCAATATTGATGAAATTTTAACATTTAATCTTTTGACTTTAAATGACGGTTGGATGTGAGTTATTACTTTTTCAACTAAAATAAGTGTGTTTAAAGTCATTTCTGTGCCTGAAATTGGTCAAAATTGAAGATTTTGAGAAAGCAAAACTCTGTAAAAATGGCAGTTTTGGTCACTGTGAGGGTTTAAAAAGTGGTTATTCAACATGAGGCCCGATCCAAATGACATTTTGAATCATTTTTGGTAGAGTCCAAAAAATCCATTTTCTGATGAAAAACGATGACCCCGGACCAGTCGAACGTTGAAAAAATGGTCAATATTGATGAAATTTTAACATTTAATCTTTTGACTTTAAATGACGGTTGGATGTGAGTTATTACTTTTTCAACTAAAATAAGTGTGTTTAAAGTCATTTCTGTGCCTGAAATTGGTCAAAATTTAAGATTTTGAGTAAGCAAAACTCTGTAAAAATGGCAGTTTTGGTCACTGTGAGGGTTTAAAAAGTGGTTATTCAACATGAGGCCCGATCCAAATGACATTTTGAATCATTTTTGGTAGAGTCCAAAAAATCAATTTTCTGATGAAAAACGATGACCCCGGACCAGTCGAACGTTGAAAAAATGTTCAATATTGATGAAATTTTAACATTTAATCTTTTGACTTTAAATGACGGTTGGATGTGAGTTAATACTTTTTCAACTAAAATAAGTGTGTTTAAAGTCATTTCTGTGCCTGAAATTGGTCAAAATTGAAGATTTTGAGTAAGCAAAACTCTGTAAAAATGGCAATTTTGGTCACTGTGAGGGTTTAAAAAGTGGTTATTCAACATGAGGCCCGATCCAAATGACATTTTGAATCATTTTTGGTAGAGTCCAAAAAATCCATTTTCTGATGAAAAACGATGACCCCGGACCAGTCGAACGTTGAAAAAATGGTCAATATTGATGAAATTTTAACATTTAATCTTTTGACTTTAAATGACGGTTGGATGTGAGTTATTACTTTTTCAACTAAAATAAGTGTGTTTAAAGTCATTTCTGTGCCTGAAATTGGTCAAAATTGAAGATTTTGAGTAAGGAAAACTCTGTAAAAATGGCAATTTTGGTCACTGTGAGGGTTTAAAAAGTGGTTATTCAACATGAGGCCCGATCCAAATGACATTTTGAATCATTTTTGGTAGAGTCCAAAAAATCAATTTTCTGATGAAAAACGATGACCCCGGACCAGTCGAACGTTGAAAAAATGGTCAATATTGATGAAATTTTAATATTTAATCTTTTGACTTTAAATGACGGTTGGATGTGAGTTATTACTTTTTCAACTAAAATAAGTGTGTTTAAAGTCATTTCTGTGCCTGAAATTGGTCAAAATTGAAGATTTTGAGTAAGCAAAACTCTGTAAAAATTGCAGTTTTGGTCACTGTGAGGGTTTAAAAAGTGGTTATTCAACATGAGGCCCGATCCAAATGACATTTTGAATCATTTTTGGTAGAGTCCAAAAAATCAATTTTGTGATGAAAAACGATGACCCCGGACCAGTCGAACGTTGAAAAAATGGTCAATATTGATGAAATTTTAACATTTAATCTTATGACTTTAAATGACGGTTGAATGTTAATTATTACTTATTCAACTAAAATAAGTGTGTATAAAGTCATTTCTGTGCCTGAAATTGGTCAAAATTGAAGATTTTGAGTAAGCAAAACTCTGTAAAAATGGCAGTTTTGGTCACTGTGAGGGTTTAAAAAGTGGTTATTCAACATGAGGCCTGATCCAAATGACATTTTGAATCATTTTTGGTAGAGTCCAAAAAATCCATTTTCTGATGAAAAACGATGACCCCGGACCAGTCGAACGTTGAAAAAATGGTCAATATTGATGAAATTTTAACATTTAATCTTTTGACTTTAAATGACGGTTGGATGTGAGTTATTACTTTTTCAACTAAAATAAGTGTGTTTAAAGTCATTTCTGTGCCTGAAATTGGTCAAAATTGAAGATTTTGAGTAAGCAAAACTCTGTAAAAATGGCAGTTTTGGTCACTGTGAGGGTTTAAAAAGTGGTTATTCAACATGAGGCCCGATCCAAATGACATTTTGAATCATTTTTGGTAGAGTCCAAAAAATCAATTTTCTGATGAAAAACGATGACCCCGGACCAGTCGAACGTTGAAAAAATGGTCAATATTGATGAAATTTTAACATTTAATCTTTTGACTTTAAATGACGGTTGGATGTGAGTTATTACTTTTTCAACTAAAATAAGTGTGTTTAAAGTCATTTCTGTGCCTGAAATTGGTCAAAATTGAAGATTTTGAGTAAGCAAAACTCTGTAAAAATGGCAGTTTTGGTCACTGTGAGGGTTTAAAAAGTGGTTATTCAACTTGAGGCCTGATCCAAATGACATGTTGAATCATTTTTGGTAGAGTCCAAAAAATCCATTTTCTGATGAAAAACGATGACCCCGGACCAGTCGAACGTTGAAAAAATGGTCAATATTGATGAAATTTTAACATTTAATCTTTTGACTTTAAATGACGGTTGGATGTGAGTTATTACTTTTTCAACTAAAATAAGTGTGTTTAAAGTCATTTCTGTGCCTGAAATTGGTCAAAATTGAAGATTTTGAGTAAGCAAAACTCTGTAAAAATGGCAATTTTGGTCACTGTGAGGGTTTAAAAAGTGGTTATTCAACATGAGGCCCGATCCAAATGACATTTTAAATCATTTTTGGTAGAGTCCAAAAAATCCATTTTCTGATGAAAAACGATGACCCCGGACCAGTCGAACGTTGAAAAAATGGTCAATATTGATGAAATTTTAACATTTAATCTTTTGACTTTAAATGACGGTTGGATGTGAGTTATTACTTTTTCAACTAAAATAAGTGTGTTTAAAGTCATTTCTGTGCCTGAAATTGGTCAAAATTGAAGATTTTGAGAAAGCAAAACTCTGTAAAAATGGCAGTTTTGGTCACTGTGAGGGTTTAAAAAGTGGTTATTCAACATGAGGCCCGATCCAAATGACATTTTGAATCATTTTTGGTAGAGTCCAAAAAATCCATTTTCTGATGAAAAACGATGACCCCGGACCAGTCGAACGTTGAAAAAATGGTCAATATTGATGAAATTTTAACATTTAATCTTTTGACTTTAAATGACGGTTGGATGTGAGTTATTACTTTTTCAACTAAAATAAGTGTGTTTAAAGTCATTTCTGTGCCTGAAATTGGTCAAAATTTAAGATTTTGAGTAAGCAAAACTCTGTAAAAATGGCAGTTTTGGTCACTGTGAGGGTTTAAAAAGTGGTTATTCAACATGAGGCCCGATCCAAATGACATTTTGAATCATTTTTGGTAGAGTCCAAAAAATCAATTTTCTGATGAAAAACGATGACCCCGGACCAGTCGAACGTTGAAAAAATGTTCAATATTGATGAAATTTTAACATTTAATCTTTTGACTTTAAATGACGGTTGGATGTGAGTTAATACTTTTTCAACTAAAATAAGTGTGTTTAAAGTCATTTCTGTGCCTGAAATTGGTCAAAATTGAAGATTTTGAGTAAGCAAAACTCTGTAAAAATGGCAATTTTGGTCACTGTGAGGGTTTAAAAAGTGGTTATTCAACATGAGGCCCGATCCAAATGACATTTTGAATCATTTTTGGTAGAGTCCAAAAAATCCATTTTCTGATGAAAAACGATGACCCCGGACCAGTCGAACGTTGAAAAAATGGTCAATATTGATGAAATTTTAACATTTAATCTTTTGACTTTAAATGACGGTTGGATGTGAGTTATTACTTTTTCAACTAAAATAAGTGTGTTTAAAGTCATTTCTGTGCCTGAAATTGGTCAAAATTGAAGATTTTGAGTAAGGAAAACTCTGTAAAAATGGCAATTTTGGTCACTGTGAGGGTTTAAAAAGTGGTTATTCAACATGAGGCCCGATCCAAATGACATTTTGAATCATTTTTGGTAGAGTCCAAAAAATCAATTTTCTGATGAAAAACGATGACCCCGGACCAGTCGAACGTTGAAAAAATGGTCAATATTGATGAAATTTTAACATTTAATCTTTTGACTTTAAATGACGGTTGGATGTGAGTTATTACTTTTTCAACTAAAATAAGTGTGTTTAAAGTCATTCATGTCCCTGAAATTGGTCAAAATTGAAGATTTTGAGTAAGCAAAACTCTGTAAAAATGGCAATTTTGGTCACTGTGAGGGTTTAAAAAGTGGTTATTCAACATGAGGCCCGATCCAAATGACATTTTGAATCATTTTTGGTAGTCCAAAAAATCAATTTTCTGATGAAAAACGATGACCCCGGACCAGTCGAACGTTGAAAAAATGGTCAATATTGATGAAATTTTAACATTTAATCTTTTGACTTTAAATGACGGTTGGATGTGAGTTATTACTTTTTCAACTAAAATAAGTGTGTTTAAAGTCATTTCTGTGCCTGAAATTGGTCAAAATTGAAGATTTTGAGTAAGCAAAACTCTGTAAAAATGGCAGTTTTGGTCACTGTGAGGGTTTAAAAAGTGGTTATTCAACATGAGGCCCGATCCAAATGACATTTTGAATCATTTTTGGTAGAGTCCAAAAAATCAATTTTCTGATGAAAAACGATGACCCCGGACCAGTCGAACGTTGCAAAAATGGTCATGATTGATGAAATTTTAATATTTAATCTTTTGACTTTAAATGACGGTTGGATGTGAGTTATGACTTTTTCAACTAAAATAAGTGTGTTTAAAGTCATTTCTGTGCCTGAAATTGGTCTAAATTGAAGATTTTGAGTAAGCAAAACTCTGTAAAAATGGCAATTTTGGTCACTGTGAGGGTTTAAAAAGTTGTTATTCAACATGAGGCCCGATCCAAATGACATTTTGAATCATTTTTGGTAGAGTTCAAAAAATCAATTTTCTGATGAAAAACGATGACCCCGGACGAGTCGAACGTTGAAAAAATGGTCAATATTGATGAAATTTTAATATTTAATCTTTTGACTTTAAATGACGGTTGGATGTGAGTTATTACTTTTTCAACTAAAATAAGTGTGTTTAAAGTCATTTCTGTGCCTGAAATTGGTCAAAATTGAAGATTTTGAGTAAGCAAAACTCTGTAAAAATTGCAGTTTTGGTCACTGTGAGGGTTTAAAAAGTGGTTATTCAACACGAGGCCCGATCCAAATGACATTTTGAATCATTTTTGGTAGAGTCCAAAAAATCAATTTTCTGATGAAAAACGATGACCCCGGACCAGTCGAACGTTGAAAAAATGGTCAATATTGATGAAATTTTAACATTTAATCTTTTGACTTTAAATGACGGTTGGATGTGAGTTATTACTTTTTCAACTAAAATAAGTGTGTTTAAAGTCATTTCTGTGCCTGAAATTGGTCAAAATTGAAGATTTTGAGTAAGCAAAACTCTGTAAAAATGGCAGTTTTGGTCACTGTGAGGGTTTAAAAAGTGGTTATTCAACATGAGGCCTGATCCAAATGACATTTTGAACCATTTTTGGTAGAGTCCAAAAAATCCATTTTCTGATGAAAAACGATGACCCCGGACCAGTCGAACGTTGAAAAAATGGTCAATATTGATGAAATTTTAACATTTAATCTTTTGACTTTAAATGACGGTTGGATGTGAGTTATTACTTTTTCAACTAAAATAAGTGTGTTTAAAGTCATTTTTGTGCCTGAAATTGGTCAAAATTGAAGATTTTGAGTAAGCAAAACTCTGTAAAAATGGCAATTTTGGTCACTGTGAGGGTTTAAAAAGTGGTTATTCAACATGAGGCCCGATCCAAATGACATTTTGAATCATTTTTGGTAGAGTCCAAAAAATCAATTTTCTGATGAAGAACGATGACCCCGGACCAGTCGAACGTTGAAAAAATGGTCAATATTGATGAAATTTTAATATTTAATCTTTTGACTTTAAATGACGGTTGGATGTGAGTTATTACTTTTTCAACTAAAATAAGTGTGTTTAAAGTCATTTCTGTGCCTGAAATTGGTCAAAATTGAAGATTTTGAGTAAGCAAAACTCTGTAAAAATGGCAGTTTTGGTCACTGTGAGGGTTTAAAAAGTGGTTATTCAACATGAGGCCCGATCCAAATGACATTTTGAATCATTTTTGGTAGAGTCCAAAAAATCAATTTTCTGATGAAAAACGATGACCCCGGACCAGTCGAACGTTGAAAAAATGGTCAATATTGATGAAATTTTAACATTTAAACTTTTGACTTTAAATGACGGTTGGATGTGAGTTATTACTTTTTCAACTAAAATAAGTGTGTTTAAAGTCATTTCTGTGCCTGAAATTGGTCAAAATTGAAGATTTTGAGTAAGCAAAACTCTGTAAAAATGGCAGTTTTGGTCACTGTGAGGGTTTAAAAAGTGGTTATTCAACATGAGGCCTGATCCAAATGACATTTTGAATCATTTTTGGTAGAGTCCAAAAAATCCATTTTCTGATGAAAAACGATGACCCCGGACCAGTCGAACGTTGAAAAAATGGTCAATATTGATGAAATTTTAACATTTAATCTTTTGACTTTAAATGACGGTTGGATGTGAGTTATTACTTTTTCAACTAAAATAAGTGTGTTTAAAGTCATTTCTGTGCATGAAATTGGTCAAAATTGAAGATTTTGAGTAAGCAAAACTCTGTAAAAATGGCAATTTTGGTCACTGTGAGGGTTTAAAAAGTGGTTATTCAACATGAGGCCCGATCCAAATGACATTTTGAATCATTTTTGGTAGAGTCCAAAAAAATCAATTTTCTGATGAAAAACGATGACCCCGGACCAGTCGAACGTTGAAAAAATGGTCAATATTGATGAAATTTTAACATTTAATCTTTTGACTTTAAATGACGGTTGGATGTGAGTTATTACTTTTTCAACTAAAATAAGTGTGTTTAAAGTCATTTCTGTCCCTGAAATTGGTCAAAATTGAAGATTTTGAGTAAGCAAAACTCTGTAAATATGGCAATTTTGGTCACTGTGAGGGTTTAAAAAGTGGTTATTCAACATGAGGCCCGATCCAAATGACATTTTGAATCATTTTTGGTAGAGTCCAAAAAATCCATTTTCTGATGAAAAACGATGACCCTGTCGGAGGGGATGATTTATTAGGGGCAGAAGGGGCCAGGAGGACTCAGCGCACAGCTTTCAGAAGCCGCGCTGGCGAGACCGTGAGTGAGAACTAAGGGGAATAGGGCGGCTTAAACTGCACCGGGGCTGTCCTGGACCTCTTGCTCTAAACCAGGAAAAAACATACATATGAGCTTTTGGAGACTGAAGCTTGGAGTTGTACAATTTATTTGAAGACACAGCTTCTAGAAATAATCAGTGATAGCATAAAAATCATATAGTACTTGGTCCTGTACCCAGCATTCTCTTGAAAGTCACATGGACCAGATTGAAATTACAAAGTACAGATTACAGCTGCTATGAGAGAGAGAAACTATACTTTAAGAACACTGGTGAGGCATGAGGCATATTGTATAGAAGAGTTTAAGCACATATTATTGGGCACACTCACCACTACCTGTAAGATGTCCTGAAAGTATTAGTTCAAAGACTTTAAATGCAGTGCGGATAAAACAAAGTCGGAGAAAGCATAACATTTCAAATAATGGAATACAACTTTAAATGCAACAAGGAAAAAGCATTTCATTACAGCAGAATATACAATAGAGTAGAATCTAAGTACATGAAACCTAAGTACATAAAGCAAGGGCTATCTCGAGTAACCCCTGGGAAAAACTCTTGTCCGCCACCCATGTGCTGACGGGAGTAGTTCAACGATAATCGGGCGGACCACCCTTTTATACTTGTTCAGGGGTGAGGGGCCTATGGTCACGCTATATTACGTCACCTCGAACCACATATCCTTCTATCGCCTCTCACGCCCCTGCCTGGTGACTTTCCCATCATTAGTGTAGATGTGACTACCTTCTCGTAATTGTGTGGCAAGTATGCTAGCCTAGACTGAGTTCCTGCCATTCTGACTGGAAGTTTGTCATTAATCAGAAATGTGTTATTATTGTTTTGAAGGGTTCTATTCATGTGTCAATCAGGCAGTCTGCGATAATACTTCGCTACACTTATCCTCAGTTTATCGGATATCTTGCTTGACGTAGCTGTGGTGGGAACTTCCCTTATTCTATTCATGGCTTAGGTGGGGGACGTGGGGCATGTTGCAAGATTTATAGAGGAACTTGACTTCTACAGTGTGAGCGAAATATACAATGAGGTGGGGGCCTGGCAGGGGTGCTGAGCTTTGCAGGCAAGAGCAGCTGGGTGAATCTTGGGTCAGACTTGCTTTCTGCTTCTGTTTAAGCTAAGAGAAAATGGCAGTGCCCAGGGCAATGTAACTGAGGCCTGTAACCTCCAAACAGCAGGGCGTACACAGGGGTTATGTTGTGCAGGTGACAGGTGTGTCCTTGGATAGCTGTGCAGGTAAAAATTCTTACTCCAACATTCCCCCCTTAAGTTCGAAATTCGAACTTTATCAAATCATCTTTAAACATCATTCGAACTGCATACTTAGCTGGAGACGGGGGGTGGCCAGGGCAATTTTATGAAAAATTTGTTCCTAAATCCTCTTCTGGTCCAATCTCTTACACATGGTCTCATAGGGAGGTACTGACTTTCAGAGAGGGGACCTGCGCTAAGTGAGGGTCAGGGATGGTACGCTCTATGTTCAGCACTGCTATCTCTACATCTTCCCCTTGTCCCATGCGTGTACCTGTGTAGTTCATCTCAACTATCTTAGACCTTAATCTTCCAACATAATGCAACATAATCTGTGTTCAAAACTACACAACCACAAGCACACATAATATAGGCATTATAAATTTTAGTACTGCAGATAGCCATGAAGGCATCCAGTCCAAGTTGGACCAATTACTTAAAACATCTGCTTCTGCACTTCCATCCTCAGGCATCTGTCTCCCCAAATTGTCCAAGTCCTCAATGGCCTTTGTAAGTGTTCCGTTATCAGCATCATCGGCCAAAATGAAGACACAGCAGGACTATTTTCCCCATTCTGTCGCATCCACCACTATTCATCGCAATTAACTGGTCTAGAACATAGCATTGTTCCAGAACCATTAGTCTCAAAGGTCGTAGTTCTTCTTCCACGGCGTTGAACCCATCACGGGTGTTGTTAACAAGCTGCATCAGTTCATATCTCGTTACTTGGAGCCATTGAGCATTGGCTTTTGTCTGGAACATGGGGATCGCTCCCCCAAAGGAAAGTTCAGCATCGTTGAAATCTTCCGGAATCTCATGGAATGTGTCATCTGAGGAGTACTTATTGATTTCTCTTTTTCGGTGGTGGGGCAGGGTGACATCACCTGCCATTGGGTGTGTGTGGATGCGGGAAATGTCCACTGCTGGGACGACGAGATGCCATTCATGCATCGTCAAGATGGAACAAAGTCCTTGCCATTGGGGAGGCAGCTGCAGATACATATTTTCTCCACATATCCAATAGATGCCAATGAGGATGGACGTGCTGTACTTCGAGTCCGAATTAGTACTAGTGCTCTTGTAATTGGCATTCCTGCCCACAGGTACCGTTCCATTACCTAGGAAGCAAAGGAGAGGAGACTTTAGCTTGTATTCTTTTTCCTGTGTGCATGGTGTACCCTCACTGGATGTGTATCTTCTAGTTTCCCTACCCCATATCTCATCACACTCCCTTTCTGTCTCCACATTTAAATTATGTTTGTGCTCTTGTCCTATAGCTGTGCTACCTAAGGAGGCTGCCTTACATATTATGTCATGTGGACCATTCCACTTATTGTCGAAATAAATGTTGGCCTTCAGGTGCAGAATATGTCTCCACTGACAAGGGCATGTGTTATGGGTGTTGTTACATCGGTGATGTTCAGGTGAGTGGCATTTGGATGGGGGTGTTGGGAAGGTGAAGTACCCTATTTTCTTATAGTGATGTTCCCAATCCTGCACTATGTCGGCAGGTACTTTCATATCACGGTAAACCTCCATTCTCCTTTCTATTTCCAATGTATTGGTGATGTCCCTAAATGTTCTCATACTTGTCATCCCACTCTGTTGTATTTACAAATGCATCATCCACTTTGGCTGAGTGGAGCTGTATCTGACCATGTATGCGGCAAAGAAACAAGTGTAAAAGACATTTGGCTGTGGGTGGTGGGACTTCTTTAGGAAAGATCAATTCATCTGTGGCTACAGCGTGTGGAATGTGAGAACATACAAAGCATGACTCATTTGTGGCTTTTCTTCCCACCTCCCTCATGTCTCTGTACCACATGTTATCTAACAATGCGTTATGGGTACCATCATTCTGTACTGACATACCAGGGCGCTGGGAGGAAGAATCAGACATAGAGTGCTGGTCGAATGTGTAAACAACTGTGTCTTGGAGATTACTAACCCAGTCTGCCATAAGTCGAGTATGCGATGTATATCTAACTGGCACTATCTCGCTACTCATTCTATATGTAAGACTTCTTTTATTTTGGCGGGATCGTCTTGGGGTACCTGGCACAGTGGGGATCAAGATGATATCGAGTGTCAAGTCCCTTCCTGTAGGGTCAGCATGGGGTACAGAAGGTATCAAGACAGGCACAGAGGTGTCATAGCTACTACTGGCGCCTATCCCATTTTGCTTGTTAGCAGGAAGTGTCTTAGGCATGGGGAGCTCTGTAGTCGCTACAAATGTAATATTGCTAGTATCTTCTCTCTCTCTCTCAGATTGCACTGCTAACCAGTGAAATGCTGTTAATGAAACTACAAACATAATAAAGAAAATAATTGCTGTACATATCTTTTTAATTAAAATCTTGACATGGAGGGTTGTTCTGTTGCTGCGTCTCAGTCCGTAGGCCATCACACGATCTTCACATTCCTGTAAAGTCTGTGGGTACATGATGTCTTCAATGTTCAGATCTTGGATGGTGACGAGTGGAACCTCAAAAAGTTCATTTGCAAGTGTTCGTTGAATTTAAAGTCTCTCCACTTCCGGACTGCTCCTTTACAAAGATGTGTGTCCCAAAGCAGATAGGCGGAAGTTCATCAGAGATAGGACCCTTGTTCTTTTCCTCGATATCTGGATGGAAAGGAACTTTGGAGCACGCATTAGTGCACATAAATGAACAACTATTCATCGTTTATAATATCAGAAGAGGGCCCAGTATCTTAATTTAAGTCTGGTGGAGAGAACAACCATATTCATTGATCTGTCAGTGACAAGCCGATGAGATGTGATGTGATGATCAGAGCTGGGAGTGTTTCTAAGTGTAGACAGAGCAACGAGAAGGCAATATAGCCATTCCTTCCCAATTGTGGCACTTATCTTACTGATCTTGGCTTTGAACAGGCCTAACATTGTCGCCACTGTCACTGCGGGTCACTGCAACGGCATCCAGTAATCCTCAGTGACATATGACCTCATGAAGTAGGAAGTTAGCTGCAGCCTTTGCGTCATAATGAACACATGGTCCAACTTAAATCCACCGTGAAAAAGGGGCACACCACTAACATGATGTGTCTTATTATTAGGCATCTGTCAATCATGTCTACATAGTTAATGTGGAGCTCTAAAAAGGACCCTAAAAAATGAAGGATGAACCACTCTGTCTGCAAAGTTGTGGACATGATATCATGTGAGGCCTGTGTAGGAAGGTGCAACTGACTGAGTGCTATTTGCAGAAGGGCCTGTGGCATGACAGGCCTTCCTGTCATTGTCTGTCTGCAAAATAAAATATGAAATATCCTGTTGTACTCCCCTCTCTTTCCTCAATTTTTTCTTCAGGTGGGGCACTTCTCTGTGTCTCTCTAAGGTGCAGCTGTGCAATAAAATCATAGTGCTGTGTATTACCAATAGTGTATGGGCATGATGTATCTTCTTGCACTGTTGAGGGTGTATTTTGGGCAAGCAGAATGGAGGGCACAGTCAGTTTGTGCTGGGGATAGAGATGGTGCATGTCCGGGCCTTCTGGCCACTGCTTTCATATTCATAATTCAGATATACGACCACCTCTAAAATCCGCACATTTCAGTCTGACAACATTTTAATACTGAGCATTGCTTTCTCCCAGCATACGTCCTCTTAACATTGAAATCTACTTTATATCTGCATTCATTTTTATTTATTTATTTTTTCTTTCCCAGCACTGGGCCTGTGTGAAGTAACTACTGTACAGCTGTGCATATCTGAAAACGTATTCCTTATCTCCTCTCATCCATCTTATCATATTCCTTACTATTTATTTCACCTAACTGTGTGATCTTGGGCCACTCATTTCTCTTGCTCATTTCCATATTATTACACAATACTTTTCCCTTTCTCATCAATCTTATTGGTAACTGTCGACTACAGGAAACCTTTTTCCTGTTTGGCTCTACGCCCAGAATATGCACTTGGCCAGGAAAGCTACTTGTGAACCTGGTCCGAAAATAAAAAACAAATACAACCCCGTTGGCTTTTCAGTTCTTTTTAATATCTGAAAACATGTGCTGTTTCTATTTGCAATATGTAAAATATACGTATCGTATCATAGAAATAAAGATGGCTTATTTGTAATGCACATGTTCACTCAGAATAGTATATTGATGATAAACAGCAGATCCCATTGTTCCCAACTCAATGTATTTCTTGAATCCACCTTAGAAGGATGAAATGCTCAATAGGCCTAGCAGCACATGATCTCGTGTCTATATCTGAAAAGAAATGCTATGCAACTAGTGCGCATTCCATTCCATCATTTTATCTTTCTTGTGCCTGTGTCAGCTGCTGCTGAATTTTGGGACGTAAGAATAAATAATTTTATTTAGTTGCTCTATTTTGCAATATTTGGCGATATATACAGTGTGAATTATATTTGACCATTCACATAACACAACTATCTATCTCTGAACAAAAATGCAAACATAGAACTGACAGTCTGCGTGCACTTGGGAACCGAAAAGGGCATTGTGCCTTTTTCATTGAAACATATTCTTATCTTTCATATTTATTTTGGCCATCAGATCACGTGGACTGTGGTGCATGAAGTAGACGCTCCTCAACAACTTTATCTCCTATTTCTATTCGTACTTGTTCTGTAAAAGGGACCCTTAATATCTTTTCAGAGAAATCTAGTGTGTTTGCGCTCTAGTTGGAAGTGGGCAGTGCCCTCCCCTTGATACAGGAGAATATGGCACCTGTGTCAATCAAAAAAAAACTATACGTGTTGTTGTTAATCATGACATTCACAACTGGGTCCACTCTAATCTTTGTGAGACATGACAACAAGGGACACACCAGAGTTGTCTGTGGGTTTATCCTGACTTGAATTGCCTCCAGCCTTGTGCTGCTGGATGGTGCCCTGTGAAACCGAATCAATGGGGGGCAGGACTGAAGCTCCTTGTGATACAGGGGCTTGTGTCTGGGGCACCATTTTGTACACAGGCATGTGTTGCTGAGGTAAATGTTGTATCTGATGTTGTGTTACCTGTGTGTTACCTCCTGGTATATTTAAGGCACTTTGTGAAACATTGGTGACAGTAGTCACTTGACTCACTGGTGTATCTAGCTTAACTGCATCAAGAGTCTTTCTTTTCTTTAATTTCTGCTGTTCTGATTCAGCAGTTGTGTTCTCAATAGCTAATTGCCTTATTTGTGACATTAGAGATCCGATGTCTGAGACATCTGGAAACTTCTGGCGCAGTTCGTTCCATAGCGCTGATCTTATTTTATTAAAAGGATCACCATCTAATTCTGAATTAGTGGTGCAAAGCCTTGTGTTGATGCGTGAAAACATATCCTCTGCATCCTTTCCAATCAGGGATGTGAGTAGTCTTTTCATATCCCAAATAGCCAATGACACACTTGAAGTGTCATTTTCAAAGGCTTCTATCCACTTTCCCGCACCCTCCGTGAGGGGTGGGAGTTCTCTCTTTAAATTCTCTTTGTCCGTTAGGGACCAAGTTACTGAGGTAGGGGGGTCATTGACCTCCTTGGACAGCAGGGGCAGCTGGTGTGTTACCCCTGTGGGTCTTGTGTGACAATACCTGCGTGCGTATTTCTTTCAGACCCTTAGGCCTTCGTGCATGTAGGTATAGTTCCAATCGTCATTTCCATTTCCCTGCAATATACATTCTTCAGCAGTGGCCATTTCCTCTGGCTCAAAGGAACCCTCTCGGGGCCAAACCTTCATTCGAGATGCATTAGCTTCTGTCCTGTCTGCCAGTTTATCTGAGAATGGATTGACATAAAGGTCACTCCCTTCTCCAAGTATTACTATCTCATTTGGCGTCAGACCATTAATCAGTGGCGGTCTTGGCCTGTCAAGGGTCATATGGTGCAGTATTCCAAATCTGGCGGTGTGCAGACCTGCTATACCTGATGCATCATATTCCTGTTGGACGTCATCCAGTCGCCCATAGTCACCTAATACTGCAATTCTTTCTATCTCTCTTCTTCTCTGCCTTCTCCTCTCTTCTGCCTGTTCGAACTTTTTTGGCAGATCCAAATTGTCTCGCTCTAGCTGTGGTCTCTCTAGCCTACGTGGTGTAACCACTGGAGGTGATGCCTGAGGCATAGGCGTAGGTGTCACCTGAGTGTTACAATTAATGACTGTAGACGGAGCTTGGGGCACACTTAAGTTGGCTGTGAGAGAAGCTGCTATGTTGATCTGTGGTGTGGCTGCACTTTTATTTTCCTGATGTTGTAAGTCTATCCATGGCCCTTGCTGTGGTATGATAGATTGGACTCCACCACTGTGTGGCTCTACCTCCTTCACACTACTAGCTACTTCATTTGGTGCCTGTTTTTTCTTTGCACCCATCTGCTCAGTCATTCTATCCCCTATACTTGCTAGGTATAATGACAGTTGCTGGTGTGCTGCTGTATTTTCTGTGGGGCTTCTTGAGTACTGTGTGTGTGACACGTCCCCTACTTCTTTACCTGTTCTTTGGCATAGGTCACTTTCTGTCCTATTCCTGCTAATGTCTCCCTCAGTTACTACCTCAGAGGGATACTGTTCGCTGTCTTTCTTTACTTCATCGAATTGTAGCAGGTGTTCTTCCTCTCTATTAGGACCTGTGTTAAGGGGCTGCCACTCATTATACTGACTCTGTGTATTGCAATGCTGGTGGCTCGGGAATCGGAATGGGCCATAATGTCTTGTTCTTGTTCTTGGGGTATCGTGATCCTTAGTGAGGGAAGTGGGTGCTGGGCTGTCAAGTCTGGGGAGTGTCATGTAGGAGCTGTGCTGTGAAGCACCAGAGGCCTCATGGCTCTCTTTATTTTCTTCCTGCTGGGGGCTGCAGAGTTGGACACGTCTCATTTTTATTATCAATAGCGTGTCAATTTGACCTGGCATTACTGAAGCTGCATCCTGCAGTACTGGACTTTGCGAACTGAGGGATAGCTGACCTGATGTACTCTCTGATGTACTATCTTGTGAATTATCTGAGATGTCTGGGGCTGAGGCATCGTCATGGCCTCTGGCTGCCTGGACATCTGATAAGAGTTCTATGTCAGTCTTTATACCCCGTCCTAAATTAATGTCATCTGCGTCATAGGCTGGTGGATGTACTGTGGGTGTTGACATTATCCTTCTGTGTTGTGTGTAGGCTGGCGTAAGTGTGCAACGCCACCGGGTATTATTGTCAGTCTTACCTGCTGCAAGTGTGTTATGTCAATTCCTAGGGCTGAGATTAGCGTCAAAATGACTGTACATGTCAGGGGTGAGACAGACTCAGGGGATGTTGCTGTATCCTCAGAGAGGGCAACAACACAGCCGTTCACTATGTGTACCGTAATCTGTAGTCTTGGATCTTGTGTGGGCTGTCTGCTCATCTCCTAGAGTCGAGTTGTCTTTGAGGTAGGCTATCTGTGGCAGTGAATGTGGCGAAACTAATCTCCTTTCAACATGCGGCTTTGTAAATATGCCCAAATTTCTGGATAATGCGTCGTGGAAGGATGTCTTTGTAATAGTTCTGTGAGTCTTGGTGATAGCTGCTGCTGCAGCTTGTTATGCAACCCATGGGCGTTATGCTCACAGCCTAGTGGAGTGAGGGTATCCTGTGACTCTCCCTGCCCCTCCGGGCAGCTGGTGCTTGGAGGAGGTGGTGTGAGTGAACACTGGTGAGCAGTATCAGGGCTTTCGCTATTTACTACACTACCCACTGACTGAAGTGTAAGTTGTGTGTCATCAGTGGGGGATGTATACGTTGGCACTGGGAGGCACAGTTTCACTAGATGCAATGTGGATGCCCTTATCTCAGTACCCTGTGTGAGTGGGATTCCCAACAAGTCCCATGCCCTAGATATTAAGGAAATTTCCTTTCTGTTAAATTCTCTATAAGTTTGTGCGCTCACGTTCTGCACTGATACAATTTTATTGTTCAATATGTGTAGGACTACCTCAATTTGTTGTCCACTATAGCTCATCTGTACTTTCTTTTGTCATATGTATGTATATGTATTAAAAACAGGCTGACCTCCTGTCCGTTGTTTTCGGGGTCGGGCAGTTTACCACAAGCACAATGCTTCTATGATGACTGGATACCTTTTATACTCATGTATCCTATTCCTAGCGTGGAATGCAGTTAAAAAAATAAAAACATTTCTTATTTATTCTAAACGATCTGTAGTTTAAAAATAACGCAGAGCACTTCCCTGAGACTTCCCTCGTGAAGCCTGCAGTGCTTGTAGAGGGAAGGGGAAATCCTGAATGCCAGATGCACGCAAGTTAACAGCAGCAAGAAAAAAGGAAAACAATAAATATATATGTGTGACAACCGTGGGGCTCGAAATGCCGTAGCTTATAGACTCTCTTCAGCTTAGCCAGTGGCAGATCAACATACATGGGAAACACAGAAATGCATTTACAATCTCCCTAGTTATTGAATCTCGCTAAAAGAACAGTCTTCAAATGATGGTCACAAAATATATTTAGCAGCAATTTCTACTTAGCGGGCCCCCCCCCTAAGTGATAATGGTACGGGGCCAGACATCACAGTTGTGCACAGCAGTCCCTACATAGCAGGCCTTTTACCCTTAAGTAATATATGAGGCCAGACAACACAGTGTTACACAGAAATTCGATGTTCACAGTTTATAATTAGTCAAGGAAAAATGAACGATCACAATACACCTATAAATCAATAGTATAGTCTCGCTATGGTCAGCCTCTGTGCGAGCCAGTGACTCCCAACAAAAAGAGACCATGAAAACAGTAAGAATCACACAAATTTGTTCTCTGAACCTAAAAATACATTCACCATTAAACACTAGGCGCTAACATGCCGGTCTGTGTCTAAACAGGCATCTAATAAGAGGAAATTAAAATGTAAACACTTCAACAATTATTTTACATAAATCACGCTCTATGGCCACTAGAGTGCGCTAGAGTGTTCCCTATACATGTGGGGCGTACCAACAATAATTAATAAATCACGTTTTAGCTTGGCGAAAATATAATGCCTACAATATGAGTAAATAAACTTCTTAGTCCCGCACAGAACTCTTCCCTGGACATACAGCAAGGGATATCACCGCTAAATTAAGGAAAGATCAAAGGTCACGGTAGCTAATCGGACCTGCTGAAACTCCTTCTTTCTCATGGACTACTGACATGAGAGATTACCTCGTCTCTGTCACTCCTATCAAACAGAGGATCACTTGCACGAATATACTGAAAAAGATGCTAGACGCAACCCTTTCCTTCCTTGATACCCTGTTGCAGATGTATCAAAGGCCCTCCCCCTGCGGAGAGGCTCACAATAGCTGAGAGACCTGCCACGTGCGGTCCTCCTTCCCTGAAACTTCAGAGGGTCACTTAAAAAAAAGCCTAATAGATATATTAAAGGTCCCCTCTCTCTAGAGAGGCACTGCGCTTAAGAGTAAATATAGAATAAGCCTTGACAATTCGACTGCTACAATCCTTCTTAGCAATCACAGAAGAAACAGCAAAAACATGAAGCTACTTTTAGCAACAAAAAGCACATGTATCTCAGTAATTACCCAACTGTCAGGTTCAATCTCCAGATAGCACACAATCCCTCCTCTGCGTAGAATCAAATAACAAGGTTAACAGACAGGAAGCCTGGACCATCAGATGTACCGCTGTATCACAACAAAGCCCACCATTCGGCCAAACCCAAGAGAGAGATATAGCGCAGCGGCGGGCAGACACAATATTATGTATGCTTACCCTCAGCGCTGTGCTCTCCCCTCACAATGGTCCAGCAGGATGGCTGCAGAGTCGTGTAGCAGTTTAGTACTTCCTCCTTAGGAACCAGCTGCATCCTGTCAGTTTAACTCCTTATTATCACGTCACGAGGTCACCACTTGTCGGAGGGGATGATTTATTAGGGGCAGAAGGGGCCAGGAGGACTCAGCGCACAGCTTTCAGAAGCCGCGCTGGCGAGACCGTGAGTGAGAACTAAGGGGAATAGGGCGGCTTAAATTGCACCGGGGCTGTCCTGGACCTCTTGCTCTAAACCAGGAAAAAACATACATATGAGCTTTTGGAGACTGAAGCTTGGAGTTGTACAATTTATTTGAAGACACAGCTTCTAGAAATAATCAGTGATAGCATAAAAATCATATAGTACTTGGTCCTGTACCCAGCATTCTCTTGAAAGTCACATGGACCAGATTGAAATTACAAAGTACAGATTACAGCTGCTATGAGAGAGAGAAACTATACTTTAAGAACACTGGTGAGGCATGAGGCATATTGTATAGAAGAGTTTAAGCACATATTATTGGGCACACTCACCACTACCTGTAAGATGTCCTGAAAGTATTAGTTCAAAGACTTTAAATGCAGTGCGGATAAAACAAAGTCGGAGAAAGCATAACATTTCAAATAATGGAATACAACTTTAAATGCAACAAGGAAAAAGCATTTCATTACAGCAGAATATACAATAGAGTAGAATCTAAGTACATGAAACCTAAGTACATAAAGCAAGGGCTATCTCGAGTAACCCCTGGGAAAAACTCTTGTCCGCCACCCATGTGCTGACGGGAGTAGTTCAACGATAATCGGGCGGACCACCCTTTTATACTTGTTCAGGGGTGAGGGGCCTATGGTCACGCTATATTACGTCACCTCGAACCACATATCCTTCTATCGCCTCTCACGCCCCTGCCTGGTGACTTTCCCATCATTAGTGTAGATGTGACTACCTTCTCGTAATTGTGTGGCAAGTATGCTAGCCTAGACTGAGTTCCTGCCATTCTGACTGGAAGTTTGTCATTAATCAGAAATGTGTTATTATTGTTTTGAAGGGTTCTATTCATGTGTCAATCAGGCAGTCTGCGATAATACTTCGCTACACTTATCCTCAGTTTATCGGATATCTTGCTTGACGTAGCTGTGGTGGGAACTTCCCTTATTCTATTCATGGCTTAGGTGGGGGACGTGGGGCATGTTGCAAGATTTATAGAGGAACTTGACTTCTACAGTGTGAGCGAAATATACAATGAGGTGGGGGCCTGGCAGGGGTGCTGAGCTTTGCAGGCAAGAGCAGCTGGGTGAATCTTGGGTCAGACTTGCTTTCTGCTTCTGTTTAAGCTAAGAGAAAATGGCAGTGCCCAGGGCAATGTAACTGAGGCCTGTAACCTCCAAACAGCAGGGCGTACACAGGGGTTATGTTGTGCAGGTGACAGGTGTGTCCTTGGATAGCTGTGCAGGTAAAAATTCTTACTCCAACAACCCCGGACCAGTCGAACGTTGAAAAAATGGTCAATATTGATGAAATTTTAACATTTAATCTTTTGACTTTAAATGACGGTTGGATGTGAGTTATTACTTTTTCAACTAAAATAAGTGTGTTTAAAGTCATTTCTGTGCCTGAAATTGGTCAAAATTGAAGATTTTGAGTAAGCAAAACTCTGTAAAAATGGCAATTTTGGTCACTGTGAGGGTTTAAAAAGTGGTTATTCAACATGAGGCCCGATCCAAATGACATTTTGAATCATTTTTGGTAGAGTCCAAAAAATCAATTTTCTGATGAAAAACGATGACCCCGGACCAGTCGAACGTTGAAAAAATGGTCAATATTGATGAAATTTTAATATTTAATCTTTTGACTTTAAATGACGGTTGGATGTGAGTTATTACTTTTTCAACTAAAATAAGTGTGTTTAAAGTCATTTCTGTGCCTGAAATTGGTCAAAATTGAAGATTTTGAGTAAGCAAAACTCTGTAAAAATTGCAGTTTTGGTCACTGTGAGGGTTTAAAAAGTGGTTATTCAACATGAGGCCCGATCCAAATGACATTTTGAATCATTTTTGGTAGAGTCCAAAAAATCAATTTTGTGATGAAAAACGATGACCCCGGACCAGTCGAACGTTGAAAAAATGGTCAATATTGATGAAATTTTAACATTTAATCTTTTGACTTTAAATGACGGTTGGATGTTAATTATTACTTTTTCAACTAAAATAAGTGTGTTTAAAGTCATTTCTGTGCCTGAAATTGGTCAAAATTGAAGATTTTGAGTAAGCAAAACTCTGTAAAAATGGCAGTTTTGGTCACTGTGAGGGTTTAAAAAGTGGTTATTCAACATGAGGCCTGATCCAAATGACATTTTGAATCATTTTTGGTAGAGTCCAAAAAATCCATTTTCTGATGAAAAACGATGACCCCGGACCAGTCGAACGTTGAAAAAATGGTCAATATTGATGAAATTTTAACATTTAATCTTTTGACTTTAAATGACGATTGGATGTGAGTTATTACTTTTTCAACTAAAATAAGTGTGTTTAAAGTCATTTCTGTGCCTGAAATTGGTCAAAATTGAAGATTTTGAGTAAGCAAAACTCTGTAAAAATGGCAGTTTTGGTCACTGTGAGGGTTTAAAAAGTGGTTATTCAACATGAGGCCCGATCCAAATGACATTTTGAATCATTTTTGGTAGAGTCCAACAAATCAATTTTCTGATGAAAAACGATGACCCCGGACCAGTCGAACGTTGCAAAAATGGTCAATATTGATGAAATTTTAATATTTAATCTTTTGACTTTAAATGACGGTTGGATGTGAGTTATGACTTTTTCAACTAAAATAAGTGTGTTTAAAGTCATTTCTGTGCCTGAAATTGGTCTAAATTGAAGATTTTGAGTAAGCAAAACTCTGTAAAAATGGCAATTTTGGTCACTGTGAGGGTTTAAAAAGTTGTTATTCAACATGAGGCCCGATCCAAATGACATTTTGAATCATTTTTGGTAGAGTTCAAAAAATCAATTTTCTGATGAAAAACGATGACCCCGGACGAGTCGAACGTTGAAAAAATGGTCAATATTGATGAAATTTTAATATTTAATCTTTTGACTTTAAATGACGGTTGGATGTGAGTTATTACTTTTTCAACTAAAATAAGTGTGCTTAAAGTCATTTCTGTGCCTGAAATTGGTCAAAATTGAAGATTTTGAGTAAGCAAAACTCTGTAAAAATTGCAGTTTTGGTCACTGTGAGGGTTTAAAAAGTGGTTATTCAACATGAGGCCCGATCCAAATGACATTTTGAATCATTTTTGGTAGAGTCCAAAAAATCAATTTTCTGATGAAAAACGATGACCCCGGACCAGTCGAACGTTGAAAAAATGGTCAATATTGATGAAATTTTAACATTTAATCTTTTGACTTTAAATGACGGTTGGATGTGAGTTATTACTTTTTCAACTAAAATAAGTGTGTTTAAAGTCATTTCTGTGCCTGAAATTGGTCAAAATTGAAGATTTTGAGTAAGCAAAACTCTGTAAAAATGGCAGTTTTGGTCACTGTGAGGGTTTAAAAAGTGGTTATTCAACATGAGGCCCGATCCAAATGACATTTTGAATCATTTTTGGTAGAGTCCAACAAATCAATTTTCTGATGAAAAACGATGACCCCGGACCAGTCGAACGTTGCAAAAATGGTCAATATTGATGAAATTTTAATATTTAATCTTTTGACTTTAAATGACGGTTGGATGTGAGTTATGACTTTTTCAACTAAAATAAGTGTGTTTAAAGTCATTTCTGTGCCTGAAATTGGTCTAAATTGAAGATTTTGAGTAAGCAAAACTCTGTAAAAATGGCAATTTTGGTCACTGTGAGGGTTTAAAAAGTTGTTATTCAACATGAGGCCCGATCCAAATGACATTTTGAATCATTTTTGGTAGAGTTCAAAAAATCAATTTTCTGATGAAAAACGATGACCCCGGACGAGTCGAACGTTGAAAAAATGGTCAATATTGATGAAATTTTAATATTTAATCTTTTGACTTTAAATGACGGTTGGATGTGAGTTATTACTTTTTCAACTAAAATAAGTGTGTTTAAAGTCATTTCTGTGCCTGAAATTGGTCAAAATTGAAGATTTTGAGTAAGCAAAACTCTGTAAAAATTGCAGTTTTGGTCACTGTGAGGGTTTGAAAAGTGGTTATTCAACATGAGGCCTGATCCAAATGACATTTTGAACCATTTTTGGTAGAGTCCCAAAAATCCATTTTCTGATGAAAAACGATGACCCCGGACCAGTCGAACGTTGAAAAAATGGTCAATATTGATGAAATTTTAACATTTAATCTTTTGACTTTAAATGACGGTTGGATGTGAGTTATTACTTTTTCAACTAAAATAAGTGTGTTTAAAGTCATTTCTGTGCCTGAAATTGGTCAAAATTGAAGATTTTGAGTAAGCAAAACTCTGTAAAAATGGCAATTTTGGTCACTGTGAGGGTTTAAAAAGTGGTTATTCAACATGAGGCCCGATCCAAATGACATTTTGAATCATTTTTGGTAGAGTCCAAAAAATCAATTTTCTGATGAAGAACGATGACCCCGGACCAGTCGAACGTTGAAAAAATGGTCAATATTGATGAAATTTTAATATTTAATCTTTTGACTTTAAATGACGGTTGGATGTGAGTTATTACTTTTTCAACTAAAATAAGTGTGTTTAAAGTCATTTCTGTGCCTGAAATTGGTCAAAATTGAAGATTTTGAGTAAGCAAAACTCTGTAAAAATTGCAGTTTTGGTCACTGTGAGGGTTTAAAAAGTGGTTATTCAACATGAGGCCCGATCCAAATGACATTTTGAATCATTTTTGGTAGAGTCCAAAAAATCAATTTTCTGATGGAAAACGATGACCCCGGACCAGTCGAACGTTGAAAAAATGGTCAATATTGATGAAATTTTAACATTTAATCTTTTGACTTTAAATGACGGTTGGATGTTAATTATTACTTTTTCAACTAAAATAAGTGTGTTTAAAGTCATTTCTGTGCCTGAAATTGGTCAAAATTGAAGATTTTGAGTAAGCAAAACTCTGTAAAAATGGCAGTTTTGGTCACTGTGAGGGTTTAAAAAGTGGTTATTCAACATGAGGCCTGATCCAAATGACATTTTGAATCATTTTTGGTAGAGTCCAAAAAATCCATTTTCTGATGAAAAACGATGACCCCGGACCAGTCGAACGTTGAAAAAATGGTCAATATTGATGAAATTTTAACATTTAATCTTTTGACTTTAAATGACGGTTGGATGTGAGTTATTACTTTTTCAACTAAAATAAGTGTGTTTAAAGTCATTTCTGTGCCTGAAATTGGTCAAAATTGAAGATTTTGAGTAGGCAAAACTCTGTAAAAATGGCAGTTTTGGTCACTGTGAGGGTTTAAAAAGTGGTTATTCAACATGAGGCCCGATCCAAATGACATTTTGAATCATTTTTGGTAGAGTCCAAAAAATCAATTTTCTGATGAAAAACGATGACCCCGGACCAGTCGAACGTTGAAAAAATGGTCAATATTGATGAAATTTTAACATTTAATCTTTTGACTTTAAATGACGGTTGGATGTGGGTTATTACTTTTTCAACTAAAATAAGTGTGTTTAAAGTCATTTCTAGGCCTGAAATTGGTCAAAATTGAAGATTTTGAGTAAGCAAAACTCTGTAAAAATGGCAGTTTTGGTCACTGTGAGGGTTTAAAAAGTGGTTATTCAACATGAGGCCCGAACTAAATGACATTTTGAATCATTTTTGGTAGAGTCCAAAAAATCAATTTTCTGATGAAAAACGATGACCCCGGACCAGTCGAACGTTGAAAAAATGGTCAATATTGATGAAATTTTAACATTTAATCTTTTGACTTTAAATGACGGTTGGATGTGAGTTATTACTTTTTCAACTAAAATAAGTGTGTTTAAAGTCATTTCTGTGCCTGAAATTGGTCAAAATTGAAGATTTTGAGTAAGCAAAACTCTGTAAAAATGGCAGTTTTGGTCACTGTGAGGGTTTAAAAAGTGGTTATTCAACATGAGGCCTGATCCAAATGACATTTTGAATCATTTTTGGTAGAGTCCAAAAAATCCATTTTCTGATGAAAAACGATGACCCCGGACCAGTCGAACGTTGAAAAAATGGTCAATATTGACGAAATTTTAACATTTAATCTTTTGACTTTAAATGACGGTTGGATGTGAGTTATTACTTTTTCAACTACAATAAGTGTGTTTAAAGTCATTTCTGTGCCTGAAATTGGTCAAAATTGATGATTTTGAGTAAGCAAAACTCTGTAAAAATGGCAATTTTGGTCACTGTAAGGGTTTAAAAAGTGGGTATTCAACATGAGGCCCGATCCAAATGACATTTTGAATCATTTTTGGTAGAGTCCAAAAAATCAATTTTCTGATGAAAAACGATGACCCCGGACCAGTCGAACGTTCAAAAAATGGTCAATATTGATGAAAGTTTAACATTTAATCTTTTGACTTTAAATGACGGTTGGATGTGAGTTATTACTTTTTCAACTAAAATAAGTGTGTTTAAAGTCATTTCTGTGCCTGAAATTGGTCAAAATTGAAGATTTTGAGTAAGCAAAACTCTGTAAAAATGGCAATTTTGGTCACTGTGAGGGTTTAAAAAGTGGTTATTCAACATGAGGCCCGATCCAAATGACATTTTGAATCATTTTTGGTAGAGTCCAAAAAATCCATTTTCTGATGAAAAACGATGACCCCGGACCAGTCGAACGTTGAAAAAATGGTAAATATTGATGAAATGTTAACATTTAATCTTTTGACTTTAAATGACGGTTGGATGTGAGTTATGACTTTTTCAACTAAAATAAGTGTGTTTAAAGTCATTTCTGTGCCTGAAATTGGTCAAAATTGAAGATTTTGAGTAAGCAAAACTCTGTAAAAATTGCAGTTTTGGTCACTGTGAGGGTTTAAAAAGTGGTTATTCAACATGAGGCCCGATCCAAATGACATTTTGAATCATTTTTGGTAGAGTCCAAAAAATCAATTTTCTGATGAAAAACGATGACCCCGGACCAGTCGAACGTTGAAAAAATGGTCAATATTGATGAAATGTTAACATTTAATCTTTTGACTTTAAATGACGGTTGGATGTGAGTTATGACTTTTTAAACTAAAATAAGTGTGTTTAAAGTCATTTCTGTGCCTGAAATTGGTCAAAATTGAAGATTTTGAGTAAGCAAAACTCTGTAAAAATTGCAGTTTTGGTCACTGAGAGGGTTTAAAAAGTGGTTATTCAACATGAGGCCCGATCCAAATGACATTTTGAATCATTTTTGGTAGAGTCCAAAAAATCAATTTTCTGATGAAAAACGATGACCCCGGACCAGTCGAACGTTGAAAAAATGGTCAATATTGATGAAATTTTAACATTTAATCTTTTGACTTTAAATGACGGTTGGATGTGAGGTATTACTTTTTCAACTAAAATAAGTGTGTTTAAAGTCATTTCTGTGCCTGAAATTGGTCAAAATTGAAGATTTTGAGTAAGCAAAACTCTGTAAAAATGGCAGTTTTGGTCACTGTGAGGGTTTAAAAAGTGGTTATTCAACATGAGGCCTGATCCAAATGACATTTTGAACCATTTTTGGTAGAGTCCAAAAAATCCATTTTCTGATGAAAAACGATGACCCCTGACCAGTCGAACGTTGAAAAAATGGTCAATATTGATGAAATTTTAACATTTAATCTTTTGACTTTAAATGACGGTTGGATGTGAGTTATTACTTTTTCAACTAAAATAAGTGTGTTTAAAGTCATTTCTGTGCCTGAAATTGGTCAAAATTGAAGATTTTGAGTAAGCAAAACTCTGTAAAAATGGCAATTTTGGTCACTGTGAGGGTTTAAAAAGTGGTTATTCAACATGAGGCCCGATCCAAATGACATTTTGAATCATTTTTGGTAGAGTCCAAAAAATCAATTTTCTGATGAAGAACGATGACCCCGGACCAGTCGAACGTTGAAAAAATGGTCAATATTGATGAAATTTTAATATTTAATCTTTTGACTTTAAATGACGGTTGGATGTGAGTTATTACTTTTTCAACTAAAATAAGTGTGTTTAAAGTCATTTCTGTGCCTGAAATTGGTCAAAATTGAAGATTTTGAGTAAGCAAAACTCTGTAAAAATGGCAATTTTGGTCACTGTGAGGGTTTAAAAAGTGGTTATTCAACATGAGGCCCGATCCAAATGACATTTTGAATCATTTTTGGTAGAGTCAAAAAAATCCATTTTCTGATGAAAAACGATGACCCCGGACCAGTCGAACGTTGAAAAAATGGTCAATATTGATGAAATTTTAACATTTAATCTTTTGACTTTAAATGATGGTTGGATGTGAGTTATTACTTTTTCAACTACAATAAGTGTGTTTAAAGTCATTTCTGTGCCTGAAATTGGTCAAAATTGAAGATTTTGAGTAAGCAAAACTCTGTAAAAATGGCAATTTAGGTCACTGTGAGGGTTTAAAAAGTGGTTATTCAACATGAGGCCCGATCCAAATGACATTTTGAACCATTTTTGGTAGAGTCCAAAAAATCAATTTTCTGATGAAAAACGATGACCCCGGATCAGTCGAACGTTTAAAAAATGGTCAATATTGATGAAAGTTTAACATTTAATCTTTTGACTTTAAATGACGCTTGGATGTGAGTTATTACTTTTTCAACTAAAATAAGTGTGTTTAAAGTCATTTCTGTGCCTGAAATTGGTCAAAATTGAAGATTTTGAGTAAGCAAAACTCTGTAAAAATGGCAATTTTGGTCACTGTGAGGGTTTAAAAAGTGGTTATTCAACATGAGGCCCGATCCAAATGACATTTTGAATCATTTTTGGTAGAGTCAAAAAAATCCATTTTCTGATGAAAAACGATTATCCCGGACCAGTCGAACGTTGAAAAAATTGTCAATATTGATGAAATTTTAACATTTAATCTTTTGACTTTAAATGACGGTTGGATGTGAGTTATTACTTTTTCAACTAAAAAAGTGTGTTTAAAGTCATTTCTGTGCCTGAAATTGGTAAAAATTGAAGATTTTGAGTAAGCAAACTCTGTAAAAATGGCAATTTTGGTCACTGTGAGGGTTTAAAAAGTGGTTATTCAACATGAGGCCCGATCCAAATGACATTTTGAATAATTTTTGGTAGAGTCCAAAAAATCAATTTTCTGATGAAAAACGATGACCCCGGACCAGTCGAACGTTGAAAAAATGGTCAATATTGATGAAATTTTAACATTTAATCTTTTGACTTTACATGATGGTTGGATGTGAGTTATTACTTTTTCAACTTCAATAAGTGTGTTTAAAGTCATTTCTGTGCCTGAAATTGGTCAAAATTGAAGATTTTGAGTAAGCAAAACTCTGTAAAAATGGCAATTTAGGTCACTGTGAGGGTTTAAAAAGTGGTTATTCAACATGAGGCCCGATCCAAATGACATTTTGAACCATTTTTGGTAGAGTCCAAAAAATCAATTTTCTGATGAAAAACGATGACCCCGGATCAGTCGAACGTTTAAAAAATGGTCAATATTGATGAAAGTTTAACATTTAATCTTTTGACTTTAAATGACGGTTGGATGTGAGTTATGACTTTTTCAACTAAAATAAGTGTGTTTAAAGTCATTTCTGTGCCTGAAATTGGTCAAAATTGAAGATTTTGAGTAAGCAAAACTCTGTAAAAATGGCAATTTTGGTCACTGTTAGGGTTTAAAAAGTGGTTATTCAACATGAGGCCCGATCCAAATGACATTTTGAATCATTTTTGGTAGAGTCCAAAAAATCAATTTTCTGATGAAAAACGATGACCCCGGACCAGTTGTACGTTGAAAAAATGGTCAATATTGATGAAATTTTAACATTTAATCTTTTGACTTTAAATGACGGTTGGATGTGAGTTATTACTTTTTCAACTACAATAAGTGTGTTTAAAGTCATTTCTGTGCCTGAAATTGGTCAAAATTGAAGATTTTGAGTAAGCAAAACTCTGTAAAAATGGCAATTTTGGTCACTGTGAGGGTTTAAAAAGTGGTTATTCAACATGAGGCCCGATCCAAATGACATTTTGAATCATTTTTGGTAGAGTCCAAAAAATCAATTTTCTATTGAAAAACGATGACCCCGGACCAGTCGAACGTTGAAAAAATGGTCAATATTGATGAAATTTTAACATTTAATCTTTTGACTTTAAATGACGGTTGGATGTGAGTTATTACTTTTTCAACTAAAATAAGTGTGTTTAAAGTCATTTCTGTGCCTGAAATTGGTCAAAATTGAAGATTTTGAGTAAGCAAAACTCTGTAAAAATGGCAATTTTGGTCACTGTGAGGGTTTAAAAAGTGGTTATTCAACATGAGGCCCGATCCAAATGACATTTTGAATCATTTTTGGTAGAGTCCAAAAAATCAATTTTCTGATGAAAAACGATGACCCCGGACCAGTCGAACGTTGAAAAAATTGTCAATATTGATGAAAGTTTAACATTTAATCTTTTGACTTTAAATGACGGTTGGATGTGAGTTATGACTTTTTCAACTAAAATAAGTGTGTTTAAAGTCATTTCTGTGCCTGAAATTGGTCAAAATTGAAGATTTTGAGTAAGCAAAACTCTGTAAAAATGGCAATTTTGGTCACTGTGAGGGTTTAAAAAGTGGTTATTCAACATGAGGCCCGATCCAAATGACATTTTGAATCATTTTTGGTAGAGTCAAAAAAATCCATTTTCTGATGAAAAACGATGACCCCGGACCAGTCGAACGTTGAAAAAATGGTCAATATTGATGAAATTTTAACATTTAATCTTTTGACTTTAAATGATGGTTGGATGTGAGTTATTACTTTTTCAACTACAATAAGTGTGTTTAAAGTCATTTCTGTGCCTGAAATTGGTCAAAAGTGAAGATTTTGAGTAAGCAAAACTCTGTAAAAATGGCAATTTAGGTCACTGTGAGGGTTTAAAAAGTGGTTATTCAACATGAGGCCCGATCCAAATGACATTTTGAACCATTTTTGGTAGAGTCCAAAAAATCAATTTTCTGATGAAAAACGATGACCCCGGATCAGTCGAACGTTTAAAAAATGGTCAATATTGATGAAAGTTTAACATTTAATCTTTTGACTTTAAATGACGGTTGGATGTGAGTTATGACTTTTTCAACTAAAATAAGTGTGTTTAAAGTCATTTCTGTGCCTGAAATTGGTCAAAATTGAAGATTTTGAGTAAGCAAAACTCTGTAAAAATGGCAATTTTGGTCACTGCGAGGGTTTAAAAAGTGGTTATTCAACATGAGGCCCGATCCAAATGACATTTTGAATCATTTTTGGTAGAGTCCAAAAAATCAATTTTCTATTGAAAAACGATGACCCCGGACCAGTCGAACGTTGAAAAAATGGTCAATATTGATGACATTTTAACATTTAATCTTTTGACTTTAAATGACGGTTGGATGTGAGTTATTACTTTTTCAACTAAAATAAGTGTGTTTAAAGTCATTTCTGTGCCTGAAATTGGTCAAAATTGAAGATTTTGAGTAAGCAAAACTCTGTAAAAATGGCAATTTTGGTCACTGTGAGGGTTTAAAAAGTGGTTATTCAACATGAGGCCCGATCCAAATGACATTTTGAATCATTTTTGGTAGAGTCAAAAAAATCCATTTTCTGATGAAAAACGATTATCCCGGACCAGTCGAACGTTGAAAAAATTGTCAATATTGATGAAATTTTAACATTTAATCTTTTGACTTTAAATGACGGTTGGATGTGAGTTATTACTTTTTCAACTAAAAAAGTGTGTTTAAAGTCATTTCTGTGCCTGAAATTGGTAAAAATTGAAGATTTTGAGTAAGCAAACTCTGTAAAAATGGCAATTTTGGTCACTGTGAGGGTTTAAAAAGTGGTTATTCAACATGAGGCCCGATCCAAATGACATTTTGAATCATTTTTGGTAGAGTCCAAAAAATCAATTTTCTGATGAAAAACGATGACCCCGGATCAGTCGAACGTTTAAAAAATGGTCAATATTGATGAAAGTTTAACATTTAATCTTTTGACTTTAAATGACGGTTGGATGTGAGTTATGACTTTTTCAACTAAAATAAGTGTGTTTAAAGTCATTTCTGTGCCTGAAATTGGTCAAAATTGAAGATTTTGAGTAAGCAAAACTCTGTAAAAATGGCAATTTTGGTCACTGTGAGGGTTTAAAAAGTGGTTATTCAACATGAGGCCCGATCCAAATGACATTTTGAATCATTTTTGGTAGAGTCCAAAAAATCAATTTTCTATTGAAAAACGATGACCCCGGACCAGTCGAACGTTGAAAAAATGGTCAATATTGATGAAATTTTAACATTTAATCTTTTGACTTTAAATGACGGTTGGATGTGAGTTATTACTTTTTCAACTAAAATAAGTGTGTTTAAAGTCATTTCTGTGCCTGAAATTGGTCAAAATTGAAGATTTTGAGTAAGCAAAACTCTGTAAAAATGGCAATTTTGGTCACTGTGAGGGTTTAAAAAGTGGTTATTCAACATGAGGCCCGATCCAAATGACATTTTGAATCATTTTTGGTAGAGTCCAAAAAATCAATTTTCTGATGAAAAACGATGACCCCGGACCAGTCGAACGTTGAAAAAATGGTCAATATTGATGAAATTTTGATATTTAATCTTTTCACTTTAAATGACGGTTGGATGTGAGTTATTACTTTTTCAACTAAAATAAGTGTGTTCAAAGTCATTTCTGTGACTGAAATTGGTCAAAATTGAAGATTTTGAGTAAGCAAAACTCTGTAAAAATGGCAATTTTGGTCACTGTGAGGGTTTAAAAAGTGGTTATTCAACATGAGGCCCGATCCAAATGACATTTTGAATCATTTTTGGTAGAGTCCAAAAAATCAATTTTCTGATGAAAAACGATGACCCCGGACCAGTCGAACGTTGAAAAAATGGTCAATATTGATGAAATTTTAACATTTAATCTTTTGACTTTAAATGATGGTTGGATGTGAGTTATTACTTTTTCAACTACAATAAGTGTGTTTAAAGTCATTTCTGTGCCTGAAATTGGTCAAAATTGAAGATTTTGAGTAAGCAAAACTCTGTAAAAATGGCAATTTAGGTCACTGTGAGGGTTTAAAAAGTGGTTATTCAACATGAGGCCCGATCCAAATGACATTTTGAATCATTTTTGGTAGAGTCCAAAAAATCAATTTTCTGATGAAAAACGATGACCCCGGATCAGTCAAACGTTTAAAAAATGGTCAATATTGATGAAAGTTTAACATTTAATCTTTTGACTTTAAATGACGGTTGGATGTGAGTTATGACTTTTTCAACTAAAATAAGTGTGTTTAAAGTCATTTCTGTGCCTGAAATTGGTCAAAATTGAAGATTTTGAGTAAGCAAAACTCTGTAAAAATGGCAATTTTGGTCACTGTGAGGGTTTAAAAAGTGGTTATTCAACATGAGGCCCGATCCAAATGACATTTTGAATCATTTTTGGTAGAGTCAAAAAAATCCATTTTCTGATGAAAAACGATTATCCCGGACCAGTCGAACGTTGAAAAAATGGTCAATATTGATGAAATTTTAACATTTAATCTTTTGACTTTAAATGACGGTTGGATGTGAGTTATTACTTTTTCAACTAAAAAAGTGTGTTTAAAGTCATTTCTGTGCCTGAAATTGGTAAAAATTGAAGATTTTGAGTAAGCAAACTCTGTAAAAATGGCAATTTTGGTCACTGTGAGGGTTTAAAAAGTGGTTATTCAACATGAGGCCCGATCCAAATGACATTTTGAATAATTTTTGGTAGAGTCCAAAAAATCAATTTTCTGATGAAAAACGATGACCCCGGACCAGTCGAACGTTGAAAAAATGGTCAATATTGATGAAATTTTAACATTTAATCTTTTGACTTTACATGATGGTTGGATGTGAGTTATTACTTTTTCAACTTCAATAAGTGTGTTTAAAGTCATTTCTGTGCCTGAAATTGGTCAAAATTGAAGATTTTGAGTAAGCAAAACTCTGTAAAAATGGCAATTTAGGTCACTGTGAGGGTTTAAAAAGTGGTTATTCAACATGAGGCCCGATACAAATGACATTTTGAACCATTTTTGGTAGAGTCCAAAAAATCAATTTTCTGATGAAAAACGATGACCCCGGATCAGTGGAACGTTTAAAAAATGGTCAATATTGATGAAAGTTTTACATTTAATCTTTTGACTTTAAATGACGGTTGGATGTGAGTTATGACTTTTTCAACTAAAATAAGTGTGTTTAAAGTCATTTCTGTGCCTGAAATTGGTCAAAATTGAAGATTTTGAGTAAGCAAAACTCTGTAAAAATGGCAATTTTGGTCACTGTTAGGGTTTAAAAAGTGGTTATTCAACATGAGGCCCGATCCAAATGACATTTTGAATCATTTTTGGTAGAGTCCAAAAAATCAATTTTCTGATGAAAAACGATGACCCCGGACCAGTTGTACGTTGAAAAAATGGTCAATATTGATGAAATTTTAACATTTAATCTTTTGACTTTAAATGACGGTTGGATGTGAGTTATTACTTTTTCAACTACAATAAGTGTGTTTAAAGTCATTTCTGTGCCTGAATTTGGTCAAAATTGAAGATTTTGAGTAAGCAAAACTCTGTAAAAATGGCAATTTTGGTCACTGTGAGGGTTTAAAAAGTGGTTATTCAACATGAGGCCCGATCCAAATGACATTTTGAATCATTTTTGGTAGAGTCCAAAAAATCAATTTTCTATTGAAAAACGATGACCCCGGACCAGTCGAACGTTGAAAAAATGGTCAATATTGATGAAATTTTAACATTTAATCTTTTGACTTTAAATGACGGTTGGATGTGAGTTATTACTTTTTCAACTAAAATAAGTGTGTTTAAAGTCATTTCTGTGCCTGAAATTGGTCAAAATTGAAGATTTTGAGTAAGCAAAACTCTGTAAAAATGGCAATTTTGGTCACTGTTAGGGTTTAAAAAGTGGTTATTCAACATGAGGCCCGATCCAAATGACATTTTGAATCATTTTTGGTAGAGTCCCAAAAATCAATTTTCTGATGAAAAACGATGACCCCGGACCAGTTGTACGTTGAAAAAATGGTCAATATTGATGAAATTTTGATATTTAATCTTTTCACTTTAAATGACGGTTGGATGTGAGTTATTACTTTTTCAACTAAAATAAGTGTGTTCAAAGTCATTTCTGTGACTGAAATTGGTCAAAATTGAAGATTTTGAGTAAGCAAAACTCTGTAAAAATGGCAATTTTGGTCACTGTGAGGGTTTAAAAAGTGGTTATTCAACATGAGGCCCGATCCAAATGACATTTTGAATCATTTTTGGTAGAGTCCAAAAAATCAATTTTCTGATGAAAAACGATGACCCCGGACCAGTCGAACGTTGAAAAAATGGTCAATATTGATGAAATTTTAACATTTAATCTTTTGACTTTAAATGATGGTTGGATGTGAGTTATTACTTTTTCAACTACAATAAGTGTGTTTAAAGTCATTTCTGTGCCTGAAATTGGTCAAAATTGAAGATTTTGAGTAAGCAAAACTCTGTAAAAATGGCAATTTAGGTCACTGTGAGGGTTTAAAAAGTGGTTATTCAACATGAGGCCCGATCCAAATGACATTTTGAATCATTTTTGGTAGAGTCCAAAAAATCAATTTTCTGATGAAAAACGATGACCCCGGATCAGTCAAACGTTTAAAAAATGGTCAATATTGATGAAAGTTTAACATTTAATCTTTTGACTTTAAATGACGGTTGGATGTGAGTTATGACTTTTTCAACTAAAATAAGTGTGTTTAAAGTCATTTCTGTGCCTGAAATTGGTCAAAATTGAAGATTTTGAGTAAGCAAAACTCTGTAAAAATGGCAATTTTGGTCACTGTGAGGGTTTAAAAAGTGGTTATTCAACATGAGGCCCGATCCAAATGACATTTTGAATCATTTTTGGTAGAGTCAAAAAAATCCATTTTCTGATGAAAAACGATTATCCCGGACCAGTCGAACGTTGAAAAAATGGTCAATATTGATGAAATTTTAACATTTAATCTTTTGACTTTAAATGACGGTTGGATGTGAGTTATTACTTTTTCAACTAAAAAAGTGTGTTTAAAGTCATTTCTGTGCCTGAAATTGGTAAAAATTGAAGATTTTGAGTAAGCAAACTCTGTAAAAATGGCAATTTTGGTCACTGTGAGGGTTTAAAAAGTGGTTATTCAACATGAGGCCCGATCCAAATGACATTTTGAATAATTTTTGGTAGAGTCCAAAAAATCAATTTTCTGATGAAAAACGATGACCCCGGACCAGTCGAACGTTGAAAAAATGGTCAATATTGATGAAATTTTAACATTTAATCTTTTGACTTTACATGATGGTTGGATGTGAGTTATTACTTTTTCAACTTCAATAAGTGTGTTTAAAGTCATTTCTGTGCCTGAAATTGGTCAAAATTGAAGATTTTGAGTAAGCAAAACTCTGTAAAAATGGCAATTTAGGTCACTGTGAGGGTTTAAAAAGTGGTTATTCAACATGAGGCCCGATACAAATGACATTTTGAACCATTTTTGGTAGAGTCCAAAAAATCAATTTTCTGATGAAAAACGATGACCCCGGATCAGTCGAACGTTTAAAAAATGGTCAATATTGATGAAAGTTTTACATTTAATCTTTTGACTTTAAATGACGGTTGGATGTGAGTTATGACTTTTTCGACTAAAATAAGTGTGTTTAAAGTCATTTCTGTGCCTGAAATTGGTCAAAATTGAAGATTTTGAGTAAGCAAAACTCTGTAAAAATGGCAATTTTGGTCACTGTTAGGGTTTAAAAAGTGGTTATTCAACATGAGGCCCGATCCAAATGACATTTTGAATCATTTTTGGTAGAGTCCAAAAAATCAATTTTCTGATGAAAAACGATGACCCCGGACCAGTTGTACGTTGAAAAAATGGTCAATATTGATGAAATTTTAACATTTAATCTTTTGACTTTAAATGACGGTTGGATGTGAGTTATTACTTTTTCAACTACAATAAGTGTGTTTAAAGTCATTTCTGTGCCTGAAATTGGTCAAAATTGAAGATTTTGAGTAAGCAAAACTCTGTAAAAATGGCAATTTTGGTCACTGTGAGGGTTTAAAAAGTGGTTATTCAACATGAGGCCCGATCCAAATGACATTTTGAATCATTTTTGGTAGAGTCCAAAAAATCAATTTTCTATTGAAAAACGATGACCCCGGACCAGTCGAACGTTGAAAAAATGGTCAATATTGATGAAATTTTAACATTTAATCTTTTGACTTTAAATGACGGTTGAATGTGAGTTATTACTTTTTCAACTAAAATAAGTGTGTTTAAAGTCATTTCTGTGCCTGAAATTGGTCAAAATTGAAGATTTTGAGTAAGCAAAACTCTGTAAAAATGGCAATTTTGGTCACTGTTAGGGTTTAAAAAGTGGTTATTCAACATGAGGCCCGATCCAAATGACATTTTGAATCATTTTTGGTAGAGTCCCAAAAATCAATTTTCTGATGAAAAACGATGACCCCGGACCAGTTGTACGTTGAAAAAATGGTCAATATTGATGAAATTTTAACATTTAATCTTTTGACTTTAAATGACGGTTGGATGTGAGTTATGACTTTTTCAACTAAAATAAGTGTGTTTAAAGTCATTTCTGTGCCTGAAATTGGTCAAAATTGAAGATTTTGAGTAAGCAAAACTCTGTAAAAATGGCAATTTTGGTCACTGTGAGGGTTTAAAAAGTGGTTATTCAACATGAGGCCCGATCCAAATGACATTTTGAATCATTTTTGGTAGAGTCAAAAAAATCCATTTTCTGATGAAAAACGATGACCCCGGACCAGTCGAACGTTGAAAAAATGGTCAATATTGATGAAATTTTAACATTTAATCTTTTGACTTTAAATGATGGTTGGATGTGAGTTATTACTTTTTCAACTACAATAAGTGTGTTTAAAGTCATTTCTGTGCCTGAAATTGGTCAAAAGTGAAGATTTTGAGTAAGCAAAACTCTGTAAAAATGGCAATTTAGGTCACTGTGAGGGTTTAAAAAGTGGTTATTCAACATGAGGCCCGATCCAAATGACATTTTGAACCATTTTTGGTAGAGTCCAAAAAATCAATTTTCTGATGAAAAACGATGACCCCGGATCAGTCGAACGTTTAAAAAATGGTCAATATTGATGAAAGTTTAACATTTAATCTTTTGACTTTAAATGACGGTTGGATGTGAGTTATGACTTTTTCAACTAAAATAAGTGTGTTTAAAGTCATTTCTGTGCCTGAAATTGGTCAAAATTGAAGATTTTGAGTAAGCAAAACTCTGTAAAAATGGCAATTTTGGTCACTGTGAGGGTTTAAAAAGTGGTTATTCAACATGAGGCCCGATCCAAATGACATTTTGAATCATTTTTGGTAGAGTCCAAAAAATCAATTTTCTATTGAAAAACGATGACCCCGGACCAGTCGAACGTTGAAAAAATGGTCAATATTGATGAAATTTTAACATTTAATCTTTTGACTTTAAATGACGGTTGGATGTGAGTTATTACTTTTTCAACTAAAATAAGTGTGTTTAAAGTCATTTCTGTGCCTGAAATTGGTCAAAATTGAAGATTTTGAGTAAGCAAAACTCTGTAAAAATGGCAATTTTGGTCACTGTGAGGGTTTAAAAAGTGGTTATTCAACATGAGGCCCGATCCAAATGACATTTTGAATCATTTTTGGTAGAGTCAAAAAAATCCATTTTCTGATGAAAAACGATTATCCCGGACCAGTCGAACGTTGAAAAAATTGTCAATATTGATGAAATTTTAACATTTAATCTTTTGACTTTAAATGACGGTTGGATGTGAGTTATTACTTTTTCAACTAAAAAAGTGTGTTTAAAGTCATTTCTGTGCCTGAAATTGGTAAAAATTGAAGATTTTGAGTAAGCAAACTCTGTAAAAATGGCAATTTTGGTCACTGTGAGGGTTTAAAAAGTGGTTATTCAACATGAGGCCCGATCCAAATGACATTTTGAATCATTTTTGGTAGAGTCCAAAAAATCAATTTTCTGATGAAAAACGATGACCCCGGATCAGTCGAACGTTTAAAAAATGGTCAATATTGATGAAAGTTTAACATTTAATCTTTTGACTTTAAATGACGGTTGGATGTGAGTTATGACTTTTTCAACTAAAATAAGTGTGTTTAAAGTCATTTCTGTGCCTGAAATTGGTCAAAATTGAAGATTTTGAGTAAGCAAAACTCTGTAAAAATGGCAATTTTGGTCACTGTGAGGGTTTAAAAAGTGGTTATTCAACATGAGGCCCGATCCAAATGACATTTTGAATCATTTTTGGTAGAGTCCAAAAAATCAATTTTCTATTGAAAAACGATGACCCCGGACCAGTCGAACGTTGAAAAAATGGTCAATATTGATGAAATTTTAACATTTAATCTTTTGACTTTAAATGACGGTTGGATGTGAGTTATTACTTTTTCAACTAAAATAAGTGTGTTTAAAGTCATTTCTGTGCCTGAAATTGGTCAAAATTGAAGATTTTGAGTAAGCAAAACTCTGTAAAAATGGCAATTTTGGTCACTGTGAGGGTTTAAAAAGTGGTTATTCAACATGAGGCCCGATCCAAATGACATTTTGAATCATTTTTGGTAGAGTCCAAAAAATCAATTTTCTGATGAAAAACGATGACCCTGGACCAGTCGAACGTTGAAAAAATGGTCAATATTGATGAAATTTTGATATTTAATCTTTTCACTTTAAATGACGGTTGGATGTGAGTTATTACTTTTTCAACTAAAATAAGTGTGTTTAAAGTCATTTCTGTGACTGAAATTGGTCAAAATTGAAGATTTTGAGTAAGCAAAACTCTGTAAAAATGGCAATTTTGGTCACTGTGAGGGTTTAAAAAGTGGTTATTCAACATGAGGCCCGATCCAAATGACATTTTGAATCATTTTTGGTAGAGTCCAAAAAATCAATTTTCTGATGAAAAACGATGACCCCGGACCAGTCGAACGTTGAAAAAATGGTCAATATTGATGAAATTTTAACATTTAATCTTTTGACTTTAAATGATGGTTGGATGTGAGTTATTACTTTTTCAACTACAATAAGTGTGTTTAAAGTCATTTCTGTGCCTGAAATTGGTCAAAATTGAAGATTTTGAGTAAGCAAAACTCTGTAAAAATGGCAATTTAGGTCACTGTGAGGGTTTAAAAAGTGGTTATTCAACATGAGGCCCGATCCAAATGACATTTTGAATCATTTTTGGTAGAGTCCAAAAAATCAATTTTCTGATGAAAAACGATGACCCCGGATCAGTCAAACGTTTAAAAAATGGTCAATATTGATGAAAGTTTAACATTTAATCTTTTGACTTTAAATGACGGTTGGATGTGAGTTATGACTTTTTCAACTAAAATAAGTGTGTTTAAAGTCATTTCTGTGCCTGAAATTGGTCAAAATTGAAGATTTTGAGTAAGCAAAACTATGTAAAAATGGCAATTTTGGTCACTGTGAGGGTTTAAAAAGTGGTTATTCAACATGAGGCCCGATCCAAATGACATTTTGAATCATTTTTGGTAGAGTCCAAAAAATCAATTTTCTATTGAAAAACGATGACCCCGGACCAGTCGAACGTTGAAAAAATGGTCAATATTGATGAAATTTTAACATTTAATCTTTTGACTTTAAATGACGGTTGGATGTGAGTTATTACTTTTTCAACTAAAATAAGTGTGTTTAAAGTCATTTCTGTGCCTGAAATTGGTCAAAATTGAAGATTTTGAGTAAGCAAAACTCTGTAAAAATGGCAGTTTTGGTCACTGTGAGGGTTTAAAAAGTGGTTATTCAACATGAGGCCTGATCCAAATGACATTTTGAATCATTTTTGGTAGAGTCCAAAAAATCCATTTTCTGATGAAAAAAGATGACCCCGGACCAGTCGAACGTTGAAAAAATGGTCAATATTGATGAAATTTTAACATTTAATCTTTTGACTTTAAATGATGGTTGGATGTGAGTTATTACTTTTTCAACTACAATAAGTGTGTTTAAAGTCATTTCTGTGCCTGAAATTGGTCAAAATTGAAGATTTTGAGTAAGCAAAACTCTGTAAAAATGGCAGTTTTGGTCACTGTGAGGGTTTAAAAAGTGGTTATTCAACATGAGGCCCGATCCAAATGGCATTTTGAATCATTTTTGGTAGAGTCCAAAAAATCAATTTTCTGATGAAAAACGATGACCCCGGACCAGTCGAACGTTGAAAAAATGGTCAATATTGATGAAAGTTTAACATTTAATCTTTTGACTTTAAATGACGGTTGGATGTGAGTTATGACTTTTTCAACTAAAATAAGTGTGTTTAAAGTCATTTCTGTGCCTGAAATTGGTCAAAATTGAAGATTTTGAGTAAGCAAAACTCTGTAAAAATGGCAATTTTGGTCACTGTGAGGGTTTAAAAAGTGGTTATTCAACATGAGGCCCGATCCAAATGACATTTTGAATCATTTTTGGTAGAGTCCAAAAAATCAATTTTCTGATGAAAAACGATGACCCCGGACCAGTTGAACGTTGAAAAAATGGTCAATATTGATGAAATTTTAATAATTAATCTTTTGACTTTAAATGACGGTTGGATGTGAGTTATTACTTTTTCAACTAAAATAAGTGTGTTTAAAGTCATTTCTGTGCCTGAAATTGGTCAAAATTGAAGATTTTGAGTAAGCAAAACTCTGTAAAAATGGCAGTTTTGGTCACTGTGAGGGTTTAAAAAATGGTTATTCAACATGAGGCCTGATCCAAATGACATTTTGAATCATTTTTGGTAGAGTCCAAAAAATCCATTTTCTGATGAAAAACGATGACCCCGGACCAGTCGAACGTTGAAAAAATGGTCAATATTGATGAAATTTTAACATTTAATCTTTTGACTTTAAATGACGGTTGGATGTGAGTTATGACTTTTTCAACTAAAATAAGTGTGTTTAAAGTCATTTCTGTGCCTGAAATTGGTCAAAATTGAAGATTTTGAGTAAGCAAAACTCTGTAAAAATTGCAGTTTTGGTCACTGTGAGGGTTTAAAAAGTGGTTATTCAACATGAGGCCCGATCCAAATGACATTTTGAATCATTTTTGGTAGAGTCCAAAAAATCAATTTTCTATTGAAAAACGATGACCCCGGACCAGTCGAACGTTGAAAAAATGGTCAATATTGATGAAATTTTAACATTTAATCTTTTGACTTTAAATGACGGTTGGATGTGAGTTATTACTTTTTCAACTAAAATAAGTGTGTTTAAAGTCATTTCTGTGCCTGAAATTGGTCAAAATTGAAGATTTTGAGTAAGCAAAACTCTGTAAAAATGGCAGTTTTGGTCACTGTGAGGGTTTAAAAAGTGGTTATTCAACATGAGGCCTGATCCAAATGACATTTTGAATCATTTTTGGTAGAGTCCAAAAAATCCATTTTCTGATGAAAAAAGATGACCCCGGACCAGTCGAACGTTGAAAAAATGGTCAATATTGATGAAATTTTAACATTTAATCTTTTGACTTTAAATGATGGTTGGATGTGAGTTATTACTTTTTCAACTACAATAAGTGTGTTTAAAGTCATTTCTGTGCCTGAAATTGGTCAAAATTGAAGATTTTGAGTAAGCAAAACTCTGTAAAAATGGCAGTTTTGGTCACTGTGAGGGTTTAAAAAGTGGTTATTCAACATGAGGCCTGATCCAAATGACATTTTGAACCATTTTTGGTAGAGTCCAAAAAATCAATTTTCTGATGAAAAACGATGACCCCAGACCAGTCGAACGTTGAAAAAATGGTCAATATTGATGAAATTTTAACATTTAATCTTTTGACTTTAAATGACGGTTGGATGTGAGTTATTACTTTTTCAACTAAAATAAGTGTGTTTAAAGTCATTTCTGTGCCTGAAATTGGTCAAAATTGAAGATTTTGAGTAAGCAAAACTCTGTAAAAATGGCAATTTTGGTCACTGTGAGGGTTTAAAAAGTGGTTATTCAACATGAGGCCCGATCCAAATGACATTTTGAATCATTTTTGGTAGAGTCCAAAAAATCAATTTTCTGATGAAGAACGATGACCCCGGACCAGTCGAACGTTGAAAAAATGGTCAATATTGATGAAATTTTAATATTTAATCTTTTGACTTTAAATGACGGTTGGATGTGAGTTATTACTTTTTCAACTAAAATAAGTGTGTTTAAAGTCATTTCTGTGCCTGAAATTGGTCAAAATTGAAGATTTTGAGTAAGCAAAACTCTGTAAAAATGGCAATTTTGGTCACTGTGAGGGTTTAAAAAGTGGTTATTCAACATGAGGCCCGATCCAAATGACATTTTGAATCATTTTTGGTAGAGTCAAAAAAATCCATTTTCTGATGAAAAACGATGACCCCGGACCAGTCGAACGTTGAAAAAATGGTCAATATTGATGAAATTTTAACATTTAATCTTTTGACTTTAAATGATGGTTGGATGTGAGTTATTACTTTTTCAACTACAATAAGTGTGTTTAAAGTCATTTCTGTGCCTGAAATTGGTCAAAATTGAAGATTTTGAGTAAGCAAAACTCTGTAAAAATGGCAATTTAGGTCACTGTGAGGGTTTAAAAAGTGGTTATTCAACATGAGGCCCGATCCAAATGACATTTTGAACCATTTTTGGTAGAGTCCAAAAAATCAATTTTCTGATGAAAAACGATGACCCCGGATCAGTCGAACGTTTAAAAAATGGTCAATATTGATGAAAGTTTAACATTTAATCTTTTGACTTTAAATGACGGTTGGATGTGAGTTATGACTTTTTCAACTAAAATAAGTGTGTTTAAAGTCATTTCTGTGCCTGAAATTGGTCAAAATTGAAGATTTTGAGTAAGCAAAACTCTGTAAAAATGGCAATTTTGGTCACTGTGAGGGTTTAAAAAGTGGTTATTCAACATGAGGCCCGATCCAAATGACATTTTGAATCATTTTTGGTAGAGTCCAAAAAATCAATTTTCTATTGAAAAACGATGACCCCGGACCAGTCGAACGTTGAAAAAAAGGTCAATATTGATGAAATTTTAACATTTAATCTTTTGACTTTAAATGACGGTTGGATGTGAGTTATTACTTTTTCAACTAAAATAAGTGTGTTTAAAGTCATTTCTGTGCCTGAAATTGGTCAAAATTGAAGATTTTGAGTAAGCAAAACTCTGTAAAAATGGCAATTTTGGTCACTGTGAGGGTTTAAAAAGTGGTTATTCAACATGAGGCCCGATCCAAATGACATTTTGAATCATTTTTGGTAGAGTCAAAAAAATCCATTTTCTGATGAAAAACGATTATCCCGGACCAGTCGAACGTTGAAAAAATTGTCAATATTGATGAAATTTTAACATTTAATTTTTTGACTTTAAATGACGGTTGGATGTGAGTTATTACTTTTTCAACTAAAAAAGTGTGTTTAAAGTCATTTCTGTGCCTGAAATTGGTAAAAATTAAAGATTTTGAGTAAGCAAACTCTGTAAAAATGGCAATTTTGGTCACTGTGAGGGTTTAAAAAGTGGTTATTCAACATGAGGCCCGATCCAAATGACATTTTGAATCATTTTTGGTAGAGTCCAAAAAATCAATTTTCTGATGAAAAACGATGACCCCGGACCAGTCGAACGTTGAAAAAATGGTCAATATTGATGAAATTTTAACATTTAATCTTTTGACTTTACATGATGGTTGGATGTGAGTTATTACTTTTTCAACTACAATAAGTGTGTTTAAAGTCATTTCTGTGCCTGAAATTGGTCAAAATTGAAGATTTTGAGTAAGCAAAACTCTGTAAAAATGGCAATTTAGGTCACTGTGAGGGTTTAAAAAGTGGTTATTCAACATGAGGCCCGATCCAAATGACATTTTGAACCATTTTTGGTAGAGTCCAAAAAATCAATTTTCTGATGAAAAACGATGACCCCGGATCAGTCGAACGTTTAAAAAATGGTCAATATTGATGAAAGTTTAACATTTAATCTTTTGACTTTAAATGACGGTTGGATGTGAGTTATGACTTTTTCAACTAAAATAAGTGTGTTTAAAGTCATTTCTGTGCCTGAAATTGGTCAAAATTGAAGATTTTGAGTAAGCAAAACTCTGTAAAAATGGCAATTTTGGTCACTGTGAGGGTTTAAAAAGTGGTTATTCAACATGAGGCCCGATCCAAATGACATTTTGAATCATTTTTGGTAGAGTCCAAAAAATCAATTTTCTGATGAAAAACGATGACCCCGGACCAGTTGTACGTTGAAAAAATGGTCAATATTGATGAAATTTTAACATTTAATCTTTTGACTTTAAATGACGGTTGGATGTGAGTTATTACTTTTTCAACTACAATAAGTGTGTTTAAAGTCATTTCTGTGCCTGAAATTGGTCAAAATTGAAGATTTTGAGTAAGCAAAACTCTGTAAAAATGGCAATTTTGGTCACTGTGAGGGTTTAAAAAGTGGTTATTCAACATGAGGCCCGATCCAAATGACATTTTGAATCATTTTTGGTAGAGTCCAAAAAATCAATTTTCTATTGAAAAACGATGACCCCGGACCAGTCGAACGTTGAAAAAATGGTCAATATTGATGAAATTTTAACATTTAATCTTTTGACTTTAAATGACGGTTGGATGTGAGTTATTACTTTTTCAACTAAAATAAGTGTGTTTAAAGTCATTTCTGTGCCTGAAATTGGTCAAAATTGAAGATTTTGAGTAAGCAAAACTCTGTAAAAATGGCAATTTTGGTCACTGTTAGGGTTTAAAAAGTGGTTATTCAACATGAGGCCCGATCCAAATGACATTTTGAATCATTTTTGGTAGAGTCCAAAAAATCAATTTTCTGATGAAAAACGATGACCCCGGACCAGTTGTACGTTGAAAAAATGGTCAATATTGATGAAATTTTAACATTTAATCTTTTGACTTTAAATGATGGTTGGATGTGAGTTATTACTTTTTCAACTACAATAAGTGTGTTTAAAGTCATTTCTGTGCCTGAAATTGGTCAAAATTGAAGATTTTGAGTAAGCAAAACTCTGTAAAAATGGCAATTTTGGTCACTGTGAGGGTTTAAAAAGTGGTTATTCAACATGAGGCCCGATCCAAATGACATTTTGAATCATTTTTGGTAGAGTCCAAAAAATCAATTTTCTGATGAAAAACGATGACCCCGGACCAGTCGAACGTTGAAAAAATTGTCAATATTGATGAAAGTTTAACATTTAATCTTTTGACTTTAAATGACGGTTGGATGGGAGTTATGACTTTTTCAACTAAAATAAGTGTGTTTAAAGTCATTTCTGTGCCTGAAATTGGTCAAAATTGAAGATTTTGAGTAAGCAAAACTCTGTAAAAATGGCAATTTAGGTCACTGTGAGGGTTTAAAAAGTGGTTATTCAACATGAGGCCCGATCCAAATGACATTTTGAACCATTTTTGGTAGAGTCCAAAAAATCAATTTTCTGATGAAAAACGATGACCCCGGATCAGTCGAACGGGTAAAAAATGGTCAATATTGATGAAAGTTTAACATTTAATCTTTTGACTTTAAATGACGGTTGGATGTGAGTTATGACTTTTTCAACTAAAATAAGTGTGTTTAAAGTCATTTCTGTGCCTGAAATTGGTCAAAATTGAAGATTTTGAGTAAGCAAAACTCTGTAAAAATGGCAATTTTGGTCACTGTGAGGGTTTAAAAAGTGGTTATTCAACATGAGGCCCGATCCAAATGACATTTTGAATCATTTTTGGTAGAGTCCAAAAAATCAATTTTCTATTGAAAAACGATGACCCCGGACCAGTCGAACGTTGAAAAAATGGTCAATATTGATGAAATTTTAACATTTAATCTTTTGACTTTAAATGACGGTTGGATGTGAGTTATTACTTTTTCAACTAAAATAAGTGTGTTTAAAGTCATTTCTGTGCCTGAAATTGGTCAAAATTGAAGATTTTGAGTAAGCAAAACTCTGTAAAAATGGCAATTTTGGTCACTGTGAGGGTTTAAAAAGTGGTTATTCAACATGAGGCCCGATCCAAATGACATTTTGAATCATTTTTGGTAGAGTCAAAAAAATCCATTTTCTGATGAAAAACGATTATCCCGGACCAGTCGAACGTTGAAAAAATTGTCAATATTGATGAAATTTTAACATTTAATCTTTTGACTTTAAATGACGGTTGGATGTGAGTTATTACTTTTCAACTAAAAAAGTGTGTTTAAAGTCATTTCTGTGCCTGAAATTGGTAAAAATTGAAGATTTTGAGTAAGCAAACTCTGTAAAAATGGCAATTTTGGTCACTGTGAGGGTTTAAAAAGTGGTTATTCAACATGAGGCCCGATCCAAATGACATTTTGAATCATTTTTGGTAGAGTCCAAAAAATCAATTTTCTGATGAAAAACGATGACCCCGGATCAGTCGAACGTTTAAAAAATGGTCAATATTGATGAAAGTTTAACATTTAATCTTTTGACTTTAAATGACGGTTGGATGTGAGTTATGACTTTTTCAACTAAAATAAGTGTGTTTAAAGTCATTTCTGTGCCTGAAATTGGTCAAAATTGAAGATTTTGAGTAAGCAAAACTCTGTAAAAATGGCAATTTTGGTCACTGTGAGGGTTTAAAAAGTGGTTATTCAACATGAGGCCCGATCCAAATGACATTTTGAATCATTTTTGGTAGAGTCCAAAAAATCAATTTTCTATTGAAAAACGATGACCCCGGACCAGTCGAACGTTGAAAAAATGGTCAATATTGATGAAATTTTAACATTTAATCTTTTGACTTTAAATGACGGTTGGATGTGAGTTATTACTTTTTCAACTAAAATAAGTGTGTTTAAAGTCATTTCTGTGCCAGAAATTGGTCAAAATTGAAGATTTTGAGTAAGCAAAACTCTGTAAAAATGGCAATTTTGGTCACTGTGAGGGTTTAAAAAGTGGTTATTCAACATGAGGCCCGATCCAAATGACATTTTGAATCATTTTTGGTAGAGTCCAAAAAATCAATTTTCTGATGAAAAACGATGACCCCGGACCAGTCGAACGTTGAAAAAATGGTCAATATTGATGAAATTTTGATATTTAATCTTTTCACTTTAAATGACGGTTGGATGTGAGTTATTACTTTTTCAACTAAAATAAGTGTGTTTAAAGTCATTTCTGTGACTGAAATTGGTCAAAATTGAAGATTTTGAGTAAGCAAAACTCTGTAAAAATGGCAATTTTGGTCACTGTGAGGGTTTAAAAAGTGGTTATTCAACATGAGGCCCGATCCAAATGACATTTTGAATCATTTTTGGTAGAGTCCAAAAAATCAATTTTCTGATGAAAAACGATGACCCCGGACCAGTCGAACGTTGAAAAAATGGTCAATATTGATGAAATTTTAACATTTAATCTTTTGACTTTAAATGATGGTTGGATGTGAGTTATTACTTTTTCAACTACAATAAGTGTGTTTAAAGTCATTTCTGTGCCTGAAATTGGTCAAAATTGAAGATTTTGAGTAAGCAAAACTCTGTAAAAATGGCAATTTAGGTCACTGTGAGGGTTTAAAAAGTGGTTATTCAACATGAGGCCCGATCCAAATGACATTTTGAATCATTTTTGGTAGAGTCCAAAAAATCAATTTTCTATTGAAAAACGATGACCCCGGACCAGTCGAACGTTGAAAAAAAGGTCAATATTGATGAAATTTTAACATTTAATCTTTTGACTTTAAATGACGGTTGGATGTGAGTTATTACTTTTTCAACTAAAATAAGTGTGTTTAAAGTCATTTCTGTGCCTGAAATTGGTCAAAATTGAAGATTTTGAGTAAGCAAAACTCTGTAAAAATGGCAATTTTGGTCACTGTGAGGGTTTAAAAAGTGGTTATTCAACATGAGGCCCGATCCAAATGACATTTTGAATCATTTTTGGTAGAGTCAAAAAAATCCATTTTCTGATGAAAAACGATGACCCCGGACCAGTTGAACGTTGAAAAAATGGTCAATATTGATGAAATTTTAATAATTAATCTTTTGACTTTAAATGACGGTTGGATGTGAGTTATTACTTTTTCAACTAAAATAAGTGTGTTTAAAGTCATTTCTGTGACTGAAATTGGTCAAAATTGAAGATTTTGAGTAAGCAAAACTCTGTAAAAATGGCAATTTTGGTCACTGTGAGGGTTTAAAAAGTGGTTATTCAACATGAGGCCCGATCCAAATGACATTTTGAATCATTTTTGGTAGAGTCCAAAAAATCAATTTTCTGATGAAAAACGATGACCCCGGACCAGTCGAACGTTGAAAAAATGGTCAATATTGATGAAATTTTAACATTTAATCTTTTGACTTTAAATGATGGTTGGATGTGAGTTATTACTTTTTCAACTACAATAAGTGTGTTTAAAGTCATTTCTGTGCCTGAAATTGGTCAAAATTGAAGATTTTGAGTAAGCAAAACTCTGTAAAAATGGCAATTTAGGTCACTGTGAGGGTTTAAAAAGTGGTTATTCAACATGAGGCCCGATCCAAATGACATTTTGAATCATTTTTGGTAGAGTCCAAAAAATCAATTTTCTATTGAAAAACGATGACCCCGGACCAGTCGAACGTTGAAAAAAAGGTCAATATTGATGAAATTTTAACATTTAATCTTTTGACTTTAAATGACGGTTGGATGTGAGTTATTACTTTTTCAACTAAAATAAGTGTGTTTAAAGTCATTTCTGTGCCTGAAATTGGTCAAAATTGAAGATTTTGAGTAAGCAAAACTCTGTAAAAATGGCAATTTTGGTCACTGTGAGGGTTTAAAAAGTGGTTATTCAACATGAGGCCCGATCCAAATGACATTTTGAATCATTTTTGGTAGAGTCAAAAAAATCCATTTTCTGATGAAAAACGATGACCCCGGACCAGTTGAACGTTGAAAAAATGGTCAATATTGATGAAATTTTAATAATTAATCTTTTGACTTTAAATGACGGTTGGATGTGAGTTATTACTTTTTCAACTAAAATAAGTGTGTTTAAAGTCATTTCTGTGCCTGAAATTGGTCAAAATTGAAGATTTTGAGTAAGCAAAACTCTGTAAAAATGGCAGTTTTGGTCACTGTGAGGGTTTAAAAAATGGTTATTCAACATGAGGCCTGATCCAAATGACATTTTGAATCATTTTTGGTAGAGTCCAAAAAATCCATTTTCTGATGAAAAACGATGACCCCGGACCAGTCGAACGTTGAAAAAATGGTCAATATTGATGAAATTTTAACATTTAATCTTTTGACTTTAAATGACGGTTGGATGTGAGTTATGACTTTTTCAACTAAAATAAGTGTGTTTAAAGTCATTTCTGTGCCTGAAATTGGTCAAAATTGAAGATTTTGAGTAAGCAAAACTCTGTAAAAATTGCAGTTTTGGTCACTGTGAGGGTTTAAAAAGTGGTTATTCAACATGAGGCCCGATCCAAATGACATTTTGAATCATTTTTGGTAGAGTCCAAAAAATCAATTTTCTATTGAAAAACGATGACCCCGGACCAGTCGAACGTTGAAAAAATGGTCAATATTGATGAAATTTTAACATTTAATCTTTTGACTTTAAATGACGGTTGGATGTGAGTTATTACTTTTTCAACTAAAATAAGTGTGTTTAAAGTCATTTCTGTGCCTGAAATTGGTCAAAATTGAAGATTTTGAGTAAGCAAAACTCTGTAAAAATGGCAGTTTTGGTCACTGTGAGGGTTTAAAAAGTGGTTATTCAACATGAGGCCTGATCCAAATGACATTTTGAATCATTTTTGGTAGAGTCCAAAAAATCCATTTTCTGATGAAAAAAGATGACCCCGGACCAGTCGAACGTTGAAAAAATGGTCAATATTGATGAAATTTTAACATTTAATCTTTTGACTTTAAATGATGGTTGGATGTGAGTTATTACTTTTTCAACTACAATAAGTGTGTTTAAAGTCATTTCTGTGCCTGAAATTGGTCAAAATTGAAGATTTTGAGTAAGCAAAACTCTGTAAAAATGGCAGTTTTGGTCACTGTGAGGGTTTAAAAAGTGGTTATTCAACATGAGGCCTGATCCAAATGACATTTTGAACCATTTTTGGTAGAGTCCAAAAAATCAATTTTCTGATGAAAAACGATGACCCCAGACCAGTCGAACGTTGAAAAAATGGTCAATATTGATGAAATTTTAACATTTAATCTTTTGACTTTAAATGACGGTTGGATGTGAGTTATTACTTTTTCAACTAAAATAAGTGTGTTTAAAGTCATTTCTGTGCCTGAAATTGGTCAAAATTGAAGATTTTGAGTAAGCAAAACTCTGTAAAAATGGCAATTTTGGTCACTGTGAGGGTTTAAAAAGTGGTTATTCAACATGAGGCCCGATCCAAATGACATTTTGAATCATTTTTGGTAGAGTCCAAAAAATCAATTTTCTGATGAAGAACGATGACCCCGGACCAGTCGAACGTTGAAAAAATGGTCAATATTGATGAAATTTTAATATTTAATCTTTTGACTTTAAATGACGGTTGGATGTGAGTTATTACTTTTTCAACTAAAATAAGTGTGTTTAAAGTCATTTCTGTGCCTGAAATTGGTCAAAATTGAAGATTTTGAGTAAGCAAAACTCTGTAAAAATGGCAATTTTGGTCACTGTGAGGGTTTAAAAAGTGGTTATTCAACATGAGGCCCGATCCAAATGACATTTTGAATCATTTTTGGTAGAGTCAAAAAAATCCATTTTCTGATGAAAAACGATGACCCCGGACCAGTCGAACGTTGAAAAAATGGTCAATATTGATGAAATTTTAACATTTAATCTTTTGACTTTAAATGATGGTTGGATGTGAGTTATTACTTTTTCAACTACAATAAGTGTGTTTAAAGTCATTTCTGTGCCTGAAATTGGTCAAAATTGAAGATTTTGAGTAAGCAAAACTCTGTAAAAATGGCAATTTAGGTCACTGTGAGGGTTTAAAAAGTGGTTATTCAACATGAGGCCCGATCCAAATGACATTTTGAACCATTTTTGGTAGAGTCCAAAAAATCAATTTTCTGATGAAAAACGATGACCCCGGATCAGTCGAACGTTTAAAAAATGGTCAATATTGATGAAAGTTTAACATTTAATCTTTTGACTTTAAATGACGGTTGGATGTGAGTTATGACTTTTTCAACTAAAATAAGTGTGTTTAAAGTCATTTCTGTGCCTGAAATTGGTCAAAATTGAAGATTTTGAGTAAGCAAAACTCTGTAAAAATGGCAATTTTGGTCACTGTGAGGGTTTAAAAAGTGGTTATTCAACATGAGGCCCGATCCAAATGACATTTTGAATCATTTTTGGTAGAGTCCAAAAAATCAATTTTCTATTGAAAAACGATGACCCCGGACCAGTCGAACGTTGAAAAAAAGGTCAATATTGATGAAATTTTAACATTTAATCTTTTGACTTTAAATGACGGTTGGATGTGAGTTATTACTTTTTCAACTAAAATAAGTGTGTTTAAAGTCATTTCTGTGCCTGAAATTGGTCAAAATTGAAGATTTTGAGTAAGCAAAACTCTGTAAAAATGGCAATTTTGGTCACTGTGAGGGTTTAAAAAGTGGTTATTCAACATGAGGCCCGATCCAAATGACATTTTGAATCATTTTTGGTAGAGTCAAAAAAATCCATTTTCTGATGAAAAACGATTATCCCGGACCAGTCGAACGTTGAAAAAATTGTCAATATTGATGAAATTTTAACATTTAATTTTTTGACTTTAAATGACGGTTGGATGTGAGTTATTACTTTTTCAACTAAAAAAGTGTGTTTAAAGTCATTTCTGTGCCTGAAATTGGTAAAAATTAAAGATTTTGAGTAAGCAAACTCTGTAAAAATGGCAATTTTGGTCACTGTGAGGGTTTAAAAAGTGGTTATTCAACATGAGGCCCGATCCAAATGACATTTTGAATCATTTTTGGTAGAGTCCAAAAAATCAATTTTCTGATGAAAAACGATGACCCCGGACCAGTCGAACGTTGAAAAAATGGTCAATATTGATGAAATTTTAACATTTAATCTTTTGACTTTACATGATGGTTGGATGTGAGTTATTACTTTTTCAACTACAATAAGTGTGTTTAAAGTCATTTCTGTGCCTGAAATTGGTCAAAATTGAAGATTTTGAGTAAGCAAAACTCTGTAAAAATGGCAATTTAGGTCACTGTGAGGGTTTAAAAAGTGGTTATTCAACATGAGGCCCGATCCAAATGACATTTTGAACCATTTTTGGTAGAGTCCAAAAAATCAATTTTCTGATGAAAAACGATGACCCCGGATCAGTCGAACGTTTAAAAAATGGTCAATATTGATGAAAGTTTAACATTTAATCTTTTGACTTTAAATGACGGTTGGATGTGAGTTATGACTTTTTCAACTAAAATAAGTGTGTTTAAAGTCATTTCTGTGCCTGAAATTGGTCAAAATTGAAGATTTTGAGTAAGCAAAACTCTGTAAAAATGGCAATTTTGGTCACTGTGAGGGTTTAAAAAGTGGTTATTCAACATGAGGCCCGATCCAAATGACATTTTGAATCATTTTTGGTAGAGTCCAAAAAATCAATTTTCTGATGAAAAACGATGACCCCGGACCAGTTGTACGTTGAAAAAATGGTCAATATTGATGAAATTTTAACATTTAATCTTTTGACTTTAAATGACGGTTGGATGTGAGTTATTACTTTTTCAACTACAATAAGTGTGTTTAAAGTCATTTCTGTGCCTGAAATTGGTCAAAATTGAAGATTTTGAGTAAGCAAAACTCTGTAAAAATGGCAATTTTGGTCACTGTGAGGGTTTAAAAAGTGGTTATTCAACATGAGGCCCGATCCAAATGACATTTTGAATCATTTTTGGTAGAGTCCAAAAAATCAATTTTCTATTGAAAAACGATGACCCCGGACCAGTCGAACGTTGAAAAAATGGTCAATATTGATGAAATTTTAACATTTAATCTTTTGACTTTAAATGACGGTTGGATGTGAGTTATTACTTTTTCAACTAAAATAAGTGTGTTTAAAGTCATTTCTGTGCCTGAAATTGGTCAAAATTGAAGATTTTGAGTAAGCAAAACTCTGTAAAAATGGCAATTTTGGTCACTGTTAGGGTTTAAAAAGTGGTTATTCAACATGAGGCCCGATCCAAATGACATTTTGAATCATTTTTGGTAGAGTCCAAAAAATCAATTTTCTGATGAAAAACGATGACCCCGGACCAGTTGTACGTTGAAAAAATGGTCAATATTGATGAAATTTTAACATTTAATCTTTTGACTTTAAATGATGGTTGGATGTGAGTTATTACTTTTTCAACTACAATAAGTGTGTTTAAAGTCATTTCTGTGCCTGAAATTGGTCAAAATTGAAGATTTTGAGTAAGCAAAACTCTGTAAAAATGGCAATTTTGGTCACTGTGAGGGTTTAAAAAGTGGTTATTCAACATGAGGCCCGATCCAAATGACATTTTGAATCATTTTTGGTAGAGTCCAAAAAATCAATTTTCTGATGAAAAACGATGACCCCGGACCAGTCGAACGTTGAAAAAATTGTCAATATTGATGAAAGTTTAACATTTAATCTTTTGACTTTAAATGACGGTTGGATGTGAGTTATGACTTTTTCAACTAAAATAAGTGTGTTTAAAGTCATTTCTGTGCCTGAAATTGGTCAAAATTGAAGATTTTGAGTAAGCAAAACTCTGTAAAAATGGCAATTTAGGTCACTGTGAGGGTTTAAAAAGTGGTTATTCAACATGAGGCCCGATCCAAATGACATTTTGAACCATTTTTGGTAGAGTCCAAAAAATCAATTTTCTGATGAAAAACGATGACCCCGGATCAGTCGAACGGGTAAAAAATGGTCAATATTGATGAAAGTTTAACATTTAATCTTTTGACTTTAAATGACGGTTGGATGTGAGTTATGACTTTTTCAACTAAAATAAGTGTGTTTAAAGTCATTTCTGTGCCTGAAATTGGTCAAAATTGAAGATTTTGAGTAAGCAAAACTCTGTAAAAATGGCAATTTTGGTCACTGTGAGGGTTTAAAAAGTGGTTATTCAACATGAGGCCCGATCCAAATGACATTTTGAATCATTTTTGGTAGAGTCCAAAAAATCAATTTTCTATTGAAAAACGATGACCCCGGACCAGTCGAACGTTGAAAAAATGGTCAATATTGATGAAATTTTAACATTTAATCTTTTGACTTTAAATGACGGTTGGATGTGAGTTATTACTTTTTCAACTAAAATAAGTGTGTTTAAAGTCATTTCTGTGCCTGAAATTGGTCAAAATTGAAGATTTTGAGTAAGCAAAACTCTGTAAAAATGGCAATTTTGGTCACTGTGAGGGTTTAAAAAGTGGTTATTCAACATGAGGCCCGATCCAAATGACATTTTGAATCATTTTTGGTAGAGTCAAAAAAATCCATTTTCTGATGAAAAACGATTATCCCGGACCAGTCGAACGTTGAAAAAATTGTCAATATTGATGAAATTTTAACATTTAATCTTTTGACTTTAAATGACGGTTGGATGTGAGTTATTACTTTTCAACTAAAAAAGTGTGTTTAAAGTCATTTCTGTGCCTGAAATTGGTAAAAATTGAAGATTTTGAGTAAGCAAACTCTGTAAAAATGGCAATTTTGGTCACTGTGAGGGTTTAAAAAGTGGTTATTCAACATGAGGCCCGATCCAAATGACATTTTGAATCATTTTTGGTAGAGTCCAAAAAATCAATTTTCTGATGAAAAACGATGACCCCGGATCAGTCGAACGTTTAAAAAATGGTCAATATTGATGAAAGTTTAACATTTAATCTTTTGACTTTAAATGACGGTTGGATGTGAGTTATGACTTTTTCAACTAAAATAAGTGTGTTTAAAGTCATTTCTGTGCCTGAAATTGGTCAAAATTGAAGATTTTGAGTAAGCAAAACTCTGTAAAAATGGCAATTTTGGTCACTGTGAGGGTTTAAAAAGTGGTTATTCAACATGAGGCCCGATCCAAATGACATTTTGAATCATTTTTGGTAGAGTCCAAAAAATCAATTTTCTATTGAAAAACGATGACCCCGGACCAGTCGAACGTTGAAAAAATGGTCAATATTGATGAAATTTTAACATTTAATCTTTTGACTTTAAATGACGGTTGGATGTGAGTTATTACTTTTTCAACTAAAATAAGTGTGTTTAAAGTCATTTCTGTTCCAGAAATTGGTCAAAATTGAAGATTTTGAGTAAGCAAAACTCTGTAAAAATGGCAATTTTGGTCACTGTGAGGGTTTAAAAAGTGGTTATTCAACATGAGGCCCGATCCAAATGACATTTTGAATCATTTTTGGTAGAGTCCAAAAAATCAATTTTCTGATGAAAAACGATGACCCCGGACCAGTCGAACGTTGAAAAAATGGTCAATATTGATGAAATTTTGATATTTAATCTTTTCACTTTAAATGACGGTTGGATGTGAGTTATTACTTTTTCAACTAAAATAAGTGTGTTTAAAGTCATTTCTGTGACTGAAATTGGTCAAAATTGAAGATTTTGAGTAAGCAAAACTCTGTAAAAATGGCAATTTTGGTCACTGTGAGGGTTTAAAAAGTGGTTATTCAACATGAGGCCCGATCCAAATGACATTTTGAATCATTTTTGGTAGAGTCCAAAAAATCAATTTTCTGATGAAAAACGATGACCCCGGACCAGTCGAACGTTGAAAAAATGGTCAATATTGATGAAATTTTAACATTTAATCTTTTGACTTTAAATGATGTTTGGATGTGAGTTATTACTTTTTCAACTACAATAAGTGTGTTTAAAGTCATTTCTGTGCCTGAAATTGGTCAAAATTGAAGATTTTGAGTAAGCAAAACTCTGTAAAAATGGCAATTTAGGTCACTGTGAGGGTTTAAAAAGTGGTTATTCAACATGAGGCCCGATCCAAATGACATTTTGAATCATTTTTGGTAGAGTCCAAAAAATCAATTTTCTATTGAAAAACGATGACCCCGGACCAGTCGAACGTTGAAAAAAAGGTCAATATTGATGAAATTTTAACATTTAATCTTTTGACTTTAAATGACGGTTGGATGTGAGTTATTACTTTTTCAACTAAAATAAGTGTGTTTAAAGTCATTTCTGTGCCTGAAATTGGTCAAAATTGAAGATTTTGAGTAAGCAAAACTCTGTAAAAATGGCAATTTTGGTCACTGTGAGGGTTTAAAAAGTGGTTATTCAACATGAGGCCCGATCCAAATGACATTTTGAATCATTTTTGGTAGAGTCAAAAAAATCCATTTTCTGATGAAAAACGATTATCCCGGACCAGTCGAACGTTGAAAAAATTGTCAATATTGATGAAATTTTAACATTTAATTTTTTGACTTTAAATGACGGTTGGATGTGAGTTATTACTTTTTCAACTAAAAAAGTGTGTTTAAAGTCATTTCTGTGCCTGAAATTGGTAAAAATTAAAGATTTTGAGTAAGCAAACTCTGTAAAAATGGCAATTTTGGTCACTGTGAGGGTTTAAAAAGTGGTTATTCAACATGAGGCCCGATCCAAATGACATTTTGAATCATTTTTGGTAGAGTCCAAAAAATCAATTTTCTGATGAAAAACGATGACCCCGGACCAGTCGAACGTTGAAAAAATGGTCAATATTGATGAAATTTTAACATTTAATCTTTTGACTTTACATGATGGTTGGATGTGAGTTATTACTTTTTCAACTACAATAAGTGTGTTTAAAGTCATTTCTGTGCCTGAAATTGGTCAAAATTGAAGATTTTGAGTAAGCAAAACTCTGTAAAAATGGCAATTTAGGTCACTGTGAGGGTTTAAAAAGTGGTTATTCAACATGAGGCCCGATCCAAATGACATTTTGAACCATTTTTGGTAGAGTCCAAAAAATCAATTTTCTGATGAAAAACGATGACCCCGGATCAGTCGAACGTTTAAAAAATGGTCAATATTGATGAAAGTTTAACATTTAATCTTTTGACTTTAAATGACGGTTGGATGTGAGTTATGACTTTTTCAACTAAAATAAGTGTGTTTAAAGTCATTTCTGTGCCTGAAATTGGTCAAAATTGAAGATTTTGAGTAAGCAAAACTCTGTAAAAATGGCAATTTTGGTCACTGTGAGGGTTTAAAAAGTGGTTATTCAACATGAGGCCCGATCCAAATGACATTTTGAATCATTTTTGGTAGAGTCCAAAAAATCAATTTTCTGATGAAAAACGATGACCCCGGACCAGTTGTACGTTGAAAAAATGGTCAATATTGATGAAATTTTAACATTTAATCTTTTGACTTTAAATGACGGTTGGATGTGAGTTATTACTTTTTCAACTACAATAAGTGTGTTTAAAGTCATTTCTGTGCCTGAAATTGGTCAAAATTGAAGATTTTGAGTAAGCAAAACTCTGTAAAAATGGCAATTTTGGTCACTGTGAGGGTTTAAAAAGTGGTTATTCAACATGAGGCCCGATCCAAATGACATTTTGAATCATTTTTGGTAGAGTCCAAAAAATCAATTTTCTATTGAAAAACGATGACCCCGGACCAGTCGAACGTTGAAAAAATGGTCAATATTGATGAAATTTTAACATTTAATCTTTTGACTTTAAATGACGGTTGGATGTGAGTTATTACTTTTTCAACTAAAATAAGTGTGTTTAAAGTCATTTCTGTGCCTGAAATTGGTCAAAATTGAAGATTTTGAGTAAGCAAAACTCTGTAAAAATGGCAATTTTGGTCACTGTTAGGGTTTAAAAAGTGGTTATTCAACATGAGGCCCGATCCAAATGACATTTTGAATCATTTTTGGTAGAGTCCAAAAAATCAATTTTCTGATGAAAAACGATGACCCCGGACCAGTTGTACGTTGAAAAAATGGTCAATATTGATGAAATTTTAACATTTAATCTTTTGACTTTAAATGACGGTTGGATGTGAGTTATTACTTTTTCAACTACAATAAGTGTGTTTAAAGTCATTTCTGTGCCTGAAATTGGTCAAAATTGAAGATTTTGAGTAAGCAAAACTCTGTAAAAATGGCAATTTTGGTCACTGTGAGGGTTTAAAAAGTGGTTATTCAACATGAGGCCCGATCCAAATGACATTTTGAATCATTTTTGGTAGAGTCCAAAAAATCAATTTTCTGATGAAAAACGATGACCCCGGACCAGTCGAACGTTGAAAAAATTGTCAATATTGATGAAAGTTTAACATTTAATCTTTTGACTTTAAATGACGGTTGGATGTGAGTTATGACTTTTTCAACTAAAATAAGTGTGTTTAAAGTCATTTCTGTGCCTGAAATTGGTCAAAATTGAAGATTTTGAGTAAGCAAAACTCTGTAAAAATGGCAATTTAGGTCACTGTGAGGGTTTAAAAAGTGGTTATTCAACATGAGGCCCGATCCAAATGACATTTTGAACCATTTTTGGTAGAGTCCAAAAAATCAATTTTCTGATGAAAAACGATGACCCCGGATCAGTCGAACGGGTAAAAAATGGTCAATATTGATGAAAGTTTAACATTTAATCTTTTGACTTTAAATGACGGTTGGATGTGAGTTATGACTTTTTCAACTAAAATAAGTGTGTTTAAAGTCATTTCTGTGCCTGAAATTGGTCAAAATTGAAGATTTTGAGTAAGCAAAACTCTGTAAAAATGGCAATTTTGGTCACTGTGAGGGTTTAAAAAGTGGTTATTCAACATGAGGCCCGATCCAAATGACATTTTGAATCATTTTTGGTAGAGTCCAAAAAATCAATTTTCTATTGAAAAACGATGACCCCGGACCAGTCGAACGTTGAAAAAATGGTCAATATTGATGAAATTTTAACATTTAATCTTTTGACTTTAAATGACGGTTGGATGTGAGTTATTACTTTTTCAACTAAAATAAGTGTGTTTAAAGTCATTTCTGTGCCTGAAATTGGTCAAAATTGAAGATTTTGAGTAAGCAAAACTCTGTAAAAATGGCAATTTTGGTCACTGTGAGGGTTTAAAAAGTGGTTATTCAACATGAGGCCCGATCCAAATGACATTTTGAATCATTTTTGGTAGAGTCAAAAAAATCCATTTTCTGATGAAAAACGATTATCCCGGACCAGTCGAACGTTGAAAAAATTGTCAATATTGATGAAATTTTAACATTTAATCTTTTGACTTTAAATGACGGTTGGATGTGAGTTATTACTTTTCAACTAAAAAAGTGTGTTTAAAGTCATTTCTGTGCCTGAAATTGGTAAAAATTGAAGATTTTGAGTAAGCAAACTCTGTAAAAATGGCAATTTTGGTCACTGTGAGGGTTTAAAAAGTGGTTATTCAACATGAGGCCCGATCCAAATGACATTTTGAATCATTTTTGGTAGAGTCAAAAAAATCAATTTTCTGATGAAAAACGATGACCCCGGATCAGTCGAACGTTTAAAAAATGGTCAATATTGATGAAAGTTTAACATTTAATCTTTTGACTTTAAATGACGGTTGGATGTGAGTTATGACTTTTTCAACTAAAATAAGTGTGTTTAAAGTCATTTCTGTGCCTGAAATTGGTCAAAATTGAAGATTTTGAGTAAGCAAAACTCTGTAAAAATGGCAATTTTGGTCACTGTGAGGGTTTAAAAAGTGGTTATTCAACATGAGGCCCGATCCAAATGACATTTTGAATCATTTTTGGTAGAGTCCAAAAAATCAATTTTCTATTGAAAAACGATGACCCCGGACCAGTCGAACGTTGAAAAAATGGTCAATATTGATGAAATTTTAACATTTAATCTTTTGACTTTAAATGACGGTTGGATGTGAGTTATTACTGTTTCAACTAAAATAAGTGTGTTTAAAGTCATTTCTGTGCCAGAAATTGGTCAAAATTGAAGATTTTGAGTAAGCAAAACTCTGTAAAAATGGCAATTTTGGTCACTGTGAGGGTTTAAAAAGTGGTTATTCAACATGAGGCCCGATCCAAATGACATTTTGAATCATTTTTGGTAGAGTCCAAAAAATCAATTTTCTGATGAAAAACGATGACCCCGGACCAGTCGAACGTTGAAAAAATGGTCAATATTGATGAAATTTTGATATTTAATCTTTTCACTTTAAATGACGGTTGGATGTGAGTTATTACTTTTTCAACTAAAATAAGTGTGTTTAAAGTCATTTCTGTGACTGAAATTGGTCAAAATTGAAGATTTTGAGTAAGCAAAACTCTGTAAAAATGGCAATTTTGGTCACTGTGAGGGTTTAAAAAGTGGTTATTCAACATGAGGCCCGATCCAAATGACATTTTGAATCATTTTTGGTAGAGTCCAAAAAATCAATTTTCTGATGAAAAACGATGACCCCGGACCAGTCGAACGTTGAAAAAATGGTCAATATTGATGAAATTTTAACATTTAATCTTTTGACTTTAAATGATGGTTGGATGTGAGTTATTACTTTTTCAACTACAATAAGTGTGTTTAAAGTCATTTCTGTGCCTGAAATTGGTCAAAATTGAAGATTTTGAGTAAGCAAAACTCTGTAAAAATGGCAATTTAGGTCACTGTGAGGGTTTAAAAAGTGGTTATTCAACATGAGGCCCGATCCAAATGACATTTTGAATCATTTTTGGTAGAGTCCAAAAAATCAATTTTCTGATGAAAAACGATGACCCCGGATCAGTCAAACGTTTAAAAAATGGTCAATATTGATGAAAGTTTAACATTTAATCTTTTGACTTTAAATGACGGTTGGATGTGAGTTATGACTTTTTCAACTAAAATAAGTGTGTTTAAAGTCATTTCTGTGCCTGAAATTGGTCAAAATTGAAGATTTTGAGTAAGCAAAACTATGTAAAAATGGCAATTTTGGTCACTGTGAGGGTTTAAAAAGTGGTTATTCAACATGAGGCCCGATCCAAATGACATTTTGAATCATTTTTGGTAGAGTCCAAAAAATCAATTTTCTATTGAAAAACGATGACCCCGGACCAGTCGAACGTTGAAAAAATGGTCAATATTGATGAAATTTTAACATTTAATCTTTTGACTTTAAATGATGGTTGGATTTGAGTTATTACTTTTTCAACTACAATAAGTGTGTTTAAAGTCATTTCTGTGCCTGAAATTGGTCAAAATTGAAGATTTTGAGTAAGCAAAACTCTGTAAAAATGGCAGTTTTGGTCACTGTGAGGGTTTAAAAAGTGGTTATTCAACATGAGGCCCGATCCAAATGACATTTTGAATCATTTTTGGTAGAGTCCAAAAAATCAATTTTCTGATGAAAAACGATGACCCCGGACCAGTCGAACGTTGAAAAAATGGTCAATATTGATGAAAGTTTAACATTTAATCTTTTGACTTTAAATGACGGTTGGATGTGAGTTATGACTTTTTCAACTAAAATAAGTGTGTTTAAAGTCATTTCTGTGCCTGAAATTGGTCAAAATTGAAGATTTTGAGTAAGCAAAACTCTGTAAAAATGGCAATTTTGGTCACTGTGAGGGTTTAAAAAGTGGTTATTCAACATGAGGCCCGATCCAAATGACATTTTGAATCATTTTTGGTAGAGTCCAAAAAATCAATTTTCTGATGAAAAACGATGACCCCGGACCAGTTGAACGTTGAAAAAATGGTCAATATTGATGAAATTTTAATATTTAATCTTTTGACTTTAAATGACGGTTGGATGTGAGTTATTACTTTTTCAACTAAAATAAGTGTGTTTAAAGTCATTTCTGTGCCTGAAATTGGTCAAAATTGAAGATTTTGAGTAAGCAAAACTCTGTAAAAATTGCAGTTTTGGTCACTGTGAGGGTTTAAAAAGTGGTTATTCAACATGAGGCCCGATCCAAATGACATTTTGGATCATTTTTGGTAGAGTCCAAAAAATCAATTTTCTGATGAAAAACGATGACCCCGGACCAGTCGAACGTTGAAAAAATGGTCAATATTGATGAAATTTTAACATTTAATCTTTTGACTTTAAATGACGGTTGGATGTGAGTTATTACTTTTTCAACTAAAATAAGTGTGTTTAAAGTCATTTCTGTGCCTGAAATTGGTCAAAATTGAAGATTTTGAGTAAGCAAAACTCTGTAAAAATGGCAGTTTTGGTCACTGTGAGGGTTTAAAAAATGGTTATTCAACATGAGGCCTGATCCAAATGACATTTTGAATCATTTTTGGTAGAGTCCAAAAAATCCATTTTCTGATGAAAAACGATGACCCCGGACCAGTCGAACGTTGAAAAAATGGTCAATATTGATGAAATTTTAACATTTAATCTTTTGACTTTAAATGACGGTTGGATGTGAGTTATTACTTTTTCAACTAAAATAAGTGTGTTTAAAGTCATTTCTGTGCCTGAAATTGGTCAAAATTGAAGATTTTGAGTAAGCAAAACTCTGTAAAAATGGTTTAGGTCACTGTGAGGGTTTAAAAAGTGGTTATTCAACATGAGGCCCGATCCAAATGACATTTTGAACCATTTTTGGTAGAGTCCAAAAAATCAATTTTCTGATGAAAAACGATGACCCCGGATCAGTCGAACGGGTAAAAAATGGTCAATATTGATGAAAGTTTAACATTTAATCTTTTGACTTTAAATGACGGTTGGATGTGAGTTATGACTTTTTCAACTAAAATAAGTGTGTTTAAAGTCATTTCTGTGCCTGAAATTGGTCAAAATTGAAGATTTTGAGTAAGCAAAACTCTGTAAAAATGGCAATTTTGGTCACTGTGAGGGTTTAAAAAGTGGTTATTCAACATGAGGCCCGATCCAAATGACATTTTGAATCATTTTTGGTAGAGTCCAAAAAATCAATTTTCTATTGAAAAACGATGACCCCGGACCAGTCGAACGTTGAAAAAATGGTCAATATTGATGAAATTTTAACATTTAATCTTTTGACTTTAAATGACGGTTGGATGTGAGTTATTACTTTTTCAACTAAAATAAGTGTGTTTAAAGTCATTTCTGTGCCTGAAATTGGTCAAAATTAAAGATTTTGAGTAAGCAAAACTCTGTAAAAATGGCAATTTTGGTCACTGTGAGGCTTTAAAAAGTGGTTATTCAACATGAGGCCCGATCCAAATGACATTTTGAATCATTTTTGGTAGAGTCAAAAAAATCCATTTTCTGATGAAAAACGATTATCCCGGACCAGTCGAACGTTGAAAAAATTGTCAATATTGATGAAATTTTAACATTTAATCTTTTGACTTTAAATGACGGTTGGATGTGAGTTATTACTTTTTCAACTAAAAAAGTGTGTTTAAAGTCATTTCTGTGCCTGAAATTGGTAAAAATTGAAGATTTTGAGTAAGCAAACTCTGTAAAAATGGCAATTTTGGTCACTGTGAGGGTTTAAAAAGTGGTTATTCAACATGAGGCCCGATCCAAATGACATTTTGAATCATTTTTGGTAGAGTCCAAAAAATCAATTTTCTGATGAAGAACGATGACCCCGGACCAGTCGAACGTTGAAAAAATGGTCAATATTGATGAAATTTTAATATTTAATCTTTTGACTTTAAATGACGGTTGGATGTGAGTTATTACTTTTTCAACTAAAATAAGTGTGTTTAAAGTCATTTCTGTGCCTGAAATTGGTCAAAATTGAAGATTTTGAGTAAGCAAAACTCTGTAAAAATGGCAATTTTGGTCACTGTGAGGGTTTAAAAAGTGGTTATTCAACATGAGGCCCGATCCAAATGACATTTTGAATCATTTTTGGTAGAGTCAAAAAAATCCATTTTCTGATGAAAAACGATGACCCCGGACCAGTCGAACGTTGAAAAAATGGTCAATATTGATGAAATTTTAACATTTAATCTTTTGACTTTAAATGATGGTTGGATGTGAGTTATTACTTTTTCAACTACAATAAGTGTGTTTAAAGTCATTTCTGTGCCTGAAATTGGTCAAAATTGAAGATTTTGAGTAAGCAAAACTCTGTAAAAATGGCAATTTAGGTCACTGTGAGGGTTTAAAAAGTGGTTATTCAACATGAGGCCCGATCCAAATGACATTTTGAACCATTTTTGGTAGAGTCCAAAAAATCAATTTTCTGATGAAAAACGATGACCCCGGATCAGTCGAACGTTTAAAAAATGGTCAATATTGATGAAAGTTTAACATTTAATCTTTTGACTTTAAATGACGGTTGGATGTGAGTTATGACTTTTTCAACTAAAATAAGTGTGTTTAAAGTCATTTCTGTGCCTGAAATTGGTCAAAATTGAAGATTTTGAGTAAGCAAAACTCTGTAAAAATGGCAATTTTGGTCACTGTGAGGGTTTAAAAAGTGGTTATTCAACATGAGGCCCAATCCAAATGACATTTTGAATCATTTTTGGTAGAGTCCAAAAAATCAATTTTCTATTGAAAAACGATGACCCCGGACCAGTCGAACGTTGAAAAAGTGGTCAATATTGATGAAATTTTAACATTTAATCTTTTGACTTTAAATGACGGTTGGATGTGAGTTATTACTTTTTCAACTAAAATAAGTGTGTTTAAAGTCATTTCTGTGCCTGAAATTGGTCAAAATTGAAGATTTTGAGTAAGCAAAACTCTGTAAAAATGGCAATTTTGGTCACTGTGAGGGTTTAAAAAGTGGTTATTCAACATGAGGCCCGATCCAAATGACATTTTGAATCATTTTTGGTAGAGTCAAAAAAATCCATTTTCTGATGAAAAACGATTATCCCGGACCAGTCGAACGTTGAAAAAATTGTCAATATTGATGAAATTTTAACATTTAATCTTTTGACTTTAAATGACGGTTGGATGTGAGTTATTACTTTTTCAACTAAAAAAGTGTGTTTAAAGTCATTTCTGTGCCTGAAATTGGTAAAAATTGAAGATTTTGAGTAAGCAAACTCTGTAAAAATGGCAATTTTGGTCACTGTGAGGGTTTAAAAAGTGGTTATTCAACATGAGGCCCGATCCAAATGACATTTTGAATAATTTTTGGTAGAGTCCAAAAAATCAATTTTCTGATGAAAAACGATGACCCCGGACCAGTCGAACGTTGAAAAAATGGTCAATATTGATGAAATTTTAACATTTAATCTTTTGACTTTACATGATGGTTGGATGTGAGTTATTACTTTTTCAACTTCAATAAGTGTGTTTAAAGTCATTTCTGTGCCTGAAATTGGTCAAAATTGAAGATTTTGAGTAAGCAAAACTCTGTAAAAATGGCAATTTAGGTCACTGTGAGGGTTTAAAAAGTGGTTATTCAACATGAGGCCCGATCCAAATGACATTTTGAACCATTTTTGGTAGAGTCCAAAAAATCAATTTTCTGATGAAAAACGATGACCCCGGATCAGTCGAACGTTTAAAAAATGGTCAATATTGATGAAAGTTTAACATTTAATCTTTTGACTTTAAATGACGGTTGGATGTGAGTTATGACTTTTTCAACTAAAATAAGTGTGTTTAAAGTCATTTCTGTGCCTGAAATTGGTCAAAATTGAAGATTTTGAGTAAGCAAAACTCTGTAAAAATGGCAATTTTGGTCACTGTTAGGGTTTAAAAAGTGGTTATTCAACATGAGGCCCGATCCAAATGACATTTTGAATCATTTTTGGTAGAGTCCAAAAAATCAATTTTCTGATGAAAAACGATGACCCCGGACCAGTTGTACGTTGAAAAAATGGTCAATATTGATGAAATTTTAACATTTAATCTTTTGACTTTAAATGACGGTTGGATGTGAGTTATTACTTTTTCAACTACAATAAGTGTGTTTAAAGTCATTTCTGTGCCTGAAATTGGTCAAAATTGAAGATTTTGAGTAAGCAAAACTCTGTAAAAATGGCAATTTTGGTCACTGTGAGGGTTTAAAAAGTGGTTATTCAACATGAGGCCCGATCCAAATGACATTTTGAATCATTTTTGGTAGAGTCCAAAAAATCAATTTTCTATTGAAAAACGATGACCCCGGACCAGTCGAACGTTGAAAAAATGGTCAATATTGATGAAATTTTAACATTTAATCTTTTGACTTTAAATGACGGTTGGATGTGAGTTATTACTTTTTCAACTAAAATAAGTGTGTTTAAAGTCATTTCTGTGCCTGAAATTGGTCAAAATTGAAGATTTTGAGTAAGCAAAACTCTGTAAAAATGGCAATTTTGGTCACTGTGAGGGTTTAAAAAGTGGTTATTCAACATGAGGCCCGATCCAAATGACATTTTGAATCATTTTTGGTAGAGTCAAAAAAATCCATTTTCTGATGAAAAACGATGACCCCGGACCAGTCGAACGTTGAAAAAATGGTCAATATTGATGAAATTTTAACATTTAATCTTTTGACTTTAAATGATGGTTGGATGTGAGTTATTACTTTTTCAACTACAATAAGTGTGTTTAAAGTCATTTCTGTGCCTGAAATTGGTCAAAAGTGAAGATTTTGAGTAAGCAAAACTCTGTAAAAATGGCAATTTAGGTCACTGTGAGGGTTTAAAAAGTGGTTATTCAACATGAGGCCCGATCCAAATGACATTTTGAACCATTTTTGGTAGAGTCCAAAAAATCAATTTTCTGATGAAAAACGATGACCCCGGATCAGTCGAACGTTTAAAAAATGGTCAATATTGATGAAAGTTTAACATTTAATCTTTTGACTTTAAATGACGGTTGGATGTGAGTTATGACTTTTTCAACTAAAATAAGTGTGTTTAAAGTCATTTCTGTGCCTGAAATTGGTCAAAATTGAAGATTTTGAGTAAGCAAAACTCTGTAAAAATGGCAATTTTGGTCACTGTGAGGGTTTAAAAAGTGGTTATTCAACATGAGGCCCGATCCAAATGACATTTTGAATCATTTTTGGTAGAGTCCAAAAAATCAATTTTCTATTGAAAAACGATGACCCCGGACCAGTCGAACGTTGAAAAAATGGTCAATATTGATGACATTTTAACATTTAATCTTTTGACTTTAAATGACGGTTGGATGTGAGTTATTACTTTTTCAACTAAAATAAGTGTGTTTAAAGTCATTTCTGTGCCTGAAATTGGTCAAAATTGAAGATTTTGAGTAAGCAAAACTCTGTAAAAATGGCAATTTTGGTCACTGTGAGGGTTTAAAAAGTGGTTATTCAACATGAGGCCCGATCCAAATGACATTTTGAATCATTTTTGGTAGAGTCAAAAAAATCCATTTTCTGATGAAAAACGATTATCCCGGACCAGTCGAACGTTGAAAAAATTGTCAATATTGATGAAATTTTAACATTTAATCTTTTGACTTTAAATGACGGTTGGATGTGAGTTATTACTTTTTCAACTAAAAAAGTGTGTTTAAAGTCATTTCTGTGCCTGAAATTGGTAAAAATTGAAGATTTTGAGTAAGCAAACTCTGTAAAAATGGCAATTTTGGTCACTGTGAGGGTTTAAAAAGTGGTTATTCAACATGAGGCCCGATCCAAATGACATTTTGAATCATTTTTGGTAGAGTCCAAAAAATCAATTTTCTGATGAAAAACGATGACCCCGGATCAGTCGAACGTTTAAAAAATGGTCAATATTGATGAAAGTTTAACATTTAATCTTTTGACTTTAAATGACGGTTGGATGTGAGTTATGACTTTTTCAACTAAAATAAGTGTGTTTAAAGTCATTTCTGTGCCTGAAATTGGTCAAAATTGAAGATTTTGAGTAAGCAAAACTCTGTAAAAATGGCAATTTTGGTCACTGTGAGGGTTTAAAAAGTGGTTATTCAACATGAGGCCCGATCCAAATGACATTTTGAATCATTTTTGGTAGAGTCCAAAAAATCAATTTTCTATTGAAAAACGATGACCCCGGACCAGTCGAACGTTGAAAAAATGGTCAATATTGATGAAATTTTAACATTTAATCTTTTGACTTTAAATGACGGTTGGATGTGAGTTATTACTTTTTCAACTAAAATAAGTGTGTTTAAAGTCATTTCTGTGCCTGAAATTGGTCAAAATTGAAGATTTTGAGTAAGCAAAACTCTGTAAAAATGGCAATTTTGGTCACTGTGAGGGTTTAAAAAGTGGTTATTCAACATGAGGCCCGATCCAAATGACATTTTGAATCATTTTTGGTAGAGTCCAAAAAATCAATTTTCTGATGAAAAACGATGACCCCGGACCAGTCGAACGTTGAAAAAATGGTCAATATTGATGAAATTTTGATATTTAATCTTTTCACTTTAAATGACGGTTGGATGTGAGTTATTACTTTTTCAACTAAAATAAGTGTGTTTAAAGTCATTTCTGTGACTGAAATTGGTCAAAATTGAAGATTTTGAGTAAGCAAAACTCTGTAAAAATGGCAATTTTGGTCACTGTGAGGGTTTAAAAAGTGGTTATTCAACATGAGGCCCGATCCAAATGACATTTTGAATCATTTTTGGTAGAGTCCAAAAAATCAATTTTCTGATGAAAAACGATGACCCCGGACCAGTCGAACGTTGAAAAAATGGTCAATATTGATGAAATTTTAACATTTAATCTTTTGACTTTAAATGATGGTTGGATGTGAGTTATTACTTTTTCAACTACAATAAGTGTGTTTAAAGTCATTTCTGTGCCTGAAATTGGTCAAAATTGAAGATTTTGAGTAAGCAAAACTCTGTAAAAATGGCAATTTAGGTCACTGTGAGGGTTTAAAAAGTGGTTATTCAACATGAGGCCCGATCCAAATGACATTTTGAATCATTTTTGGTAGAGTCCAAAAAATCAATTTTCTGATGAAAAACGATGACCCCGGATCAGTCAAACGTTTAAAAAATGGTCAATATTGATGAAAGTTTAACATTTAATCTTTTGACTTTAAATGACGGTTGGATGTGAGTTATGACTTTTTCAACTAAAATAAGTGTGTTTAAAGTCATTTCTGTGCCTGAAATTGGTCAAAATTGAAGATTTTGAGTAAGCAAAACTCTGTAAAAATGGCAATTTTGGTCACTGTGAGGGTTTAAAAAGTGGTTATTCAACATGAGGCCCGATCCAAATGACATTTTGAATCATTTTTGGTAGAGTCAAAAAAATCCATTTTCTGATGAAAAACGATTATCCCGGACCAGTCGAACGTTGAAAAAATGGTCAATATTGATGAAATTTTAACATTTAATCTTTTGACTTTAAATGACGGTTGGATGTGAGTTATTACTTTTTCAACTAAAAAAGTGTGTTTAAAGTCATTTCTGTGCCTGAAATTGGTAAAAATTGAAGATTTTGAGTAAGCAAACTCTGTAAAAATGGCAATTTTGGTCACTGTGAGGGTTTAAAAAGTGGTTATTCAACATGAGGCCCGATCCAAATGACATTTTGAATAATTTTTGGTAGAGTCCAAAAAATCAATTTTCTGATGAAAAACGATGACCCCGGACCAGTCGAACGTTGAAAAAATGGTCAATATTGATGAAATTTTAACATTTAATCTTTTGACTTTACATGATGGTTGGATGTGAGTTATTACTTTTTCAACTTCAATAAGTGTGTTTAAAGTCATTTCTGTGCCTGAAATTGGTCAAAATTGAAGATTTTGAGTAAGCAAAACTCTGTAAAAATGGCAATTTTGGTCACTGTGAGGGTTTAAAAAGTGGTTATTCAACATGAGGCCCGATCCAAATGACATTTTGAATCATTTTTGGTAGAGTCCAAAAAATCAATTTTCTGATGAAAAACGATGACCCCGGACCAGTTGTACGTTGAAAAAATGGTCAATATTGATGAAATTTTAACATTTAATCTTTTGACTTTAAATGACGGTTGGATGTGAGTTATTACTTTTTCAACTACAATAAGTGTGTTTAAAGTCATTTCTGTGCCTGAAATTGGTCAAAATTGAAGATTTTGAGTAAGCAAAACTCTGTAAAAATGGCAATTTTGGTCACTGTGAGGGTTTAAAAAGTGGTTATTCAACATGAGGCCCGATCCAAATGACATTTTGAATCATTTTTGGTAGAGTCCAAAAAATCAATTTTCTATTGAAAAACGATGACCCCGGACCAGTCGAACGTTGAAAAAATGGTCAATATTGATGAAATTTTAACATTTAATCTTTTGACTTTAAATGACGGTTGGATGTGAGTTATTACTTTTTCAACTAAAATAAGTGTGTTTAAAGTCATTTCTGTGCCTGAAATTGGTCAAAATTGAAGATTTTGAGTAAGCAAAACTCTGTAAAAATGGCAATTTTGGTCACTGTTAGGGTTTAAAAAGTGGTTATTCAACATGAGGCCCGATCCAAATGACATTTTGAATCATTTTTGGTAGAGTCCAAAAAATCAATTTTCTGATGAAAAACGATGACCCCGGACCAGTTGTACGTTGAAAAAATGGTCAATATTGATGAAATTTTAACATTTAATCTTTTGACTTTAAATGACGGTTGGATGTGAGTTATTACTTTTTCAACTACAATAAGTGTGTTTAAAGTCATTTCTGTGCCTGAAATTGGTCAAAATTGAAGATTTTGAGTAAGCAAAACTCTGTAAAAATGGCAATTTTGGTCACTGTGAGGGTTTAAAAAGTGGTTATTCAACATGAGGCCCGATCCAAATGACATTTTGAATCATTTTTGGTAGAGTCCAAAAAATCAATTTTCTGATGAAAAACGATGACCCCGGACCAGTCGAACGTTGAAAAAATTGTCAATATTGATGAAAGTTTAACATTTAATCTTTTGACTTTAAATGACGGTTGGATGTGAGTTATGACTTTTTCAACTAAAATAAGTGTGTTTAAAGTCATTTCTGTGCCTGAAATTGGTCAAAATTGAAGATTTTGAGTAAGCAAAACTCTGTAAAAATGGCAATTTAGGTCACTGTGAGGGTTTAAAAAGTGGTTATTCAACATGAGGCCCGATCCAAATGACATTTTGAACCATTTTTGGTAGAGTCCAAAAAATCAATTTTCTGATGAAAAACGATGACCCCGGATCAGTCGAACGGGTAAAAAATGGTCAATATTGATGAAAGTTTAACATTTAATCTTTTGACTTTAAATGACGGTTGGATGTGAGTTATGACTTTTTCAACTAAAATAAGTGTGTTTAAAGTCATTTCTGTGCCTGAAATTGGTCAAAATTGAAGATTTTGAGTAAGCAAAACTCTGTAAAAATGGCAATTTTGGTCACTGTGAGGGTTTAAAAAGTGGTTATTCAACATGAGGCCCGATCCAAATGACATTTTGAATCATTTTTGGTAGAGTCCAAAAAATCAATTTTCTATTGAAAAACGATGACCCCGGACCAGTCGAACGTTGAAAAAATGGTCAATATTGATGAAATTTTAACATTTAATCTTTTGACTTTAAATGACGGTTGGATGTGAGTTATTACTTTTTCAACTAAAATAAGTGTGTTTAAAGTCATTTCTGTGCCTGAAATTGGTCAAAATTGAAGATTTTGAGTAAGCAAAACTCTGTAAAAATGGCAATTTTGGTCACTGTGAGGGTTTAAAAAGTGGTTATTCAACATGAGGCCCGATCCAAATGACATTTTGAATCATTTTTGGTAGAGTCAAAAAAATCCATTTTCTGATGAAAAACGATTATCCCGGACCAGTCGAACGTTGAAAAAATTGTCAATATTGATGAAATTTTAACATTTAATCTTTTGACTTTAAATGACGGTTGGATGTGAGTTATTACTTTTCAACTAAAAAAGTGTGTTTAAAGTCATTTCTGTGCCTGAAATTGGTAAAAATTGAAGATTTTGAGTAAGCAAACTCTGTAAAAATGGCAATTTTGGTCACTGTGAGGGTTTAAAAAGTGGTTATTCAACATGAGGCCCGATCCAAATGACATTTTGAATCATTTTTGGTAGAGTCCAAAAAATCAATTTTCTGATGAAAAACGATGACCCCGGATCAGTCGAACGTTTAAAAAATGGTCAATATTGATGAAAGTTTAACATTTAATCTTTTGACTTTAAATGACGGTTGGATGTGAGTTATGACTTTTTCAACTAAAATAAGTGTGTTTAAAGTCATTTCTGTGCCTGAAATTGGTCAAAATTGAAGATTTTGAGTAAGCAAAACTCTGTAAAAATGGCAATTTTGGTCACTGTGAGGGTTTAAAAAGTGGTTATTCAACATGAGGCCCGATCCAAATGACATTTTGAATCATTTTTGGTAGAGTCCAAAAAATCAATTTTCTATTGAAAAACGATGACCCCGGACCAGTCGAACGTTGAAAAAATGGTCAATATTGATGAAATTTTAACATTTAATCTTTTGACTTTAAATGACGGTTGGATGTGAGTTATTACTTTTTCAACTAAAATAAGTGTGTTTAAAGTCATTTCTGTGCCAGAAATTGGTCAAAATTGAAGATTTTGAGTAAGCAAAACTCTGTAAAAATGGCAGTTTTGGTCACTGTGAGGGTTTAAAAAGTGGTTATTCAACATGAGGCCCGATCCAAATGACATTTTGAATCATTTTTGGTAGAGTCCAAAAAATCAATTTTCTGATGAAAAACGATGACCCCGGACCAGTCGAACGTTGAAAAAATGGTCAATATTGATGAAAGTTTAACATTTAATCTTTTGACTTTAAATGACGGTTGGATGTGAGTTATGACTTTTTCAACTAAAATAAGTGTGTTTAAAGTCATTTCTGTGCCTGAAATTGGTCAAAATTGAAGATTTTGAGTAAGCAAAACTCTGTAAAAATGGCAATTTTGGTCACTGTGAGGGTTTAAAAAGTGGTTATTCAACATGAGGCCCGATCCAAATGACATTTTGAATCATTTTTGGTAGAGTCCAAAAAATCAATTTTCTGATGAAAAACGATGACCCCGGACCAGTTGAACGTTGAAAAAATGGTCAATATTGATGAAATTTTAATATTTAATCTTTTGACTTTAAATGACGGTTGGATGTGAGTTATTACTTTTTCAACTAAAATAAGTGTGTTTAAAGTCATTTCTGTGCCTGAAATTGGTCAAAATTGAAGATTTTGAGTAAGCAAAACTCTGTAAAAATGGCAGTTTTGGTCACTGTGAGGGTTTAAAAAATGGTTATTCAACATGAGGCCTGATCCAAATGACATTTTGAATCATTTTTGGTAGAGTCCAAAAAATCCATTTTCTGATGAAAAACGATGACCCCGGACCAGTCGAACGTTGAAAAAATGGTCAATATTGATGAAATTTTAACATTTAATCTTTTGACTTTAAATGACGGTTGGATGTGAGTTATTACTTTTTCAACTAAAATAAGTGTGTTTAAAGTCATTTCTGTGCCTGAAATTGGTCAAAATTGAAGATTTTGAGTAAGCAAAACTCTGTAAAAATGGCAATTTAGGTCACTGTGAGGGTTTAAAAAGTGGTTATTCAACATGAGGCCCGATCCAAATGACATTTTGAACCATTTTTGGTAGAGTCCAAAAAATCAATTTTCTGATGAAAAACGATGACCCCGGATCAGTCGAACGGGTAAAAAATGGTCAATATTGATGAAAGTTTAACATTTAATCTTTTGACTTTAAATGACGGTTGGATGTGAGTTATGACTTTTTCAACTAAAATAAGTGTGTTTAAAGTCATTTCTGTGCCTGAAATTGGTCAAAATTGAAGATTTTGAGTAAGCAAAACTCTGTAAAAATGGCAATTTTGGTCACTGTGAGGGTTTAAAAAGTGGTTATTCAACATGAGGCCCGATCCAAATGACATTTTGAATCATTTTTGGTAGAGTCCAAAAAATCAATTTTCTATTGAAAAGCGATGACCCCGGACCAGTCGAACGTTGAAAAAATGGTCAATATTGATGAAATTTTAACATTTAATCTTTTGACTTTAAATGACGGTTGGATGTGAGTTATTACTTTTTCAACTAAAATAAGTGTGTTTAAAGTCATTTCTGTGCCTGAAATTGGTCAAAATTAAAGATTTTGAGTAAGCAAAACTCTGTAAAAATGGCAATTTTGGTCACTGTGAGGCTTTAAAAAGTGGTTATTCAACATGAGGCCCGATCCAAATGACATTTTGAATCATTTTTGGTAGAGTCAAAAAAATCCATTTTCTGATGAAAAACGATTATCCCGGACCAGTCGAACGTTGAAAAAATTGTCAATATTGATGAAATTTTAACATTTAATCTTTTGACTTTAAATGACGGTTGGATGTGAGTTATTACTTTTTCAACTAAAAAAGTGTGTTTAAAGTCATTTCTGTGCCTGAAATTGGTAAAAATTGAAGATTTTGAGTAAGCAAACTCTGTAAAAATGGCAATTTTGGTCACTGTGAGGGTTTAAAAAGTGGTTATTCAACATGAGGCCCGATCCAAATGACATTTTGAATCATTTTTGGTAGAGTCCAAAAAATCAATTTTCTGATGAAGAACGATGACCCCGGACCAGTCGAACGTTGAAAAAATGGTCAATATTGATGAAATTTTAATATTTAATCTTTTGACTTTAAATGACGGTTGGATGTGAGTTATTACTTTTTCAACTAAAATAAGTGTGTTTAAAGTCATTTCTGTGCCTGAAATTGGTCAAAATTGAAGATTTTGAGTAAGCAAAACTCTGTAAAAATGGCAATTTTGGTCACTGTGAGGGTTTAAAAAGTGGTTATTCAACATGAGGCCCGATCCAAATGACATTTTGAATCATTTTTGGTAGAGTCAAAAAAATCCATTTTCTGATGAAAAACGATGACCCCGGACCAGTCGAACGTTGAAAAAATGGTCAATATTGATGAAATTTTAACATTTAATCTTTTGACTTTAAATGATGGTTGGATGTGAGTTATTACTTTTTCAACTACAATAAGTGTGTTTAAAGTCATTTCTGTGCCTGAAATTGGTCAAAATTGAAGATTTTGAGTAAGCAAAACTCTGTAAAAATGGCAATTTAGGTCACTGTGAGGGTTTAAAAAGTGGTTATTCAACATGAGGCCCGATCCAAATGACATTTTGAACCATTTTTGGTAGAGTCCAAAAAATCAATTTTCTGATGAAAAACGATGACCCCGGATCAGTCGAACGTTTAAAAAATGGTCAATATTGATGAAAGTTTAACATTTAATCTTTTGACTTTAAATGACGGTTGGATGTGAGTTATGACTTTTTCAACTAAAATAAGTGTGTTTAAAGTCATTTCTGTGCCTGAAATTGGTCAAAATTGAAGATTTTGAGTAAGCAAAACTCTGTAAAAATGGCAATTTTGGTCACTGTGAGGGTTTAAAAAGTGGTTATTCAACATGAGGCCCAATCCAAATGACATTTTGAATCATTTTTGGTAGAGTCCAAAAAATCAATTTTCTATTGAAAAACGATGACCCCGGACCAGTCGAACGTTGAAAAAGTGGTCAATATTGATGAAATTTTAACATTTAATCTTTTGACTTTAAATGACGGTTGGATGTGAGTTATTACTTTTTCAACTAAAATAAGTGTGTTTAAAGTCATTTCTGTGCCTGAAATTGGTCAAAATTGAAGATTTTGAGTAAGCAAAACTCTGTAAAAATGGCAATTTTGGTCACTGTGAGGGTTTAAAAAGTGGTTATTCAACATGAGGCCCGATCCAAATGACATTTTGAATCATTTTTGGTAGAGTCAAAAAAATCCATTTTCTGATGAAAAACGATTATCCCGGACCAGTCGAACGTTGAAAAAATTGTCAATATTGATGAAATTTTAACATTTAATCTTTTGACTTTAAATGACGGTTGGATGTGAGTTATTACTTTTTCAACTAAAAAAGTGTGTTTAAAGTCATTTCTGTGCCTGAAATTGGTAAAAATTGAAGATTTTGAGTAAGCAAACTCTGTAAAAATGGCAATTTTGGTCACTGTGAGGGTTTAAAAAGTGGTTATTCAACATGAGGCCCGATCCAAATGACATTTTGAATAATTTTTGGTAGAGTCCAAAAAATCAATTTTCTGATGAAAAACGATGACCCCGGACCAGTCGAACGTTGAAAAAATGGTCAATATTGATGAAATTTTAACATTTAATCTTTTGACTTTACATGATGGTTGGATGTGAGTTATTACTTTTTCAACTTCAATAAGTGTGTTTAAAGTCATTTCTGTGCCTGAAATTGGTCAAAATTGAAGATTTTGAGTAAGCAAAACTCTGTAAAAATGGCAATTTAGGTCACTGTGAGGGTTTAAAAAGTGGTTATTCAACATGAGGCCCGATCCAAATGACATTTTGAACCATTTTTGGTAGAGTCCAAAAAATCAATTTTCTGATGAAAAACGATGACCCCGGATCAGTCGAACGTTTAAAAAATGGTCAATATTGATGAAAGTTTAACATTTAATCTTTTGACTTTAATGACGGTTGGATGTGAGTTATGACTTTTTCAACTAAAATAAGTGTGTTTAAAGTCATTTCTGTGCCTGAAATTGGTCAAAATTGAAGGTTTTGAGTAAGCAAAACTCTGTAAAAATGGCAATTTTGGTCACTGTTAGGGTTTAAAAAGTGGTTATTCAACATGAGGCCCGATCCAAATGACATTTTGAATCATTTTTGGTAGAGTCCAAAAAATCAATTTTCTGATGAAAAACGATGACCCCGGACCAGTTGTACGTTGAAAAAATGGTCAATATTGATGAAATTTTAACATTTAATCTTTTGACTTTAAATGACGGTTGGATGTGAGTTATTACTTTTTCAACTACAATAAGTGTGTTTAAAGTCATTTCTGTGCCTGAAATTGGTCAAAATTGAAGATTTTGAGTAAGCAAAACTCTGTAAAAATGGCAATTTTGGTCACTGTGAGGGTTTAAAAAGTGGTTATTCAACATGAGGCCCGATCCAAATGACATTTTGAATCATTTTTGGTAGAGTCCAAAAAATCAATTTTCTATTGAAAAACGATGACCCCGGACCAGTCGAACGTTGAAAAAATGGTCAATATTGATGAAATTTTAACATTTAATCTTTTGACTTTAAATGACGGTTGGATGTGAGTTATTACTTTTTCAACTAAAATAAGTGTGTTTAAAGTCATTTCTGTGCCTGAAATTGGTCAAAATTGAAGATTTTGAGTAAGCAAAACTCTGTAAAAATGGCAATTTTGGTCACTGTTAGGGTTTAAAAAGTGGTTATTCAACATGAGGCCCGATCCAAATGACATTTTGAATCATTTTTGGTAGAGTCCAAAAAATCAATTTTCTGATGAAAAACGATGACCCCGGACCAGTTGTACGTTGAAAAAATGGTCAATATTGATGAAATTTTAACATTTAATCTTTTGACTTTAAATGACGGTTGGATGTGAGTTATTACTTTTTCAACTAAAATAAGTGTGTTTAAAGTCATTTCTGTGCCTGAAATTGGTCAAAATTGAAGATTTTGAGTAAGCAAAACTCTGTAAAAATGGCAATTTTGGTCACTGTGAGGGTTTAAAAAGTGGTTATTCAACATGAGGCCCGATCCAAATGACATTTTGAATCATTTTTGGTAGAGTCCAAAAAATCAATTTTCTGATGAAAAACGATGACCCCGGACCAGTCGAACGTTGAAAAAATTGTCAATATTGATGAAAGTTTAACATTTAATCTTTTGACTTTAAATGACGGTTGGATGTGAGTTATGACTTTTTCAACCAAAATAAGTGTGTTTAAAGTCATTTCTGTGCCTGAAATTGGTCAAAATTGAAGATTTTGAGTAAGCAAAACTCTGTAAAAATGGCAATTTTGGTCACTGTGAGGGTTTAAAAAGTGGTTATTCAACATGAGGCCCGATCCAAATGACATTTTGAATCATTTTTGGTAGAGTCAAAAAAATCCATTTTCTGATGAAAAACGATGACCCCGGACCAGTCGAACGTTGAAAAAATGGTCAATATTGATGAAATTTTAACATTTAATCTTTTGACTTTAAATGATGGTTGGATGTGAGTTATTACTTTTTCAACTACAATAAGTGTGTTTAAAGTCATTTCTGTGCCTGAAATTGGTCAAAAGTGAAGATTTTGAGTAAGCAAAACTCTGTAAAAATGGCAATTTAGGTCACTGTGAGGGTTTAAAAAGTGGTTATTCAACATGAGGCCCGATCCAAATGACATTTTGAACCATTTTTGGTAGAGTCCAAAAAATCAATTTTCTGATGAAAAACGATGACCCCGGATCAGTCGAACGTTTAAAAAATGGTCAATATTGATGAAAGTTTAACATTTAATCTTTTGACTTTAAATGACGGTTGGATGTGAGTTATGACTTTTTCAACTAAAATAAGTGTGTTTAAAGTCATTTCTGTGCCTGAAATTGGTCAAAATTGAAAATTTTGAGTAAGCAAAACTCTGTAAAAATGGCAATTTTGGTCACTGTGAGGGTTTAAAAAGTGGTTATTCAACATGAGGCCCGATCCAAATGACATTTTGAATCATTTTTGGTAGAGTCCAAAAAATCAATTTTCTATTGAAAAACGATGACCCCGGACCAGTCGAACGTTGAAAAAATGGTCAATATTGATGACATTTTAACATTTAATCTTTTGACTTTAAATGACGGTTGGATGTGAGTTATTACTTTTTCAACTACAATAAGTGTGTTTAAAGTCATTTCTGTGCCTGAAATTGGTCAAAATTGAAGATTTTGAGTAAGCAAAACTCTGTAAAAATGGCAATTTTGGTCACTGTGAGGGTTTAAAAAGTGGTTATTCAACATGAGGCCCGATCCAAATGACATTTTGAATCATTTTTGGTAGAGTCCAAAAAATCAATTTTCTATTGAAAAACGATGACCCCGGACCAGTCGAACGTTGAAAAAATGGTCAATATTGATGAAATTTTAACATTTAATCTTTTGACTTTAAATGACGGTTGGATGTGAGTTATTACTTTTTCAACTAAAATAAGTGTGTTTAAAGTCATTTCTGTGCCTGAAATTGGTCAAAATTGAAGATTTTGAGTAAGCAAAACTCTGTAAAAATGGCAATTTTGGTCACTGTGAGGGTTTAAAAAGTGGTTATTCAACATGAGGCCCGATCCAAATGACATTTTGAATCATTTTTGGTAGAGTCAAAAAAATCCATTTTCTGATGAAAAACGATGACCCCGGACCAGTCGAACGTTGAAAAAATGGTCAATATTGATGAAATTTTAACATTTAATCTTTTGACTTTAAATGATGGTTGGATGTGAGTTATTACTTTTTCAACTACAATAAGTGTGTTTAAAGTCATTTCTGTGCCTGAAATTGGTCAAAAGTGAAGATTTTGAGTAAGCAAAACTCTGTAAAAATGGCAATTTAGGTCACTGTGAGGGTTTAAAAAGTGGTTATTCAACATGAGGCCCGATCCAAATGACATTTTGAACCATTTTTGGTAGAGTCCAAAAAATCAATTTTCTGATGAAAAACGATGACCCCGGATCAGTCGAACGTTTAAAAAATGGTCAATATTGATGAAAGTTTAACATTTAATCTTTTGACTTTAAATGACGGTTGGATGTGAGTTATGACTTTTTCAACTAAAATAAGTGTGTTTAAAGTCATTTCTGTGCCTGAAATTGGTCAAAATTGAAGATTTTGAGTAAGCAAAACTCTGTAAAAATGGCAATTTTGGTCACTGTGAGGGTTTAAAAAGTGGTTATTCAACATGAGGCCCGATCCAAATGACATTTTGAATCATTTTTGGTAGAGTCCAAAAAATCAATTTTCTATTGAAAAACGATGACCCCGGACCAGTCGAACGTTGAAAAAATGGTCAATATTGATGACATTTTAACATTTAATCTTTTGACTTTAAATGACGGTTGGATGTGAGTTATTACTTTTTCAACTAAAATAAGTGTGTTTAAAGTCATTTCTGTGCCTGAAATTGGTCAAAATTGAAGATTTTGAGTAAGCAAAACTCTGTAAAAATGGCAATTTTGGTCACTGTGAGGGTTTAAAAAGTGGTTATTCAACATGAGGCCCGATCCAAATGACATTTTGAATCATTTTTGGTAGAGTCAAAAAAATCCATTTTCTGATGAAAAACGATGACCCCGGACCAGTCGAACGTTGAAAAAATGGTCAATATTGATGAAATTTTAACATTTAATCTTTTGACTTTAAATGATGGTTGGATGTGAGTTATTACTTTTTCAACTACAATAAGTGTGTTTAAAGTCATTTCTGTGCCTGAAATTGGTCAAAAGTGAAGATTTTGAGTAAGCAAAACTCTGTAAAAATGGCAATTTAGGTCACTGTGAGGGTTTAAAAAGTGGTTATTCAACATGAGGCCCGATCCAAATGACATTTTGAACCATTTTTGGTAGAGTCCAAAAAATCAATTTTCTGATGAAAAACGATGACCCCGGATCAGTCGAACGTTTAAAAAATGGTCAATATTGATGAAAGTTTAACATTTAATCTTTTGACTTTAAATGACGGTTGGATGTGAGTTATGACTTTTTCAACTAAAATAAGTGTGTTTAAAGTCATTTCTGTGCCTGAAATTGGTCAAAATTGAAGATTTTGAGTAAGCAAAACTCTGTAAAAATGGCAATTTTGGTCACTGTGAGGGTTTAAAAAGTGGTTATTCAACATGAGGCCCGATCCAAATGACATTTTGAATCATTTTTGGTAGAGTCCAAAAAATCAATTTTCTATTGAAAAACGATGACCCCGGACCAGTCGAACGTTGAAAAAATGGTCAATATTGATGACATTTTAACATTTAATCTTTTGACTTTAAATGACGGTTGGATGTGAGTTATTACTTTTTCAACTAAAATAAGTGTGTTTAAAGTCATTTCTGTGCCTGAAATTGGTCAAAATTGAAGATTTTGAGTAAGCAAAACTCTGTAAAAATGGCAATTTTGGTCACTGTGAGGGTTTAAAAAGTGGTTATTCAACATGAGGCCCGATCCAAATGACATTTTGAATCATTTTTGGTAGAGTCAAAAAAATCCATTTTCTGATGAAAAACGATTATCCCGGACCAGTCGAACGTTGAAAAAATTGTCAATATTGATGAAATTTTAACATTTAATCTTTTGACTTTAAATGACGGTTGGATGTGAGTTATTACTTTTTCAACTAAAAAAGTGTGTTTAAAGTCATTTCTGTGCCTGAAATTGGTAAAAATTGAAGATTTTGAGTAAGCAAACTCTGTAAAAATGGCAATTTTGGTCACTGTGAGGGTTTAAAAAGTGGTTATTCAACATGAGGCCCGATCCAAATGACATTTTGAATCATTTTTGGTAGAGTCCAAAAAATCAATTTTCTGATGAAAAACGATGACCCCGGATCAGTCGAACGTTTAAAAAATGGTCAATATTGATGAAAGTTTAACATTTAATCTTTTGACTTTAAATGACGGTTGGATGTGAGTTATGACTTTTTCAACTAAAATAAGTGTGTTTAAAGTCATTTCTGTGCCTGAAATTGGTCAAAATTGAAGATTTTGAGTAAGCAAAACTCTGTAAAAATGGCAATTTTGGTCACTGTGAGGGTTTAAAAAGTGGTTATTCAACATGAGGCCCGATCCAAATGACATTTTGAATCATTTTTGGTAGAGTCCAAAAAATCAATTTTCTATTGAAAAACGATGACCCCGGACCAGTCGAACGTTGAAAAAATGGTCAATATTGATGAAATTTTAACATTTAATCTTTTGACTTTAAATGACGGTTGGATGTGAGTTATTACTTTTTCAACTAAAATAAGTGTGTTTAAAGTCATTTCTGTGCCTGAAATTGGTCAAAATTGAAGATTTTGAGTAAGCAAAACTCTGTAAAAATGGCAATTTTGGTCACTGTGAGGGTTTAAAAAGTGGTTATTCAACATGAGGCCCGATCCAAATGACATTTTGAATCATTTTTGGTAGAGTCCAAAAAATCAATTTTCTGATGAAAAACGATGACCCCGGACCAGTCGAACGTTGAAAAAATGGTCAATATTGATGAAATTTTGATATTTAATCTTTTCACTTTAAATGACGGTTGGATGTGAGTTATTACTTTTTCAACTAAAATAAGTGTGTTTAAAGTCATTTCTGTGACTGAAATTGGTCAAAATTGAAGATTTTGAGTAAGCAAAACTCTGTAAAAATGGCAATTTTGGTCACTGTGAGGGTTTAAAAAGTGGTTATTCAACATGAGGCCCGATCCAAATGACATTTTGAATCATTTTTGGTAGAGTCCAAAAAATCAATTTTCTGATGAAAAACGATGACCCCGGACCAGTCGAACGTTGAAAAAATGGTCAATATTGATGAAATTTTAACATTTAATCTTTTGACTTTAAATGATGGTTGGATGTGAGTTATTACTTTTTCAACTACAATAAGTGTGTTTAAAGTCATTTCTGTGCCTGAAATTGGTCAAAATTGAAGATTTTGAGTAAGCAAAACTCTGTAAAAATGGCAATTTAGGTCACTGTGAGGGTTTAAAAAGTGGTTATTCAACATGAGGCCCGATCCAAATGACATTTTGAATCATTTTTGGTAGAGTCCAAAAAATCAATTTTCTGATGAAAAACGATGACCCCGGATCAGTCAAACGTTTAAAAAATGGTCAATATTGATGAAAGTTTAACATTTAATCTTTTGACTTTAAATGACGGTTGGATGTGAGTTATGACTTTTTCAACTAAAATAAGTGTGTTTAAAGTCATTTCTGTGCCTGAAATTGGTCAAAATTGAAGATTTTGAGTAAGCAAAACTCTGTAAAAATGGCAATTTTGGTCACTGTGAGGGTTTAAAAAGTGGTTATTCAACATGAGGCCCGATCCAAATGACATTTTGAATCATTTTTGGTAGAGTCAAAAAAATCCATTTTCTGATGAAAAACGATTATCCCGGACCAGTCGAACGTTGAAAAAATGGTCAATATTGATGAAATTTTAACATTTAATCTTTTGACTTTAAATGACGGTTGGATGTGAGTTATTACTTTTTCAACTAAAAAAGTGTGTTTAAAGTCATTTCTGTGCCTGAAATTGGTAAAAATTGAAGATTTTGAGTAAGCAAACTCTGTAAAAATGGCAATTTTGGTCACTGTGAGGGTTTAAAAAGTGGTTATTCAACATGAGGCCCGATCCAAATGACATTTTGAATAATTTTTGGTAGAGTCCAAAAAATCAATTTTCTGATGAAAAACGATGACCCCGGACCAGTCGAACGTTGAAAAAATGGTCAATATTGATGAAATTTTAACATTTAATCTTTTGACTTTACATGATGGTTGGATGTGAGTTATTACTTTTTCAACTTCAATAAGTGTGTTTAAAGTCATTTCTGTGCCTGAAATTGGTCAAAATTGAAGATTTTGAGTAAGCAAAACTCTGTAAAAATGGCAATTTTGGTCACTGTGAGGGTTTAAAAAGTGGTTATTCAACATGAGGCCCGATCCAAATGACATTTTGAATCATTTTTGGTAGAGTCCAAAAAATCAATTTTCTGATGAAAAACGATGACCCCGGACCAGTTGTACGTTGAAAAAATGGTCAATATTGATGAAATTTTAACATTTAATCTTTTGACTTTAAATGACGGTTGGATGTGAGTTATTACTTTTTCAACTACAATAAGTGTGTTTAAAGTCATTTCTGTGCCTGAAATTGGTCAAAATTGAAGATTTTGAGTAAGCAAAACTCTGTAAAAATGGCAATTTTGGTCACTGTGAGGGTTTAAAAAGTGGTTATTCAACATGAGGCCCGATCCAAATGACATTTTGAATCATTTTTGGTAGAGTCCAAAAAATCAATTTTCTATTGAAAAACGATGACCCCGGACCAGTCGAACGTTGAAAAAATGGTCAATATTGATGAAATTTTAACATTTAATCTTTTGACTTTAAATGACGGTTGGATGTGAGTTATTACTTTTTCAACTAAAATAAGTGTGTTTAAAGTCATTTCTGTGCCTGAAATTGGTCAAAATTGAAGATTTTGAGTAAGCAAAACTCTGTAAAAATGGCAATTTTGGTCACTGTTAGGGTTTAAAAAGTGGTTATTCAACATGAGGCCCGATCCAAATGACATTTTGAATCATTTTTGGTAGAGTCCAAAAAATCAATTTTCTGATGAAAAACGATGACCCCGGACCAGTTGTACGTTGAAAAAATGGTCAATATTGATGAAATTTTAACATTTAATCTTTTGACTTTAAATGACGGTTGGATGTGAGTTATTACTTTTTCAACTACAATAAGTGTGTTTAAAGTCATTTCTGTGCCTGAAATTGGTCAAAATTGAAGATTTTGAGTAAGCAAAACTCTGTAAAAATGGCAATTTTGGTCACTGTGAGGGTTTAAAAAGTGGTTATTCAACATGAGGCCCGATCCAAATGACATTTTGAATCATTTTTGGTAGAGTCCAAAAAATCAATTTTCTGATGAAAAACGATGACCCCGGACCAGTCGAACGTTGAAAAAATTGTCAATATTGATGAAAGTTTAACATTTAATCTTTTGACTTTAAATGACGGTTGGATGTGAGTTATGACTTTTTCAACTAAAATAAGTGTGTTTAAAGTCATTTCTGTGCCTGAAATTGGTCAAAATTGAAGATTTTGAGTAAGCAAAACTCTGTAAAAATGGCAATTTAGGTCACTGTGAGGGTTTAAAAAGTGGTTATTCAACATGAGGCCCGATCCAAATGACATTTTGAACCATTTTTGGTAGAGTCCAAAAAATCAATTTTCTGATGAAAAACGATGACCCCGGATCAGTCGAACGGGTAAAAAATGGTCAATATTGATGAAAGTTTAACATTTAATCTTTTGACTTTAAATGACGGTTGGATGTGAGTTATGACTTTTTCAACTAAAATAAGTGTGTTTAAAGTCATTTCTGTGCCTGAAATTGGTCAAAATTGAAGATTTTGAGTAAGCAAAACTCTGTAAAAATGGCAATTTTGGTCACTGTGAGGGTTTAAAAAGTGGTTATTCAACATGAGGCCCGATCCAAATGACATTTTGAATCATTTTTGGTAGAGTCCAAAAAATCAATTTTCTATTGAAAAACGATGACCCCGGACCAGTCGAACGTTGAAAAAATGGTCAATATTGATGAAATTTTAACATTTAATCTTTTGACTTTAAATGACGGTTGGATGTGAGTTATTACTTTTTCAACTAAAATAAGTGTGTTTAAAGTCATTTCTGTGCCTGAAATTGGTCAAAATTGAAGATTTTGAGTAAGCAAAACTCTGTAAAAATGGCAATTTTGGTCACTGTGAGGGTTTAAAAAGTGGTTATTCAACATGAGGCCCGATCCAAATGACATTTTGAATCATTTTTGGTAGAGTCAAAAAAATCCATTTTCTGATGAAAAACGATTATCCCGGACCAGTCGAACGTTGAAAAAATTGTCAATATTGATGAAATTTTAACATTTAATCTTTTGACTTTAAATGACGGTTGGATGTGAGTTATTACTTTTCAACTAAAAAAGTGTGTTTAAAGTCATTTCTGTGCCTGAAATTGGTAAAAATTGAAGATTTTGAGTAAGCAAACTCTGTAAAAATGGCAATTTTGGTCACTGTGAGGGTTTAAAAAGTGGTTATTCAACATGAGGCCCGATCCAAATGACATTTTGAATCATTTTTGGTAGAGTCCAAAAAATCAATTTTCTGATGAAAAACGATGACCCCGGATCAGTCGAACGTTTAAAAAATGGTCAATATTGATGAAAGTTTAACATTTAATCTTTTGACTTTAAATGACGGTTGGATGTGAGTTATGACTTTTTCAACTAAAATAAGTGTGTTTAAAGTCATTTCTGTGCCTGAAATTGGTCAAAATTGAAGATTTTGAGTAAGCAAAACTCTGTAAAAATGGCAATTTTGGTCACTGTGAGGGTTTAAAAAGTGGTTATTCAACATGAGGCCCGATCCAAATGACATTTTGAATCATTTTTGGTAGAGTCCAAAAAATCAATTTTCTATTGAAAAACGATGACCCCGGACCAGTCGAACGTTGAAAAAATGGTCAATATTGATGAAATTTTAACATTTAATCTTTTGACTTTAAATGACGGTTGGATGTGAGTTATTACTTTTTCAACTAAAATAAGTGTGTTTAAAGTCATTTCTGTGCCAGAAATTGGTCAAAATTGAAGATTTTGAGTAAGCAAAACTCTGTAAAAATGGCAGTTTTGGTCACTGTGAGGGTTTAAAAAGTGGTTATTCAACATGAGGCCCGATCCAAATGACATTTTGAATCATTTTTGGTAGAGTCCAAAAAATCAATTTTCTGATGAAAAACGATGACCCCGGACCAGTCGAACGTTGAAAAAATGGTCAATATTGATGAAAGTTTAACATTTAATCTTTTGACTTTAAATGACGGTTGGATGTGAGTTATGACTTTTTCAACTAAAATAAGTGTGTTTAAAGTCATTTCTGTGCCTGAAATTGGTCAAAATTGAAGATTTTGAGTAAGCAAAACTCTGTAAAAATGGCAATTTTGGTCACTGTGAGGGTTTAAAAAGTGGTTATTCAACATGAGGCCCGATCCAAATGACATTTTGAATCATTTTTGGTAGAGTCCAAAAAATCAATTTTCTGATGAAAAACGATGACCCCGGACCAGTTGAACGTTGAAAAAATGGTCAATATTGATGAAATTTTAATATTTAATCTTTTGACTTTAAATGACGGTTGGATGTGAGTTATTACTTTTTCAACTAAAATAAGTGTGTTTAAAGTCATTTCTGTGCCTGAAATTGGTCAAAATTGAAGATTTTGAGTAAGCAAAACTCTGTAAAAATGGCAGTTTTGGTCACTGTGAGGGTTTAAAAAATGGTTATTCAACATGAGGCCTGATCCAAATGACATTTTGAATCATTTTTGGTAGAGTCCAAAAAATCCATTTTCTGATGAAAAACGATGACCCCGGACCAGTCGAACGTTGAAAAAATGGTCAATATTGATGAAATTTTAACATTTAATCTTTTGACTTTAAATGACGGTTGGATGTGAGTTATTACTTTTTCAACTAAAATAAGTGTGTTTAAAGTCATTTCTGTGCCTGAAATTGGTCAAAATTGAAGATTTTGAGTAAGCAAAACTCTGTAAAAATGGCAATTTAGGTCACTGTGAGGGTTTAAAAAGTGGTTATTCAACATGAGGCCCGATCCAAATGACATTTTGAACCATTTTTGGTAGAGTCCAAAAAATCAATTTTCTGATGAAAAACGATGACCCCGGATCAGTCGAACGGGTAAAAAATGGTCAATATTGATGAAAGTTTAACATTTAATCTTTTGACTTTAAATGACGGTTGGATGTGAGTTATGACTTTTTCAACTAAAATAAGTGTGTTTAAAGTCATTTCTGTGCCTGAAATTGGTCAAAATTGAAGATTTTGAGTAAGCAAAACTCTGTAAAAATGGCAATTTTGGTCACTGTGAGGGTTTAAAAAGTGGTTATTCAACATGAGGCCCGATCCAAATGACATTTTGAATCATTTTTGGTAGAGTCCAAAAAATCAATTTTCTATTGAAAAGCGATGACCCCGGACCAGTCGAACGTTGAAAAAATGGTCAATATTGATGAAATTTTAACATTTAATCTTTTGACTTTAAATGACGGTTGGATGTGAGTTATTACTTTTTCAACTAAAATAAGTGTGTTTAAAGTCATTTCTGTGCCTGAAATTGGTCAAAATTAAAGATTTTGAGTAAGCAAAACTCTGTAAAAATGGCAATTTTGGTCACTGTGAGGCTTTAAAAAGTGGTTATTCAACATGAGGCCCGATCCAAATGACATTTTGAATCATTTTTGGTAGAGTCAAAAAAATCCATTTTCTGATGAAAAACGATTATCCCGGACCAGTCGAACGTTGAAAAAATTGTCAATATTGATGAAATTTTAACATTTAATCTTTTGACTTTAAATGACGGTTGGATGTGAGTTATTACTTTTTCAACTAAAAAAGTGTGTTTAAAGTCATTTCTGTGCCTGAAATTGGTAAAAATTGAAGATTTTGAGTAAGCAAACTCTGTAAAAATGGCAATTTTGGTCACTGTGAGGGTTTAAAAAGTGGTTATTCAACATGAGGCCCGATCCAAATGACATTTTGAATCATTTTTGGTAGAGTCCAAAAAATCAATTTTCTGATGAAGAACGATGACCCCGGACCAGTCGAACGTTGAAAAAATGGTCAATATTGATGAAATTTTAATATTTAATCTTTTGACTTTAAATGACGGTTGGATGTGAGTTATTACTTTTTCAACTAAAATAAGTGTGTTTAAAGTCATTTCTGTGCCTGAAATTGGTCAAAATTGAAGATTTTGAGTAAGCAAAACTCTGTAAAAATGGCAATTTTGGTCACTGTGAGGGTTTAAAAAGTGGTTATTCAACATGAGGCCCGATCCAAATGACATTTTGAATCATTTTTGGTAGAGTCAAAAAAATCCATTTTCTGATGAAAAACGATGACCCCGGACCAGTCGAACGTTGAAAAAATGGTCAATATTGATGAAATTTTAACATTTAATCTTTTGACTTTAAATGATGGTTGGATGTGAGTTATTACTTTTTCAACTACAATAAGTGTGTTTAAAGTCATTTCTGTGCCTGAAATTGGTCAAAATTGAAGATTTTGAGTAAGCAAAACTCTGTAAAAATGGCAATTTAGGTCACTGTGAGGGTTTAAAAAGTGGTTATTCAACATGAGGCCCGATCCAAATGACATTTTGAACCATTTTTGGTAGAGTCCAAAAAATCAATTTTCTGATGAAAAACGATGACCCCGGATCAGTCGAACGTTTAAAAAATGGTCAATATTGATGAAAGTTTAACATTTAATCTTTTGACTTTAAATGACGGTTGGATGTGAGTTATGACTTTTTCAACTAAAATAAGTGTGTTTAAAGTCATTTCTGTGCCTGAAATTGGTCAAAATTGAAGATTTTGAGTAAGCAAAACTCTGTAAAAATGGCAATTTTGGTCACTGTGAGGGTTTAAAAAGTGGTTATTCAACATGAGGCCCAATCCAAATGACATTTTGAATCATTTTTGGTAGAGTCCAAAAAATCAATTTTCTATTGAAAAACGATGACCCCGGACCAGTCGAACGTTGAAAAAGTGGTCAATATTGATGAAATTTTAACATTTAATCTTTTGACTTTAAATGACGGTTGGATGTGAGTTATTACTTTTTCAACTAAAATAAGTGTGTTTAAAGTCATTTCTGTGCCTGAAATTGGTCAAAATTGAAGATTTTGAGTAAGCAAAACTCTGTAAAAATGGCAATTTTGGTCACTGTGAGGGTTTAAAAAGTGGTTATTCAACATGAGGCCCGATCCAAATGACATTTTGAATCATTTTTGGTAGAGTCAAAAAAATCCATTTTCTGATGAAAAACGATTATCCCGGACCAGTCGAACGTTGAAAAAATTGTCAATATTGATGAAATTTTAACATTTAATCTTTTGACTTTAAATGACGGTTGGATGTGAGTTATTACTTTTTCAACTAAAAAAGTGTGTTTAAAGTCATTTCTGTGCCTGAAATTGGTAAAAATTGAAGATTTTGAGTAAGCAAACTCTGTAAAAATGGCAATTTTGGTCACTGTGAGGGTTTAAAAAGTGGTTATTCAACATGAGGCCCGATCCAAATGACATTTTGAATAATTTTTGGTAGAGTCCAAAAAATCAATTTTCTGATGAAAAACGATGACCCCGGACCAGTCGAACGTTGAAAAAATGGTCAATATTGATGAAATTTTAACATTTAATCTTTTGACTTTACATGATGGTTGGATGTGAGTTATTACTTTTTCAACTTCAATAAGTGTGTTTAAAGTCATTTCTGTGCCTGAAATTGGTCAAAATTGAAGATTTTGAGTAAGCAAAACTCTGTAAAAATGGCAATTTAGGTCACTGTGAGGGTTTAAAAAGTGGTTATTCAACATGAGGCCCGATCCAAATGACATTTTGAACCATTTTTGGTAGAGTCCAAAAAATCAATTTTCTGATGAAAAACGATGACCCCGGATCAGTCGAACGTTTAAAAAATGGTCAATATTGATGAAAGTTTAACATTTAATCTTTTGACTTTAATGACGGTTGGATGTGAGTTATGACTTTTTCAACTAAAATAAGTGTGTTTAAAGTCATTTCTGTGCCTGAAATTGGTCAAAATTGAAGGTTTTGAGTAAGCAAAACTCTGTAAAAATGGCAATTTTGGTCACTGTTAGGGTTTAAAAAGTGGTTATTCAACATGAGGCCCGATCCAAATGACATTTTGAATCATTTTTGGTAGAGTCCAAAAAATCAATTTTCTGATGAAAAACGATGACCCCGGACCAGTTGTACGTTGAAAAAATGGTCAATATTGATGAAATTTTAACATTTAATCTTTTGACTTTAAATGACGGTTGGATGTGAGTTATTACTTTTTCAACTACAATAAGTGTGTTTAAAGTCATTTCTGTGCCTGAAATTGGTCAAAATTGAAGATTTTGAGTAAGCAAAACTCTGTAAAAATGGCAATTTTGGTCACTGTGAGGGTTTAAAAAGTGGTTATTCAACATGAGGCCCGATCCAAATGACATTTTGAATCATTTTTGGTAGAGTCCAAAAAATCAATTTTCTATTGAAAAACGATGACCCCGGACCAGTCGAACGTTGAAAAAATGGTCAATATTGATGAAATTTTAACATTTAATCTTTTGACTTTAAATGACGGTTGGATGTGAGTTATTACTTTTTCAACTAAAATAAGTGTGTTTAAAGTCATTTCTGTGCCTGAAATTGGTCAAAATTGAAGATTTTGAGTAAGCAAAACTCTGTAAAAATGGCAATTTTGGTCACTGTTAGGGTTTAAAAAGTGGTTATTCAACATGAGGCCCGATCCAAATGACATTTTGAATCATTTTTGGTAGAGTCCAAAAAATCAATTTTCTGATGAAAAACGATGACCCCGGACCAGTTGTACGTTGAAAAAATGGTCAATATTGATGAAATTTTAACATTTAATCTTTTGACTTTAAATGACGGTTGGATGTGAGTTATTACTTTTTCAACTAAAATAAGTGTGTTTAAAGTCATTTCTGTGCCTGAAATTGGTCAAAATTGAAGATTTTGAGTAAGCAAAACTCTGTAAAAATGGCAATTTTGGTCACTGTGAGGGTTTAAAAAGTGGTTATTCAACATGAGGCCCGATCCAAATGACATTTTGAATCATTTTTGGTAGAGTCCAAAAAATCAATTTTCTGATGAAAAACGATGACCCCGGACCAGTCGAACGTTGAAAAAATTGTCAATATTGATGAAAGTTTAACATTTAATCTTTTGACTTTAAATGACGGTTGGATGTGAGTTATGACTTTTTCAACCAAAATAAGTGTGTTTAAAGTCATTTCTGTGCCTGAAATTGGTCAAAATTGAAGATTTTGAGTAAGCAAAACTCTGTAAAAATGGCAATTTTGGTCACTGTGAGGGTTTAAAAAGTGGTTATTCAACATGAGGCCCGATCCAAATGACATTTTGAATCATTTTTGGTAGAGTCAAAAAAATCCATTTTCTGATGAAAAACGATGACCCCGGACCAGTCGAACGTTGAAAAAATGGTCAATATTGATGAAATTTTAACATTTAATCTTTTGACTTTAAATGATGGTTGGATGTGAGTTATTACTTTTTCAACTACAATAAGTGTGTTTAAAGTCATTTCTGTGCCTGAAATTGGTCAAAAGTGAAGATTTTGAGTAAGCAAAACTCTGTAAAAATGGCAATTTAGGTCACTGTGAGGGTTTAAAAAGTGGTTATTCAACATGAGGCCCGATCCAAATGACATTTTGAACCATTTTTGGTAGAGTCCAAAAAATCAATTTTCTGATGAAAAACGATGACCCCGGATCAGTCGAACGTTTAAAAAATGGTCAATATTGATGAAAGTTTAACATTTAATCTTTTGACTTTAAATGACGGTTGGATGTGAGTTATGACTTTTTCAACTAAAATAAGTGTGTTTAAAGTCATTTCTGTGCCTGAAATTGGTCAAAATTGAAAATTTTGAGTAAGCAAAACTCTGTAAAAATGGCAATTTTGGTCACTGTGAGGGTTTAAAAAGTGGTTATTCAACATGAGGCCCGATCCAAATGACATTTTGAATCATTTTTGGTAGAGTCCAAAAAATCAATTTTCTATTGAAAAACGATGACCCCGGACCAGTCGAACGTTGAAAAAATGGTCAATATTGATGACATTTTAACATTTAATCTTTTGACTTTAAATGACGGTTGGATGTGAGTTATTACTTTTTCAACTAAAATAAGTGTGTTTAAAGTCATTTCTGTGCCTGAAATTGGTCAAAATTGAAGATTTTGAGTAAGCAAAACTCTGTAAAAATGGCAATTTTGGTCACTGTGAGGGTTTAAAAAGTGGTTATTCAACATGAGGCCCGATCCAAATGACATTTTGAATCATTTTTGGTAGAGTCAAAAAAATCCATTTTCTGATGAAAAACGATTATCCCGGACCAGTCGAACGTTGAAAAAATTGTCAATATTGATGAAATTTTAACATTTAATCTTTTGACTTTAAATGACGGTTGGATGTGAGTTATTACTTTTTCAACTAAAAAAGTGTGTTTAAAGTCATTTCTGTGCCTGAAATTGGTAAAAATTGAAGATTTTGAGTAAGCAAACTCTGTAAAAATGGCAATTTTGGTCACTGTGAGGGTTTAAAAAGTGGTTATTCAACATGAGGCCCGATCCAAATGACATTTTGAATCATTTTTGGTAGAGTCCAAAAAATCAATTTTCTGATGAAAAACGATGACCCCGGATCAGTCGAACGTTTAAAAAATGGTCAATATTGATGAAAGTTTAACATTTAATCTTTTGACTTTAAATGACGGTTGGATGTGAGTTATGACTTTTTCAACTAAAATAAGTGTGTTTAAAGTCATTTCTGTGCCTGAAATTGGTCAAAATTGAAGATTTTGAGTAAGCAAAACTCTGTAAAAATGGCAATTTTGGTCACTGTGAGGGTTTAAAAAGTGGTTATTCAACATGAGGCCCGATCCAAATGACATTTTGAATCATTTTTGGTAGAGTCCAAAAAATCAATTTTCTATTGAAAAACGATGACCCCGGACCAGTCGAACGTTGAAAAAATGGTCAATATTGATGAAATTTTAACATTTAATCTTTTGACTTTAAATGACGGTTGGATGTGAGTTATTACTTTTTCAACTAAAATAAGTGTGTTTAAAGTCATTTCTGTGCCTGAAATTGGTCAAAATTGAAGATTTTGAGTAAGCAAAACTCTGTAAAAATGGCAATTTTGGTCACTGTGAGGGTTTAAAAAGTGGTTATTCAACATGAGGCCCGATCCAAATGACATTTTGAATCATTTTTGGTAGAGTCCAAAAAATCAATTTTCTGATGAAAAACGATGACCCCGGACCAGTCGAACGTTGAAAAAATGGTCAATATTGATGAAATTTTGATATTTAATCTTTTCACTTTAAATGACGGTTGGATGTGAGTTATTACTTTTTCAACTAAAATAAGTGTGTTTAAAGTCATTTCTGTGACTGAAATTGGTCAAAATTGAAGATTTTGAGTAAGCAAAACTCTGTAAAAATGGCAATTTTGGTCACTGTGAGGGTTTAAAAAGTGGTTATTCAACATGAGGCCCGATCCAAATGACATTTTGAATCATTTTTGGTAGAGTCCAAAAAATCAATTTTCTGATGAAAAACGATGACCCCGGACCAGTCGAACGTTGAAAAAATGGTCAATATTGATGAAATTTTAACATTTAATCTTTTGACTTTAAATGATGGTTGGATGTGAGTTATTACTTTTTCAACTACAATAAGTGTGTTTAAAGTCATTTCTGTGCCTGAAATTGGTCAAAATTGAAGATTTTGAGTAAGCAAAACTCTGTAAAAATGGCAATTTAGGTCACTGTGAGGGTTTAAAAAGTGGTTATTCAACATGAGGCCCGATCCAAATGACATTTTGAATCATTTTTGGTAGAGTCCAAAAAATCAATTTTCTGATGAAAAACGATGACCCCGGATCAGTCAAACGTTTAAAAAATGGTCAATATTGATGAAAGTTTAACATTTAATCTTTTGACTTTAAATGACGGTTGGATGTGAGTTATGACTTTTTCAACTAAAATAAGTGTGTTTAAAGTCATTTCTGTGCCTGAAATTGGTCAAAATTGAAGATTTTGAGTAAGCAAAACTCTGTAAAAATGGCAATTTTGGTCACTGTGAGGGTTTAAAAAGTGGTTATTCAACATGAGGCCCGATCCAAATGACATTTTGAATCATTTTTGGTAGAGTCAAAAAAATCCATTTTCTGATGAAAAACGATTATCCCGGACCAGTCGAACGTTGAAAAAATGGTCAATATTGATGAAATTTTAACATTTAATCTTTTGACTTTAAATGACGGTTGGATGTGAGTTATTACTTTTTCAACTAAAAAAGTGTGTTTAAAGTCATTTCTGTGCCTGAAATTGGTAAAAATTGAAGATTTTGAGTAAGCAAACTCTGTAAAAATGGCAATTTTGGTCACTGTGAGGGTTTAAAAAGTGGTTATTCAACATGAGGCCCGATCCAAATGACATTTTGAATAATTTTTGGTAGAGTCCAAAAAATCAATTTTCTGATGAAAAACGATGACCCCGGACCAGTCGAACGTTGAAAAAATGGTCAATATTGATGAAATTTTAACATTTAATCTTTTGACTTTACATGATGGTTGGATGTGAGTTATTACTTTTTCAACTTCAATAAGTGTGTTTAAAGTCATTTCTGTGCCTGAAATTGGTCAAAATTGAAGATTTTGAGTAAGCAAAACTCTGTAAAAATGGCAATTTAGGTCACTGTGAGGGTTTAAAAAGTGGTTATTCAACATGAGGCCCGATACAAATGACATTTTGAACCATTTTTGGTAGAGTCCAAAAAATCAATTTTCTGATGAAAAACGATGACCCCGGATCAGTCGAACGTTTAAAAAATGGTCAATATTGATGAAAGTTTTACATTTAATCTTTTGACTTTAAATGACGGTTGGATGTGAGTTATGACTTTTTCAACTAAAATAAGTGTGTTTAAAGTCATTTCTGTGCCTGAAATTGGTCAAAATTGAAGATTTTGAGTAAGCAAAACTCTGTAAAAATGGCAATTTTGGTCACTGTTAGGGTTTAAAAAGTGGTTATTCAACATGAGGCCCGATCCAAATGACATTTTGAATCATTTTTGGTAGAGTCCAAAAAATCAATTTTCTGATGAAAAACGATGACCCCGGACCAGTTGTACGTTGAAAAAATGGTCAATATTGATGAAATTTTAACATTTAATCTTTTGACTTTAAATGACGGTTGGATGTGAGTTATTACTTTTTCAACTACAATAAGTGTGTTTAAAGTCATTTCTGTGCCTGAAATTGGTCAAAATTGAAGATTTTGAGTAAGCAAAACTCTGTAAAAATGGCAATTTTGGTCACTGTGAGGGTTTAAAAAGTGGTTATTCAACATGAGGCCCGATCCAAATGACATTTTGAATCATTTTTGGTAGAGTCCAAAAAATCAATTTTCTATTGAAAAACGATGACCCCGGACCAGTCGAACGTTGAAAAAATGGTCAATATTGATGAAATTTTAACATTTAATCTTTTGACTTTAAATGACGGTTGGATGTGAGTTATTACTTTTTCAACTAAAATAAGTGTGTTTAAAGTCATTTCTGTGCCTGAAATTGGTCAAAATTGAAGATTTTGAGTAAGCAAAACTCTGTAAAAATGGCAATTTTGGTCACTGTTAGGGTTTAAAAAGTGGTTATTCAACATGAGGCCCGATCCAAATGACATTTTGAATCATTTTTGGTAGAGTCCCAAAAATCAATTTTCTGATGAAAAACGATGACCCCGGACCAGTTGTACGTTGAAAAAATGGTCAATATTGATGAAATTTTAACATTTAATCTTTTGACTTTAAATGACGGTTGGATGTGAGTTATTACTTTTTCAACTAAAATAAGTGTGTTTAAAGTCATTTCTGTGCCTGAAATTGGTCAAAATTGAAGATTTTGAGTAAGCAAAACTCTGTAAAAATGGCAATTTTGGTCACTGTGAGGGTTTAAAAAGTGGTTATTCAACATGAGGCCTGATCCAAATGACATTTTGAATCATTTTTGGTAGAGTCCAAAAAATCAATTTTCTGATGAAAAACGATGACCCCGGACCAGTCGAACGTTGAAAAAATTGTCAATATTGATGAAAGTTTAACATTTAATCTTTTGACTTTAAATGACGGTTGGATGTGAGTTATGACTTTTTCAACTAAAATAAGTGTGTTTAAAGTCATTTCTGTGCCTGAAATTGGTCAAAATTGAAGATTTTGAGTAAGCAAAACTCTGTAAAAATGGCAATTTTGGTCACTGTGAGGGTTTAAAAAGTGGTTATTCAACATGAGGCCCGATCCAAATGACATTTTGAATCATTTTTGGTAGAGTCAAAAAAATCCATTTTCTGATGAAAAACGATGACCCCGGACCAGTCGAACGTTGAAAAAATGGTCAATATTGATGAAATTTTAACATTTAATCTTTTGACTTTAAATGATGGTTGGATGTGAGTTATTACTTTTTCAACTACAATAAGTGTGTTTAAAGTCATTTCTGTGCCTGAAATTGGTCAAAAGTGAAGATTTTGAGTAAGCAAAACTCTGTAAAAATGGCAATTTAGGTCACTGTGAGGGTTTAAAAAGTGGTTATTCAACATGAGGCCCGATCCAAATGACATTTTGAACCATTTTTGGTAGAGTCCAAAAAATCAATTTTCTGATGAAAAACGATGACCCCGGATCAGTCGAACGTTTAAAAAATGGTCAATATTGATGAAAGTTTAACATTTAATCTTTTGACTTTAAATGACGGTTGGATGTGAGTTATGACTTTTTCAACTAAAATAAGTGTGTTTAAAGTCATTTCTGTGCCTGAAATTGGTCAAAATTGAAGATTTTGAGTAAGCAAAACTCTGTAAAAATGGCAATTTTGGTCACTGTGAGGGTTTAAAAAGTGGTTATTCAACATGAGGCCCGATCCAAATGACATTTTGAATCATTTTTGGTAGAGTCCAAAAAATCAATTTTCTATTGAAAAACGATGACCCCGGACCAGTCGAACGTTGAAAAAATGGTCAATATTGATGAAATTTTAACATTTAATCTTTTGACTTTAAATGACGGTTGGATGTGAGTTATTACTTTTTCAACTAAAATAAGTGTGTTTAAAGTCATTTCTGTGCCTGAAATTGGTCAAAATTGAAGATTTTGAGTAAGCAAAACTCTGTAAAAATGGCAATTTTGGTCACTGTGAGGGTTTAAAAAGTGGTTATTCAACATGAGGCCCGATCCAAATGACATTTTGAATCATTTTTGGTAGAGTCAAAAAAATCCATTTTCTGATGAAAAACGATTATCCCGGACCAGTCGAACGTTGAAAAAATTGTCAATATTGATGAAATTTTAACATTTAATCTTTTGACTTTAAATGACGGTTGGATGTGAGTTATTACTTTTTCAACTAAAAAAGTGTGTTTAAAGTCATTTCTGTGCCTGAAATTGGTAAAAATTGAAGATTTTGAGTAAGCAAACTCTGTAAAAATGGCAATTTTGGTCACTGTGAGGGTTTAAAAAGTGGTTATTCAACATGAGGCCCGATCCAAATGACATTTTGAATCATTTTTGGTAGAGTCCAAAAAATCAATTTTCTGATGAAAAACGATGACCCCGGATCAGTCGAACGTTTAAAAAATGGTCAATATTGATGAAAGTTTAACATTTAATCTTTTGACTTTAAATGACGGTTGGATGTGAGTTATGACTTTTTCAACTAAAATAAGTGTGTTTAAAGTCATTTCTGTGCCTGAAATTGGTCAAAATTGAAGATTTTGAGTAAGCAAAACTCTGTAAAAATGGCAATTTTGGTCACTGTGAGGGTTTAAAAAGTGGTTATTCAACATGAGGCCCGATCCAAATGACATTTTGAATCATTTTTGGTAGAGTCCAAAAAATCAATTTTCTATTGAAAAACGATGACCCCGGACCAGTCGAACGTTGAAAAAATGGTCAATATTGATGAAATTTTAACATTTAATCTTTTGACTTTAAATGACGGTTGGATGTGAGTTATTACTTTTTCAACTAAAATAAGTGTGTTTAAAGTCATTTCTGTGCCTGAAATTGGTCAAAATTGAAGATTTTGAGTAAGCAAAACTCTGTAAAAATGGCAATTTTGGTCACTGTGAGGGTTTAAAAAGTGGTTATTCAACATGAGGCCCGATCCAAATGACATTTTGAATCATTTTTGGTAGAGTCCAAAAAATCAATTTTCTGATGAAAAACGATGACCCTGGACCAGTCGAACGTTGAAAAAATGGTCAATATTGATGAAATTTTGATATTTAATCTTTTCACTTTAAATGACGGTTGGATGTGAGTTATTACTTTTTCAACTAAAATAAGTGTGTTTAAAGTCATTTCTGTGACTGAAATTGGTCAAAATTGAAGATTTTGAGTAAGCAAAACTCTGTAAAAATGGCAATTTTGGTCACTGTGAGGGTTTAAAAAGTGGTTATTCAACATGAGGCCCGATCCAAATGACATTTTGAATCATTTTTGGTAGAGTCCAAAAAATCAATTTTCTGATGAAAAACGATGACCCCGGACCAGTCGAACGTTGAAAAAATGGTCAATATTGATGAAATTTTAACATTTAATCTTTTGACTTTAAATGATGGTTGGATGTGAGTTATTACTTTTTCAACTACAATAAGTGTGTTTAAAGTCATTTCTGTGCCTGAAATTGGTCAAAATTGAAGATTTTGAGTAAGCAAAACTCTGTAAAAATGGCAATTTAGGTCACTGTGAGGGTTTAAAAAGTGGTTATTCAACATGAGGCCCGATCCAAATGACATTTTGAATCATTTTTGGTAGAGTCCAAAAAATCAATTTTCTGATGAAAAACGATGACCCCGGATCAGTCAAACGTTTAAAAAATGGTCAATATTGATGAAAGTTTAACATTTAATCTTTTGACTTTAAATGACGGTTGGATGTGAGTTATGACTTTTTCAACTAAAATAAGTGTGTTTAAAGTCATTTCTGTGCCTGAAATTGGTCAAAATTGAAGATTTTGAGTAAGCAAAACTATGTAAAAATGGCAATTTTGGTCACTGTGAGGGTTTAAAAAGTGGTTATTCAACATGAGGCCCGATCCAAATGACATTTTGAATCATTTTTGGTAGAGTCCAAAAAATCAATTTTCTATTGAAAAACGATGACCCCGGACCAGTCGAACGTTGAAAAAATGGTCAATATTGATGAAATTTTAACATTTAATCTTTTGACTTTAAATGACGGTTGGATGTGAGTTATTACTTTTTCAACTAAAATAAGTGTGTTTAAAGTCATTTCTGTGCCTGAAATTGGTCAAAATTGAAGATTTTGAGTAAGCAAAACTCTGTAAAAATGGCAGTTTTGGTCACTGTGAGGGTTTAAAAAGTGGTTATTCAACATGAGGCCTGATCCAAATGACATTTTGAATCATTTTTGGTAGAGTCCAAAAAATCCATTTTCTGATGAAAAAAGATGACCCCGGACCAGTCGAACGTTGAAAAAATGGTCAATATTGATGAAATTTTAACATTTAATCTTTTGACTTTAAATGATGGTTGGATGTGAGTTATTACTTTTTCAACTACAATAAGTGTGTTTAAAGTCATTTCTGTGCCTGAAATTGGTCAAAATTGAAGATTTTGAGTAAGCAAAACTCTGTAAAAATGGCAGTTTTGGTCACTGTGAGGGTTTAAAAAGTGGTTATTCAACATGAGGCCCGATCCAAATGGCATTTTGAATCATTTTTGGTAGAGTCCAAAAAATCAATTTTCTGATGAAAAACGATGACCCCGGACCAGTCGAACGTTGAAAAAATGGTCAATATTGATGAAAGTTTAACATTTAATCTTTTGACTTTAAATGACGGTTGGATGTGAGTTATGACTTTTTCAACTAAAATAAGTGTGTTTAAAGTCATTTCTGTGCCTGAAATTGGTCAAAATTGAAGATTTTGAGTAAGCAAAACTCTGTAAAAATGGCAATTTTGGTCACTGTGAGGGTTTAAAAAGTGGTTATTCAACATGAGGCCCGATCCAAATGACATTTTGAATCATTTTTGGTAGAGTCCAAAAAATCAATTTTCTGATGAAAAACGATGACCCCGGACCAGTTGAACGTTGAAAAAATGGTCAATATTGATGAAATTTTAATATTTAATCTTTTGACTTTAAATGACGGTTGGATGTGAGTTATTACTTTTTCAACTAAAATAAGTGTGTTTAAAGTCATTTCTGTGCCTGAAATTGGTCAAAATTGAAGATTTTGAGTAAGCAAAACTCTGTAAAAATGGCAGTTTTGGTCACTGTGAGGGTTTAAAAAATGGTTATTCAACATGAGGCCTGATCCAAATGACATTTTGAATCATTTTTGGTAGAGTCCAAAAAATCAATTTTCTGATGAAAAACGATGACCCCGGACCAGTCGAACGTTGAAAAAATGGTCAATATTGATGAAATTTTAACATTTAATCTTTTGACTTTAAATGACGGTTGGATGTGAGTTATGACTTTTTCAACTAAAATAAGTGTGTTTAAAGTCATTTCTGTGCCTGAAATTGGTCAAAATTGAAGATTTTGAGTAAGCAAAACTCTGTAAAAATTGCAGTTTTGGTCACTGTGAGGGTTTAAAAAGTGGTTATTCAACATGAGGCCCGATCCAAATGACATTTTGAATCATTTTTGGTAGAGTCCAAAAAATCAATTTTCTGATGAAAAACGATGACCCCGGACCAGTCGAACGTTGAAAAATTGGTCAATATTGATGAAATGTTAACATTTAATCTTTTGACTTTAAATGACGGTTGGATGTGAGTTATTACTTTTTCAACTAAAATAAGTGTGTTTAAAGTCATTTCTGTGCCTGAAATTGGTCAAAATTGAAGATTTTGAGTAAGCAAAACTCTGTAAAAATGGCAATTTTGGTCACTGTGAGGGTTTAAAAAGTGGTTATTCAACATGAGGCCCGATCCAAATGACATTTTGAATCATTTTTGGTAGAGTCCAAAAAATCAATTTTCTGATGAAAAACGATGACCCTGGACCAGTCGAACGTTGAAAAAATGGTCAATATTGATGAAATTTTGATATTTAATCTTTTCACTTTAAATGACGGTTGGATGTGAGTTATTACTTTTTCAACTAAAATAAGTGTGTTTAAAGTCATTTCTGTGACTGAAATTGGTCAAAATTGAAGATTTTGAGTAAGCAAAACTCTGTAAAAATGGCAATTTTGGTCACTGTGAGGGTTTAAAAAGTGGTTATTCAACATGAGGCCCGATCCAAATGACATTTTGAATCATTTTTGGTAGAGTCCAAAAAATCAATTTTCTGATGAAAAACGATGACCCCGGACCAGTCGAACGTTGAAAAAATGGTCAATATTGATGAAATTTTAACATTTAATCTTTTGACTTTAAATGATGGTTGGATGTGAGTTATTACTTTTTCAACTACAATAAGTGTGTTTAAAGTCATTTCTGTGCCTGAAATTGGTCAAAATTGAAGATTTTGAGTAAGCAAAACTCTGTAAAAATGGCAATTTAGGTCACTGTGAGGGTTTAAAAAGTGGTTATTCAACATGAGGCCCGATCCAAATGACATTTTGAATCATTTTTGGTAGAGTCCAAAAAATCAATTTTCTGATGAAAAACGATGACCCCGGATCAGTCAAACGTTTAAAAAATGGTCAATATTGATGAAAGTTTAACATTTAATCTTTTGACTTTAAATGACGGTTGGATGTGAGTTATGACTTTTTCAACTAAAATAAGTGTGTTTAAAGTCATTTCTGTGCCTGAAATTGGTCAAAATTGAAGATTTTGAGTAAGCAAAACTATGTAAAAATGGCAATTTTGGTCACTGTGAGGGTTTAAAAAGTGGTTATTCAACATGAGGCCCGATCCAAATGACATTTTGAATCATTTTTGGTAGAGTCCAAAAAATCAATTTTCTATTGAAAAACGATGACCCCGGACCAGTCGAACGTTGAAAAAATGGTCAATATTGATGAAATTTTAACATTTAATCTTTTGACTTTAAATGACGGTTGGATGTGAGTTATTACTTTTTCAACTAAAATAAGTGTGTTTAAAGTCATTTCTGTGCCTGAAATTGGTCAAAATTGAAGATTTTGAGTAAGCAAAACTCTGTAAAAATGGCAGTTTTGGTCACTGTGAGGGTTTAAAAAGTGGTTATTCAACATGAGGCCTGATCCAAATGACATTTTGAATCATTTTTGGTAGAGTCCAAAAAATCCATTTTCTGATGAAAAAAGATGACCCCGGACCAGTCGAACGTTGAAAAAATGGTCAATATTGATGAAATTTTAACATTTAATCTTTTGACTTTAAATGATGGTTGGATGTGAGTTATTACTTTTTCAACTACAATAAGTGTGTTTAAAGTCATTTCTGTGCCTGAAATTGGTCAAAATTGAAGATTTTGAGTAAGCAAAACTCTGTAAAAATGGCAGTTTTGGTCACTGTGAGGGTTTAAAAAGTGGTTATTCAACATGAGGCCCGATCCAAATGGCATTTTGAATCATTTTTGGTAGAGTCCAAAAAATCAATTTTCTGATGAAAAACGATGACCCCGGACCAGTCGAACGTTGAAAAAATGGTCAATATTGATGAAAGTTTAACATTTAATCTTTTGACTTTAAATGACGGTTGGATGTGAGTTATGACTTTTTCAACTAAAATAAGTGTGTTTAAAGTCATTTCTGTGCCTGAAATTGGTCAAAATTGAAGATTTTGAGTAAGCAAAACTCTGTAAAAATGGCAATTTTGGTCACTGTGAGGGTTTAAAAAGTGGTTATTCAACATGAGGCCCGATCCAAATGACATTTTGAATCATTTTTGGTAGAGTCCAAAAAATCAATTTTCTGATGAAAAACGATGACCCCGGACCAGTTGAACGTTGAAAAAATGGTCAATATTGATGAAATTTTAATATTTAATCTTTTGACTTTAAATGACGGTTGGATGTGAGTTATTACTTTTTCAACTAAAATAAGTGTGTTTAAAGTCATTTCTGTGCCTGAAATTGGTCAAAATTGAAGATTTTGAGTAAGCAAAACTCTGTAAAAATGGCAGTTTTGGTCACTGTGAGGGTTTAAAAAATGGTTATTCAACATGAGGCCTGATCCAAATGACATTTTGAATCATTTTTGGTAGAGTCCAAAAAATCAATTTTCTGATGAAAAACGATGACCCCGGACCAGTCGAACGTTGAAAAAATGGTCAATATTGATGAAATTTTAACATTTAATCTTTTGACTTTAAATGACGGTTGGATGTGAGTTATGACTTTTTCAACTAAAATAAGTGTGTTTAAAGTCATTTCTGTGCCTGAAATTGGTCAAAATTGAAGATTTTGAGTAAGCAAAACTCTGTAAAAATTGCAGTTTTGGTCACTGTGAGGGTTTAAAAAGTGGTTATTCAACATGAGGCCCGATCCAAATGACATTTTGAATCATTTTTGGTAGAGTCCAAAAAATCAATTTTCTGATGAAAAACGATGACCCCGGACCAGTCGAACGTTGAAAAATTGGTCAATATTGATGAAATGTTAACATTTAATCTTTTGACTTTAAATGACGGTTGGATGTGAGTTATGACTTTTTAAACTAAAATAAGTGTGTTTAAAGTCATTTCTGTGCCTGAAATTGGTCAAAATTGAAGATTTTGAGTAAGCAAAACTCTGTAAAAATTGCAGTTTTGGTCACTGAGAGGGTTTAAAAAGTGGTTATTCAACATGAGGCCCGATCCAAATGACATTTTGAATCATTTTTGGTAGAGTCCAAAAAATCAATTTTCTGATGAAAAAACGATGACCCCGGACCAGTCGAACGTTGAAAAAATGGTCAATATTGATGAAATTTTAACATTTAATCTTTTGACTTTAAATGACGGTTGGATGTGAGGTATTACTTTTTCAACTAAAATAAGTGTGTTTAAAGTCATTTCTGTGCCTGAAATTGGTCAAAATTGAAGATTTTGAGTAAGCAAAACTCTGTAAAAATGGCAGTTTTGGTCACTGTGAGGGTTTAAAAAGTGGTTATTCAACATGAGGCCTGATCCAAATGACATTTTGAACCATTTTTGGTAGAGTCCAAAAAATCCATTTTCTGATGAAAAACGATGACCCCAGACCAGTCGAACGTTGAAAAAATGGTCAATATTGATGAAATTTTAACATTTAATCTTTTGACTTTAAATGACGGTTGGATGTGAGTTATTACTTTTTCAACTAAAATAAGTGTGTTTAAAGTCATTTCTGTGCCTGAAATTGGTCAAAATTGAAGATTTTGAGTAAGCAAAACTCTGTAAAAATGGCAATTTTGGTCACTGTGAGGGTTTAAAAAGTGGTTATTCAACATGAGGCCCGATCCAAATGACATTTTGAATCATTTTTGGTAGAGTCCAAAAAATCAATTTTCTGATGAAGAACGATGACCCCGGACCAGTCGAACGTTGAAAAAATGGTCAATATTGATGAAATTTTAATATTTAATCTTTTGACTTTAAATGACGGTTGGATGTGAGTTATTACTTTTTCAACTAAAATAAGTGTGTTTAAAGTCATTTCTGTGCCTGAAATTGGTCAAAATTGAAGATTTTGAGTAAGCAAAACTCTGTAAAAATGGCAATTTTGGTCACTGTGAGGGTTTAAAAAGTGGTTATTCAACATGAGGCCCGATCCAAATGACATTTTGAATCATTTTTGGTAGAGTCAAAAAAATCCATTTTCTGATGAAAAACGATGACCCCGGACCAGTCGAACGTTGAAAAAATGGTCAATATTGATGAAATTTTAACATTTAATCTTTTGACTTTAAATGATGGTTGGATGTGAGTTATTACTTTTTCAACTACAATAAGTGTGTTTAAAGTCATTTCTGTGCCTGAAATTGGTCAAAATTGAAGATTTTGAGTAAGCAAAACTCTGTAAAAATGGCAATTTAGGTCACTGTGAGGGTTTAAAAAGTGGTTATTCAACATGAGGCCCGATCCAAATGACATTTTGAACCATTTTTGGTAGAGTCCAAAAAATCAATTTTCTGATGAAAAACGATGACCCCGGATCAGTCGAACGTTTAAAAAATGGTCAATATTGATGAAAGTTTAACATTTAATCTTTTGACTTTAAATGACGGTTGGATGTGAGTTATGACTTTTTCAACTAAAATAAGTGTGTTTAAAGTCATTTCTGTGCCTGAAATTGGTCAAAATTGAAGATTTTGAGTAAGCAAAACTCTGTAAAAATGGCAATTTTGGTCACTGTGAGGGTTTAAAAAGTGGTTATTCAACATGAGGCCCGATCCAAATGACATTTTGAATCATTTTTGGTAGAGTCCAAAAAATCAATTTTCTATTGAAAAACGATGACCCCGGACCAGTCGAACGTTGAAAAAAAGGTCAATATTGATGAAATTTTAACATTTAATCTTTTGACTTTAAATGACGGTTGGATGTGAGTTATTACTTTTTCAACTAAAATAAGTGTGTTTAAAGTCATTTCTGTGCCTGAAATTGGTCAAAATTGAAGATTTTGAGTAAGCAAAACTCTGTAAAAATGGCAATTTTGGTCACTGTGAGGGTTTAAAAAGTGGTTATTCAACATGAGGCCCGATCCAAATGACATTTTGAATCATTTTTGGTAGAGTCAAAAAAATCCATTTTCTGATGAAAAACGATTATCCCGGACCAGTCGAACGTTGAAAAAATTGTCAATATTGATGAAATTTTAACATTTAATTTTTTGACTTTAAATGACGGTTGGATGTGAGTTATTACTTTTTCAACTAAAAAAGTGTGTTTAAAGTCATTTCTGTGCCTGAAATTGGTAAAAATTAAAGATTTTGAGTAAGCAAACTCTGTAAAAATGGCAATTTTGGTCACTGTGAGGGTTTAAAAAGTGGTTATTCAACATGAGGCCCGATCCAAATGACATTTTGAATCATTTTTGGTAGAGTCCAAAAAATCAATTTTCTGATGAAAAACGATGACCCCGGACCAGTCGAACGTTGAAAAAATGGTCAATATTGATGAAATTTTAACATTTAATCTTTTGACTTTACATGATGGTTGGATGTGAGTTATTACTTTTTCAACTACAATAAGTGTGTTTAAAGTCATTTCTGTGCCTGAAATTGGTCAAAATTGAAGATTTTGAGTAAGCAAAACTCTGTAAAAATGGCAATTTAGGTCACTGTGAGGGTTTAAAAAGTGGTTATTCAACATGAGGCCCGATCCAAATGACATTTTGAACCATTTTTGGTAGAGTCCAAAAAATCAATTTTCTGATGAAAAACGATGACCCCGGATCAGTCGAACGTTTAAAAAATGGTCAATATTGATGAAAGTTTAACATTTAATCTTTTGACTTTAAATGACGGTTGGATGTGAGTTATGACTTTTTCAACTAAAATAAGTGTGTTTAAAGTCATTTCTGTGCCTGAAATTGGTCAAAATTGAAGATTTTGAGTAAGCAAAACTCTGTAAAAATGGCAATTTTGGTCACTGTGAGGGTTTAAAAAGTGGTTATTCAACATGAGGCCCGATCCAAATGACATTTTGAATCATTTTTGGTAGAGTCCAAAAAATCAATTTTCTGATGAAAAACGATGACCCCGGACCAGTTGTACGTTGAAAAAATGGTCAATATTGATGAAATTTTAACATTTAATCTTTTGACTTTAAATGACGGTTGGATGTGAGTTATTACTTTTTCAACTACAATAAGTGTGTTTAAAGTCATTTCTGTGCCTGAAATTGGTCAAAATTGAAGATTTTGAGTAAGCAAAACTCTGTAAAAATGGCAATTTTGGTCACTGTGAGGGTTTAAAAAGTGGTTATTCAACATGAGGCCCGATCCAAATGACATTTTGAATCATTTTTGGTAGAGTCCAAAAAATCAATTTTCTATTGAAAAACGATGACCCCGGACCAGTCGAACGTTGAAAAAATGGTCAATATTGATGAAATTTTAACATTTAATCTTTTGACTTTAAATGACGGTTGGATGTGAGTTATTACTTTTTCAACTAAAATAAGTGTGTTTAAAGTCATTTCTGTGCCTGAAATTGGTCAAAATTGAAGATTTTGAGTAAGCAAAACTCTGTAAAAATGGCAATTTTGGTCACTGTTAGGGTTTAAAAAGTGGTTATTCAACATGAGGCCCGATCCAAATGACATTTTGAATCATTTTTGGTAGAGTCCAAAAAATCAATTTTCTGATGAAAAACGATGACCCCGGACCAGTTGTACGTTGAAAAAATGGTCAATATTGATGAAATTTTAACATTTAATCTTTTGACTTTAAATGACGGTTGGATGTGAGTTATTACTTTTTCAACTACAATAAGTGTGTTTAAAGTCATTTCTGTGCCTGAAATTGGTCAAAATTGAAGATTTTGAGTAAGCAAAACTCTGTAAAAATGGCAATTTTGGTCACTGTGAGGGTTTAAAAAGTGGTTATTCAACATGAGGCCCGATCCAAATGACATTTTGAATCATTTTTGGTAGAGTCCAAAAAATCAATTTTCTGATGAAAAACGATGACCCCGGACCAGTCGAACGTTGAAAAAATTGTCAATATTGATGAAAGTTTAACATTTAATCTTTTGACTTTAAATGACGGTTGGATGTGAGTTATGACTTTTTCAACTAAAATAAGTGTGTTTAAAGTCATTTCTGTGCCTGAAATTGGTCAAAATTGAAGATTTTGAGTAAGCAAAACTCTGTAAAAATGGCAATTTAGGTCACTGTGAGGGTTTAAAAAGTGGTTATTCAACATGAGGCCCGATCCAAATGACATTTTGAACCATTTTTGGTAGAGTCCAAAAAATCAATTTTCTGATGAAAAACGATGACCCCGGATCAGTCGAACGGGTAAAAAATGGTCAATATTGATGAAAGTTTAACATTTAATCTTTTGACTTTAAATGACGGTTGGATGTGAGTTATGACTTTTTCAACTAAAATAAGTGTGTTTAAAGTCATTTCTGTGCCTGAAATTGGTCAAAATTGAAGATTTTGAGTAAGCAAAACTCTGTAAAAATGGCAATTTTGGTCACTGTGAGGGTTTAAAAAGTGGTTATTCAACATGAGGCCCGATCCAAATGACATTTTGAATCATTTTTGGTAGAGTCCAAAAAATCAATTTTCTATTGAAAAACGATGACCCCGGACCAGTCGAACGTTGAAAAAATGGTCAATATTGATGAAATTTTAACATTTAATCTTTTGACTTTAAATGACGGTTGGATGTGAGTTATTACTTTTTCAACTAAAATAAGTGTGTTTAAAGTCATTTCTGTGCCTGAAATTGGTCAAAATTGAAGATTTTGAGTAAGCAAAACTCTGTAAAAATGGCAATTTTGGTCACTGTGAGGGTTTAAAAAGTGGTTATTCAACATGAGGCCCGATCCAAATGACATTTTGAATCATTTTTGGTAGAGTCAAAAAAATCCATTTTCTGATGAAAAACGATTATCCCGGACCAGTCGAACGTTGAAAAAATTGTCAATATTGATGAAATTTTAACATTTAATCTTTTGACTTTAAATGACGGTTGGATGTGAGTTATTACTTTTCAACTAAAAAAGTGTGTTTAAAGTCATTTCTGTGCCTGAAATTGGTAAAAATTGAAGATTTTGAGTAAGCAAACTCTGTAAAAATGGCAATTTTGGTCACTGTGAGGGTTTAAAAAGTGGTTATTCAACATGAGGCCCGATCCAAATGACATTTTGAATCATTTTTGGTAGAGTCCAAAAAATCAATTTTCTGATGAAAAACGATGACCCCGGATCAGTCGAACGTTTAAAAAATGGTCAATATTGATGAAAGTTTAACATTTAATCTTTTGACTTTAAATGACGGTTGGATGTGAGTTATGACTTTTTCAACTAAAATAAGTGTGTTTAAAGTCATTTCTGTGCCTGAAATTGGTCAAAATTGAAGATTTTGAGTAAGCAAAACTCTGTAAAAATGGCAATTTTGGTCACTGTGAGGGTTTAAAAAGTGGTTATTCAACATGAGGCCCGATCCAAATGACATTTTGAATCATTTTTGGTAGAGTCCAAAAAATCAATTTTCTATTGAAAAACGATGACCCCGGACCAGTCGAACGTTGAAAAAATGGTCAATATTGATGAAATTTTAACATTTAATCTTTTGACTTTAAATGACGGTTGGATGTGAGTTATTACTTTTTCAACTAAAATAAGTGTGTTTAAAGTCATTTCTGTGCCAGAAATTGGTCAAAATTGAAGATTTTGAGTAAGCAAAACTCTGTAAAAATGGCAATTTTGGTCACTGTGAGGGTTTAAAAAGTGGTTATTCAACATGAGGCCCGATCCAAATGACATTTTGAATCATTTTTGGTAGAGTCCAAAAAATCAATTTTCTGATGAAAAACGATGACCCCGGACCAGTCGAACGTTGAAAAAATGGTCAATATTGATGAAATTTTGATATTTAATCTTTTCACTTTAAATGACGGTTGGATGTGAGTTATTACTTTTTCAACTAAAATAAGTGTGTTTAAAGTCATTTCTGTGACTGAAATTGGTCAAAATTGAAGATTTTGAGTAAGCAAAACTCTGTAAAAATGGCAATTTTGGTCACTGTGAGGGTTTAAAAAGTGGTTATTCAACATGAGGCCCGATCCAAATGACATTTTGAATCATTTTTGGTAGAGTCCAAAAAATCAATTTTCTGATGAAAAACGATGACCCCGGACCAGTCGAACGTTGAAAAAATGGTCAATATTGATGAAATTTTAACATTTAATCTTTTGACTTTAAATGATGGTTGGATGTGAGTTATTACTTTTTCAACTACAATAAGTGTGTTTAAAGTCATTTCTGTGCCTGAAATTGGTCAAAATTGAAGATTTTGAGTAAGCAAAACTCTGTAAAAATGGCAATTTAGGTCACTGTGAGGGTTTAAAAAGTGGTTATTCAACATGAGGCCCGATCCAAATGACATTTTGAATCATTTTTGGTAGAGTCCAAAAAATCAATTTTCTGATGAAAAACGATGACCCCGGATCAGTCAAACGTTTAAAAAATGGTCAATATTGATGAAAGTTTAACATTTAATCTTTTGACTTTAAATGACGGTTGGATGTGAGTTATGACTTTTTCAACTAAAATAAGTGTGTTTAAAGTCATTTCTGTGCCTGAAATTGGTCAAAATTGAAGATTTTGAGTAAGCAAAACTATGTAAAAATGGCAATTTTGGTCACTGTGAGGGTTTAAAAAGTGGTTATTCAACATGAGGCCCGATCCAAATGACATTTTGAATCATTTTTGGTAGAGTCCAAAAAATCAATTTTCTATTGAAAAACGATGACCCCGGACCAGTCGAACGTTGAAAAAATGGTCAATATTGATGAAATTTTAACATTTAATCTTTTGACTTTAAATGATGGTTGGATGTGAGTTATTACTTTTTCAACTACAATAAGTGTGTTTAAAGTCATTTCTGTGCCTGAAATTGGTCAAAATTGAAGATTTTGAGTAAGCAAAACTCTGTAAAAATGGCAGTTTTGGTCACTGTGAGGGTTTAAAAAGTGGTTATTCAACATGAGGCCCGATCCAAATGACATTTTGAATCATTTTTGGTAGAGTCCAAAAAATCAATTTTCTGATGAAAAACGATGACCCCGGACCAGTCGAACGTTGAAAAAATGGTCAATATTGATGAAAGTTTAACATTTAATCTTTTGACTTTAAATGACGGTTGGATGTGAGTTATGACTTTTTCAACTAAAATAAGTGTGTTTAAAGTCATTTCTGTGCCTGAAATTGGTCAAAATTGAAGATTTTGAGTAAGCAAAACTCTGTAAAAATGGCAATTTTGGTCACTGTGAGGGTTTAAAAAGTGGTTATTCAACATGAGGCCCGATCCAAATGACATTTTGAATCATTTTTGGTAGAGTCCAAAAAATCAATTTTCTGATGAAAAACGATGACCCCGGACCAGTTGAACGTTGAAAAAATGGTCAATATTGATGAAATTTTAATATTTAATCTTTTGACTTTAAATGACGGTTGGATGTGAGTTATTACTTTTTCAACTAAAATAAGTGTGTTTAAAGTCATTTCTGTGCCTGAAATTGGTCAAAATTGAAGATTTTGAGTAAGCAAAACTCTGTAAAAATTGCAGTTTTGGTCACTGTGAGGGTTTAAAAAGTGGTTATTCAACATGAGGCCCGTTCCAAATGACATTTTGAATCATTTTTGGTAGAGTCCAAAAAATCAATTTTCTGATGAAAAACGATGACCCCGGACCAGTCGAACGTTGAAAAAATGGTCAATATTGATGAAATTTTAACATTTAATCTTTTGACTTTAAATGACGGTTGGATGTGAGTTATTACTTTTTCAACTAAAATAAGTGTGTTTAAAGTCATTTCTGTGCCTGAAATTGGTCAAAATTGAAGATTTTGAGTAAGCAAAACTCTGTAAAAATGGCAATTTAGGTCACTGTGAGGGTTTAAAAAGTGGTTATTCAACATGAGGCCCGATCCAAATGACATTTTGAACCATTTTTGGTAGAGTCCAAAAAATCAATTTTCTGATGAAAAACGATGACCCCGGATCAGTCGAACGGGTAAAAAATGGTCAATATTGATGAAAGTTTAACATTTAATCTTTTGACTTTAAATGACGGTTGGATGTGAGTTATGACTTTTTCAACTAAAATAAGTGTGTTTAAAGTCATTTCTGTGCCTGAAATTGGTCAAAATTGAAGATTTTGAGTAAGCAAAACTCTGTAAAAATGGCAATTTTGGTCACTGTGAGGGTTTAAAAAGTGGTTATTCAACATGAGGCCCGATCCAAATGACATTTTGAATCATTTTTGGTAGAGTCCAAAAAATCAATTTTCTATTGAAAAACGATGACCCCGGACCAGTCGAACGTTGAAAAAATGGTCAATATTGATGAAATTTTAACATTTAATCTTTTGACTTTAAATGACGGTTGGATGTGAGTTATTACTTTTTCAACTAAAATAAGTGTGTTTAAAGTCATTTCTGTGCCTGAAATTGGTCAAAATTGAAGATTTTGAGTAAGCAAAACTCTGTAAAAATGGCAATTTAGGTCACTGTGAGGGTTTAAAAAGTGGTTATTCAACATGAGGCCCGATCCAAATGACATTTTGAACCATTTTTGGTAGAGTCCAAAAAATCAATTTTCTGATGAAAAACGATGACCCCGGATCAGTCGAACGGGTAAAAAATGGTCAATATTGATGAAAGTTTAACATTTAATCTTTTGACTTTAAATGACGGTTGGATGTGAGTTATGACTTTTTCAACTAAAATAAGTGTGTTTAAAGTCATTTCTGTGCCTGAAATTGGTCAAAATTGAAGATTTTGAGTAAGCAAAACTCTGTAAAAATGGCAATTTTGGTCACTGTGAGGGTTTAAAAAGTGGTTATTCAACATGAGGCCCGATCCAAATGACATTTTGAATCATTTTTGGTAGAGTCCAAAAAATCAATTTTCTATTGAAAAACGATGACCCCGGACCAGTCGAACGTTGAAAAAATGGTCAATATTGATGAAATTTTAACATTTAATCTTTTGACTTTAAATGACGGTTGGATGTGAGTTATTACTTTTTCAACTAAAATAAGTGTGTTTAAAGTCATTTCTGTGCCTGAAATTGGTCAAAATTAAAGATTTTGAGTAAGCAAAACTCTGTAAAAATGGCAATTTTGGTCACTGTGAGGCTTTAAAAAGTGGTTATTCAACATGAGGCCCGATCCAAATGACATTTTGAATCATTTTTGGTAGAGTCAAAAAAATCCATTTTCTGATGAAAAACGATTATCCCGGACCAGTCGAACGTTGAAAAAATTGTCAATATTGATGAAATTTTAACATTTAATCTTTTGACTTTAAATGACGGTTGGATGTGAGTTATTACTTTTTCAACTAAAAAAGTGTGTTTAAAGTCATTTCTGTGCCTGAAATTGGTAAAAATTGAAGATTTTGAGTAAGCAAACTCTGTAAAAATGGCAATTTTGGTCACTGTGAGGGTTTAAAAAGTGGTTATTCAACATGAGGCCCGATCCAAATGACATTTTGAATCATTTTTGGTAGAGTCCAAAAAATCAATTTTCTGATGAAAAACGATGACCCCGGATCAGTCGAACGTTTAAAAAATGGTCAATATTGATGAAAGTTTAACATTTAATCTTTTGACTTTAAATGACGGTTGGATGTGAGTTATGACTTTTTCAACTAAAATAAGTGTGTTTAAAGTCATTTCTGTGCCTGAAATTGGTCAAAATTGAAGATTTTGAGTAAGCAAAACTCTGTAAAAATGGCAATTTTGGTCACTGTGAGGGTTTAAAAAGTGGTTATTCAACATGAGGCCCGATCCAAATGACATTTTGAATCATTTTTGGTAGAGTCCAAAAAATCAATTTTCTATTGAAAAACGATGACCCCGGACCAGTCGAACGTTGAAAAAATGGTCAATATTGATGAAATTTTAACATTTAATCTTTTGACTTTAAATGACGGTTGGATGTGAGTTATTACTTTTTCAACTAAAATAAGTGTGTTTAAAGTCATTTCTGTGCCAGAAATTGGTCAAAATTGAAGATTTTGAGTAAGCAAAACTCTGTAAAAATGGCAATTTTGGTCACTGTGAGGGTTTAAAAAGTGGTTATTCAACATGAGGCCCGATCCAAATGACATTTTGAATCATTTTTGGTAGAGTCCAAAAAATCAATTTTCTGATGAAAAACGATGACCCCGGACCAGTCGAACGTTGAAAAAATGGTCAATATTGATGAAATTTTGATATTTAATCTTTTCACTTTAAATGACGGTTGGATGTGAGTTATTACTTTTTCAACTAAAATAAGTGTGTTTAAAGTCATTTCTGTGACTGAAATTGGTCAAAATTGAAGATTTTGAGTAAGCAAAACTCTGTAAAAATGGCAATTTTGGTCACTGTGAGGGTTTAAAAAGTGGTTATTCAACATGAGGCCCGATCCAAATGACATTTTGAATCATTTTTGGTAGAGTCCAAAAAATCAATTTTCTGATGAAAAACGATGACCCCGGACCAGTCGAACGTTGCAAAAATGGTCAATATTGATGAAATTTTAACATTTAATCTTTTGACTTTAAATGATGGTTGGATGTGAGTTATTACTTTTTCAACTACAATAAGTGTGTTTAAAGTCATTTCTGTGCCTGAAATTGGTCAAAATTGAAGATTTTGAGTAAGCAAAACTCTGTAAAAATGGCAATTTAGGTCACTGTGAGGGTTTAAAAAGTGGTTATTCAACATGAGGCCCGATCCAAATGACATTTTGAATCATTTTTGGTAGAGTCCAAAAAATCAATTTTCTGATGAAAAACGATGACCCCGGACCAGTCGAACGTTGAAAAAATGGTCAATATTGATGAAAGTTTAACATTTAATCTTTTGACTTTAAATGACGGTTGGATGTGAGTTATGACTTTTTCAACTAAAATAAGTGTGTTTAAAGTCATTTCTGTGCCTGAAATTGGTCAAAATTGAAGATTTTGAGTAAGCAAAACTCTGTAAAAATGGCAATTTTGGTCACTGTGAGGGTTTAAAAAGTGGTTATTCAACATGAGGCCCGATCCAAATGACATTTTGAATCATTTTTGGTAGAGTCAAAAAAATCCATTTTCTGATGAAAAACGATTATCCCGGACCAGTCGAACGTTGAAAAAATTGTCAATATTGATGAAATTTTAACATTTAATCTTTTGACTTTAAATGACGGTTGGATGTGAGTTATTACTTTTCAACTAAAAAAGTGTGTTTAAAGTCATTTCTGTGCCTGAAATTGGTAAAAATTGAAGATTTTGAGTAAGCAAACTCTGTAAAAATGGCAATTTTGGTCACTGTGAGGGTTTAAAAAGTGGTTATTCAACATGAGGCCCGATCCAAATGACATTTTGAATCATTTTTGGTAGAGTCCAAAAAATCAATTTTCTGATGAAAAACGATGACCCCGGATCAGTCGAACGTTTAAAAAATGGTCAATATTGATGAAAGTTTAACATTTAATCTTTTGACTTTAAATGACGGTTGGATGTGAGTTATGACTTTTTCAACTAAAATAAGTGTGTTTAAAGTCATTTCTGTGCCTGAAATTGGTCAAAATTGAAGATTTTGAGTAAGCAAAACTCTGTAAAAATGGCAATTTTGGTCACTGTGAGGGTTTAAAAAGTGGTTATTCAACATGAGGCCCGATCCAAATGACATTTTGAATCATTTTTGGTAGAGTCCAAAAAATCAATTTTCTGATGAAAAACGATGACCCCGGACCAGTCGAACGTTGAAAAAATGGTCAATATTGATGAAATTTTAACATTTAATCTTTTGACTTTAAATGATGGTTGGATGTGAGTTATTACTTTTTCAACTACAATAAGTGTGTTTAAAGTCATTTCTGTGCCTGAAATTGGTCAAAATTGAAGATTTTGAGTAAGCAAAACTCTGTAAAAATGGCAATTTAGGTCACTGTGAGGGTTTAAAAAGTGGTTATTCAACATGAGGCCCGATCCAAATGACATTTTGAATCATTTTTGGTAGAGTCCAAAAAATCAATTTTCTGATGAAAAACGATGACCCCGGATCAGTCAAACGTTTAAAAAATGGTCAATATTGATGAAAGTTTAACATTTAATCTTTTGACTTTAAATGACGGTTGGATGTGAGTTATGACTTTTTCAACTAAAATAAGTGTGTTTAAAGTCATTTCTGTGCCTGAAATTGGTCAAAATTGAAGATTTTGAGTAAGCAAAACTATGTAAAAATGGCAATTTTGGTCACTGTGAGGGTTTAAAAAGTGGTTATTCAACATGAGGCCCGATCCAAATGACATTTTGAATCATTTTTGGTAGAGTCCAAAAAATCAATTTTCTATTGAAAAACGATGACCCCGGACCAGTCGAACGTTGAAAAAATGGTCAATATTGATGAAATTTTAACATTTAATCTTTTGACTTTAAATGATGGTTGGATGTGAGTTATTACTTTTTCAACTACAATAAGTGTGTTTAAAGTCATTTCTGTGCCTGAAATTGGTCAAAATTGAAGATTTTGAGTAAGCAAAACTCTGTAAAAATGGCAGTTTTGGTCACTGTGAGGGTTTAAAAAGTGGTTATTCAACATGAGGCCCGATCCAAATGACATTTTGAATCATTTTTGGTAGAGTCCAAAAAATCAATTTTCTGATGAAAAACGATGACCCCGGACCAGTCGAACGTTGAAAAAATGGTCAATATTGATGAAAGTTTAACATTTAATCTTTTGACTTTAAATGACGGTTGGATGTGAGTTATGACTTTTTCAACTAAAATAAGTGTGTTTAAAGTCATTTCTGTGCCTGAAATTGGTCAAAATTGAAGATTTTGAGTAAGCAAAACTCTGTAAAAATGGCAATTTTGGTCACTGTGAGGGTTTAAAAAGTGGTTATTCAACATGAGGCCCGATCCAAATGACATTTTGAATCATTTTTGGTAGAGTCCAAAAAATCCATTTTCTGATGAAAAACGATGACCCCGGACCAGTCGAACGTTGAAAAAATTGTCAATATTGATGAAATTTTAACATTTAATCTTTTGACTTTAAATGACGGTTGGATGTGAGTTATTACTTTTTCAACTAAAATAAGTGTGTTTAAAGTCATTTCTGTGCCTGAAATTGGTCAAAATTGAAGATTTTGAGTAAGCAAAACTCTGTAAAAATGGCAGTTTTGGTCACTGTGAGGGTTTAAAAAATGGTTATTCAACATGAGGCCTGATCCAAATGACATTTTGAATCATTTTTGGTAGAGTCAAAAAAATCAATTTTCTGATGAAAAACGATGACCCCGGACCAGTCGAACGTTGAAAAAATGGTCAATATTGATGAAATTTTAACATTTAATCTTTTGACTTTAAATGACGGTTGGATGTGAGTTATTACTTTTTCAACTAAAATAAGTGTGTTTAAAGTCATTTCTGTGCCTGAAATTGGTCAAAATTGAAGATTTTGAGTAAGCAAAACTCTGTAAAAATGGCAATTTAGGTCACTGTGAGGGTTTAAAAAGTGGTTATTCAACATGAGGCCCGATCCAAATGACATTTTGAACCATTTTTGGTAGAGTCCAAAAAATCAATTTTCTGATGAAAAACGATGACCCCGGATCAGTCGAACGGGTAAAAAATGGTCAATATTGATGAAAGTTTAACATTTAATCTTTTGACTTTAAATGACGGTTGGATGTGAGTTATGACTTTTTCAACTAAAATAAGTGTGTTTAAAGTCATTTCTGTGCCTGAAATTGGTCAAAATTGAAGATTTTGAGTAAGCAAAACTCTGTAAAAATGGCAATTTTGGTCACTGTGAGGGTTTAAAAAGTGGTTATTCAACATGAGGCCCGATCCAAATGACATTTTGAATCATTTTTGGTAGAGTCCAAAAAATCAATTTTCTATTGAAAAACGATGACCCCGGACCAGTCGAACGTTGAAAAAATGGTCAATATTGATGAAATTTTAACATTTAATCTTTTGACTTTAAATGACGGTTGGATGTGAGTTATTACTTTTTCAACTAAAATAAGTGTGTTTAAAGTCATTTCTGTGCCTGAAATTGGTCAAAATTAAAGATTTTGAGTAAGCAAAACTCTGTAAAAATGGCAATTTTGGTCACTGTGAGGCTTTAAAAAGTGGTTATTCAACATGAGGCCCGATCCAAATGACATTTTGAATCATTTTTGGTAGAGTCAAAAAAATCCATTTTCTGATGAAAAACGATTATCCCGGACCAGTCGAACGTTGAAAAAATTGTCAATATTGATGAAATTTTAACATTTAATCTTTTGACTTTAAATGACGGTTGGATGTGAGTTATTACTTTTTCAACTAAAAAAGTGTGTTTAAAGTCATTTCTGTGCCTGAAATTGGTAAAAATTGAAGATTTTGAGTAAGCAAACTCTGTAAAAATGGCAATTTTGGTCACTGTGAGGGTTTAAAAAGTGGTTATTCAACATGAGGCCCGATCCAAATGACATTTTGAATCATTTTTGGTAGAGTCCAAAAAATCAATTTTCTGATGAAAAACGATGACCCCGGATCAGTCGAACGTTTAAAAAATGGTCAATATTGATGAAAGTTTAACATTTAATCTTTTGACTTTAAATGACGGTTGGATGTGAGTTATGACTTTTTCAACTAAAATAAGTGTGTTTAAAGTCATTTCTGTGCCTGAAATTGGTCAAAATTGAAGATTTTGAGTAAGCAAAACTCTGTAAAAATGGCAATTTTGGTCACTGTGAGGGTTTAAAAAGTGGTTATTCAACATGAGGCCCGATCCAAATGACATTTTGAATCATTTTTGGTAGAGTCCAAAAAATCAATTTTCTATTGAAAAACGATGACCCCGGACCAGTCGAACGTTGAAAAAATGGTCAATATTGATGAAATTTTAACATTTAATCTTTTGACTTTAAATGACGGTTGGATGTGAGTTATTACTTTTTCAACTAAAATAAGTGTGTTTAAAGTCATTTCTGTGCCAGAAATTGGTCAAAATTGAAGATTTTGAGTAAGCAAAACTCTGTAAAAATGGCAATTTTGGTCACTGTGAGGGTTTAAAAAGTGGTTATTCAACATGAGGCCCGATCCAAATGACATTTTGAATCATTTTTGGTAGAGTCCAAAAAATCAATTTTCTGATGAAAAACGATGACCCCGGACCAGTCGAACGTTGAAAAAATGGTCAATATTGATGAAATTTTGATATTTAATCTTTTCACTTTAAATGACGGTTGGATGTGAGTTATTACTTTTTCAACTAAAATAAGTGTGTTTAAAGTCATTTCTGTGACTGAAATTGGTCAAAATTGAAGATTTTGAGTAAGCAAAACTCTGTAAAAATGGCAATTTTGGTCACTGTGAGGGTTTAAAAAGTGGTTATTCAACATGAGGCCCGATCCAAATGACATTTTGAATCATTTTTGGTAGAGTCCAAAAAATCAATTTTCTGATGAAAAACGATGACCCCGGACCAGTCGAACGTTGCAAAAATGGTCAATATTGATGAAATTTTAACATTTAATCTTTTGACTTTAAATGATGGTTGGATGTGAGTTATTACTTTTTCAACTACAATAAGTGTGTTTAAAGTCATTTCTGTGCCTGAAATTGGTCAAAATTGAAGATTTTGAGTAAGCAAAACTCTGTAAAAATGGCAATTTAGGTCACTGTGAGGGTTTAAAAAGTGGTTATTCAACATGAGGCCCGATCCAAATGACATTTTGAATCATTTTTGGTAGAGTCCAAAAAATCAATTTTCTGATGAAAAACGATGACCCCGGACCAGTCGAACGTTGAAAAAATGGTCAATATTGATGAAAGTTTAACATTTAATCTTTTGACTTTAAATGACGGTTGGATGTGAGTTATGACTTTTTCAACTAAAATAAGTGTGTTTAAAGTCATTTCTGTGCCTGAAATTGGTCAAAATTGAAGATTTTGAGTAAGCAAAACTCTGTAAAAATGGCAATTTTGGTCACTGTGAGGGTTTAAAAAGTGGTTATTCAACATGAGGCCCGATCCAAATGACATTTTGAATCATTTTTGGTAGAGTCAAAAAAATCCATTTTCTGATGAAAAACGATTATCCCGGACCAGTCGAACGTTGAAAAAATTGTCAATATTGATGAAATTTTAACATTTAATCTTTTGACTTTAAATGACGGTTGGATGTGAGTTATTACTTTTCAACTAAAAAAGTGTGTTTAAAGTCATTTCTGTGCCTGAAATTGGTAAAAATTGAAGATTTTGAGTAAGCAAACTCTGTAAAAATGGCAATTTTGGTCACTGTGAGGGTTTAAAAAGTGGTTATTCAACATGAGGCCCGATCCAAATGACATTTTGAATCATTTTTGGTAGAGTCCAAAAAATCAATTTTCTGATGAAAAACGATGACCCCGGATCAGTCGAACGTTTAAAAAATGGTCAATATTGATGAAAGTTTAACATTTAATCTTTTGACTTTAAATGACGGTTGGATGTGAGTTATGACTTTTTCAACTAAAATAAGTGTGTTTAAAGTCATTTCTGTGCCTGAAATTGGTCAAAATTGAAGATTTTGAGTAAGCAAAACTCTGTAAAAATGGCAATTTTGGTCACTGTGAGGGTTTAAAAAGTGGTTATTCAACATGAGGCCCGATCCAAATGACATTTTGAATCATTTTTGGTAGAGTCCAAAAAATCAATTTTCTGATGAAAAACGATGACCCCGGACCAGTCGAACGTTGAAAAAATGGTCAATATTGATGAAATTTTAACATTTAATCTTTTGACTTTAAATGATGGTTGGATGTGAGTTATTACTTTTTCAACTACAATAAGTGTGTTTAAAGTCATTTCTGTGCCTGAAATTGGTCAAAATTGAAGATTTTGAGTAAGCAAAACTCTGTAAAAATGGCAATTTAGGTCACTGTGAGGGTTTAAAAAGTGGTTATTCAACATGAGGCCCGATCCAAATGACATTTTGAATCATTTTTGGTAGAGTCCAAAAAATCAATTTTCTGATGAAAAACGATGACCCCGGATCAGTCAAACGTTTAAAAAATGGTCAATATTGATGAAAGTTTAACATTTAATCTTTTGACTTTAAATGACGGTTGGATGTGAGTTATGACTTTTTCAACTAAAATAAGTGTGTTTAAAGTCATTTCTGTGCCTGAAATTGGTCAAAATTGAAGATTTTGAGTAAGCAAAACTATGTAAAAATGGCAATTTTGGTCACTGTGAGGGTTTAAAAAGTGGTTATTCAACATGAGGCCCGATCCAAATGACATTTTGAATCATTTTTGGTAGAGTCTAAAAAATCAATTTTCTATTGAAAAACGATGACCCCGGACCAGTCGAACGTTGAAAAAATGGTCAATATTGATGAAATTTTAACATTTAATCTTTTGACTTTAAATGATGGTTGGATGTGAGTTATTACTTTTTCAACTACAATAAGTGTGTTTAAAGTCATTTCTGTGCCTGAAATTGGTCAAAATTGAAGATTTTGAGTAAGCAAAACTCTGTAAAAATGGCAGTTTTGGTCACTGTGAGGGTTTAAAAAGTGGTTATTCAACATGAGGCCCGATCCAAATGACATTTTGAATCATTTTTGGTAGAGTCCAAAAAATCAATTTTCTGATGAAAAACGATGACCCCGGACCAGTCGAACGTTGAAAAAATGGTCAATATTGATGAAAGTTTAACATTTAATCTTTTGACTTTAAATGACGGTTGGATGTGAGTTATGACTTTTTCAACTAAAATAAGTGTGTTTAAAGTCATTTCTGTGCCTGAAATTGGTCAAAATTGAAGATTTTGAGTAAGCAAAACTCTGTAAAAATGGCAATTTTGGTCACTGTGAGGGTTTAAAAAGTGGTTATTCAACATGAGGCCCGATCCAAATGACATTTTGAATCATTTTTGGTAGAGTCCAAAAAATCAATTTTCTGATGAAAAACGATGACCCCGGACCAGTTGAACGTTGAAAAAATGGTCAATATTGATGAAATTTTAATATTTAATCTTTTGACTTTAAATGACGGTTGGATGTGAGTTATTACTTTTTCAACTGAAATAAGTGTGTTTAAAGTCATTTCTGTGCCTGAAATTGGTCAAAATTGAAGATTTTGAGTAAGCAAAACTCTGTAAAAATTGCAGTTTTGGTCACTGTGAGGGTTTAAAAAGTGGTTATTCAACATGAGGCCTGATCCAAATGACATTTTGAATCATTTTTGGTAGAGTCCAAAAAATCCATTTTCTGATGAAAAACGATGACCCCGGACCAGTCGAACGTTGAAAAAATGGTCAATATTGATGAAATTTTAACATTTAATCTTTTGACTTTAAATGACGGTTGGATGTGAGTTATTACTTTTTCAACTAAAATAAGTGTGTTTAAAGTCATTTCTGTGCCTGAAATTGGTCAAAATTGAAGATTTTGAGTAAGCAAAACTCTGTAAAAATGGCAATTTAGGTCACTGTGAGGGTTTAAAAAGTGGTTATTCAACATGAGGCCCGATCCAAATGACATTTTGAATCATTTTTGGTAGAGTCCAAAAAATCAATTTTCTATTGAAAAACGATGACCCCGGACCAGTCGAACGTTGAAAAAATGGTCAATATTGATGAAATTTTAACATTTAATCTTTTGACTTTAAATGACGGTTGGATGTGAGTTATTACTTTTTCAACTAAAATAAGTGTGTTTAAAGTCATTTCTGTGCCTGAAATTGGTCAAAATTAAAGATTTTGAGTAAGCAAAACTCTGTAAAAATGGCAATTTTGGTCACTGTGAGGCTTTAAAAAGTGGTTATTCAACATGAGGCCCGATCCAAATGACATTTTGAATCATTTTTGGTAGAGTCAAAAAAATCCATTTTCTGATGAAAAACGATTATCCCGGACCAGTCGAACGTTGAAAAAATTGTCAATATTGATGAAATTTTAACATTTAATCTTTTGACTTTAAATGACGGTTGGATGTGAGTTATTACTTTTTCAACTAAAAAAGTGTGTTTAAAGTCATTTCTGTGCCTGAAATTGGTAAAAATTGAAGATTTTGAGTAAGCAAACTCTGTAAAAATGGCAATTTTGGTCACTGTGAGGGTTTAAAAAGTGGTTATTCAACATGAGGCCCGATCCAAATGACATTTTGAATCATTTTTGGTAGAGTCCAAAAAATCAATTTTCTGATGAAAAACGATGACCCCGGACCAGTCGAACGTTGAAAAAATGGTCAATATTGATGAAAGTTTAACATTTAATCTTTTGACTTTAAATGACGGTTGGATGTGAGTTATGACTTTTTCAACTAAAATAAGTGTGTTTAAAGTCATTTCTGTGCCTGAAATTGGTCAAAATTGAAGATTTTGAGTAAGCAAAACTCTGTAAAAATGGCAATTTTGGTCACTGTGAGGGTTTAAAAAGTGGTTATTCAACATGAGGCCCGATCCAAATGACATTTTGAATCATTTTTGGTAGAGTCCAAAAAATCAATTTTCTGATGAAAAACGATGACCCCGGACCAGTCGAACGTTGAAAAAATGGTCAATATTGATGAAATTTTGATATTTAATCTTTTCACTTTAAATGACGGTTGGATGTGAGTTATTACTTTTTCAACTAAAATAAGTGTGTTTAAAGTCATTTCTGTGACTGAAATTGGTCAAAATTGAAGATTTTGAGTAAGCAAAACTCTGTAAAAATGGCAATTTTGGTCACTGTGAGGGTTTAAAAAGTGGTTATTCAACATGAGGCCCGATCCAAATGACATTTTGAATCATTTTTGGTAGAGTCCAAAAAATCAATTTTCTGATGAAAAACGATGACCCCGGACCAGTCGAACGTTGAAAAAATGGTCAATATTGATGAAAGTTTAACATTTAATCTTTTGACTTTAAATGACGGTTGGATGTGAGTTATGACTTTTTCAACTAAAATAAGTGTGTTTAAAGTCATTTCTGTGCCTGAAATTGGTCAAAATTGAAGATTTTGAGTAAGCAAAACTATGTAAAAATGGCAATTTTGGTCACTGTGAGGGTTTAAAAAGTGGTTATTCAACATGAGGCCCGATCCAAATGACATTTTGAATCATTTTTGGTAGAGTCCAAAAAATCAATTTTCTATTGAAAAACGATGACCCCGGACCAGTCGAACGTTGAAAAAATGGTCAATATTGATGAAATTTTAACATTTAATCTTTTGACTTTAAATGATGGTTGGATGTGAGTTATTACTTTTTCAACTACAATAAGTGTGTTTAAAGTCATTTCTGTGCCTGAAATTGGTCAAAATTGAAGATTTTGAGTAAGCAAAACTCTGTAAAAATGGCAGTTTTGGTCACTGTGAGGGTTTAAAAAGTGGTTATTCAACATGAGGCCCGATCCAAATGACATTTTGAATCATTTTTGGTAGAGTCCAAAAAATCAATTTTCTGATGAAAAACGATGACCCCGGACCAGTTGAACGTTGAAAAAATGGTCAATATTGATGAAATTTTAATATTTAATCTTTTGACTTTAAATGACGGTTGGATGTGAGTTATTACTTTTTCAACTAAAATAAGTGTGTTTAAAGTCATTTCTGTGCCTGAAATTGGTCAAAATTGAAGATTTTGAGTAAGCAAAACTCTGTAAAAATTGCAGTTTTGGTCACTGTGAGGGTTTAAAAAGTGGTTATTCAACATGAGGCCCGATCCAAATGACATTTTGAATCATTTTTGGTAGAGTCCAAAAAATCAATTTTCTGATGAAAAACGATGACCCCGGACCAGTCGAACGTTGAAAAAATGGTCAATATTGATGAAATTTTAACATTTAATCTTTTGACTTTAAATGACGGTTGGATGTGAGTTATTACTTTTTCAACTAAAATAAGTGTGTTTAAAGTCATTTCTGTGCCTGAAATTGGTCAAAATTGAAGATTTTGAGTAAGCAAAACTCTGTAAAAATGGCAGTTTTGGTCACTGTGAGGGTTTAAAAAATGGTTATTCAACATGAGGCCTGATCCAAATGACATTTTGAATCATTTTTGGTAGAGTCCAAAAAATCCATTTTCTGATGAAAAACGATGACCCCGGACCAGTCGAACGTTGAAAAAATGGTCAATATTGATGAAATTTTAACATTTAATCTTTTGACTTTAAATGACGGTTGGATGTGAGTTATTACTTTTTCAACTAAAATAAGTGTGTTTAAAGTCATTTCTGTGCCTGAAATTGGTCAAAATTGAAGATTTTGAGTAAGCAAAACTCTGTAAAAATGGCAATTTTGGTCACTGTGAGGGTTTAAAAACTGGTTATTCAACATGAGGCCCGATCCAAATGACATTTTGAATCATTTTTGGTAGAGTCCAAAAAATCAATTTTCTGATGAAAAACGATGACCCCGGACCAGTGGAACGTTGAAAAAATGGTCAATATTGATGAAATTTTAATATTTAATCTTTTGACTTTAAATGATGGTTGGATGTGAGTTATTACTTTTTCAACTAAAATAAGTGTGTTTAAAGTCATTTCTGTGCCTGAAATTGGTCAAAATTGAAGATTTTGAGTAAGCAAAACTCTGTAAAAATGGCAGTTTTGGTCACTGTGAGGGTTTAAAAAGTGGTTATTCAACATGAGGCCCGATCCAAATGACATTATGAATCATTTTTGGTAGAGTCCAAAAAATCAATTTTCTGATGAAAAACGATGACCCCGGACCAGTCGAACGTTGAAAAAATGGTCAATATTGATGAAATTTTAACATTTAATCTTTTGACTTTAAATGACGGTTGGATGTGAGTTATTACTTTTTCAACTACAATAAGTGTGTTTAAAGTCATTTCTGTGCCTGAAATTGGTCAAAATTGAAGATTTTGAGTAAGCAAAACTCTGTAAAAATGGCAGTTTTGGTCACTGTGAGGGTTTAAAAAGTGGTTATTCAACATGAGGCCCGATCCAAATGACATTTTGAATCATTTTTGGTAGAGTCCAAAAAATCAATTTTCTGATGAAAAACGATGACCCCGGACCAGTCGAACGTTGAAAAAATGGTCAATATTGATGAAATTTTAATATTTAATATTTTGACTTTAAATGATGGTTGGATGTGAGTTATTACTTTTTCAACTACAATAAGTGTGTTTAAAGTCATTTCTGTGCCTGAAATTGGTCAAAATTGAAGATTTTGAGTAAGCAAAACTCTGTAAAAATGGCAATTTTGGTCACTGTGAGGGTTTAAAAAGTGGTTATTCAACATGAGGCCCGATCCAAATGACATTTTGAATCATTTTTGGTAGAGTCCAAAAAATCCATTTTCTGATGAAAAACGATGACCCCGGACCAGTCGAACGTTGAAAAAATTGTCAATATTGATGAAATTTTAACATTTAATCTTTTGACTTTAAATGACGGTTGGATGTGAGTTATTACTTTTTCAACTAAAATAAGTGTGTTTAAAGTCATTTCTGTGCCTGAAATTGGTCAAAATTGAAGATTTTGAGTAAGCAAAACTCTGTAAAAATGGCAATTTTGGTCACTGTTAGGGTTTAAAAAGTGGTTATTCAACATGAGGCCCGATCCAAATGACATTTTGAATCATTTTTGGTAGAGTCCAAAAAATCCATTTTCTGATGAAAAACGATTACCCCGGACCAGTCGAACGTTGAAAAAATGGTCAATATTGATGAAATTTTAACATTTAATCTTTTGACTTTAAATGACGGTTGGATGTGAGTTATTACTTTTTCAACTAAAATAAGTGTGTTTAAAGTCATTTCTGTGCCTGAAATTGGTAAAAATTGAAGATTTTGAGTAAGCAAACTCTGTAAAAATGGCAATTTTGGTCACTGTGAGGGTTTAAAAAGTGGTTATTCAACATGAGGCCCGATCCAAATGACATTTTGAATCATTTTTGGTAGAGTCCAAAAAATCAATTTTCTGATGAAAAACGATGACCCCGGACCAGTCGAACGTTGAAAAAATGGTCAATATTGATGAAATTTTAATATTTAATCTTTTCACTTTAAATGACGGTTGGATGTGAGTTATTACTTTTTCAACTAAAATAAGTGTGTTTAAAGTCATTTCTGTGCCTGAAATTGGTCAAAATTGTAGATTTTGAGTAAGCAAAACTCTGTAAAAATGGCAATTTTGGTCACTGTGAGGGTTTAAAAAGTGGTTATTCAACATGAGGCCCGATCCAAATGACATTTTGAATCATTTTTGGTAGAGTCCAAAAAATCAATTTTCTGATGAAAAACGATGACCCCGGACCAGTCGAACGTTGAAAAAATGGTCAATATTGATGAAATTTTAACATTTAATCTTTTGACTTTAAATGACGGTTGGATGTGAGTTATTACTTTTTCAACTAAAATAAGTGTGTTTAAAGTCATTTCTGTGCCTGAAATTGGTCAAAATTGAAGATTTTGAGTAAGCAAAACTCTGCAAAAATGGCAGTTTTGGTCACTGTGAGGGTTTAAAAAGTGGTTATTCAACATGAGGCCTGATCCAAATGACATTTTGAATCATTTTTGGTAGAGTCCAAAAAATCAATTTTCTGATGAAAAACGATGACCCCGGACCAGTTGAACGTTGAAAAAATGGTCAATATTGATGAAATTTTAACATTTAATCTTTTGACTTTAAATGACGGTTGGATGTGAGTTATTACTTTTTCAACTACAATAAGTGTGTTTAAAGTAATTTCTGTGCCTGAAATTGGTCAAAATTGAAGATTTTGAGTAAGCAAAACTCTGTAAAAATGGCAATTTTGGTCACTGTTAGGGTTTAAAAAGTGGTTATTCAACATGAGGCCCGATCCAAATGACATTTTGAATCATTTTTGGTAGAGTCCAAAAAATCAATTTTCTGATGAAAAACGATGACCCCGGACCAGTCGAACGTTGAAAAAATGGTCAATATTGATGAAATTTTAAAATTTAATCTTTTCACTTTAAATGACGGTTGGATGTGAGTTATTACTTTTTCAACTAAAATAAGTGTGTTTAAAGTCATTTCTGTGCCTGAAATTGGGCAAAATTGAAGATTTTGAGTAAGCAAAACTCTGTAAAAATGGCAATTTTGGTCACTGTGAGGGTTTAAAAAGTGGTTATTCAACATGAGGCCCGATCCAAATGACATTTTGAATCATTTTTGGTAGAGTCCAAAAAATCAATTTTCTGATGAAAAACGATGACCCCGGACCAGTCGAACGTTGAAAAAATGGTCAATATTGATGAAAGTTTAACATTTAATCTTTTGACTTTAAATGATGGTTGGATGTGAGTTATTACTTTTTCAACTACAATAAGTGTGTTTAAAGTCATTTCTGTGCCTGAAATTGGTCAAAATTGAAGATTTTGAGTAAGCAAAACTCTGTAAAAATGGCAATTTTGGTCACTGTGAGGGTTTAAAAAGTGGTTATTCAACATGAGGCCCGATCCAAATGACATTTTGAATCATTTTTGGTAGAGTCCAAAAAATCCATTTTCTGATGAAAAACGATGACCCCGGACCAGTCGAACGTTGAAAAAATTGTCAATATTGATGAAATTTTAACATTTAATCTTTTGACTTTAAATGACGGTTGGATGTGAGTTATTACTTTTTCAACTAAAATAAGTGTGTTTAAAGTCATTTCTGTGCCTGAAATTGGTCAAAATTGAAGATTTTGAGTAAGCAAAACTCTGTAAAAATGGCAATTTTGGTCACTGTTAGGGTTTAAAAAGTGGTTATTCAACATGAGGCCCGATCCAAATGACATTTTGAATCATTTTTGGTAGAGTCCAAAAAATCCATTTTCTGATGAAAAACGATTACCCCGGACCAGTCGAACGTTGAAAAAATGGTCAATATTGATGAAATTTTAACATTTAATCTTTTGACTTTAAATGACGGTTGGATGTGAGTTATTACTTTTTCAACTAAAATAAGTGTGTTTAAAGTCATTTCTGTGCCTGAAATTGGTAAAAATTGAAGATTTTGAGTAAGCAAACTCTGTAAAAATGGCAATTTTGGTCACTGTGAGGGTTTAAAAAGTGGTTATTCAACATGAGGCCCGATCCAAATGACATTTTGAATCATTTTTGGTAGAGTCCAAAAAATCAATTTTCTGATGAAAAACGATGACCCCGGACCAGTCGAACGTTGAAAAAATGGTCAATATTGATGAAATTTTAATATTTAATCTTTTCACTTTAAATGACGGTTGGATGTGAGTTATTACTTTTTCAACTAAAATAAGTGTGTTTAAAGTCATTTCTGTGCCTGAAATTGGTCAAAATTGTAGATTTTGAGTAAGCAAAACTCTGTAAAAATGGCAATTTTGGTCACTGTGAGGGTTTAAAAAGTGGTTATTCAACATGAGGCCCGATCCAAATGACATTTTGAATCATTTTTGGTAGAGTCCAAAAAATCAATTTTCTGATGAAAAACGATGACCCCGGACCAGTCGAACGTTGAAAAAATGGTCAATATTGATGAAATTTTAACATTTAATCTTTTGACTTTAAATGACGGTTGGATGTGAGTTATTACTTTTTCAACTAAAATAAGTGTGTTTAAAGTCATTTCTGTGCCTGAAATTGGTCAAAATTGAAGATTTTGAGTAAGCAAAACTCTGCAAAAATGGCAGTTTTGGTCACTGTGAGGGTTTAAAAAGTGGTTATTCAACATGAGGCCTGATCCAAATGACATTTTGAATCATTTTTGGTAGAGTCCAAAAAATCAATTTCTGATGAAAAACGATGACCCCGGACCAGTTGAACGTTGAAAAAATGGTCAATATTGATTAAATTTTAACATTTAATGTTTTGACTTTAAATGATGGTTGGATGTGAGTTATTACTTTTTCAACTATAATAAGTGTGTTTAAAGTAATTTCTGTGCCTGAAATTGGTCAAAATTGAAGATTTTGAGTAAGCAAAACTCTGTAAAAATGGCAATTTTGGTCACTGTTAGGGTTTAAAAAGTGGTTATTCAACATGAGGCCCGATCCAAATGACATTTTGAATCATTTTTGGTAGAGTCCAAAAAATCAATTTTCTGATGAAAAACGATGACCCCGGACCAGTCGAACGTTGAAAAAATGGTCAATATTGATGAAATTTTAAAATTTAATCTTTTCACTTTAAATGACGGTTGGATGTGAGTTATTACTTTTTCAACTAAAATAAGTGTGTTTAAAGTCATTTCTGTGCCTGAAATTGGGCAAAATTGAAGATTTTGAGTAAGCAAAACTCTGTAAAAATGGCAATTTTGGTCACTGTGAGGGTTTAAAAAGTGGTTATTCAACATGAGGCCCGATCCAAATGACATTTTGAATCATTTTTGGTAGAGTCAAAAAAATCAATTTTCTGATGAAAAACGATGACCCCGGACCAGTCGAACGTTGAAAAAATGGTCAATATTGATGAAATTTTAACATTTAATCTTTTGACTTTAAATGATGGTTGGATGTGAGTTATTACTTTTTCAACTACAATAAGTGTGTTTAAAGTCATTTCTGTGCCTGAAATTGGTCAAAATTGAAGATTTTGAGTAAGCAAAACTCTGTAAAAATGGCAATTTAGGTCACTGTGAGGGTTTAAAAAGTGGTTATTCAACATGAGGCCCGATCCAAATGACATTTTGAACCATTTTTGGTAGAGTCCAAAAAATCAATTTTCTGATGAAAAACGATGACCCCGGACCAGTCGAACGTTGAAAAAATGGTCAATATTGATGAAATTTTAACATTTAATCTTTTGACTTTAAATGATGGTTGGATGTGAGTTATTACTTTTTCAACTACAATAAGTGTGTTTAAAGTCATTTCTGTGCCTGAAATTGGTCAAAATTGAAGATTTTGAGTAAGCAAAACTCTGTAAAAATGGCAATTTAGGTCACTGTGAGGGTTTAAAAAGTGGTTATTCAACATGAGGCCTGATCCAAATGACATTTTGAATCATTTTTGGTAGAGTCCAAAAAATCAATTTTCTGATGAAAAACGATGACCCCGGATCAGTCAAACGTTTAAAAAATGGTCAATATTGATGAAAGTTTAACATTTAATCTTTTGACTTTAAATGACGGTTGGATGTGAGTTATGACTTTTTCAACTAAAATAAGTGTGTTTAAAGTCATTTCTGTGCCTGAAATTGGTCAAAATTGAAGATTTTGAGTAAGCAAAACTATGTAAAAATGGCAATTTTGGTCACTGTGAGGGTTTAAAAAGTGGTTATTCAACATGAGGCCCAATCCAAATGACATTTTGAATCATTTTTGGTAGAGTCCAAAAAATCAATTTTCTATTGAAAAACGATGACCCCGGACCAGTCGAACGTTGAAAAAATGGTCAATATTGATGAAATTTTAACATTTAATCTTTTGACTTTAAATGATGGTTGGATGTGAGTTATTACTTTTTCAACTACAATAAGTGTGTTTAAAGTCATTTCTGTGCCTGAAATTGGTCAAAATTGAAGATTTTGAGTAAGCAAAACTCTGTAAAAATGGCAGTTTTGGTCACTGTGAGGGTTTAAAAAGTGGTTATTCAACATGAGGCCCGATCCAAATGACATTTTGAATCATTTTTGGTAGAGTCCAAAAAATCAATTTTCTGATGAAAAACGATGACCCCGGACCAGTCGAACGTTGAAAAAATGGTCAATATTGATGAAAGTTTAACATTTAATCTTTTGACTTTAAATGACGGTTGGATGTGAGTTATGACTTTTTCAACTAAAATAAGTGTGTTTAAAGTCATTTCTGTGCCTGAAATTGGTCAAAATTGAAGATTTTGAGTAAGCAAAACTCTGTAAAAATGGCAATTTTGGTCACTGTGAGGGTTTAAAAAGTGGTTATTCAACATGAGGCCCGATCCAAATGACATTTTGAATCATTTTTGGTAGAGTCCAAAAAATCAATTTTCTGATGAAAAACGATGACCCCGGACCAGTTGAACGTTGAAAAAATGGTCAATATTGATGAAATTTTAATATTTAATCTTTTGACTTTAAATGACGGTTGGATGTGAGTTATTACTTTTTCAACTAAAATAAGTGTGTTTAAAGTCATTTCTGTGCCTGAAATTGGTCAAAATTGAAGATTTTGAGTAAGCAAAACTCTGTAAAAATTGCAGTTTTGGTCACTGTGAGGGTTTAAAAAGTGGTTATTCAACATGAGGCCCGATCCAAATGACATTTTGAATCATTTTTGGTAGAGTCCAAAAAATCAATTTTCTGATGAAAAACGATGACCCCGGACCAGTCGAACGTTGAAAAAATGGTCAATATTGATGAAATTTTAACATTTAATCTTTTGACTTTAAATGACGGTTGGATGTGAGTTATTACTTTTTCAACTAAAATAAGTGTGTTTAAAGTCATTTCTGTGCCTGAAATTGGTCAAAATTGAAGATTTTGAGTAAGCAAAACTCTGTAAAAATGGCAGTTTTGGTCACTGTGAGGGTTTAAAAAATGGTTATTCAACATGAGGCCTGATCCAAATGACATTTTGAATCATTTTTGGTAGAGTCCAAAAAATCCATTTTCTGATGAAAAACGATGACCCCGGACCAGTCGAACGTTGAAAAAATGGTCAATATTGATGAAATTTTAACATTTAATCTTTTGACTTTAAATGACGGTTGGATGTGAGTTATTACTTTTTCAACTACAATAAGTGTGTTTAAAGTCATTTCTGTGCCTGAAATTGGTCAAAATTGAAGATTTTGAGTAAGCAAAACTCTGTAAAAATGGCAGTTTTGGTCACTGTGAGGGTTTAAAAAGTGGTTATTCAACATGAGGCCCGATCCAAATGACATTTTGAATCATTTTTGGTAGAGTCCAAAAAATCAATTTTCTGATGAAAAACGATGACCCCGGACCAGTCGAACGTTGAAAAAATGGTCAATATTGATGAAATTTTAATATTTAATATTTTGACTTTAAATGATGGTTGGATGTGAGTTATTACTTTTTCAACTACAATAAGTGTGTTTAAAGTCATTTCTGTGCCTGAAATTGGTCAAAATTGAAGATTTTGAGTAAGCAAAACTCTGTAAAAATGGCAATTTTGGTCACTGTGAGGGTTTAAAAAGTGGTTATTCAACATGAGGCCCGATCCAAATGACATTTTGAATCATTTTTGGTAGAGTCCAAAAAATCCATTTTCTGATGAAAAACGATGACCCCGGACCAGTCGAACGTTGAAAAAATTGTCAATATTGATGAAATTTTAACATTTAATCTTTTGACTTTAAATGACGGTTGGATGTGAGTTATTACTTTTTCAACTAAAATAAGTGTGTTTAAAGTCATTTCTGTGCCTGAAATTGGTCAAAATTGAAGATTTTGAGTAAGCAAAACTCTGTAAAAATGGCAATTTTGGTCACTGGTAGGGTTTAAAAAGTGGTTATTCAACATGAGGCCCGCTCCAAATGACATTTTGAATCATTTTTGGTAGAGTCCAAAAAATCCATTTTCTGATGAAAAACGATTACCCCGGACCAGTCGAACGTTGAAAAAATGGTCAATATTGATGAAATTTTAACATTTAATCTTTTGACTTTAAATGACGGTTGGATGTGAGTTATTACTTTTTCAACTAAAATAAGTGTGTTTAAAGTCATTTCTGTGCCTGAAATTGGTAAAAATTGAAGATTTTGAGTAAGCAAACTCTGTAAAAATGGCAATTTTGGTCACTGTGAGGGTTTAAAAAGTGGTTATTCAACATGAGGCCCGATCCAAATGACATTTTGAATCATTTTTGGTAGAGTCCAAAAAATCAATTTTCTGATGAAAAACGATGACCCCGGACCAGTCGAACGTTGAAAAAATGGTCAATATTGATGAAATTTTAACATTTAATCTTTTGACTTTAAATGACGGTTGGATGTGAGTTATTACTTTTTCAACTACAATAAGTGTGTTTAAAGTAATTTCTGTGCCTGAAATTGGTCAAAATTGAAGATTTTGAGTAAGCAAAACTCTGTAAAAATGGCAATTTTGGTCACTGTTAGGGTTTAAAAAGTGGTTATTCAACATGAGGCCTGATCCAAATGACATTTTGAATCATTTTTGGTAGAGTCCAAAAAATCAATTTTCTGATGAAAAACGATGACCCCGGACCAGTCGAACGTTGAAAAAATGGTCAATATTGATGAAATTTTAAAATTTAATCTTTTCACTTTAAATGACGGTTGGATGTGAGTTATTACTTTTTCAACTAAAATAAGTGTGTTTAAAGTCATTTCTGTGCCTGAAATTGGGCAAAATTGAAGATTTTGAGTAAGCAAAACTCTGTAAAAATGGCAATTTTGGTCACTGTGAGGGTTTAAAAAGTGGTTATTCAACATGAGGCCCGATCCAAATGACATTTTGAATCATTTTTGGTAGAGTCCAAAAAATCAATTTTCTGATGAAAAACGATGACCCCGGACCAGTCGAACGTTGAAAAAATGGTCAATATTGATGAAAGTTTAACATTTAATCTTTTGACTTTAAATGATGGTTGGATGTGAGTTATTACTTTTTCAACTACAATAAGTGTGTTTAAAGTCATTTCTGTGCCTGAAATTGGTCAAAATTGAAGATTTTGAGTAAGCAAAACTCTGTAAAAATGGCAATTTTGGTCACTGTGAGGGTTTAAAAAGTGGTTATTCAACATGAGGCCCGATCCAAATGACATTTTGAATCATTTTTGGTAGAGTCCAAAAAATCCATTTTCTGATGAAAAACGATGACCCCGGACCAGTCGAACGTTGAAAAAATTGTCAATATTGATGAAATTTTAACATTTAATCTTTTGACTTTAAATGACGGTTGGATGTGAGTTATTACTTTTTCAACTAAAATAAGTGTGTTTAAAGTCATTTCTGTGCCTGAAATTGGTCAAAATTGAAGATTTTGAGTAAGCAAAACTCTGTAAAAATGGCAATTTTGGTCACTGTTAGGGTTTAAAAAGTGGTTATTCAACATGAGGCCCGATCCAAATGACATTTTGAATCATTTTTGGTAGAGTCCAAAAAATCCATTTTCTGATGAAAAACGATTACCCCGGACCAGTCGAACGTTGAAAAAATGGTCAATATTGATGAAATTTTAACATTTAATCTTTTGACTTTAAATGACGGTTGGATGTGAGTTATTACTTTTTCAACTAAAATAAGTGTGTTTAAAGTCATTTCTGTGCCTGAAATTGGTAAAAATTGAAGATTTTGAGTAAGCAAACTCTGTAAAAATGGCAATTTTGGTCACTGTGAGGGTTTAAAAAGTGGTTATTCAACATGAGGCCCGATCCAAATGACATTTTGAATCATTTTTGGTAGAGTCCAAAAAATCAATTTTCTGATGAAAAACGATGACCCCGGACCAGTCGAACGTTGAAAAAATGGTCAATATTGATGAAATTTTAATATTTAATCTTTTCACTTTAAATGACGGTTGGATGTGAGTTATTACTTTTTCAACTAAAATAAGTGTGTTTAAAGTCATTTCTGTGCCTGAAATTGGTCAAAATTGTAGATTTTGAGTAAGCAAAACTCTGTAAAAATGGCAATTTTGGTCACTGTGAGGGTTTAAAAAGTGGTTATTCAACATGAGGCCCGATCCAAATGACATTTTGAATCATTTTTGGTAGAGTCCAAAAAATCAATTTTCTGATGAAAAACGATGACCCCGGACCAGTCGAACGTTGAAAAAATGGTCAATATTGATGAAATTTTAACATTTAATCTTTTGACTTTAAATGACGGTTGGATGTGAGTTATTACTTTTTCAACTAAAATAAGTGTGTTTAAAGTCATTTCTGTGCCTGAAATTGGTCAAAATTGAAGATTTTGAGTAAGCAAAACTCTGCAAAAATGGCAGTTTTGGTCACTGTGAGGGTTTAAAAAGTGGTTATTCAACATGAGGCCTGATCCAAATGACATTTTGAATCATTTTTGGTAGAGTCCAAAAAATCAATTTTCTGATGAAAAACGATGACCCCGGACCAGTTGAACGTTGAAAAAATGGTCAATATTGATGAAATTTTAACATTTAATCTTTTGACTTTAAATGACGGTTGGATGTGAGTTATTACTTTTTCAACTATAATAAGTGTGTTTAAAGTAATTTCTGTGCCTGAAATTGGTCAAAATTGAAGATTTTGAGTAAGCAAAACTCTGTAAAAATGGCAATTTTGGTCACTGTTAGGGTTTAAAAAGTGGTTATTCAACATGAGGCCCGATCCAAATGACATTTTGAATCATTTTTGGTAGAGTCCAAAAAATCAATTTTCTGATGAAAAACGATGACCCCGGACCAGTCGAACGTTGAAAAAATGGTCAATATTGATGAAATTTTAAAATTTAATCTTTTCACTTTAAATGACGGTTGGATGTGAGTTATTACTTTTTCAACTAAAATAAGTGTGTTTAAAGTCATTTCTGTGCCTGAAATTGGTAAAAATTGAAGACTTTGAGTAAGCAAACTCTGTAAAAATGGCAATTTTGGTCACTGTGAGGGTTTAAAAAGTGGTTATTCAACATGAGGCCCGATCCAAATGACATTTTGAATCATTTTTGGTAGAGTCCAAAAAATCAATTTTCTGATGAAAAACGATGACCCCGGATCAGTCAAACGTTTAAAAAATGGTCAATATTGATGAAAGTTTAACATTTAATCTTTTGACTTTAAATGACGGTTGGATGTGAGTTATGACTTTTTCAACTAAAATAAGTGTGTTTAAAGTCATTTCTGTGCCTGAAATTGGTCAAAATTGAAGATTTTGAGTAAGCAAAACTATGTAAAAATGGCAATTTTGGTCACTGTGAGGGTTTAAAAAGTGGTTATTCAACATGAGGCCCGATCCAAATGACATTTTGAATCATTTTTGGTAGAGTCCAAAAAATCAATTTTCTATTGAAAAACGATGACCCCGGACCAGTCGAACGTTGAAAAAATGGTCAATATTGATGAAATTTTAACATTTAATCTTTTGACTTTAAATGATGGTTGGATGTGAGTTATTACTTTTTCAACTACAATAAGTGTGTTTAAAGTCATTTCTGTGCCTGAAATTGGTCAAAATTGAAGATTTTGAGTAAGCAAAACTCTGTAAAAATGGCAGTTTTGGTCACTGTGAGGGTTTAAAAAGTGGTTATTCAACATGAGGCCCGATCCAAATGACATTTTGAATCATTTTTGGTAGAGTCCAAAAAATCAATTTTCTGATGAAAAACGATGACCCCGGACCAGTCGAACGTTGAAAAAATGGTCAATATTGATGAAAGTTTAACATTTAATCTTTTGACTTTAAATGACGGTTGGATGTGAGTTATGACTTTTTCAACTAAAATAAGTGTGTTTAAAGTCATTTCTGTGCCTGAAATTGGTCAAAATTGAAGATTTTGAGTAAGCAAAACTCTGTAAAAATGGCAATTTTGGTCACTGTGAGGGTTTAAAAAGTGGTTATTCAACATGAGGCCCGATCCAAATGACATTTTGAATCATTTTTGGTAGAGTCAAAAAAATCAATTTTCTGATGAAAAACGATGACCCCGGACCAGTCGAACGTTGAAAAAATGGTCAATATTGATGAAATTTTAACATTTAATCTTTTGACTTTAAATGATGGTTGGATGTGAGTTATTACTTTTTCAACTACAATAAGTGTGTTTAAAGTCATTTCTGTGCCTGAAATTGGTCAAAATTGAAGATTTTGAGTAAGCAAAACTCTGTAAAAATGGCAATTTAGGTCACTGTGAGGGTTTAAAAAGTGGTTATTCAACATGAGGCCCGATCCAAATGACATTTTGAACCATTTTTGGTAGAGTCCAAAAAATCAATTTTCTGATGAAAAACGATGACCCCGGACCAGTCGAACGTTGAAAAAATGGTCAATATTGATGAAATTTTAACATTTAATCTTTTGACTTTAAATGATGGTTGGATGTGAGTTATTACTTTTTCAACTACAATAAGTGTGTTTAAAGTCATTTCTGTGCCTGAAATTGGTCAAAATTGAAGATTTTGAGTAAGCAAAACTCTGTAAAAATGGCAATTTAGGTCACTGTGAGGGTTTAAAAAGTGGTTATTCAACATGAGGCCTGATCCAAATGACATTTTGAATCATTTTTGGTAGAGTCCAAAAAATCAATTTTCTGATGAAAAACGATGACCCCGGATCAGTCAAACGTTTAAAAAATGGTCAATATTGATGAAAGTTTAACATTTAATCTTTTGACTTTAAATGACGGTTGGATGTGAGTTATGACTTTTTCAACTAAAATAAGTGTGTTTAAAGTCATTTCTGTGCCTGAAATTGGTCAAAATTGAAGATTTTGAGTAAGCAAAACTATGTAAAAATGGCAATTTTGGTCACTGTGAGGGTTTAAAAAGTGGTTATTCAACATGAGGCCCAATCCAAATGACATTTTGAATCATTTTTGGTAGAGTCCAAAAAATCAATTTTCTATTGAAAAACGATGACCCCGGACCAGTCGAACGTTGAAAAAATGGTCAATATTGATGAAATTTTAACATTTAATCTTTTGACTTTAAATGATGGTTGGATATGAGTTATTACTTTTTCAACTACAATAAGTGTGTTTAAAGTCATTTCTGTGCCTGAAATTGGTCAAAATTGAAGATTTTGAGTAAGCAAAACTCTGTAAAAATGGCAGTTTTGGTCACTGTGAGGGTTTAAAAAGTGGTTATTCAACATGAGGCCCGATCCAAATGACATTTTGAATCATTTTTGGTAGAGTCCAAAAAATCAATTTTCTGATGAAAAACGATGACCCCGGACCAGTCGAACGTTGAAAAAATGGTCAATATTGATGAAAGTTTAACATTTAATCTTTTGACTTTAAATGACGGTTGGATGTGAGTTATGACTTTTTCAACTAAAATAAGTGTGTTTAAAGTCATTTCTGTGCCTGAAATTGGTCAAAATTGAAGATTTTGAGTAAGCAAAACTCTGTAAAAATGGCAATTTTGGTCACTGTGAGGGTTTAAAAAGTGGTTATTCAACATGAGGCCCGATCCAAATGACATTTTGAATCATTTTTGGTAGAGTCCAAAAAATCAATTTTCTGATGAAAAACGATGACCCCGGACCAGTTGAACGTTGAAAAAATGGTCAATATTGATGAAATTTTAATATTTAATCTTTTGACTTTAAATGACGGTTGGATGTGAGTTATTACTTTTTCAACTAAAATAAGTGTGTTTAAAGTCATTTCTGTGCCTGAAATTGGTCAAAATTGAAGATTTTGAGTAAGCAAAACTCTGTAAAAATTGCAGTTTTGGTCACTGTGAGGGTTTAAAAAGTGGTTATTCAACATGAGGCCCGATCCAAATGACATTTTGAATCATTTTTGGTAGAGTCCAAAAAATCAATTTTCTGATGAAAAACGATGACCCCGGACCAGTCGAACGTTGAAAAAATGGTCAATATTGATGAAATTTTAACATTTAATCTTTTGACTTTAAATGACGGTTGGATGTGAGTTATTACTTTTTCAACTAAAATAAGTGTGTTTAAAGTCATTTCTGTGCCTGAAATTGGTCAAAATTGAAGATTTTGAGTAAGCAAAACTCTGTAAAAATGGCAGTTTTGGTCACTGTGAGGGTTTAAAAAATGGTTATTCAACATGAGGCCTGATCCAAATGACATTTTGAATCATTTTTGGTAGAGTCCAAAAAATCCATTTTCTGATGAAAAACGATGACCCCGGACCAGTCGAACGTTGAAAAAATGGTCAATATTGATGAAATTTTAACATTTAATCTTTTGACTTTAAATGACGGTTGGATGTGAGTTATTACTTTTTCAACTACAATAAGTGTGTTTAAAGTCATTTCTGTGCCTGAAATTGGTCAAAATTGAAGATTTTGAGTAAGCAAAACTCTGTAAAAATGGCAGTTTTGGTCACTGTGAGGGTTTAAAAAGTGGTTATTCAACATGAGGCCCGATCCAAATGACATTTTGAATCATTTTTGGTAGAGTCCAAAAAATCAATTTTCTGATGAAAAACGATGACCCCGGACCAGTCGAACGTTGAAAAAATGGTCAATATTGATGAAATTTTAATATTTAATATTTTGACTTTAAATGATGGTTGGATGTGAGTTATTACTTTTTCAACTACAATAAGTGTGTTTAAAGTCATTTCTGTGCCTGAAATTGGTCAAAATTGAAGATTTTGAGTAAGCAAAACTCTGTAAAAATGGCAATTTTGGTCACTGTGAGGGTTTAAAAAGTGGTTATTCAACATGAGGCCCGATCCAAATGACATTTTGAATCATTTTTGGTAGAGTCCAAAAAATCCATTTTCTGATGAAAAACGATGACCCCGGACCAGTCGAACGTTGAAAAAATGGTCAATATTGATGAAATTTTAACATTTAATCTTTTGACTTTAAATGACGGTTGGATGTGAGTTATTACTTTTTCAACTAAAATAAGTGTGTTTAAAGTCATTTCTGTGCCTGAAATTGGTCAAAATTGAAGATTTTGAGTAAGCAAAACTCTGTAAAAATGGCAATTTTGGTCACTGTTAGGGTTTAAAAAGTGGTTATTCAACATGAGGCCCGATCCAAAATTCATTTTGAATCATTTTTGGTAGAGTCCAAAAAATCAATTTTCTGATGAAAAACGATGACCCCGGACCAGTCGAACGTTGAAAAAATGGTCAATATTGATGAAATTTTAATATTTAATCTTTTCACTTTAAATGACGGTTGGATGTGAGTTATTACTTTTTCAACTAAAATAAGTGTGTTTAAAGTCATTTCTGTGCCTGAAATTGGTCAAAATTGTAGATTTTGAGTAAGCAAAACTCTGTAAAAATGGCAATTTTGGTCACTGTGAGGGTTTAAAAAGTGGGTATTCAACATGAGGCCCGATCCAAATGACATTTTGAATCATTTTTGGTAGAGTCCAAAAAATCAATTTTCTGATGAAAAACGATGACCCCGGACCAGTCGAACGTTGAAAAAATGGTCAATATTGATGAAATTTTAACATTTAATCTTTTGACTTTAAATGACGGTTGGATGTGAGTTATTACTTTTTCAACTACAATAAGTGTGTTTAAAGTAATTTCTGTGCCTGAAATTGGTCAAAATTGAAGATTTTGAGTAAGCAAAACTCTGTAAAAATGGCAATTTTGGTCACTGTTAGGGTTTAAAAAGTGGTTATTCAACATGAGGCCTGATCCAAATGACATTTTGAATCATTTTTGGTAGAGTCCAAAAAATCAATTTTCTGATGAAAAACGATGACCCCGGACCAGTCGAACGTTGAAAAAATGGTCAATATTGATGAAATTTTAAAATTTAATCTTTTCACTTTAAATGACGGTTGGATGTGAGTTATTGCTTTTTCAACTAAAATAAGTGTGTTTAAAGTCATTTCTGTGCCTGAAATTGGGCAAAATTGAAGATTTTGAGTAAGCAAAACTCTGTAAAAATGGCAATTTTGGTCACTGTGAGGGTTTAAAAAGTGGTTATTCAACATGAGGCCCGATCCAAATGACATTTTGAATCATTTTTGGTAGAGTCCAAAAAATCAATTTTCTGATGAAAAACGATGACCCCGGACCAGTCGAACGTTGAAAAAATGGTCAATATTGATGAAAGTTTAACATTTAATCTTTTGACTTTAAATGATGGTTGGATGTGAGTTATTACTTTTTCAACTACAATAAGTGTGTTTAAAGTCATTTCTGTGCCTGAAATTGGTCAAAATTGAAGATTTTGAGTAAGCAAAACTCTGTAAAAATGGCAATTTTGGTCACTGTGAGGGTTTAAAAAGTGGTTATTCAACATGAGGCCCGATCCAAATGACATTTTGAATCATTTTTGGTAGAGTCCAAAAAATCCATTTTCTGATGAAAAACGATGACCCCGGACCAGTCGAACGTTGAAAAAATTGTCAATATTGATGAAATTTTAACATTTAATCTTTTGACTTTAAATGACGGTTGGATGTGAGTTATTACTTTTTCAACTAAAATAAGTGTGTTTAAAGTCATTTCTGTGCCTGAAATTGGTCAAAATTGAAGATTTTGAGTAAGCAAAACTCTGTAAAAATGGCAATTTTGGTCACTGTTAGGGTTTAAAAAGTGGTTATTCAACATGAGGCCCGATCCAAATGACATTTTGAATCATTTTTGGTAGAGTCCAAAAAATCCATTTTCTGATGAAAAACGATTACCCCGGACCAGTCGAACGTTGAAAAAATGGTCAATATTGATGAAATTTTAACATTTAATCTTTTGACTTTAAATGACGGTTGGATGTGAGTTATTACTTTTTCAACTAAAATAAGTGTGTTTAAAGTCATTTCTGTGCCTGAAATTGGTAAAAATTGAAGATTTTGAGTAAGCAAACTCTGTAAAAATGGCAATTTTGGTCACTGTGAGGGTTTAAAAAGTGGTTATTCAACATGAGGCCCGATCCAAATGACATTTTGAATCATTTTTGGTAGAGTCCAAAAAATCAATTTTCTGATGAAAAACGATGACCCCGGACCAGTCGAACGTTGAAAAAATGGTCAATATTGAGGAAATTTTAATATTTAATCTTTTCACTTTAAATGACGGTTGGATGTGAGTTATTACTTTTTCAACTAAAATAAGTGTGTTTAAAGTCATTTCTGTGCCTGAAATTGGTCAAAATTGTAGATTTTGAGTAAGCAAAACTCTGTAAAAATGGCAATTTTGGTCACTGTGAGGGTTTAAAAAGTGGTTATTCAACATGAGGCCCGATCCAAATGACATTTTGAATCATTTTTGGTAGAGTCCAAAAAATCAATTTTCTGATGAAAAACGATGACCCCGGACCAGTCGAACGTTGAAAAAATGGTCAATATTGATGAAATTTTAACATTTAATCTTTTGACTTTAAATGACGGTTGGATGTGAGTTATTACTTTTTCAACTAAAATAAGTGTGTTTAAAGTCATTTCTGTGCCTGAAATTGGTCAAAATTGAAGATTTTGAGTAAGCAAAACTCTGCAAAAATGGCAGTTTTGGTCACTGTGAGGGTTTAAAAAGTGGTTATTCAACATGAGGCCTGATCCAAATGACATTTTGAATCATTTTTGGTAGAGTCCAAAAAATCAATTTTCTGATGAAAAACGATGACCCCGGACCAGTTGAACGTTGAAAAAATGGTCAATATTGATGAAATTTTAACATTTAATCTTTTGACTTTAAATGACGGTTGGATGTGAGTTATTACTTTTTCAACTATAATAAGTGTGTTTAAAGTAATTTCTGTGCCTGAAATTGGTCAAAATTGAAGATTTTGAGTAAGCAAAACTCTGTAAAAATGGCAATTTTGGTCACTGTTAGGGTTTAAAAAGTGGTTATTCAACATGAGGCCCGATCCAAATGACATTTTGAATCATTTTTGGTAGAGTCCAAAAAATCAATTTTCTGATGAAAAACGATGACCCCGGACCAGTCGAACGTTGAAAAAATGGTCAATATTGATGAAATTTTAAAATTTAATCTTTTCACTTTAAATGACGGTTGGATGTGAGTTATTACTTTTTCAACTAAAATAAGTGTGTTTAAAGTCATTTCTGTGCCTGAAATTGGTAAAAATTGAAGACTTTGAGTAAGCAAACTCTGTAAAAATGGCAATTTTGGTCACTGTGAGGGTTTAAAAAGTGGTTATTCAACATGAGGCCCGATCCAAATGACATTTTGAATCATTTTTGGTAGAGTCCAAAAAATCAATTTTCTGATGAAAAACGATGACCCCGGATCAGTCGAACGTTTAAAAAATGGTCAATATTGATGAAAGTTTAACATTTAATCTTTTGACTTTAAATGACGGTTGGATGTGAGTTATGACTTTTTCAACTAAAATAAGTGTGTTTAAAGTCATTTCTGTGCCTGAAATTGGTCAAAATTGAAGATTTTGAGTAAGCAAAACTCTGTAAAAATGGCAATTTTGGTCACTGTGAGGGTTTAAAAAGTGGTTATTCAACATGAGGCCCGATCCAAATGACATTTTGAATCATTTTTGGTAGAGTCCAAAAAATCAATTTTCTATTGAAAAACGATGACCCCGGACCAGTCGAACGTTGAAAAAATGGTCAATATTGATGAAATTTTAACATTTAATCTTTTGACTTTAAATGACGGTTGGATGTGAGTTATTACTTTTTCAACTAAAATAAGTGTGTTTAAAGTCATTTCTGTGCCAGAAATTGGTCAAAATTGAAGATTTTGAGTAAGCAAAACTCTGTAAAAATGGCAATTTTGGTCACTGTGAGGGTTTAAAAAGTGGTTATTCAACATGAGGCCCGATCCAAATGACATTTTGAATCATTTTTGGTAGAGTCCAAAAAATCAATTTTCTGATGAAAAACGATGACCCCGGACCAGTTGAACGTTGAAAAAATGGTCAATATTGATGAAATTTTAATATTTAATCTTTTGACTTTAAATGACGGTTGGATGTGAGTTATTACTTTTTCAACTAAAATAAGTGTGTTTAAAGTCATTTCTGTGCCTGAAATTGGTCAAAATTGAAGATTTTGAGTAAGCAAAACTCTGTAAAAATGGCAATTTTGGTCACTGTGAGGGTTTAAAAAGTGGTTATTCAACATGAGGCCCGATCCAAATGACATTTTGAATCATTTTTGGTAGAGTCCAAAAAATCAATTTTCTGATGAAAAACGATGACCCCGGACCAGTCGAACGTTGAAAAAATGGTCAATATTGATGAAATTTTGATATTTAATCTTTTCACTTTAAATGACGGTTGGATGTGAGTTATTACTTTTTCAACTAAAATAAGTGTGTTTAAAGTCATTTCTGTGACTGAAATTGGTCAAAATTGAAGATTTTGAGTAAGCAAAACTCTGTAAAAATGGCAATTTTGGTCACTGTGAGGGTTTAAAAAGTGGTTATTCAACATGAGGCCCGATCCAAATGACATTTTGAATCATTTTTGGTAGAGTCCAAAAAATCAATTTTCTGATGAAAAACGATGACCCCGGATCAGTCAAACGTTTAAAAAATGGTCAATATTGATGAAAGTTTAACATTTAATCTTTTGACTTTAAATGACGGTTGGATGTGAGTTATGACTTTTTCAACTAAAATAAGTGCGTTTAAAGTCATTTCTGTGCCTGAAATTGGTCAAAATTGAAGATTTTGAGTAAGCAAAACTATGTAAAAATGGCAATTTTGGTCACTGTGAGGGTTTAAAAAGTGGTTATTCAACATGAGGCCCGATCCAAATGACATTTTGAATCATTTTTGGTAGAGTCCAAAAAATCAATTTTCTGATGAAAAACGATGACCCCGGATCAGTCAAACGTTTAAAAAATGGTCAATATTGATGAAAGTTTAACATTTAATCTTTTGACTTTAAATGACGGTTGGATGTGAGTTATGACTTTTTCAACTAAAATAAGTGCGTTTAAAGTCATTTCTGTGCCTGAAATTGGTCAAAATTGAAGATTTTGAGTAAGCAAAACTATGTAAAAATGGCAATTTTGGTCACTGTGAGGGTTTAAAAAGTGGTTATTCAACATGAGGCCCGATCCAAATGACATTTTGAATCATTTTTGGTAGAGTCCAAAAAATCAATTTTCTATTGAAAAACGATGACCCCGGACCAGTCGAACGTTGAAAAAATGGTCAATATTGATGAAATTTTAACATTTAATCTTTTGACTTTAAATGATGGTTGGATGTGAGTTATTACTTTTTCAACTACAATAAGTGTGTTTAAAGTCATTTCTGTGCCTGAAATTGGTCAAAATTGAAGATTTTGAGTAAGCAAAACTCTGTAAAAATGGCAGTTTTGGTCACTGTGAGGGTTTAAAAAGTGGTTATTCAACATGAGGCCCGATCCAAATGACATTTTGAATCATTTTTGGTAGAGTCCAAAAAATCAATTTTCTGATGAAAAACGATGACCCCGGACCAGTCGAACGTTGAAAAAATGGTCAATATTGATGAAAGTTTAACATTTAATCTTTTGACTTTAAATGACGGTTGGATGTGAGTTATGACTTTTTCAACTAAAATAAGTGTGTTTAAAGTCATTTCTGTGCCTGAAATTGGTCAAAATTGAAGATTTTGAGTAAGCAAAACTCTGTAAAAACGGCAATTTTGGTCACTGTGAGGGTTTAAAAAGTGGTTATTCAACATGAGGCCCGATCCAAATGACATTTTGAATCATTTTTGGTAGAGTCCAAAAAATCAATTTTCTGATGAAAAACGATGACCCCGGACCAGTTGAACGTTGAAAAAATGGTCAATATTGATGAAATTTTAATATTTAATCTTTTGACTTTAAATGACGGTTGGATGTGAGTTATTACTTTTTCAACTAAAATAAGTGTGTTTAAAGTCATTTCTGTGCCTGAAATTGGTCAAAATTGAAGATTTTGAGTAAGCAAAACTCTGTAAAAATTGCAGTTTTGGTCACTGTGAGGGTTTAAAAAGTGGTTATTCAACATGAGGCCCGATCCAAATGACATTTTGAATCATTTTTGGTAGAGTCCAAAAAATCAATTTTCTGATGAAAAACGATGACCCCGGACCAGTCGAACGTTGAAAAAATGGTCAATATTGATGAAATTTTAACATTTAATCTTTTGACTTGAAATGACGGTTGGATGTGAGTTATTACTTTTTCAACTAAAATAAGTGTGTTTAAAGTCATTTCTGTGCCTGAAATTGGTCAAAATTGAAGATTTTGAGTAAGCAAAACTCTGTAAAAATGGCAGTTTTGGTCACTGTGAGGGTTTAAAAAATGGTTATTCAACATGAGGCCTGATCCAAATGACATTTTGAATCATTTTTGGTAGAGTCCAAAAAATCCATTTTCTGATGAAAAACGATGACCCCGGACCAGTCGAACGTTGAAAAAATGGTCAATATTGATGAAATTTTAACATTTAATCTTTTGACTTTAAATGACGGTTGGATGTGAGTTATTACTTTTTCAACTAAAATAAGTGTGTTTAAAGTCATTTCTGTGCCTGAAATTGGTCAAAATTGAAGATTTTGAGTAAGCAAAACTCTGTAAAAATGGCAATTTAGGTCACTGTGAGGGTTTAAAAAGTGGTTATTCAACATGAGGCCCGATCCAAATGACATTTTGAACCATTTTTGGTAGAGTCCAAAAAATCAATTTTCTGATGAAAAACGATGACCCCGGATCAGTCGAACGGGTAAAAAATGGTCAATATTGATGAAAGTTTAACATTTAATCTTTTGACTTTAAATGACGGTTGGATGTGAGTTATGACTTTTTCAACTAAAATAAGTGTGTTTAAAGTCATTTCTGTGCCTGAAATTGGTCAAAATTGAAGATTTTGAGTAAGCAAAACTCTGTAAAAATGGCAATTTTGGTCACTGTGAGGGTTTAAAAAGTGGTTATTCAACATGAGGCCCGATCCAAATGACATTTTGAATCATTTTTGGTAGAGTCCAAAAAATCAATTTTCTATTGAAAAACGATGACCCCGGACCAGTCGAACGTTGAAAAAATGGTCAATATTGATGAAATTTTAACATTTAATCTTTTGACTTTAAATGACGGTTGGATGTGAGTTATTACTTTTTCAACTAAAATAAGTGTGTTTAAAGTCATTTCTGTGCCTGAAATTGGTCAAAATTAAAGATTTTGAGTAAGCAAAACTCTGTAAAAATGGCAATTTTGGTCACTGTGAGGCTTTAAAAAGTGGTTATTCAACATGAGGCCCGATCCAAATGACATTTTGAATCATTTTTGGTAGAGTCAAAAAAATCCATTTTCTGATGAAAAACGATTATCCCGGACCAGTCGAACGTTGAAAAAATTGTCAATATTGATGAAATTTTAACATTTAATCTTTTGACTTTAAATGACAGTTGGATGTGAGTTATTACTTTTTCAACTAAAAAAGTGTGTTTAAAGTCATTTCTGTGCCTGAAATTGGTAAAAATTGAAGATTTTGAGTAAGCAAACTCTGTAAAAATGGCAATTTTGGTCACTGTGAGGGTTTAAAAAGTGGTTATTCAACATGAGGCCCGATCCAAATGACATTTTGAATCATTTTTGGTAGAGTCCAAAAAATCAATTTTCTGATGAAAAACGATGACCCCGGATCAGTCGAACGTTTAAAAAATGGTCAATATTGATGAAAGTTTAACATTTAATCTTTTGACTTTAAATGACGGTTGGATGTGAGTTATGACTTTTTCAACTAAAATAAGTGTGTTTAAAGTCATTTCTGTGCCTGAAATTGGTCAAAATTGAAGATTTTGAGTAAGCAAAACTCTGTAAAAATGGCAATTTTGGTCACTGTGAGGGTTTAAAAAGTGGTTATTCAACATGAGGCCCGATCCAAATGACATTTTGAATCATTTTTGGTAGAGTCCAAAAAATCAATTTTCTATTGAAAAACGATGACCCCGGACCAGTCGAACGTTGAAAAAATGGTCAATATTGATGAAATTTTAACATTTAATCTTTTGACTTTAAATGACGGTTGGATGTGAGTTATTACTTTTTCAACTAAAATAAGTGTGTTTAAAGTCATTTCTGTGCCAGAAATTGGTCAAAATTGAAGATTTTGAGTAAGCAAAACTCTGTAAAAATGGCAATTTTGGTCACTGTGAGGGTTTAAAAAGTGGTTATTCAACATGAGGCCCGATCCAAATGACATTTTGAATCATTTTTGGTAGAGTCCAAAAAATCAATTTTCTGATGAAAAACGATGACCCCGGACCAGTCGAACGTTGAAAAAATGGTCAATATTGATGAAATTTTGATATTTAATCTTTTCACTTTAAATGACGGTTGGATGTGAGTTATTACTTTTTCAACTAAAATAAGTGTGTTTAAAGTCATTTCTGTGACTGAAATTGGTCAAAATTGAAGATTTTGAGTAAGCAAAACTCTGTAAAAATGGCAATTTTGGTCACTGTGAGGGTTTAAAAAGTGGTTATTCAACATGAGGCCCGATCCAAATGACATTTTGAATCATTTTTGGTAGAGTCCAAAAAATCAATTTTCTGATGAAAAACGATGACCCCGGACCAGTCGAACGTTGAAAAAATGGTCAATATTGATGAAATTTTAACATTTAATCTTTTGACTTTAAATGATGGTTGGATGTGAGTTATTACTTTTTCAACTACAATAAGTGTGTTTAAAGTCATTTCTGTGCCTGAAATTGGTCAAAATTGAAGATTTTGAGTAAGCAAAACTCTGTAAAAATGGCAATTTAGGTCACTGTGAGGGTTTAAAAAGTGGTTATTCAACATGAGGCCCGATCCAAATGACATTTTGAATCATTTTTGGTAGAGTCCAAAAAATCAATTTTCTGATGAAAAACGATGACCCCGGACCAGTCGAACGTTGAAAAAATGGTCAATATTGATGAAATTTTAACATTTAATCTTTTGACTTTAAATGATGGTTGGATGTGAGTTATTACTTTTTCAACTACAATAAGTGTGTTTAAAGTCATTTCTGTGCCTGAAATTGGTCAAAATTGAAGATTTTGAGTAAGCAAAACTCTGTAAAAATGGCAATTTAGGTCACTGTGAGGGTTTAAAAAGTGGTTATTCAACATGAGGCCCGATCCAAATGACATTTTGAATCATTTTTGGTAGAGTCCAAAAAATCAATTTTCTATTGAAAAACGATGACCCCGGACCAGTCGAACGTTGAAAAAATGGTCAATATTGATGAAATTTTAACATTTAATCTTTTGACTTTAAATGATGGTTGGATGTGAGTTATTACTTTTTCAACTACAATAAGTGTGTTTAAAGTCATTTCTGTGCCTGAAATTGGTCAAAATTGAAGATTTTGAGTAAGCAAAACTCTGTAAAAATGGCAGTTTTGGTCACTGTGAGGGTTTAAAAAGTGGTTATTCAACATGAGGCCCGATCCAAATGACATTTTGAATCATTTTTGGTAGAGTCCAAAAAATCAATTTTCTGATGAAAAACGATGACCCCGGACCAGTCGAACGTTGAAAAAATGGTCAATATTGATGAAAGTTTAACATTTAATCTTTTGACTTTAAATGACGGTTAGATGTGAGTTATGACTTTTTCAACTAAAATAAGTGTGTTTAAAGTCATTTCTGTGCCTGAAATTGGTCAAAATTGAAGATTTTGAGTAAGCAAAACTCTGTAAAAATGGCAATTTTGGTCACTGTGAGGGTTTAAAAAGTGGTTATTCAACATGAGGCCCGATCCAAATGACATTTTGAATCATTTTTGGTAGAGTCCAAAAAATCAATTTTCTGATGAAAAACGATGACCCCGGACCAGTTGAACGTTGAAAAAATGGTCAATATTGATGAAATTTTAATATTTAATCTTTTGACTTTAAATGACGGTTGGATGTGAGTTATTACTTTTTCAACTAAAATAAGTGTGTTTAAAGTCATTTCTGTGCCTGAAATTGGTCAAAATTGAAGATTTTGAGTAAGCAAAACTCTGTAAAAATTGCAGTTTTGGTCACTGTGAGGGTTTAAAAATTGGTTATTCAACATGAGGCCCGATCCAAATGACATTTTGAATCATTTTTGGTAGAGTCCAAAAAATCAATTTTCTGATGAAAAACGATGACCCCGGACCAGTCGAACGTTGAAAAAATGGTCAATATTGATGAAATTTTAACATTTAATCTTTTGACTTTAAATGACGGTTGGATGTGAGTTATTACTTTTTCAACTAAAATAAGTGTGTTTAAAGTCATTTCTGTGCCTGAAATTGGTCAAAATTGAAGATTTTGAGTAAGCAAAACTCTGTAAAAATGGCAGTTTTGGTCACTGTGAGGGTTTAAAAAATGGTTATTCAACATGAGGCCTGATCCAAATGACATTTTGAATCATTTTTGGTAGAGTCCAAAAAATCCATTTTCTGATGAAAAACGATGACCCCGGACCAGTGGAACGTTGAAAAAATGGTCAATATTGATGAAATTTTAATATTTAATCTTTTGACTTTAAATGATGGTTGGATGTGAGTTATTACTTTTTCAACTAAAATAAGTGTGTTTAAAGTCATTTCTGTGCCTGAAATTGGTCAAAATTGAAGATTTTGAGTAAGCAAAACTCTGTAAAAATGGCAGTTTTGGTCACTGTGAGGGTTTAAAAAGTGGTTATTCAACATGAGGCCCGATCCAAATGACATTATGAATCATTTTTGGTAGAGTCCAAAAAATCAATTTTCTGATGAAAAACGATGACCCCGGACGAGTCGAACGTTGAAAAAATGGTCAATATTGATGAAATTTTAACATTTAATCTTTTGACTTTAAATGACGGTTGGATGTGAGTTATTACTTTTTCAACTACAATAAGTGTGTTTAAAGTCATTTCTGTGCCTGAAATTGGTCAAAATTGAAGATTTTGAGTAAGCAAAACTCTGTAAAAATGGCAGTTTTGGTCACTGTGAGGGTTTAAAAAGTGGTTATTCAACATGAGGCCCGATCCAAATGACATTTTGAATCATTTTTGGTAGAGTCCAAAAAATCAATTTTCTGATGAAAAACGATGACCCCGGACCAGTCGAACGTTGAAAAAATGGTCAATATTGATGAAATTTTAATATTTAATATTTTGACTTTAAATGATGGTTGGATGTGAGTTATTACTTTTTCAACTACAATAAGTGTGTTTAAAGTCATTTCTGTGCCTGAAATTGGTCAAAATTGAAGATTTTGAGTAAGCAAAACTCTGTAAAAATGGCAATTTTGGTCACTGTGAGGGTTTAAAAAGTGGTTATTCAACATGAGGCCCGATCCAAATGACATTTTGAATCATTTTTGGTAGAGTCCAAAAAATCCATTTTCTGATGAAAAACGATGACCCCGGACCAGTCGAACGTTGAAAAAATTGTCAATATTGATGAAATTTTAACATTTAATCTTTTGACTTTAAATGACGGTTGGATGTGAGTTATTACTTTTTCAACTAAAATAAGTGTGTTTAAAGTCATTTCTGTGCCTGAAATTGGTCAAAATTGAAGATTTTGAGTAAGCAAAACTCTGTAAAAATGGCAATTTTGCTCACTGTTAGGGTTTAAAAAGTGGTTATTCAACATGAGGCCCGATCCAAATGACATTTTGAATCATTTTTGGTAGAGTCCAAAAAATCCATTTTCTGATGAAAAACGATTACCCCGGACCAGTCGAACGTTGAAAAAATGGTCAATATTGATGAAATTTTAACATTTAATCTTTTGACTTTAAATGACGGTTGGATGTGAGTTATTACTTTTTCAACTAAAATAAGTGTGTTTAAAGTCATTTCTGTGCCTGAAATTGGTAAAAATTGAAGATTTTGAGTAAGCAAACTCTGTAAAAATGGCAATTTTGGTCACTGTGAGGGTTTAAAAAGTGGTTATTCAACATGAGGCCCGATCCAAATGACATTTTGAATCATTTTTGGTAGAGTCCAAAAAATCAATTTTCTGATGAAAAACGATGACCCCGGACCAGTCGAACGTTGAAAAAATGGTCAATATTGATGAAATTTTAATATTTAATCTTTTCACTTTAAATGACGGTTGGATGTGAGTTATTACTTTTTCAACTAAAATAAGTGTGTTTAAAGTCATTTCTGTGCCTGAAATTGGTCAAAATTGTAGATTTTGAGTAAGCAAAACTCTGTAAAAATGGCAATTTTGGTCACTGTGAGGGTTTAAAAAGTGGTTATTCAACATGAGGCCCGATCCAAATGACATTTTGAATCATTTTTGGTAGAGTCCAAAAAATCAATTTTCTGATGAAAAACGATGACCCCGGACCAGTCGAACGTTGAAAAAATGGTCAATATTGATGAAATTTTAACATTTAATCTTTTGACTTTAAATGACGGTTGGATGTGAGTTATTACTTTTTCAACTAAAATAAGTGTGTTTAAAGTCATTTCTGTGCCTGAAATTGGTCAAAATTGAAGATTTTGAGTAAGCAAAACTCTGCAAAAATGGCAGTTTTGGTCACTGTGAGGGTTTAAAAAGTGGTTATTCAACATGAGGCCTGATCCAAATGACATTTTGAATCATTTTTGGTAGAGTCCAAAAAATCAATTTTCTGATGAAAAACGATGACCCCGGACCAGTTGAACGTTGAAAAAATGGTCAATATTGATGAAATTTTAACATTTAATCTTTTGACTTTAAATGACGGTTGGATGTGAGTTATTACTTTTTCAACTACAATAAGTGTGTTTAAAGTAATTTCTGTGCCTGAAATTGGTCAAAATTGAAGATTTTGAGTAAGCAAAACTCTGTAAAAATGGCAATTTTGGTCACTGTTAGGGTTTAAAAAGTGGTTATTCAACATGAGGCCCGATCCAAATGACATTTTGAATCATTTTTGGTAGAGTCCAAAAAATCAATTTTCTGATGAAAAACGATGACCCCGGACCAGTCGAACGTTGAAAAAATGGTCAATATTGATGAAATTTTAAAATTTAATCTTTTCACTTTAAATGACGGTTGGATGTGAGTTATTACTTTTTCAACTAAAATAAGTGTGTTTAAAGTCATTTCTGTGCCTGAAATTGGGCAAAATTGAAGATTTTGAGTAAGCAAAACTCTGTAAAAATGGCAATTTTGGTCACTGTGAGGGTTTAAAAAGTGGTTATTCAACATGAGGCCCGATCCAAATGACATTTTGAATCATTTTTGGTAGAGTCCAAAAAATCAATTTTCTGATGAAAAACGATGACCCCGGACCAGTCGAACGTTGAAAAAATGGTCAATATTGATGAAAGTTTAACATTTAATCTTTTGACTTTAAATGATGGTTGGATGTGAGTTATTACTTTTTCAACTACAATAAGTGTGTTTAAAGTCATTTCTGTGCCTGAAATTGGTCAAAATTGAAGATTTTGAGTAAGCAAAACTCTGTAAAAATGGCAATTTTGGTCACTGTGAGGGTTTAAAAAGTGGTTATTCAACATGAGGCCCGATCCAAATGACATTTTGAATCATTTTTGGTAGAGTCCAAAAAATCCATTTTCTGATGAAAAACGATGACCCCGGACCAGTCGAACGTTGAAAAAATTGTCAATATTGATGAAATTTTAACATTTAATCTTTTGACTTTAAATGACGGTTGGATGTGAGTTATTACTTTTTCAACTAAAATAAGTGTGTTTAAAGTCATTTCTGTGCCTGAAATTGGTCAAAATTGAAGATTTTGAGTAAGCAAAACTCTGTAAAAATGGCAATTTTGGTCACTGTTAGGGTTTAAAAAGTGGTTATTCAACATGAGGCCCGATCCAAATGACATTTTGAATCATTTTTGGTAGAGTCCAAAAAATCCATTTTCTGATGAAAAACGATTACCCCGGACCAGTCGAACGTTGAAAAAATGGTCAATATTGATGAAATTTTAACATTTAATCTTTTGACTTTAAATGACGGTTGGATGTGAGTTATTACTTTTTCAACTAAAATAAGTGTGTTTAAAGTCATTTCTGTGCCTGAAATTGGTAAAAATTGAAGATTTTGAGTAAGCAAACTCTGTAAAAATGGCAATTTTGGTCACTGTGAGGGTTTAAAAAGTGGTTATTCAACATGAGGCCCGATCCAAATGACATTTTGAATCATTTTTGGTAGAGTCCAAAAAATCAATTTTCTGATGAAAAACGATGACCCCGGACCAGTCGAACGTTGAAAAAATGGTCAATATTGATGAAATTTTAATATTTAATCTTTTGACTTTAAATGACGGTTGGATGTGAGTTATTACTTTTTCAACTAAAATAAGTGTGTTTAAAGTCATTTCTGTGCCTGAAATTGGTCAAAATTGAAGATTTTGAGTAAGCAAAACTCTGTAAAAATGGCAGTTTTGGTCACTGTGAGGGTTTAAAAAGTGGTTATTCAACATGAGGCCCGATCCAAATGACATTATGAATCATTTTTGGTAGAGTCCAAAAAATCAATTTTCTGATGAAAAACGATGACCCCGGACCAGTCGAACGTTGAAAAAATGGTCAATATTGATGAAATTTTAACATTTAATCTTTTGACTTTAAATGACGGTTGGATGTGAGTTATTACTTTTTCAACTACAATAAGTGTGTTTAAAGTCATTTCTGTGCCTGAAATTGGTCAAAATTGAAGATTTTGAGTAAGCAAAACTCTGTAAAAATGGCAGTTTTGGTCACTGTGAGGGTTTAAAAAGTGGTTATTCAACATGAGGCCCGATCCAAATGACATTTTGAATCATTTTTGGTAGAGTCCAAAAAATCAATTTTCTGATGAAAAACGATGACCCCGGACCAGTCGAACGTTGAAAAAATGGTCAATATTGATGAAATTTTAATATTTAATATTTTGACTTTAAATGATGGTTGGATGTGAGTTATTACTTTTTCAACTACAATAAGTGTGTTTAAAGTCATTTCTGTGCCTGAAATTGGTCAAAATTGAAGATTTTGAGTAAGCAAAACTCTGTAAAAATGGCAATTTTGGTCACTGTGAGGGTTTAAAAAGTGGTTATTCAACATGAGGCCCGATCCAAATGACATTTTGAATCATTTTTGGTAGAGTCCAAAAAATCCATTTTCTGATGAAAAACGATGACCCCGGACCAGTCGAACGTTGAAAAAATTGTCAATATTGATGAAATTTTAACATTTAATCTTTTGACTTTAAATGACGGTTGGATGTGAGTTATTACTTTTTCAACTAAAATAAGTGTGTTTAAAGTCATTTCTGTGCCTGAAATTGGTAAAAATTGAAGATTTTGAGTAAGCAAACTCTGTAAAAATGGCAATTTTGGTCACTGTGAGGGTTTAAAAAGTGGTTATTCAACATGAGGCCCGATCCAAATGACATTTTGAATCATTTTTGGTAGAGTCCAAAAAATCAATTTTCTGATGAAAAACGATGACCCCGGACCAGTCGAACGTTGAAAAAATGGTCAATATTGATGAAATTTTAATATTTAATCTTTTCACTTTAAATGACGGTTGGATGTGAGTTATTACTTTTTCAACTAAAATAAGTGTGTTTAAAGTCATTTCTGTGCCTGAAATTGGTCAAAATTGTAGATTTTGAGTAAGCAAAACTCTGTAAAAATGGCAATTTTGGTCACTGTGAGGGTTTAAAAAGTGGTTATTCAACATGAGGCCCGATCCAAATGACATTTTGAATCATTTTTGGTAGAGTCCAAAAAATCAATTTTCTGATGAAAAACGATGACCCCGGACCAGTCGAACGTTGAAAAAATGGTCAATATTGATGAAATTTTAACATTTAATCTTTTGACTTTAAATGACGGTTGGATGTGAGTTATTACTTTTTCAACTAAAATAAGTGTGTTTAAAGTCATTTCTGTGACTGAAATTGGTCAAAATTGAAGATTTTGAGTAAGCAAAACTCTGTAAAAATGGCAATTTTGGTCACTGTGAGGGTTTAAAAAGTGGTTATTCAACATGAGGCCCGATCCAAATGACATTTTGAATCATTTTTGGTAGAGTCCAAAAAATCAATTTTCTGATGAAAAACGATGACCCCGGACCAGTCGAACGTTGAAAAAATGGTCAATATTGATGAAATTTTAACATTTAATCTTTTGACTTTAAATGATGGTTGGATGTGAGTTATTACTTTTTCAACTACAATAAGTGTGTTTAAAGTCATTTCTGTGCCTGAAATTGGTCAAAATTGAAGATTTTGAGTAAGCAAAACTCTGTAAAAATGGCAATTTAGGTCACTGTGAGGGTTTAAAAAGTGGTTATTCAACATGAGGCCCGATCCAAATGACATTTTGAATCATTTTTGGTAGAGTCCAAAAAATCAATTTTCTGATGAAAAACGATGACCCCGGATCAGTCAAACGTTTAAAAAATGGTCAATATTGATGAAAGTTTAACATTTAATCTTTTGACTTTAAATGACGGTTGGATGTGAGTTATGACTTTTTCAACTAAAATAAGTGTGTTTAAAGTCATTTCTGTGCCTGAAATTGGTCAAAATTGAAGATTTTGAGTAAGCAAAACTATGTAAAAATGGCAATTTTGGTCACTGTGAGGGTTTAAAAAGTGGTTATTCAACATGAGGCCCGATCCAAATGACATTTTGAATCATTTTTGGTAGAGTCCAAAAAATCAATTTTCTATTGAAAAACGATGACCCCGGACCAGTCGAACGTTGAAAAAATGGTCAATATTGATGAAATTTTAACATTTAATCTTTTGACTTTAAATGATGGTTGGATGTGAGTTATTACTTTTTCAACTACAATAAGTGTGTTTAAAGTCATTTCTGTGCCTGAAATTGGTCAAAATTGAAGATTTTGAGTAAGCAAAACTCTGTAAAAATGGCAGTTTTGGTCACTGTGAGGGTTTAAAAAGTGGTTATTCAACATGAGGCCCGATCCAAATGACATTTTGAATCATTTTTGGTAGAGTCCAAAAAATCAATTTTCTGATGAAAAACGATGACCCCGGACCAGTCGAACGTTGAAAAAATGGTCAATATTGATGAAAGTTTAACATTTAATCTTTTGACTTTAAATGACGGTTGGATGTGAGTTATGACTTTTTCAACTAAAATAAGTGTGTTTAAAGTCATTTCTGTGCCTGAAATTGGTCAAAATTGAAGATTTTGAGTAAGCAAAACTCTGTAAAAATGGCAATTTTGGTCACTGTGAGGGTTTAAAAAGTGGTTATTCAACATGAGGCCCGATCCAAATGACATTTTGAATCATTTTTGGTAGAGTCCAAAAAATCAATTTTCTGATGAAAAACGATGACCCCGGACCAGTTGAACGTTGAAAAAATGGTCAATATTGATGAAATTTTAATATTTAATCTTTTGACTTTAAATGACGGTTGGATGTGAGTTATTACTTTTTCAACTAAAATAAGTGTGTTTAAAGTCATTTCTGTGCCTGAAATTGGTCAAAATTGAAGATTTTGAGTAAGCAAAACTCTGTAAAAATTGCAGTTTTGGTCACTGTGAGGGTTTAAAAATTGGTTATTCAACATGAGGCCCGATCCAAATGACATTTTGAATCATTTTTGGTAGAGTCCAAAAAATCAATTTTCTGATGAAAAACGATGACCCCGGACCAGTCGAACGTTGAAAAAATGGTCAATATTGATGAAATTTTAACATTTAATCTTTTGACTTTAAATGACGGTTGGATGTGAGTTATTACTTTTTCAACTAAAATAAGTGTGTTTAAAGTCATTTCTGTGCCTGAAATTGGTCAAAATTGAAGATTTTGAGTAAGCAAAACTCTGTAAAAATGGCAGTTTTGGTCACTGTGAGGGTTTAAAAAATGGTTATTCAACATGAGGCCTGATCCAAATGACATTTTGAATCATTTTTGGTAGAGTCCAAAAAATCCATTTTCTGATGAAAAACGATGACCCCGGACCAGTGGAACGTTGAAAAAATGGTCAATATTGATGAAATTTTAATATTTAATCTTTTGACTTTAAATGATGGTTGGATGTGAGTTATTACTTTTTCAACTAAAATAAGTGTGTTTAAAGTCATTTCTGTGCCTGAAATTGGTCAAAATTGAAGATTTTGAGTAAGCAAAACTCTGTAAAAATGGCAGTTTTGGTCACTGTGAGGGTTTAAAAAGTGGTTATTCAACATGAGGCCCGATCCAAATGACATTATGAATCATTTTTGGTAGAGTCCAAAAAATCAATTTTCTGATGAAAAACGATGACCCCGGACGAGTCGAACGTTGAAAAAATGGTCAATATTGATGAAATTTTAACATTTAATCTTTTGACTTTAAATGACGGTTGGATGTGAGTTATTACTTTTTCAACTACAATAAGTGTGTTTAAAGTCATTTCTGTGCCTGAAATTGGTCAAAATTGAAGATTTTGAGTAAGCAAAACTCTGTAAAAATGGCAGTTTTGGTCACTGTGAGGGTTTAAAAAGTGGTTATTCAACATGAGGCCCGATCCAAATGACATTTTGAATCATTTTTGGTAGAGTCCAAAAAATCAATTTTCTGATGAAAAACGATGACCCCGGACCAGTCGAACGTTGAAAAAATGGTCAATATTGATGAAATTTTAATATTTAATATTTTGACTTTAAATGATGGTTGGATGTGAGTTATTACTTTTTCAACTACAATAAGTGTGTTTAAAGTCATTTCTGTGCCTGAAATTGGTCAAAATTGAAGATTTTGAGTAAGCAAAACTCTGTAAAAATGGCAATTTTGGTCACTGTGAGGGTTTAAAAAGTGGTTATTCAACATGAGGCCCGATCCAAATGACATTTTGAATCATTTTTGGTAGAGTCCAAAAAATCCATTTTCTGATGAAAAACGATGACCCCGGACCAGTCGAACGTTGAAAAAATTGTCAATATTGATGAAATTTTAACATTTAATCTTTTGACTTTAAATGACGGTTGGATGTGAGTTATTACTTTTTCAACTAAAATAAGTGTGTTTAAAGTCATTTCTGTGCCTGAAATTGGTCAAAATTGAAGATTTTGAGTAAGCAAAACTCTGTAAAAATGGCAATTTTGGTCACTGTTAGGGTTTAAAAAGTGGTTATTCAACATGAGGCCCGATCCAAATGACATTTTGAATCATTTTTGGTAGAGTCCAAAAAATCCATTTTCTGATGAAAAACGATTACCCCGGACCAGTCGAACGTTGAAAAAATGGTCAATATTGATGAAATTTTAACATTTAATCTTTTGACTTTAAATGACGGTTGGATGTGAGTTATTACTTTTTCAACTAAAATAAGTGTGTTTAAAGTCATTTCTGTGCCTGAAATTGGTAAAAATTGAAGATTTTGAGTAAGCAAACTCTGTAAAAATGGCAATTTTGGTCACTGTGAGGGTTTAAAAAGTGGTTATTCAACATGAGGCCCGATCCAAATGACATTTTGAATCATTTTTGGTAGAGTCCAAAAAATCAATTTTCTGATGAAAAACGATGACCCCGGACCAGTCGAACGTTGAAAAAATGGTCAATATTGATGAAATTTTAATATTTAATCTTTTCACTTTAAATGACGGTTGGATGTGAGTTATTACTTTTTCAACTAAAATTAGTGTGTTTAAAGTCATTTCTGTGCCTGAAATTGGTCAAAATTGTAGATTTTGAGTAAGCAAAACTCTGTAAAAATGGCAATTTTGGTCACTGTGAGGGTTTAAAAAGTGGTTATTCAACATGAGGCCCGATCCAAATGACATTTTGAATCATTTTTGGTAGAGTCCAAAAAATCAATTTTCTGATGAAAAACGATGACCCCGGACCAGTCGAACGTTGAAAAAATGGTCAATATTGATGAAATTTTAACATTTAATCTTTTGACTTTAAATGACGGTTGGATGTGAGTTATTACTTTTTCAACTAAAATAAGTGTGTTTAAAGTCATTTCTGTGCCTGAAATTGGTCAAAATTGAAGATTTTGAGTAAGCAAAACTCTGCAAAAATGGCAGTTTTGGTCACTGTGAGGGTTTAAAAAGTGGTTATTCAACATGAGGCCTGATCCAAATGACATTTTGAATCATTTTTGGTAGAGTCCAAAAAATCAATTTTCTGATGAAAAACGATGACCCCGGACCAGTTGAACGTTGAAAAAATGGTCAATATTGATGAAATTTTAACATTTAATCTTTTGACTTTAAATGACGGTTGGATGTGAGTTATTACTTTTTCAACTACAATAAGTGTGTTTAAAGTAATTTCTGTGCCTGAAATTGGTCAAAATTGAAGATTTTGAGTAAGCAAAACTCTGTAAAAATGGCAATTTTGGTCACTGTTAGGGTTTAAAAAGTGGTTATTCAACATGAGGCCCGATCCAAATGACATTTTGAATCATTTTTGGTAGAGTCCAAAAAATCAATTTTCTGATGAAAAACGATGACCCCGGACCAGTCGAACGTTGAAAAAATGGTCAATATTGATGAAATTTTAAAATTTAATCTTTTCACTTTAAATGACGGTTGGATGTGAGTTATTACTTTTTCAACTAAAATAAGTGTGTTTAAAGTCATTTCTGTGCCTGAAATTGGGCAAAATTGAAGATTTTGAGTAAGCAAAACTCTGTAAAAATGGCAATTTTGGTCACTGTGAGGGTTTAAAAAGTGGTTATTCAACATGAGGCCCGATCCAAATGACATTTTGAATCATTTTTGGTAGAGTCCAAAAAATCAATTTTCTGATGAAAAACGATGACCCCGGACCAGTCGAACGTTGAAAAAATGGTCAATATTGATGAAAGTTTAACATTTAATCTTTTGACTTTAAATGATGGTTGGATGTGAGTTATTACTTTTTCAACTACAATAAGTGTGTTTAAAGTCATTTCTGTGCCTGAAATTGGTCAAAATTGAAGATTTTGAGTAAGCAAAACTCTGTAAAAATGGCAATTTTGGTCACTGTGAGGGTTTAAAAAGTGGTTATTCAACATGAGGCCCGATCCAAATGACATTTTGAATCATTTTTGGTAGAGTCCAAAAAATCCATTTTCTGATGAAAAACGATGACCCCGGACCAGTCGAACGTTGAAAAAATTGTCAATATTGATGAAATTTTAACATTTAATCTTTTGACTTTAAATGACGGTTGGATGTGAGTTATTACTTTTTCAACTAAAATAAGTGTGTTTAAAGTCATTTCTGTGCCTGAAATTGGTCAAAATTGAAGATTTTGAGTAAGCAAAACTCTGTAAAAATGGCAATTTTGGTCACTGTTAGGGTTTAAAAAGTGGTTATTCAACATGAGGCCCGATCCAAATGACATTTTGAATCATTTTTGGTAGAGTCCAAAAAATCCATTTTCTGATGAAAAACGATTACCCCGGACCAGTCGAACGTTGAAAAAATGGTCAATATTGATGAAATTTTAACATTTAATCTTTTGACTTTAAATGACGGTTGGATGTGAGTTATTACTTTTTCAACTAAAATAAGTGTGTTTAAAGTCATTTCTGTGCCTGAAATTGGTAAAAATTGAAGATTTTGAGTAAGCAAACTCTGTAAAAATGGCAATTTTGGTCACTGTGAGGGTTTAAAAAGTGGTTATTCAACATGAGGCCCGATCCAAATGACATTTTGAATCATTTTTGGTAGAGTCCAAAAAATCAATTTTCTGATGAAAAACGATGACCCCGGACCAGTCGAACGTTGAAAAAATGGTCAATATTGATGAAATTTTAATATTTAATCTTTTCACTTTAAATGACGGTTGGATGTGAGTTATTACTTTTTCAACTAAAATAAGTGTGTTTAAAGTCATTTCTGTGCCTGAAATTGGTCAAAATTGTAGATTTTGAGTAAGCAAAACTCTGTAAAAATGGCAATTTTGGTCACTGTGAGGGTTTAAAAAGTGGTTATTCAACATGAGGCCTGATCCAAATGACATTTTGAATCATTTTTGGTAGAGTCCAAAAAATCAATTTTCTGATGAAAAACGATGACCCCGGACCAGTCGAACGTTGAAAAAATGGTCAATATTGATGAAATTTTAATATTTAATCTTTTGACTTTAAATGATGGTTGGATGTGAGTTATTACTTTTTCAACTAAAATAAGTGTGTTTAAAGTCATTTCTGTGCCTGAAATTGGTCAAAATTGAAGATTTTGAGTAAGCAAAACTCTGTAAAAATGGCAGTTTTGGTCACTGTGAGGGTTTAAAAAGTGGTTATTCAACATGAGGCCCGATCCAAATGACATTATGAATCATTTTTGGTAGAGTCCAAAAAATCAATTTTCTGATGAAAAACGATGACCCCGGACCAGTCGAACGTTGAAAAAATGGTCAATATTGATGAAATTTTAACATTTAATCTTTTGACTTTAAATGACGGTTGGATGTGAGTTATTACTTTTTCAACTACAATAAGTGTGTTTAAAGTCATTTCTGTGCCTGAAATTGGTCAAAATTGAAGATTTTGAGTAAGCAAAACTCTGTAAAAATGGCAGTTTTGGTCACTGTGAGGGTTTAAAAAGTGGTTATTCAACATGAGGCCCGATCCAAATGACATTTTGAATCATTTTTGGTAGAGTCCAAAAAATCAATTTTCTGATGAAAAACGATGACCCCGGACCAGTCGAACGTTGAAAAAATGGTCAATATTGATGAAATTTTAATATTTAATATTTTGACTTTAAATGATGGTTGGATGTGAGTTATTACTTTTTCAACTACAATAAGTGTGTTTAAAGTCATTTCTGTGCCTGAAATTGGTCAAAATTGAAGATTTTGAGTAAGCAAAACTCTGTAAAAATGGCAATTTTGGTCACTGTGAGGGTTTAAAAAGTGGTTATTCAACATGAGGCCCGATCCAAATGACATTTTGAATCATTTTTGGTAGAGTCCAAAAAATCCATTTTCTGATGAAAAACGATGACCCCGGACCAGTCGAACGTTGAAAAAATTGTCAATATTGATGAAATTTTAACATTTAATCTTTTGACTTTAAATGACGGTTGGATGTGAGTTATTACTTTTTCAACTAAAATAAGTGTGTTTAAAGTCATTTCTGTGCCTGAAATTGGTAAAAATTGAAGATTTTGAGTAAGCAAACTCTGTAAAAATGGCAATTTTGGTCACTGTGAGGGTTTAAAAAGTGGTTATTCAACATGAGGCCCGATCCAAATGACATTTTGAATCATTTTTGGTAGAGTCCAAAAAATCAATTTTCTGATGAAAAACGATGACCCTGGACCAGTCGAACGTTGAAAAAATGGTCAATATTGATGAAATTTTAATATTTAATCTTTTCACTTTAAATGACGGTTGGATGTGAGTTATTACTTTTTCAACTAAAATAAGTGTGTTTAAAGTCATTTCTGTGCCTGAAATTGGTCAAAATTGTAGATTTTGAGTAAGCAAAACTCTGTAAAAATGGCAATTTTGGTCACTGTGAGGGTTTAAAAAGTGGTTATTCAACATGAGGCCCGATCCAAATGACATTTTGAATCATTTTTGGTAGAGTCCAAAAAATCAATTTTCTGATGAAAAACGATGACCCCGGACCAGTCGAACGTTGAAAAAATGGTCAATATTGATGAAATTTTAACATTTAATCTTTTGACTTTAAATGACGGTTGGATGTGAGTTATTACTTTTTCAACTAAAATAAGTGTGTTTAAAGTCATTTCTGTGCCTGAAATTGGTCAAAATTGAAGATTTTGAGTAAGAAAAACTCTGCAAAAATGGCAGTTTTGGTCACTGTGAGGGTTTAAAAAGTGGTTATTCAACATGAGGCCTGATCCAAATGACATTTTGAATCATTTTTGGTAGAGTCCAAAAAATCAATTTTCTGATGAAAAACGATGACCCCGGACCAGTTGAACGTTGAAAAAATGGTCAATATTGATGAAATTTTAACATTTAATCTTTTGACTTTAAATGACGGTTGGATGTGAGTTATTACTTTTTCAACTACAATAAGTGTGTTTAAAGTAATTTCTGTGCCTGAAATTGGTCAAAATTGAAGATTTTGAGTAAGCAAAACTCTGTAAAAATGGCAATTTTGGTCACTGTTAGGGTTTAAAAAGTGGTTATTCAACATGAGGCCCGATCCAAATGACATTTTGAATCATTTTTGGTAGAGTCCAAAAAATCAATTTTCTGATGAAAAACGATGACCCCGGACCAGTCGAACGTTGAAAAAATGGTCAATATTGATGAAATTTTAAAATTTAATCTTTTCACTTTAAATGACGGTTGGATGTGAGTTATTACTTTTTCAACTAAAATAAGTGTGTTTAAAGTCATTTCTGTGCCTGAAATTGGGCAAAATTGAAGATTTTGAGTAAGCAAAACTCTGTAAAAATGGCAATTTTGGTCACTGTGAGGGTTTAAAAAGTGGTTATTCAACATGAGGCCCGATCCAAATGACATTTTGAATCATTTTTGGTAGAGTCCAAAAAATCAATTTTCTGATGAAAAACGATGACCCCGGACCAGTCGAACGTTGAAAAAATGGTCAATATTGATGAAAGTTTAACATTTAATCTTTTGACTTTAAATGATGGTTGGATGTGAGTTATTACTTTTTCAACTACAATAAGTGTGTTTAAAGTCATTTCTGTGCCTGAAATTGGTCAAAATTGAAGATTTTGAGTAAGCAAAACTCTGTAAAAATGGCAATTTTGGTCACTGTGAGGGTTTAAAAAGTGGTTATTCAACATGAGGCCCGATCCAAATGACATTTTGAATCATTTTTGGTAGAGTCCAAAAAATCCATTTTCTGATGAAAAACGATGACCCCGGACCAGTCGAACGTTGAAAAAATTGTCAATATTGATGAAATTTTAACATTTAATCTTTTGACTTTAAATGACGGTTGGATGTGAGTTATTACTTTTTCAACTAAAATAAGTGTGTTTAAAGTCATTTCTGTGCCTGAAATTGGTCAAAATTGAAGATTTTGAGTAAGCAAAACTCTGTAAAAATGGCAATTTTGGTCACTGTTAGGGTTTAAAAAGTGGTTATTCAACATGAGGCCCGATCCAAATGACATTTTGAATCATTTTTGGTAGAGTCCAAAAAATCCATTTTCTGATGAAAAACGATTACCCCGGACCAGTCGAACGTTGAAAAAATGGTCAATATTGATGAAATTTTAACATTTAATCTTTTGACTTTAAATGACGGTTGGATGTGAGTTATTACTTTTTCAACTAAAATAAGTGTGTTTAAAGTCATTTCTGTGCCTGAAATTGGTAAAAATTGAAGATTTTGAGTAAGCAAACTCTGTAAAAATGGCAATTTTGGTCACTGTGAGGGTTTAAAAAGTGGTTATTCAACATGAGGCCCGATCCAAATGACATTTTGAATAATTTTTGGTAGAGTCCAAAAAATCAATTTTCTGATGAAAAACGATGACCCCGGACCAGTCGAACGTTGAAAAAATGGTCAATATTGATGAAATTTTAATATTTAATCTTTTCACTTTAAATGACGGTTGGATGTGAGTTATTACTTTTTCAACTAAAATAAGTGTGTTTAAAGTCATTTCTGTGCCTGAAATTGGTCAAAATTGTAGATTTTGAGTAAGCAAAACTCTGTAAAAATGGCAATTTTGGTCACTGTGAGGGTTTAAAAAGTGGTTATTCAACATGAGGCCCGATCCAAATGACATTTTGAATCATTTTTGGTAGAGTCCAAAAAATCAATTTTCTGATGAAAAACGATGACCCCGGACCAGTCGAACGTTGAAAAAATGGTCAATATTGATGAAATTTTAACATTTAATCTTTTGACTTTAAATGACGGTTGGATGTGAGTTATTACTTTTTCAACTAAAATAAGTGTGTTTAAAGTCATTTCTGTGCCTGAAATTGGTCAAAATTGAAGATTTTGAGTAAGCAAAACTCTGCAAAAATGGCAGTTTTGGTCACTGTGAGGGTTTAAAAAGTGGTTATTCAACATGAGGCCTGATCCAAATGACATTTTGAATCATTTTTGGTAGAGTCCAAAAAATCAATTTTCTGATGAAAAACGATGACCCCGGACCAGTTGAACGTTGAAAAAATGGTCAATATTGATGAAATTTTAACATTTAATCTTTTGACTTTAAATGACGGTTGGATGTGAGTTATTACTTTTTCAACTATAATAAGTGTGTTTAAAGTAATTTCTGTGCCTGAAATTGGTCAAAATTGAAGATTTTGAGTAAGCAAAACTCTGTAAAAATGGCAATTTTGGTCACTGTTAGGGTTTAAAAAGTGGTTATTCAACATGAGGCCCGATCCAAATGACATTTTGAATCATTTTTGGTAGAGTCCAAAAAATCAATTTTCTGATGAAAAACGATGACCCCGGACCAGTCGAACGTTGAAAAAATGGTCAATATTGATGAAATTTTAAAATTTAATCTTTTCACTTTAAATGACGGTTGGATGTGAGTTATTACTTTTTCAACTAAAATAAGTGTGTTTAAAGTCATTTCTGTGCCTGAAATTGGGCAAAATTGAAGATTTTGAGTAAGCAAAACTCTGTAAAAATGGCAATTTTGGTCACTGTGAGGGTTTAAAAAGTGGTTATTCAACATGAGGCCCGATCCAAATGACATTTTGAATCATTTTTGGTAGAGTCCAAAAAATCAATTTTCTGATGAAAAACGATGACCCCGGACCAGTCGAACGTTGAAAAAATGGTCAATATTGATGAAAGTTTAACATTTAATCTTTTGACTTTAAATGACGGTTGGATGTGAGTTATTACTTTTTCAACTAAAATAAGTGTGTTTAAAGTCATTTCTGTGCCTGAAATTGGTCAAAATTGAAGATTTTGAGTAAGCAAAACTCTGTAAAAATGGCAGTTTTGGTCACTGTGAGGGTTTAAAAAGTGGTTATTCAACATGAGGCCCGATCCAAATGACATTTTGAATCATTTTTGGTGGAGTCCAAAAAAATCAATTTTCTGATGAAAAACGATGACCCCGGACCAGTCGAACGTTGAAAAAATGGTCAATATTGATGAAAGTTTAACATTTAATCTTTTGACTTTAAATGATGGTTGGATGTGAGTTATGACTTTTTCAACTAAAATAAGTGTGTTTAAAGTCATTTCTGTGCCTGAAATTGGTCAAAATTGAAGATTTTGAGTAAGCAAAACTCTGTAAAAATGGCAATTTTGGTCACTGTGAGGGTTTAAAAAGTGGTTATTCAACATGAGGCCCGATCCAAATGACATTTTGAATCATTTTTGGTAGAGTCAAAAAAATCAATTTTCTGATGAAAAACGATGACCCCGGACCAGTCGAACGTTGAAAAAATGGTCAATATTGATGAAATTTTAACATTTAATCTTTTGACTTTAAATGATGGTTGGATGTGAGTTATTACTTTTTCAACTACAATAAGTGTGTTTAAAGTCATTTCTGTGCCTGAAATTGGTCAAAATTGAAGATTTTGAGTAAGCAAAACTCTGTAAAAATGGCAATTTAGGTCACTGTGAGGGTTTAAAAAGTGGTTATTCAACATGAGGCCCGATCCAAATGACATTTTGAACCATTTTTGGTAGAGTCCAAAAAATCAATTTTCTGATGAAAAACGATGACCCCGGACCAGTCGAACGTTGAAAAAATGGTCAATATTGATGAAATTTTAACATTTAATCTTTTGACTTTAAATGATGGTTGGATGTGAGTTATTACTTTTTCAACTACAATAAGTGTGTTTAAAGTCATTTCTGTGCCTGAAATTGGTCAAAATTGAAGATTTTGAGTAAGCAAAACTCTGTAAAAATGGCAATTTAGGTCACTGTGAGGGTTTAAAAAGTGGTTATTCAACATGAGGCCCGATCCAAATGACATTTTGAATCATTTTTGGTAGAGTCCAAAAAATCAATTTTCTGATGAAAAACGATGACCCCGGATCAGTCAAACGTTTAAAAAATGGTCAATATTGATGAAAGTTTAACATTTAATCTTTTGACTTTAAATGACGGTTGGATGTGAGTTATGACTTTTTCAACTAAAATAAGTGTGTTTAAAGTCATTTCTGTGCCTGAAATTGGTCAAAATTGAAGATTTTGAGTAAGCAAAACTATGTAAAAATGGCAATTTTGGTCACTGTGAGGGTTTAAAAAGTGGTTATTCAACATGAGGCCCAATCCAAATGACATTTTGAATCATTTTTGGTAGAGTCCAAAAAATCAATTTTCTATTGAAAAACGATGACCCCGGACCAGTCGAACGTTGAAAAAATGGTCAATATTGATGAAATTTTAACATTTAATCTTTTGACTTTAAATGATGGTTGGATGTGAGTTATTACTTTTTCAACTACAATAAGTGTGTTTAAAGTCATTTCTGTGCCTGAAATTGGTCAAAATTGAAGATTTTGCTTAAGCAAAACTCTGTAAAAATGGCAGTTTTGGTCACTGTGAGGGTTTAAAAAGTGGTTATTCAACATGAGGCCCGATCCAAATGACATTTTGAATCATTTTTGGTAGAGTCCAAAAAATCAATTTTCTGATGAAAAACGATGACCCCGGACCAGTCGAACGTTGAAAAAATGGTCAATATTGATGAAAGTTTAACATTTAATCTTTTGACTTTAAATGACGGTTGGATGTGAGTTATGACTTTTTCAACTAAAATAAGTGTGTTTAAAGTCATTTCTGTGCCTGAAATTGGTCAAAATTGAAGATTTTGAGTAAGCAAAACTCTGTAAAAATGGCAATTTTGGTCACTGTGAGGGTTTAAAAAGTGGTTATTCAACATGAGGCCCGATCCAAATGACATTTTGAATCATTTTTGGTAGAGTCCAAAAAATCCATTTTCTGATGAAAAACGATTACCCCGGACCAGTCGAACGTTGAAAAAATGGTCAATATTGATGAAATTTTAACATTTAATCTTTTGACTTTAAATGACGGTTGGATGTGAGTTATTACTTTTTCAACTAAAATAAGTGTGTTTAAAGTCATTTCTGTGCCTGAAATTGGTAAAAATTGAAGATTTTGAGTAAGCAAACTCTGTAAAAATGGCAATTTTGGTCACTGTGAGGGTTTAAAAAGTGGTTATTCAACATGAGGCCCGATCCAAATGACATTTTGAATCATTTTTGGTAGAGTCCAAAAAATCAATTTTCTGATGAAAAACGATGACCCCGGACCAGTCGAACGTTGAAAAAATGGTCAATATTGATGAAATTTTAATATTTAATCTTTTCACTTTAAATGACGGTTGGATGTGAGTTATTACTTTTTCAACTAAAATAAGTGTGTTTAAAGTCATTTCTGTGCCTGAAATTGGTCAAAATTGTAGATTTTGAGTAAGCAAAACTCTGTAAAAATGGCAATTTTGGTCACTGTGAGGGTTTAAAAAGTGGTTATTCAACATGAGGCCTGATCCAAATGACATTTTGAATCATTTTTGGTAGAGTCCAAAAAATCAATTTTCTGATGAAAAACGATGACCCCGGACCAGTCGAACGTTGAAAAAATGGTCAATATTGATGAAATTTTAATATTTAATCTTTTGACTTTAAATGATGGTTGGATGTGAGTTATTACTTTTTCAACTAAAATAAGTGTGTTTAAAGTCATTTCTGTGCCTGAAATTGGTCAAAATTGAAGATTTTGAGTAAGCAAAACTCTGTAAAAATGGCAGTTTTGGTCACTGTGAGGGTTTAAAAAGTGGTTATTCAACATGAGGCCCGATCCAAATGACATTATGAATCATTTTTGGTAGAGTCCAAAAAATCAATTTTCTGATGAAAAACGATGACCCCGGACCAGTCGAACGTTGAAAAAATGGTCAATATTGATGAAATTTTAACATTTAATCTTTTGACTTTAAATGACGGTTGGATGTGAGTTATTACTTTTTCAACTACAATAAGTGTGTTTAAAGTCATTTCTGTGCCTGAAATTGGTCAAAATTGAAGATTTTGAGTAAGCAAAACTCTGTAAAAATGGCAGTTTTGGTCACTGTGAGGGTTTAAAAAGTGGTTATTCAACATGAGGCCCGATCCAAATGACATTTTGAATCATTTTTGGTAGAGTCCAAAAAATCAATTTTCTGATGAAAAACGATGACCCCGGACCAGTCGAACGTTGAAAAAATGGTCAATATTGATGAAATTTTAATATTTAATATTTTGACTTTAAATGATGGTTGGATGTGAGTTATTACTTTTTCAACTACAATAAGTGTGTTTAAAGTCATTTCTGTGCCTGAAATTGGTCAAAATTGAAGATTTTGAGTAAGCAAAACTCTGTAAAAATGGCAATTTTGGTCACTGTGAGGGTTTAAAAAGTGGTTATTCAACATGAGGCCCGATCCAAATGACATTTTGAATCATTTTTGGTAGAGTCCAAAAAATCCATTTTCTGATGAAAAACGATGACCCCGGACCAGTCGAACGTTGAAAAAATTGTCAATATTGATGAAATTTTAACATTTAATCTTTTGACTTTAAATGACGGTTGGATGTGAGTTATTACTTTTTCAACTAAAATAAGTGTGTTTAAAGTCATTTCTGTGCCTGAAATTGGTAAAAATTGAAGATTTTGAGTAAGCAAACTCTGTAAAAATGGCAATTTTGGTCACTGTGAGGGTTTAAAAAGTGGTTATTCAACATGAGGCCCGATCCAAATGACATTTTGAATCATTTTTGGTAGAGTCCAAAAAATCAATTTTCTGATGAAAAACGATGACCCTGGACCAGTCGAACGTTGAAAAAATGGTCAATATTGATGAAATTTTAATATTTAATCTTTTCACTTTAAATGACGGTTGGATGTGAGTTATTACTTTTTCAACTAAAATAAGTGTGTTTAAAGTCATTTCTGTGCCTGAAATTGGTCAAAATTGTAGATTTTGAGTAAGCAAAACTCTGTAAAAATGGCAATTTTGGTCACTGTGAGGGTTTAAAAAGTGGTTATTCAACATGAGGCCCGATCCAAATGACATTTTGAATCATTTTTGGTAGAGTCCAAAAAATCAATTTTCTGATGAAAAACGATGACCCCGGACCAGTCGAACGTTGAAAAAATGGTCAATATTGATGAAATTTTAACATTTAATCTTTTGACTTTAAATGACGGTTGGATGTGAGTTATTACTTTTTCAACTAAAATAAGTGTGTTTAAAGTCATTTCTGTGCCTGAAATTGGTCAAAATTGAAGATTTTGAGTAAGAAAAACTCTGCAAAAATGGCAGTTTTGGTCACTGTGAGGGTTTAAAAAGTGGTTATTCAACATGAGGCCTGATCCAAATGACATTTTGAATCATTTTTGGTAGAGTCCAAAAAATCAATTTTCTGATGAAAAACGATGACCCCGGACCAGTTGAACGTTGAAAAAATGGTCAATATTGATGAAATTTTAACATTTAATCTTTTGACTTTAAATGACGGTTGGATGTGAGTTATTACTTTTTCAACTACAATAAGTGTGTTTAAAGTAATTTCTGTGCCTGAAATTGGTCAAAATTGAAGATTTTGAGTAAGCAAAACTCTGTAAAAATGGCAATTTTGGTCACTGTTAGGGTTTAAAAAGTGGTTATTCAACATGAGGCCCGATCCAAATGACATTTTGAATCATTTTTGGTAGAGTCCAAAAAATCAATTTTCTGATGAAAAACGATGACCCCGGACCAGTCGAACGTTGAAAAAATGGTCAATATTGATGAAATTTTAAAATTTAATCTTTTCACTTTAAATGACGGTTGGATGTGAGTTATTACTTTTTCAACTAAAATAAGTGTGTTTAAAGTCATTTCTGTGCCTGAAATTGGGCAAAATTGAAGATTTTGAGTAAGCAAAACTCTGTAAAAATGGCAATTTTGGTCACTGTGAGGGTTTAAAAAGTGGTTATTCAACATGAGGCCCGATCCAAATGACATTTTGAATCATTTTTGGTAGAGTCCAAAAAATCAATTTTCTGATGAAAAACGATGACCCCGGACCAGTCGAACGTTGAAAAAATGGTCAATATTGATGAAAGTTTAACATTTAATCTTTTGACTTTAAATGATGGTTGGATGTGAGTTATTACTTTTTCAACTACAATAAGTGTGTTTAAAGTCATTTCTGTGCCTGAAATTGGTCAAAATTGAAGATTTTGAGTAAGCAAAACTCTGTAAAAATGGCAATTTTGGTCACTGTGAGGGTTTAAAAAGTGGTTATTCAACATGAGGCCCGATCCAAATGACATTTTGAATCATTTTTGGTAGAGTCCAAAAAATCCATTTTCTGATGAAAAACGATGACCCCGGACCAGTCGAACGTTGAAAAAATTGTCAATATTGATGAAATTTTAACATTTAATCTTTTGACTTTAAATGACGGTTGGATGTGAGTTATTACTTTTTCAACTAAAATAAGTGTGTTTAAAGTCATTTCTGTGCCTGAAATTGGTCAAAATTGAAGATTTTGAGTAAGCAAAACTCTGTAAAAATGGCAATTTTGGTCACTGTTAGGGTTTAAAAAGTGGTTATTCAACATGAGGCCCGATCCAAATGACATTTTGAATCATTTTTGGTAGAGTCCAAAAAATCCATTTTCTGATGAAAAACGATTACCCCGGACCAGTCGAACGTTGAAAAAATGGTCAATATTGATGAAATTTTAACATTTAATCTTTTGACTTTAAATGACGGTTGGATGTGAGTTATTACTTTTTCAACTAAAATAAGTGTGTTTAAAGTCATTTCTGTGCCTGAAATTGGTAAAAATTGAAGATTTTGAGTAAGCAAACTCTGTAAAAATGGCAATTTTGGTCACTGTGAGGGTTTAAAAAGTGGTTATTCAACATGAGGCCCGATCCAAATGACATTTTGAATAATTTTTGGTAGAGTCCAAAAAATCAATTTTCTGATGAAAAACGATGACCCCGGACCAGTCGAACGTTGAAAAAATGGTCAATATTGATGAAATTTTAATATTTAATCTTTTCACTTTAAATGACGGTTGGATGTGAGTTATTACTTTTTCAACTAAAATAAGTGTGTTTAAAGTCATTTCTGTGCCTGAAATTGGTCAAAATTGTAGATTTTGAGTAAGCAAAACTCTGTAAAAATGGCAATTTTGGTCACTGTGAGGGTTTAAAAAGTGGTTATTCAACATGAGGCCCGATCCAAATGACATTTTGAATCATTTTTGGTAGAGTCCAAAAAATCAATTTTCTGATGAAAAACGATGACCCCGGACCAGTCGAACGTTGAAAAAATGGTCAATATTGATGAAATTTTAACATTTAATCTTTTGACTTTAAATGACGGTTGGATGTGAGTTATTACTTTTTCAACTAAAATAAGTGTGTTTAAAGTCATTTCTGTGCCTGAAATTGGTCAAAATTGAAGATTTTGAGTAAGCAAAACTCTGCAAAAATGGCAGTTTTGGTCACTGTGAGGGTTTAAAAAGTGGTTATTCAACATGAGGCCTGATCCAAATGACATTTTGAATCATTTTTGGTAGAGTCCAAAAAATCAATTTTCTGATGAAAAACGATGACCCCGGACCAGTTGAACGTTGAAAAAATGGTCAATATTGATGAAATTTTAACATTTAATCTTTTGACTTTAAATGACGGTTGGATGTGAGTTATTACTTTTTCAACTATAATAAGTGTGTTTAAAGTAATTTCTGTGCCTGAAATTGGTCAAAATTGAAGATTTTGAGTAAGCAAAACTCTGTAAAAATGGCAATTTTGGTCACTGTTAGGGTTTAAAAAGTGGTTATTCAACATGAGGCCCGATCCAAATGACATTTTGAATCATTTTTGGTAGAGTCCAAAAAATCAATTTTCTGATGAAAAACGATGACCCCGGACCAGTCGAACGTTGAAAAAATGGTCAATATTGATGAAATTTTAAAATTTAATCTTTTCACTTTAAATGACGGTTGGATGTGAGTTATTACTTTTTCAACTAAAATAAGTGTGTTTAAAGTCATTTCTGTGCCTGAAATTGGGCAAAATTGAAGATTTTGAGTAAGCAAAACTCTGTAAAAATGGCAATTTTGGTCACTGTGAGGGTTTAAAAAGTGGTTATTCAACATGAGGCCCGATCCAAATGACATTTTGAATCATTTTTGGTAGAGTCCAAAAAATCAATTTTCTGATGAAAAACGATGACCCCGGACCAGTCGAACGTTGAAAAAATGGTCAATATTGATGAAAGTTTAACATTTAATCTTTTGACTTTAAATGACGGTTGGATGTGAGTTATTACTTTTTCAACTAAAATAAGTGTGTTTAAAGTCATTTCTGTGCCTGAAATTGGTCAAAATTGAAGATTTTGAGTAAGCAAAACTCTGTAAAAATGGCAGTTTTGGTCACTGTGAGGGTTTAAAAAGTGGTTATTCAACATGAGGCCCGATCCAAATGACATTTTGAATCATTTTTGGTGGAGTCCAAAAAAATCAATTTTCTGATGAAAAACGATGACCCCGGACCAGTCGAACGTTGAAAAAATGGTCAATATTGATGAAAGTTTAACATTTAATCTTTTGACTTTAAATGATGGTTGGATGTGAGTTATGACTTTTTCAACTAAAATAAGTGTGTTTAAAGTCATTTCTGTGCCTGAAATTGGTCAAAATTGAAGATTTTGAGTAAGCAAAACTCTGTAAAAATGGCAATTTTGGTCACTGTGAGGGTTTAAAAAGTGGTTATTCAACATGAGGCCCGATCCAAATGACATTTTGAATCATTTTTGGTAGAGTCAAAAAAATCAATTTTCTGATGAAAAACGATGACCCCGGACCAGTCGAACGTTGAAAAAATGGTCAATATTGATGAAATTTTAACATTTAATCTTTTGACTTTAAATGATGGTTGGATGTGAGTTATTACTTTTTCAACTACAATAAGTGTGTTTAAAGTCATTTCTGTGCCTGAAATTGGTCAAAATTGAAGATTTTGAGTAAGCAAAACTCTGTAAAAATGGCAATTTAGGTCACTGTGAGGGTTTAAAAAGTGGTTATTCAACATGAGGCCCGATCCAAATGACATTTTGAACCATTTTTGGTAGAGTCCAAAAAATCAATTTTCTGATGAAAAACGATGACCCCGGACCAGTCGAACGTTGAAAAAATGGTCAATATTGATGAAATTTTAACATTTAATCTTTTGACTTTAAATGATGGTTGGATGTGAGTTATTACTTTTTCAACTACAATAAGTGTGTTTAAAGTCATTTCTGTGCCTGAAATTGGTCAAAATTGAAGATTTTGAGTAAGCAAAACTCTGTAAAAATGGCAATTTAGGTCACTGTGAGGGTTTAAAAAGTGGTTATTCAACATGAGGCCCGATCCAAATGACATTTTGAATCATTTTTGGTAGAGTCCAAAAAATCAATTTTCTGATGAAAAACGATGACCCCGGATCAGTCAAACGTTTAAAAAATGGTCAATATTGATGAAAGTTTAACATTTAATCTTTTGACTTTAAATGACGGTTGGATGTGAGTTATGACTTTTTCAACTAAAATAAGTGTGTTTAAAGTCATTTCTGTGCCTGAAATTGGTCAAAATTGAAGATTTTGAGTAAGCAAAACTATGTAAAAATGGCAATTTTGGTCACTGTGAGGGTTTAAAAAGTGGTTATTCAACATGAGGCCCAATCCAAATGACATTTTGAATCATTTTTGGTAGAGTCCAAAAAATCAATTTTCTATTGAAAAACGATGACCCCGGACCAGTCGAACGTTGAAAAAATGGTCAATATTGATGAAATTTTAACATTTAATCTTTTGACTTTAAATGATGGTTGGATGTGAGTTATTACTTTTTCAACTACAATAAGTGTGTTTAAAGTCATTTCTGTGCCTGAAATTGGTCAAAATTGAAGATTTTGCTTAAGCAAAACTCTGTAAAAATGGCAGTTTTGGTCACTGTGAGGGTTTAAAAAGTGGTTATTCAACATGAGGCCCGATCCAAATGACATTTTGAATCATTTTTGGTAGAGTCCAAAAAATCAATTTTCTGATGAAAAACGATGACCCCGGACCAGTCGAACGTTGAAAAAATGGTCAATATTGATGAAAGTTTAACATTTAATCTTTTGACTTTAAATGACGGTTGGATGTGAGTTATGACTTTTTCAACTAAAATAAGTGTGTTTAAAGTCATTTCTGTGCCTGAAATTGGTCAAAATTGAAGATTTTGAGTAAGCAAAACTCTGTAAAAATGGCAATTTTGGTCACTGTGAGGGTTTAAAAAGTGGTTATTCAACATGAGGCCCGATCCAAATGACATTTTGAATCATTTTTGGTAGAGTCCAAAAAATCAATTTTCTGATGAAAAACGATGACCCCGGACCAGTTGAACGTTGAAAAAATGGTCAATATTGATGAAATTTTAATATTTAATCTTTTGACTTTAAATGACGGTTGGATGTGAGTTATTACTTTTTCAACTAAAATAAGTGTGTTTAAAGTCATTTCTGTGCCTGAAATTGGTCAAAATTGAAGATTTTGAGTAAGCAAAACTCTGTAAAAATTGCAGTTTTGGTCACTGTGAGGGTTTAAAAAGTGGTTATTCAACATGAGGCCCGATCCAAATGACATTTTGAATCATTTTTGGTAGAGTCCAAAAAATCAATTTTCTGATGAAAAACGATGACCCCGGACCAGTCGAACGTTGAAAAAATGGTCAATATTGATGAAATTTTAACATTTAATCTTTTGACTTTAAATGACGGTTGGATGTGAGTTATTACTTTTTCAACTAAAATAAGTGTGTTTAAAGTCATTTCTGTGCCTGAAATTGGTCAAAATTGAAGATTTTGAGTAAGCAAAACTCTGTAAAAATGGCAGTTTTGGTCACTGTGAGGGTTTAAAAAATGGTTATTCAACATGAGGCCTGATCCAAATGACATTTTGAATCATTTTTGGTAGAGTCCAAAAAATCCATTTTCTGATGAAAAACGATGACCCCGGACCAGTCGAACGTTGAAAAAATGGTCAATATTGATGAAATTTTAACATTTAATCTTTTGACTTTAAATGACGGTTGGATGTGAGTTATTACTTTTTCAACTAAAATAAGTGTGTTTAAAGTCATTTCTGTGCCTGAAATTGGTCAAAATTGAAGATTTTGAGTAAGCAAAACTCTGTAAAAATGGCAATTTTGGTCACTGTGAGGGTTTAAAAACTGGTTATTCAACATGAGGCCCGATCCAAATGACATTTTGAATCATTTTTGGTAGAGTCCAAAAAATCAATTTTCTGATGAAAAACGATGACCCCGGACCAGTCGAACGTTGAAAAAATGGTCAATATTGATGAAATTTTAATATTTAATCTTTTGACTTTAAATGATGGTTGGATGTGAGTTATTACTTTTTCAACTAAAATAAGTGTGTTTAAAGTCATTTCTGTGCCTGAAATTGGTCAAAATTGAAGATTTTGAGTAAGCAAAACTCTGTAAAAATGGCAGTTTTGGTCACTGTGAGGGTTTAAAAAGTGGTTATTCAACATGAGGCCCGATCCAAATGACATTATGAATCATTTTTGGTAGAGTCCAAAAAATCAATTTTCTGATGAAAAACGATGACCCCGGACCAGTCGAACGTTGAAAAAATGGTCAATATTGATGAAATTTTAACATTTAATCTTTTGACTTTAAATGACGGTTGGATGTGAGTTATTACTTTTTCAACTACAATAAGTGTGTTTAAAGTCATTTCTGTGCCTGAAATTGGTCAAAATTGAAGATTTTGAGTAAGCAAAACTCTGTAAAAATGGCAGTTTTGGTCACTGTGAGGGTTTAAAAAGTGGTTATTCAACATGAGGCCCGATCCAAATGACATTTTGAATCATTTTTGGTAGAGTCCAAAAAATCAATTTTCTGATGAAAAACGATGACCCCGGACCAGTCGAACGTTGAAAAAATGGTCAATATTGATGAAATTTTAATATTTAATATTTTGACTTTAAATGATGGTTGGATGTGAGTTATTACTTTTTCAACTACAATAAGTGTGTTTAAAGTCATTTCTGTGCCTGAAATTGGTCAAAATTGAAGATTTTGAGTAAGCAAAACTCTGTAAAAATGGCAATTTTGGTCACTGTGAGGGTTTAAAAAGTGGTTATTCAACATGAGGCCCGATCCAAATGACATTTTGAATCATTTTTGGTAGAGTCCAAAAAATCCATTTTCTGATGAAAAACGATGACCCCGGACCAGTCGAACGTTGAAAAAATTGTCAATATTGATGAAATTTTAACATTTAATCTTTTGACTTTAAATGACGGTTGGATGTGAGTTATTACTTTTTCAACTAAAATAAGTGTGTTTAAAGTCATTTCTGTGCCTGAAATTGGTCAAAATTGAAGATTTTGAGTAAGCAAAACTCTGTAAAAATGGCAATTTTGGTCACTGTTAGGGTTTAAAAAGTGGTTATTCAACATGAGGCCCGATCCAAATGACATTTTGAATCATTTTTGGTAGAGTCCAAAAAATCCATTTTCTGATGAAAAACGATTACCCCGGACCAGTCGAACGTTGAAAAAATGGTCAATATTGATGAAATTTTAACATTTAATCTTTTGACTTTAAATGACGGTTGGATGTGAGTTATTACTTTTTCAACTAAAATAAGTGTGTTTAAAGTCATTTCTGTGCCTGAAATTGGTAAAAATTGAAGATTTTGAGTAAGCAAACTCTGTAAAAATGGCAATTTTGGTCACTGTGAGGGTTTAAAAAGTGGTTATTCAACATGAGGCCCGATCCAAATGACATTTTGAATCATTTTTGGTAGAGTCCAAAAAATCAATTTTCTGATGAAAAACGATGACCCCGGACCAGTCGAACGTTGAAAAAATGGTCAATATTGATGAAATTTTAATATTTAATCTTTTCACTTTAAATGACGGTTGGATGTGAGTTATTACTTTTTCAACTAAAATAAGTGTGTTTAAAGTCATTTCTGTGCCTGAAATTGGTCAAAATTGTAGATTTTGAGTAAGCAAAACTCTGTAAAAATGGCAATTTTGGTCACTGTGAGGGTTTAAAAAGTGGTTATTCAACATGAGGCCCGATCCAAATGACATTTTGAATCATTTTTGGTAGAGTCCAAAAAATCAATTTTCTGATGAAAAACGATGACCCCGGACCAGTCGAACGTTGAAAACATGGTCAATATTGATGAAATTTTAACATTTAATCTTTTGACTTTAAATGACGGTTGGATGTGAGTTATTACTTTTTCAACTAAAATAAGTGTGTTTAAAGTCATTTCTGTGCCTGAAATTGGTCAAAATTGAAGATTTTGAGTAAGCAAAACTCTGCAAAAATGGCAGTTTTGGTCACTGTGAGGGTTTAAAAAGTGGTTATTCAACATGAGGCCTGATCCAAATGACATTTTGAATCATTTTTGGTAGAGTCCAAAAAATCAATTTTCTGATGAAAAACGATGACCCCGGACCAGTTGAACGTTGAAAAAATGGTCAATATTGATGAAATTTTAACATTTAATCTTTTGACTTTAAATGACGGTTGGATGTGAGTTATTACTTTTTCAACTACAATAAGTGTGTTTAAAGTAATTTCTGTGCCTGAAATTGGTCAAAATTGAAGATTTTGAGTAAGCAAAACTCTGTAAAAATGGCAATTTTGGTCACTGTTAGGGTTTAAAAAGTGGTTATTCAACATGAGGCCCGATCCAAATGACATTTTGAATCATTTTTGGTAGAGTCCAAAAAATCAATTTTCTGATGAAAAACGATGACCCCGGACCAGTCGAACGTTGAAAAAATGGTCAATATTGATGAAATTTTAAAATTTAATCTTTTCACTTTAAATGACGGTTGGATGTGAGTTATTACTTTTTCAACTAAAATAAGTGTGTTTAAAGTCATTTCTGTGCCTGAAATTGGGCAAAATTGAAGATTTTGAGTAAGCAAAACTCTGTAAAAATGGCAATTTTGGTCACTGTGAGGGTTTAAAAAGTGGTTATTCAACATGAGGCCCGATCCAAATGACATTTTGAATCATTTTTGGTAGAGTCCAAAAAATCAATTTTCTGATGAAAAACGATGACCCCGGACCAGTCGAACGTTGAAAAAATGGTCAATATTGATGAAAGTTTAACATTTAATCTTTTGACTTTAAATGATGGTTGGATGTGAGTTATTACTTTTTCAACTACAATAAGTGTGTTTAAAGTCATTTCTGTGCCTGAAATTGGTCAAAATTGAAGATTTTGAGTAAGCAAAACTCTGTAAAAATGGCAATTTTGGTCACTGTGAGGGTTTAAAAAGTGGTTATTCAACATGATGCCCGATCCAAATGACATTTTGAATCATTTTTGGTAGAGTCCAAAAAATCCATTTTCTGATGAAAAACGATGACCCCGGACCAGTCGAACGTTGAAAAAATTGTCAATATTGATGAAATTTTAACATTTAATCTTTTGACTTTAAATGACGGTTGGATGTGAGTTATTACTTTTTCAACTAAAATAAGTGTGTTTAAAGTCATTTCTGTGCCTGAAATTGGTCAAAATTGAAGATTTTGAGTAAGCAAAACTCTGTAAAAATGGCAATTTTGGTCACTGTTAGGGTTTAAAAAGTGGTTATTCAACATGAGGCCCGATCCAAATGACATTTTGAATCATTTTTGGTAGAGTCCAAAAAATCCATTTTCTGATGAAAAACGATTACCCCGGACCAGTCGAACGTTGAAAAAATGGTCAATATTGATGAAATTTTAACATTTAATCTTTTGACTTTAAATGACGGTTGGATGTGAGTTATTACTTTTTCAACTAAAATAAGTGTGTTTAAAGTCATTTCTGTGCCTGAAATTGGTAAAAATTGAAGATTTTGAGTAAGCAAACTCTGTAAAAATGGCAATTTTGGTCACTGTGAGGGTTTAAAAAGTGGTTATTCAACATGAGGCCCGATCCAAATGACATTTTGAATCATTTTTGGTAGAGTCCAAAAAATCAATTTTCTGATGAAAAACGATGACCCCGGACCAGTCGAACGTTGAAAAAATGGTCAATATTGATGAAATTTTAACATTTAATCTTTTGACTTTAAATGACGGTTGGATGTGAGTTATTACTTTTTCAACTAAAATAAGTGTGTTTAAAGTCATTTCTGTGCCTGAAATTGGTCAAAATTGAAGATTTTGAGTAAGCAAAACTCTGCAAAAATGGCAGTTTTGGTCACTGTGAGGGTTTAAAAAGTGGTTATTCAACATGAGGCCTGATCCAAATGACATTTTGAATCATTTTTGGTAGAGTCCAAAAAATCAATTTTCTGATGAAAAACGATGACCCCGGACCAGTTGAACGTTGAAAAAATGGTCAATATTGATGAAATTTTAACATTTAATCTTTTGACTTTAAATGACGGTTGGATGTGAGTTATTACTTTTTCAACTATAATAAGTGTGTTTAAAGTAATTTCTGTGCCTGAAATTGGTCAAAATTGAAGATTTTGAGTAAGCAAAACTCTGTAAAAATGGCAATTTTGGTCACTGTTAGGGTTTAAAAAGTGGTTATTCAACATGAGGCCCGATCCAAATGACATTTTGAATCATTTTTGGTAGAGTCCAAAAAATCAATTTTCTGATGAAAAACGATGACCCCGGACCAGTCGAACGTTGAAAAAATGGTCAATATTGATGAAATTTTAAAATTTAATCTTTTCACTTTAAATGACGGTTGGATGTGAGTTATTACTTTTTCAACTAAAATAAGTGTGTTTAAAGTCATTTCTGTGCCTGAAATTGGGCAAAATTGAAGATTTTGAGTAAGCAAAACTCTGTAAAAATGGCAATTTTGGTCACTGTAAGGGTTTAAAAAGTGGTTATTCAACATGAGGCCCGATCCAAATGACATTTTGAATCATTTTTGGTAGAGTCCAAAAAATCAATTTTCTGATGAAAAACGATGACCCCGGACCAGTCGAACGTTGAAAAAATGGTCAATATTGATGAAAGTTTAACATTTAATCTTTTGACTTTAAATGACGGTTGGATGTGAGTTATTACTTTTTCAACTGAAATAAGTGTGTTTAAAGTCATTTCTGTGCCTGAAATTGGTCAAAATTGAAGATTTTGAGTAAGCAAAACTCTGTAAAAATGGCAGTTTTGGTCACTGTGAGGGTTTAAAAAGTGGTTATTCAACATGAGGCCCGATCCAAATGACATTTTGAATCATTTTTGGTGGAGTCCAAAAAAATCAATTTTCTGATGAAAAACGATGACCCCGGACCAGTCGAACGTTGAAAAAATGGTCAATATTGATGAAATTTTAACATTTAATCTTTTGACTTTAAATGACGGTTGGATGTGAGTTATTACTTTTTCAACTAAAATAAGTGTGTTTAAAGTCATTTCTGTGCCTGAAATTGGTCAAAATTGAAGATTTTGAGTAAGCAAAACTCTGTAAAAATGGCAATTTTGGTCACTGTGAGGGTTTAAAAAGTGGTTATTCAACATGAGGCCCGATCCAAACGACATTTTGAATCATTTTTGGTAGAGTCCAAAAAATCAATTTTCTGATGAAAAACGATGACCCCGGATCAGTCGAACGTTTAAAAAATGGTCAATATTGATGAAAGTTTAACATTTAATCTTTTGACTTTAAATGACGGTTGGATGTGAGTTATTACTTTTTCAACTAAAATAAGTGTGTTTAAAGTCATTTCTGTGCCTGAAATTGGTCAAAATTGAAGATTTTGAGTAAGCAAAACTCTGTAAAAATGGCAATTTTGGTCACTGTGAGGGTTTAAAAAGTGGTTATTCAACATGAGGCCCGATCCAAATGACATTTTGAATCATTTTTGGTAGAGTCAAAAAAATCCATTTTCTGATGAAAAACGATTATCCCGGACCAGTCGAACGTTGAAAAAATTGTCAATATTGATGAAATTTTAACATTTAATCTTTTGACTTTAAATGACGGTTGGATGTGAGTTATTACTTTTTCAACTAAAAAAGTGTGTTTAAAGTCATTTCTGTGCCTGAAATTGGTAAAAATTGAAGATTTTGAGTAAGCAAACTCTGTAAAAATGGCAATTTTGGTCACTGTGAGGGTTTAAAAAGTGGTTATTCAACATGAGGCCCGATCCAAATGACATTTTGAATCATTTTTGGTAGAGTCCAAAAAATCAATTTTCTGATGAAAAACGATGACCCCGGACCAGTCGAACGTTGAAAAAATGGTCAATATTGATGAAATTTTAACATTTAATCTTTTGACTTTACATGATGGTTGGATGTGAGTTATTACTTTTTCAACTACAATAAGTGTGTTTAAAGTCATTTCTGTGCCTGAAATTGGTCAAAATTGAAGATTTTGAGTAAGCAAAACTCTGTAAAAATGGCAATTTAGGTCACTGTGAGGGTTTAAAAAGTGGTTATTCAACATGAGGCCCGATCCAAATGACATTTTGAACCATTTTTGGTAGAGTCCAAAAAATCAATTTTCTGATGAAAAACGATGACCCCGGATCAGTCGAACGTTTAAAAAATGGTCAATATTGATGAAAGTTTAACATTTAATCTTTTGACTTTAAATGACGGTTGGATGTGAGTTATGACTTTTTCAACTAAAATAAGTGTGTTTAAAGTCATTTCTGTGCCTGAAATTGGTCAAAATTGAAGATTTTGAGTAAGCAAAACTCTGTAAAAATGGCAATTTTGGTCACTGTGAGGGTTTAAAAAGTGGTTATTCAACATGAGGCCCGATCCAAATGACATTTTGAATCATTTTTGGTAGAGTCCAAAAAATCAATTTTCTATTGAAAAACGATGACCCCGGACCAGTCGAACGTTGAAAAAATGGTCAATATTGATGAAATTTTAACATTTAATCTTTTGACTTTAAATGACGGTTGGATGTGAGTTATTACTTTTTCAACTAAAATAAGTGTGTTTAAAGTCATTTCTGTGCCTGAAATTGGTCAAAATTGAAGATTTTGAGTAAGCAAAACTCTGTAAAAATGGCAATTTTGGTCACTGTGAGGGTTTAAAAAGTGGTTATTCAACATGAGGCCCGATCCAAATGACATTTTGAATCATTTTTGGTAGAGTCCAAAAAATCAATTTTCTGATGAAAAACGATGACCCCGGATCAGTCGAACGTTTAAAAAATGGTCAATATTGATGAAAGTTTAACATTTAATCTTTTGACTTTAAATGATGGTTGGATGTGAGTTATGACTTTTTCAACTAAAATAAGTGTGTTTAAAGTCATTTCTGTGCCTGAAATTGGTCAAAATTGAAGATTTTGAGTAAGCAAAACTCTGTAAAAATGGCAATTTTGGTCACTGTGAGGGTTTAAAAAGTGGTTATTCAACATGAGGCCCGATCCAAATGACATTTTGAATCATTTTTGGTAGAGTCAAAAAAATCCATTTTCTGATGAAAAACGATGACCCCGGACCAGTCGAACGTTGAAAAAATGGTCAATATTGATGAAATTTTAACATTTAATCTTTTGACTTTAAATGATGGTTGGATGTGAGTTATTACTTTTTCAACTACAATAAGTGTGTTTAAAGTCATTTCTGTGCCTGAAATTGGTCAAAATTGAAGATTTTGAGTAAGCAAAACTCTGTAAAAATGGCAATTTAGGTCACTGTGAGGGTTTAAAAAGTGGTTATTCAACATGAGGCCCGATCCAAATGACATTTTGAACCATTTTTGGTAGAGTCCAAAAAATCAATTTTCTGATGAAAAACGATGACCCCGGATCAGTCGAACGTTTAAAAAATGGTCAATATTGATGAAAGTTTAACATTTAATCTTTTGACTTTAAATGACGGTTGGATGTGAGTTATGACTTTTTCAACTAAAATAAGTGTGTTTAAAGTCATTTCTGTGCCTGAAATTGGTCAAAATTGAAGATTTTGAGTAAGCAAAACTCTGTAAAAATGGCAATTTTGGTCACTGTGAGGGTTTAAAAAGTGGTTATTCAACATGAGGCCCGATCCAAATGACATTTTGAATCATTTTTGGTAGAGTCCAAAAAATCAATTTTCTATTGAAAAACGATGACCCCGGACCAGTCGAACGTTGAAAAAATGGTCAATATTGATGAAATTTTAACATTTAATCTTTTGACTTTAAATGACGGTTGGATGTGAGTTATTACTTTTTCAACTAAAATAAGTGTGTTTAAAGTCATTTCTGTGCCTGAAATTGGTCAAAATTGAAGATTTTGAGTAAGCAAAACTCTGTAAAAATGGCAATTTTGGTCACTGTGAGGGTTTAAAAAGTGGTTATTCAACATGAGGCCCGATCCAAATGACATTTTGAACCATTTTTGGTAGAGTCCAAAAAATCAATTTTCTGATGAAAAACGATGACCCCGGATCAGTCGAACGTTTAAAAAATGGTCAATATTGATGAAAGTTTAACATTTAATCTTTTGACTTTAAATGACGGTTGGATGTGAGTTATGACTTTTTCAACTAAAATAAGTGTGTTTAAAGTCATTTCTGTGCCTGAAATTGGTCAAAATTGAAGATTTTGAGTAAGCAAAACTCTGTAAAAATGGCAATTTTGGTCACTGTGAGGGTTTAAAAAGTGGTTATTCAACATGAGGCCCGATCCAAATGACATTTTGAATCATTTTTGGTAGAGTCCAAAAAATCAATTTTCTATTGAAAAACGATGACCCCGGACCAGTCGAACGTTGAAAAAATGGTCAATATTGATGAAATTTTAACATTTAATCTTTTGACTTTAAATGACGGTTGGATGTGAGTTATTACTTTTTCAACTAAAATAAGTGTGTTTAAAGTCATTTCTGTGCCTGAAATTGGTCAAAATTGAAGATTTTGAGTAAGCAAAACTCTGTAAAAATGGCAATTTTGGTCACTGTTAGGGTTTAAAAAGTGGTTATTCAACATGAGGCCCGATCCAAATGACATTTTGAATCATTTTTGGTAGAGTCCAAAAAATCAATTTTCTGATGAAAAACGATGACCCCGTACCAGTTGTACGTTGAAAAAATGGTCAATATTGATGAAATTTTAACATTTAATCTTTTGACTTTAAATGACGGTTGGATGTGAGTTATTACTTTTTCAACTACAATAAGTGTGTTTAAAGTCATTTCTGTGCCTGAAATTGGTCAAAATTGAAGATTTTGAGTAAGCAAAACTCTGTAAAAATGGCAATTTTGGTCACTGTGAGGGTTTAAAAAGTGGTTATTCAACATGAGGCCCGATCCAAATGACATTTTGAATCATTTTTGGTAGAGTCCAAAAAATCAATTTTCTATTGAAAAACGATGACCCCGGACCAGTCGAACGTTGAAAAAATGGTCAATATTGATGAAATTTTAACATTTAATCTTTTGACTTTAAATGACGGTTGGATGTGAGTTATTACTTTTTCAACTAAAATAAGTGTGTTTAAAGTCATTTCTGTGCCTGAAATTGGTCAAAATTGAAGATTTTGAGTAAGCAAAACTCTGTAAAAATGGCAATTTTGGTCACTGTTAGGGTTTAAAAAGTGGTTATTCAACATGAGGCCCGATCCAAATGACATTTTGAATCATTTTTGGTAGAGTCCAAAAAATCAATTTTCTGATGAAAAACGATGACCCCGGACCAGTTGTACGTTGAAAAAATGGTCAATATTGATGAAATTTTAACATTTAATCTTTTGACTTTAAATGACGGTTGGATGTGAGTTATTACTTTTTCAACTACAATAAGTGTGTTTAAAGTCATTTCTGTGCCTGAAATTGGTCAAAATTGAAGATTTTGAGTAAGCAAAACTCTGTAAAAATGGCAATTTTGGTCACTGTGAGGGTTTAAAAAGTGGTTATTCAACATGAGGCCCGATCCAAATGACATTTTGAATCATTTTTGGTAGAGTCCAAAAAATCAATTTTCTATTGAAAAACGATGACCCCGGACCAGTCGAACGTTGAAAAAATGGTCAATATTGATGAAATTTTAACATTTAATCTTTTGACTTTAAATGACGGTTGGATGTGAGTTATTACTTTTTCAACTAAAATAAGTGTGTTTAAAGTCATTTCTGTGCCTGAAATTGGTCAAAATTGAAGATTTTGAGTAAGCAAAACTCTGTAAAAATGGCAATTTTGGTCACTGTTAGGGTTTAAAAAGTGGTTATTCAACATGAGGCCCGATCCAAATGACATTTTGAATCATTTTTGGTAGAGTCCAAAAAATCAATTTTCTGATGAAAAACGATGACCCCGGACCAGTTGTACGTTGAAAAAATGGTCAATATTGATGAAATTTTAACATTTAATCTTTTGACTTTAAATGACGGTTGGATGTGAGTTATTACTTTTTCAACTACAACAAGTGTGTTTAAAGTCATTTCTGTGCCTGAAATTGGTCAAAATTGAAGATTTTGAGTAAGCAAAACTCTGTAAAAATGGCAATTTTGGTCACTGTGAGGGTTTAAAAAGTGGTTATTCAACATGAGGCCCGATCCAAATGACATTTTGAATCATTTTTGGTAGAGTCCAAAAAATCAATTTTCTGATGAAAAACGATGACCCCGGATCAGTCGAACGTTTAAAAAATGGTCAATATTGATGAAAGTTTAACATTTAATCTTTTGACTTTAAATGACGGTTGGATGTGAGTTATGACTTTTTCAACTAAAATAAGTGTGTTTAAAGTCATTTCTGTGCCTGAAATTGGTCAAAATTGAAGATTTTGAGTAAGCAAAACTCTGTAAAAATGGCAATTTTGGTCACTGTGAGGGTTTAAAAAGTGGTTATTCAACATGAGGCCCGATCCAAATGACATTTTGAATCATTTTTGGTAGAGTCCAAAAAATCAATTTTCTGATGAAAAACGATGACCCCGGACCAGTCGAACGTTGAAAAAATGGTCAATATTGATGAAATTTTAACATTTAATCTTTTGACTTTAAATGACGGTTGGATGTGAGTTATTACTTTTTCAACTAAAATAAGTGTGTTTAAAGTCATTTCTGTGCCTGAAATCGGTCAAAATTGAAGATTTTGAGTAAGCAAAACTCTGTAAAAATGGCAATTTTGGTCACTGTTAGGGTTTAAAAAGTGGTTATTCAACATGAGGCCCGATCCAAATGACATTTTGAATCATTTTTGGTAGAGTCCAAAAAATCAATTTTCTGATGAAAAACGATGACCCCGGACCAGTTGAACGTTGAAAAAATGGTCAATATTGATGAAATTTTAACATTTAATCTTTTGACTTTAAATGACAGTTGGATGTGAGTTATTACTTTTTCAACTACAATAAGTGTGTTTAAAGTCATTTCTGTGCCTGAAATTGGTCAAAATTGAAGATTTTGAGTAAGCAAAACTCTGTAAAAATGGCAATTTTGGTCACTGTGAGGGTTTAAAAAGTGGTTATTCAACATGAGGCCCGATCCAAATGACATTTTGAATCATTTTTGGTAGAGTCCAAAAAATCCATTTTCTGATGAAAAACGATGACCCCGGACCAGTCGAACGTTGAAAAAATTGTCAATATTGATGAAATTTTAACATTTAATCTTTTGACTTTAAATGACGGTTGGATGTGAGTTATTACTTTTTCAACTAAAATAAGTGTGTTTAAAGTCATTTCTGTGCCTGAAATTGGTCAAAATTGAAGATTTTGAGTAAGCAAAAACTCTGTAAAAATGGCAATTTTGGTCACTGTTAGGGTTTAAAAAGTGGTTATTCAACATGAGGCCCGATCCAAATGACATTTTGAATCATTTTTGGTAGAGTCCAAAAAATCCATTTTCTGATGAAAAACGATTACCCCGGACCAGTCGAACGTTGAAAAAATGGTCAATATTGATGAAATTTTAACATTTAATCTTTTGACTTTAAATGACGGTTGGATGTGAGTTATTACTTTTTCAACTAAAAAAAGTGTGTTTAAAGTCATTTCTGTGCCTGAAATTGGTAACAATTGAAGATTTTGAGTAAGCAAACTCTGTAAAAATGGCAATTCTGGTCACTGTGAGGGTTTAAAAAGTGGTTATTCAACATGAGGCCCGATCCAAATGACATTTTGAATCATTTTTGGTAGAGTCCAAAAAATCAATTTTCTGATGAAAAACGATGACCCCGGACCAGTCGAACGTTGAAAAAAATGGTCAATATTGATGAAATTTTAATATTTAATCTTTTCACTTTAAATGACGGTTGGATGTGAGTTATTACTTTTTCAACTAAAATAAGTGTGTTTAAAGTCATTTCTGTGCCTGAAATTGGTCAAAATTGAAGATTTTGAGTAAGCAAAACTCTGTAAAAATGGCAGTTTTGGTCACTGTGAGGGTTTAAAAAGTGGTTATTCAACATGAGGCCCGATCCAAATGACATTTTGAATCATTTTTGGTAGAGTCCAAAAAATCAATTTTCTGATGAAAAACGATGACCCCGGACCAGTCGAACGTTGAAAAAATGGTCAATATTGATGAAATTTTAACATTTAATCTTTTGACTTTAAATGACGGTTGGATGTGAGTTATTACTTTTTCAACTAAAATAAGTGTGTTTAAAGTCATTTCTGTGCCTGAAATTGGTCAAAATTGAAGATTTTGAGTAAGCAAAACTCTGTAAAAATGGCAATTTTGGTCACTGTTAGGGTTTAAAAAGTGGTTATTCAACATGAGGCCCGATCCAAATGACATTTTGAATCATTTTTGGTAGAGTCCAAAAAATCAATTTTCTGATGAAAAACGATGACCCCGTACCAGTTGTACGTTGAAAAAATGGTCAATATTGATGAAATTTTAACATTTAATCTTTTGACTTTAAATGACGGTTGGATGTGAGTTATTACTTTTTCAACTACAATAAGTGTGTTTAAAGTCATTTCTGTGCCTGAAATTGGTCAAAATTGAAGATTTTGAGTAAGCAAAACTCTGTAAAAATGGCAATTTTGGTCACTGTGAGGGTTTAAAAAGTGGTTATTCAACATGAGGCCCGATCCAAATGACATTTTGAATCATTTTTGGTAGAGTCCAAAAAATCAATTTTCTATTGAAAAACGATGACCCCGGACCAGTCGAACGTTGAAAAAATGGTCAATATTGATGAAATTTTAACATTTAATCTTTTGACTTTAAATGACGGTTGGATGTGAGTTATTACTTTTTCAACTAAAATAAGTGTGTTTAAAGTCATTTCTGTGCCTGAAATTGGTCAAAATTGAAGATTTTGAGTAAGCAAAACTCTGCAAAAATGGCAGTTTTGGTCACTGTGAGGGTTTAAAAAGTGGTTATTCAACATGAGGCCTGATCCAAATGACATTTTGAATCATTTTTGGTAGAGTCCAAAAAATCAATTTTCTGATGAAAAACGATGACCCCGGACCAGTTGAACGTTGAAAAAATGGTCAATATTGATGAAATTTTAACATTTAATCTTTTGACTTTAAATGACGGTTGGATGTGAGTTATTACTTTTTCAACTATAATAAGTGTGTTTAAAGTAATTTCTGTGCCTGAAATTGGTCAAAATTGAAGATTTTGAGTAAGCAAAACTCTGTAAAAATGGCAATTTTGGTCACTGTTAGGGTTTAAAAAGTGGTTATTCAACATGAGGCCCGATCCAAATGACATTTTGAATCATTTTTGGTAGAGTCCAAAAAATCAATTTTCTGATGAAAAACGATGACCCCGGACCAGTCGAACGTTGAAAAAATGGTCAATATTGATGAAATTTTAAAATTTAATCTTTTCACTTTAAATGACGGTTGGATGTGAGTTATTACTTTTTCAACTAAAATAAGTGTGTTTAAAGTCATTTCTGTGCCTGAAATTGGGCAAAATTGAAGATTTTGAGTAAGCAAAACTCTGTAAAAATGGCAATTTTGGTCACTGTAAGGGTTTAAAAAGTGGTTATTCAACATGAGGCCCGATCCAAATGACATTTTGAATCATTTTTGGTAGAGTCCAAAAAATCAATTTTCTGATGAAAAACGATGACCCCGGACCAGTCGAACGTTGAAAAAATGGTCAATATTGATGAAAGTTTAACATTTAATCTTTTGACTTTAAATGACGGTTGGATGTGAGTTATTACTTTTTCAACTGAAATAAGTGTGTTTAAAGTCATTTCTGTGCCTGAAATTGGTCAAAATTGAAGATTTTGAGTAAGCAAAACTCTGTAAAAATGGCAGTTTTGGTCACTGTGAGGGTTTAAAAAGTGGTTATTCAACATGAGGCCCGATCCAAATGACATTTTGAATCATTTTTGGTGGAGTCCAAAAAAATCAATTTTCTGATGAAAAACGATGACCCCGGACCAGTCGAACGTTGAAAAAATGGTCAATATTGATGAAATTTTAACATTTAATCTTTTGACTTTAAATGACGGTTGGATGTGAGTTATTACTTTTTCAACTAAAATAAGTGTGTTTAAAGTCATTTCTGTGCCTGAAATTGGTCAAAATTGAAGATTTTGAGTAAGCAAAACTCTGTAAAAATGGCAATTTTGGTCACTGTGAGGGTTTAAAAAGTGGTTATTCAACATGAGGCCCGATCCAAACGACATTTTGAATCATTTTTGGTAGAGTCCAAAAAATCAATTTTCTGATGAAAAACGATGACCCCGGATCAGTCGAACGTTTAAAAAATGGTCAATATTGATGAAAGTTTAACATTTAATCTTTTGACTTTAAATGACGGTTGGATGTGAGTTATTACTTTTTCAACTAAAATAAGTGTGTTTAAAGTCATTTCTGTGCCTGAAATTGGTCAAAATTGAAGATTTTGAGTAAGCAAAACTCTGTAAAAATGGCAATTTTGGTCACTGTGAGGGTTTAAAAAGTGGTTATTCAACATGAGGCCCGATCCAAATGACATTTTGAATCATTTTTGGTAGAGTCAAAAAAATCCATTTTCTGATGAAAAACGATTATCCCGGACCAGTCGAACGTTGAAAAAATTGTCAATATTGATGAAATTTTAACATTTAATCTTTTGACTTTAAATGACGGTTGGATGTGAGTTATTACTTTTTCAACTAAAAAAGTGTGTTTAAAGTCATTTCTGTGCCTGAAATTGGTAAAAATTGAAGATTTTGAGTAAGCAAACTCTGTAAAAATGGCAATTTTGGTCACTGTGAGGGTTTAAAAAGTGGTTATTCAACATGAGGCCCGATCCAAATGACATTTTGAATCATTTTTGGTAGAGTCCAAAAAATCAATTTTCTGATGAAAAACGATGACCCCGGACCAGTCGAACGTTGAAAAAATGGTCAATATTGATGAAATTTTAACATTTAATCTTTTGACTTTACATGATGGTTGGATGTGAGTTATTACTTTTTCAACTACAATAAGTGTGTTTAAAGTCATTTCTGTGCCTGAAATTGGTCAAAATTGAAGATTTTGAGTAAGCAAAACTCTGTAAAAATGGCAATTTAGGTCACTGTGAGGGTTTAAAAAGTGGTTATTCAACATGAGGCCCGATCCAAATGACATTTTGAACCATTTTTGGTAGAGTCCAAAAAATCAATTTTCTGATGAAAAACGATGACCCCGGATCAGTCGAACGTTTAAAAAATGGTCAATATTGATGAAAGTTTAACATTTAATCTTTTGACTTTAAATGACGGTTGGATGTGAGTTATGACTTTTTCAACTAAAATAAGTGTGTTTAAAGTCATTTCTGTGCCTGAAATTGGTCAAAATTGAAGATTTTGAGTAAGCAAAACTCTGTAAAAATGGCAATTTTGGTCACTGTGAGGGTTTAAAAAGTGGTTATTCAACATGAGGCCCGATCCAAATGACATTTTGAATCATTTTTGGTAGAGTCCAAAAAATCAATTTTCTATTGAAAAACGATGACCCCGGACCAGTCGAACGTTGAAAAAATGGTCAATATTGATGAAATTTTAACATTTAATCTTTTGACTTTAAATGACGGTTGGATGTGAGTTATTACTTTTTCAACTAAAATAAGTGTGTTTAAAGTCATTTCTGTGCCTGAAATTGGTCAAAATTGAAGATTTTGAGTAAGCAAAACTCTGTAAAAATGGCAATTTTGGTCACTGTGAGGGTTTAAAAAGTGGTTATTCAACATGAGGCCCGATCCAAATGACATTTTGAATCATTTTTGGTAGAGTCCAAAAAATCAATTTTCTGATGAAAAACGATGACCCCGGATCAGTCGAACGTTTAAAAAATGGTCAATATTGATGAAAGTTTAACATTTAATCTTTTGACTTTAAATGATGGTTGGATGTGAGTTATGACTTTTTCAACTAAAATAAGTGTGTTTAAAGTCATTTCTGTGCCTGAAATTGGTCAAAATTGAAGATTTTGAGTAAGCAAAACTCTGTAAAAATGGCAATTTTGGTCACTGTGAGGGTTTAAAAAGTGGTTATTCAACATGAGGCCCGATCCAAATGACATTTTGAATCATTTTTGGTAGAGTCAAAAAAATCCATTTTCTGATGAAAAACGATGACCCCGGACCAGTCGAACGTTGAAAAAATGGTCAATATTGATGAAATTTTAACATTTAATCTTTTGACTTTAAATGATGGTTGGATGTGAGTTATTACTTTTTCAACTACAATAAGTGTGTTTAAAGTCATTTCTGTGCCTGAAATTGGTCAAAATTGAAGATTTTGAGTAAGCAAAACTCTGTAAAAATGGCAATTTAGGTCACTGTGAGGGTTTAAAAAGTGGTTATTCAACATGAGGCCCGATCCAAATGACATTTTGAACCATTTTTGGTAGAGTCCAAAAAATCAATTTTCTGATGAAAAACGATGACCCCGGATCAGTCGAACGTTTAAAAAATGGTCAATATTGATGAAAGTTTAACATTTAATCTTTTGACTTTAAATGACGGTTGGATGTGAGTTATGACTTTTTCAACTAAAATAAGTGTGTTTAAAGTCATTTCTGTGCCTGAAATTGGTCAAAATTGAAGATTTTGAGTAAGCAAAACTCTGTAAAAATGGCAATTTTGGTCACTGTGAGGGTTTAAAAAGTGGTTATTCAACATGAGGCCCGATCCAAATGACATTTTGAATCATTTTTGGTAGAGTCCAAAAAATCAATTTTCTATTGAAAAACGATGACCCCGGACCAGTCGAACGTTGAAAAAATGGTCAATATTGATGAAATTTTAACATTTAATCTTTTGACTTTAAATGACGGTTGGATGTGAGTTATTACTTTTTCAACTAAAATAAGTGTGTTTAAAGTCATTTCTGTGCCTGAAATTGGTCAAAATTGAAGATTTTGAGTAAGCAAAACTCTGTAAAAATGGCAATTTTGGTCACTGTGAGGGTTTAAAAAGTGGTTATTCAACATGAGGCCCGATCCAAATGACATTTTGAACCATTTTTGGTAGAGTCCAAAAAATCAATTTTCTGATGAAAAACGATGACCCCGGATCAGTCGAACGTTTAAAAAATGGTCAATATTGATGAAAGTTTAACATTTAATCTTTTGACTTTAAATGACGGTTGGATGTGAGTTATGACTTTTTCAACTAAAATAAGTGTGTTTAAAGTCATTTCTGTGCCTGAAATTGGTCAAAATTGAAGATTTTGAGTAATCAAAACTCTGTAAAAATGGCAATTTTGGTCACTGTGAGGGTTTAAAAAGTGGTTATTCAACATGAGGCCCGATCCAAATGACATTTTGAATCATTTTTGGTAGAGTCCAAAAAATCAATTTTCTATTGAAAAACGATGACCCCGGACCAGTCGAACGTTGAAAAAATGGTCAATATTGATGAAATTTTAACATTTAATCTTTTGACTTTAAATGACGGTTGGATGTGAGTTATTACTTTTTCAACTAAAATAAGTGTGTTTAAAGTCATTTCTGTGCCTGAAATTGGTCAAAATTGAAGATTTTGAGTAAGCAAAACTCTGTAAAAATGGCAATTTTGGTCACTGTTAGGGTTTAAAAAGTGGTTATTCAACATGAGGCCCGATCCAAATGACATTTTGAATCATTTTTGGTAGAGTCCAAAAAATCAATTTTCTGATGAAAAACGATGACCCCGTACCAGTTGTACGTTGAAAAAATGGTCAATATTGATGAAATTTTAACATTTAATCTTTTGACTTTAAATGACGGTTGGATGTGAGTTATTACTTTTTCAACTACAATAAGTGTGTTTAAAGTCATTTCTGTGCCTGAAATTGGTCAAAATTGAAGATTTTGAGTAAGCAAAACTCTGTAAAAATGGCAATTTTGGTCACTGTGAGGGTTTAAAAAGTGGTTATTCAACATGAGGCCCGATCCAAATGACATTTTGAATCATTTTTGGTAGAGTCCAAAAAATCAATTTTCTATTGAAAAACGATGACCCCGGACCAGTCGAACGTTGAAAAAATGGTCAATATTGATGAAATTTTAACATTTAATCTTTTGACTTTAAATGACGGTTGGATGTGAGTTATTACTTTTTCAACTAAAATAAGTGTGTTTAAAGTCATTTCTGTGCCTGAAATTGGTCAAAATTGAAGATTTTGAGTAAGCAAAACTCTGTAAAAATGGCAATTTTGGTCACTGTTAGGGTTTAAAAAGTGGTTATTCAACATGAGGCCCGATCCAAATGACATTTTGAATCATTTTTGGTAGAGTCCAAAAAATCAATTTTCTGATGAAAAACGATGACCCCGGACCAGTTGTACGTTGAAAAAATGGTCAATATTGATGAAATTTTAACATTTAATCTTTTGACTTTAAATGACGGTTGGATGTGAGTTATTACTTTTTCAACTACAATAAGTGTGTTTAAAGTCATTTCTGTGCCTGAAATTGGTCAAAATTGAAGATTTTGAGTAAGCAAAACTCTGTAAAAATGGCAATTTTGGTCACTGTGAGGGTTTAAAAAGTGGTTATTCAACATGAGGCCCGATCCAAATGACATTTTGAATCATTTTTGGTAGAGTCCAAAAAATCAATTTTCTATTGAAAAACGATGACCCCGGACCAGTCGAACGTTGAAAAAATGGTCAATATTGATGAAATTTTAACATTTAATCTTTTGACTTTAAATGACGGTTGGATGTGAGTTATTACTTTTTCAACTAAAATAAGTGTGTTTAAAGTCATTTCTGTGCCTGAAATTGGTCAAAATTGAAGATTTTGAGTAAGCAAAACTCTGTAAAAATGGCAATTTTGGTCACTGTTAGGGTTTAAAAAGTGGTTATTCAACATGAGGCCCGATCCAAATGACATTTTGAATCATTTTTGGTAGAGTCCAAAAAATCAATTTTCTGATGAAAAACGATGACCCCGGACCAGTTGTACGTTGAAAAAATGGTCAATATTGATGAAATTTTAACATTTAATCTTTTGACTTTAAATGACGGTTGGATGTGAGTTATTACTTTTTCAACTACAACAAGTGTGTTTAAAGTCATTTCTGTGCCTGAAATTGGTCAAAATTGAAGATTTTGAGTAAGCAAAACTCTGTAAAAATGGCAATTTTGGTCACTGTGAGGGTTTAAAAAGTGGTTATTCAACATGAGGCCCGATCCAAATGACATTTTGAATCATTTTTGGTAGAGTCCAAAAAATCAATTTTCTGATGAAAAACGATGACCCCGGATCAGTCGAACGTTTAAAAAATGGTCAATATTGATGAAAGTTTAACATTTAATCTTTTGACTTTAAATGACGGTTGGATGTGAGTTATGACTTTTTCAACTAAAATAAGTGTGTTTAAAGTCATTTCTGTGCCTGAAATTGGTCAAAATTGAAGATTTTGAGTAAGCAAAACTCTGTAAAAATGGCAATTTTGGTCACTGTGAGGGTTTAAAAAGTGGTTATTCAACATGAGGCCCGATCCAAATGACATTTTGAATCATTTTTGGTAGAGTCCAAAAAATCAATTTTCTGATGAAAAACGATGACCCCGGACCAGTCGAACGTTGAAAAAATGGTCAATATTGATGAAATTTTAACATTTAATCTTTTGACTTTAAATGACGGTTGGATGTGAGTTATTACTTTTTCAACTAAAATAAGTGTGTTTAAAGTCATTTCTGTGCCTGAAATCGGTCAAAATTGAAGATTTTGAGTAAGCAAAACTCTGTAAAAATGGCAATTTTGGTCACTGTTAGGGTTTAAAAAGTGGTTATTCAACATGAGGCCCGATCCAAATGACATTTTGAATCATTTTTGGTAGAGTCCAAAAAATCAATTTTCTGATGAAAAACGATGACCCCGGACCAGTTGAACGTTGAAAAAATGGTCAATATTGATGAAATTTTAACATTTAATCTTTTGACTTTAAATGACAGTTGGATGTGAGTTATTACTTTTTCAACTACAATAAGTGTGTTTAAAGTCATTTCTGTGCCTGAAATTGGTCAAAATTGAAGATTTTGAGTAAGCAAAACTCTGTAAAAATGGCAATTTTGGTCACTGTGAGGGTTTAAAAAGTGGTTATTCAACATGAGGCCCGATCCAAATGACATTTTGAATCATTTTTGGTAGAGTCCAAAAAATCCATTTTCTGATGAAAAACGATGACCCCGGACCAGTCGAACGTTGAAAAAATTGTCAATATTGATGAAATTTTAACATTTAATCTTTTGACTTTAAATGACGGTTGGATGTGAGTTATTACTTTTTCAACTAAAATAAGTGTGTTTAAAGTCATTTCTGTGCCTGAAATTGGTCAAAATTGAAGATTTTGAGTAAGCAAAAACTCTGTAAAAATGGCAATTTTGGTCACTGTTAGGGTTTAAAAAGTGGTTATTCAACATGAGGCCCGATCCAAATGACATTTTGAATCATTTTTGGTAGAGTCCAAAAAATCCATTTTCTGATGAAAAACGATTACCCCGGACCAGTCGAACGTTGAAAAAATGGTCAATATTGATGAAATTTTAACATTTAATCTTTTGACTTTAAATGACGGTTGGATGTGAGTTATTACTTTTTCAACTAAAAAAAGTGTGTTTAAAGTCATTTCTGTGCCTGAAATTGGTAACAATTGAAGATTTTGAGTAAGCAAACTCTGTAAAAATGGCAATTTTGGTCACTGTGAGGGTTTAAAAAGTGGTTATTCAACATGAGGCCCGATCCAAATGACATTTTGAATCATTTTTGGTAGAGTCCAAAAAATCAATTTTCTGATGAAAAACGATGACCCCGGACCAGTCGAACGTTGAAAAAAATGGTCAATATTGATGAAATTTTAATATTTAATCTTTTCACTTTAAATGACGGTTGGATGTGAGTTATTACTTTTTCAACTAAAATAAGTGTGTTTAAAGTCATTTCTGTGCCTGAAATTGGTCAAAATTGAAGATTTTGAGTAAGCAAAACTCTGTAAAAATGGCAGTTTTGGTCACTGTGAGGGTTTAAAAAGTGGTTATTCAACATGAGGCCCGATCCAAATGACATTTTGAATCATTTTTGGTAGAGTCCAAAAAATCAATTTTCTGATGAAAAACGATGACCCCGGACCAGTCGAACGTTGAAAAAATGGTCAATATTGATGAAATTTTAACATTTAATCTTTTGACTTTAAATGACGGTTGGATGTGAGTTATTACTTTTTCAACTAAAATAAGTGTGTTTAAAGTCATTTCTGTGCCTGAAATTGGTCAAAATTGAAGATTTTGAGTAAGCAAAACTCTGTAAAAATGGCAGTTTTGGTCACTGTGAGGGTTTAAAAAGTGGTTATTCAACATGAGGCCCGATCCAAATGACATTTTGAATCATTTTTGGTAGAGTCCAAAAAATCAATTTTCTGATGAAAAACGATGACCCCGGACCAGTCGAACGTTGAAAAAATGGTCAATATTGATGAAATTTTAACATTTAATCTTTTGACTTTAAATGACGGTTGGATGTGAGTTCTTACTTTTTCAACTAAAATAAGTGTGTTTAAAGTCATTTCTGTGCCTGAAATTGGTCAAAATTGAAGATTTTGAGTAAGCAAAACTCTGTAAAAATGGCAGTTTTGGTCACTGTGAGGGTTTAAAAAGTGGTTATTCAACATGAGGCCCGATCCAAATGACATTTTGAATCATTTTTGGTAGAGTCCAAAAAATCAATTTTCTGATGAAAAACGATGACCCCGGACCAGTCGAACGTTGAAAAAATGGTCAATATTGATGAAATTTTAATATTTAATCTTTTGACTTTAAATGATGGTTGGATGTGAGTTATTACATTTTCAACTACAATAAGTGTGTTTAAAGTCATTTCTGTGCCTGAAATTGGTCAAAATTGAAGATTTTGAGTAAGCAAAACTCTGTAAAAATGGCAATTTAGGTCACTGTGAGGGTTTAAAAAGTGGTTATTCAACATGAGGCCCGATCCAAATGACATTTTGAACCATTTTTGGTAGAGTCCAAAAAATCAATTTTCTGATGAAAAACGATGACCCCGGATCAGTCGAACGTTTAAAAAATGGTCAATATTGATGAAAGTTTAACATTTAATCTTTTGACTTTAAATGACGGTTGGATGTGAGTTATGACTTTTTCAACTAAAATAAGTGTGTTTAAAGTCATTTCTGTGCCTGAAATTGGTCAAAATTGAAGATTTTGAGTAAGCAAAACTCTGTAAAAATGGCAATTTTGGTCACTGTGAGGGTTTAAAAAGTGGTTATTCAACATGAGGCCCGATCCAAATGACATTTTGAATCATTTTTGGTAGAGTCCAAAAAATCAATTTTCTATTGAAAAACGATGACCCCGGACCAGTCGAACGTTGAAAAAATGGTCAATATTGATGAAATTTTAACATTTAATCTTTTGACTTTAAATGACGGTTGGATGTGAGTTATTACTTTTTCAACTAAAATAAGTGTGTTTAAAGTCATTTCTGTGCCTGAAATTGGTCAAAATTGAAGATTTTGAGTAAGCAAAACTCTGTAAAAATGGCAATTTTGGTCACTGTGAGGGTTTAAAAAGTGGTTATTCAACATGAGGCCCGATCCAAATGACATTTTGAACCATTTTTGGTAGAGTCCAAAAAATCAATTTTCTGATGAAAAACGATGACCCCGGATCAGTCGAACGTTTAAAAAATGGTCAATATTGATGAAAGTTTAACATTTAATCTTTTGACTTTAAATGACGGTTGGATGTGAGTTATGACTTTTTCAACTAAAATAAGTGTGTTTAAAGTCATTTCTGTGCCTGAAATTGGTCAAAATTGAAGATTTTGAGTAAGCAAAACTCTGTAAAAATGGCAATTTTGGTCACTGTGAGGGTTTAAAAAGTGGTTATTCAACATGAGGCCCGATCCAAATGACATTTTGAATCATTTTTGGTAGAGTCCAAAAAATCAATTTTCTATTGAAAAACGATGACCCCGGACCAGTCGAACGTTGAAAAAATGGTCAATATTGATGAAATTTTAACATTTAATCTTTTGACTTTAAATGACGGTTGGATGTGAGTTATTACTTTTTCAACTAAAATAAGTGTGTTTAAAGTCATTTCTGTGCCTGAAATTGGTCAAAATTGAAGATTTTGAGTAAGCAAAACTCTGTAAAAATGGCAATTTTGGTCACTGTTAGGGTTTAAAAAGTGGTTATTCAACATGAGGCCCGATCCAAATGACATTTTGAATCATTTTTGGTAGAGTCCAAAAAATCAATTTTCTGATGAAAAACGATGACCCCGTACCAGTTGTACGTTGAAAAAATGGTCAATATTGATGAAATTTTAACATTTAATCTTTTGACTTTAAATGACGGTTGGATGTGAGTTATTACTTTTTCAACTACAATAAGTGTGTTTAAAGTCATTTCTGTGCCTGAAATTGGTCAAAATTGAAGATTTTGAGTAAGCAAAACTCTGTAAAAATGGCAATTTTGGTCACTGTGAGGGTTTAAAAAGTGGTTATTCAACATGAGGCCCGATCCAAATGACATTTTGAATCATTTTTGGTAGAGTCCAAAAAATCAATTTTCTATTGAAAAACGATGACCCCGGACCAGTCGAACGTTGAAAAAATGGTCAATATTGATGAAATTTTAACATTTAATCTTTTGACTTTAAATGACGGTTGGATGTGAGTTATTACTTTTTCAACTAAAATAAGTGTGTTTAAAGTCATTTCTGTGCCTGAAATTGGTCAAAATTGAAGATTTTGAGTAAGCAAAACTCTGTAAAAATGGCAATTTTGGTCACTGTTAGGGTTTAAAAAGTGGTTATTCAACATGAGGCCCGATCCAAATGACATTTTGAATCATTTTTGGTAGAGTCCAAAAAATCAATTTTCTGATGAAAAACGATGACCCCGGACCAGTTGTACGTTGAAAAAATGGTCAATATTGATGAAATTTTAACATTTAATCTTTTGACTTTAAATGACGGTTGGATGTGAGTTATTACTTTTTCAACTACAATAAGTGTGTTTAAAGTCATTTCTGTGCCTGAAATTGGTCAAAATTGAAGATTTTGAGTAAGCAAAACTCTGTAAAAATGGCAATTTTGGTCACTGTGAGGGTTTAAAAAGTGGTTATTCAACATGAGGCCCGATCCAAATGACATTTTGAATCATTTTTGGTAGAGTCCAAAAAATCAATTTTCTATTGAAAAACGATGACCCCGGACCAGTCGAACGTTGAAAAAATGGTCAATATTGATGAAATTTTAACATTTAATCTTTTGACTTTAAATGACGGTTGGATGTGAGTTATTACTTTTTCAACTAAAATAAGTGTGTTTAAAGTCATTTCTGTGCCTGAAATTGGTCAAAATTGAAGATTTTGAGTAAGCAAAACTCTGTAAAAATGGCAATTTTGGTCACTGTTAGGGTTTAAAAAGTGGTTATTCAACATGAGGCCCGATCCAAATGACATTTTGAATCATTTTTGGTAGAGTCCAAAAAATCAATTTTCTGATGAAAAACGATGACCCCGGACCAGTTGTACGTTGAAAAAATGGTCAATATTGATGAAATTTTAACATTTAATCTTTTGACTTTAAATGACGGTTGGATGTGAGTTATTACTTTTTCAACTACAATAAGTGTGTTTAAAGTCATTTCTGTGCCTGAAATTGGTCAAAATTGAAGATTTTGAGTAAGCAAAACTCTGTAAAAATGGCAATTTTGGTCACTGTGAGGGTTTAAAAAGTGGTTATTCAACATGAGGCCCGATCCAAATGACATTTTGAATCATTTTTGGTAGAGTCCAAAAAATCAATTTTCTGATGAAAAACGATGACCCCGGATCAGTCGAACGTTTAAAAAATGGTCAATATTGATGAAAGTTTAACATTTAATCTTTTGACTTTAAATGACGGTTGGATGTGAGTTATGACTTTTTCAACTAAAATAAGTGTGTTTAAAGTCATTTCTGTGCCTGAAATTGGTCAAAATTGAAGATTTTGAGTAAGCAAAACTCTGTAAAAATGGCAATTTTGGTCACTGTGAGGGTTTAAAAAGTGGTTATTCAACATGAGGCCCGATCCAAATGACATTTTGAATCATTTTTGGTAGAGTCCAAAAAATCAATTTTCTGATGAAAAACGATGACCCCGGACCAGTCGAACGTTGAAAAAATGGTCAATATTGATGAAATTTTAACATTTAATCTTTTGACTTTAAATGACGGTTGGATGTGAGTTATTACTTTTTCAACTAAAATAAGTGTGTTTAAAGTCATTTCTGTGCCTGAAATCGGTCAAAATTGAAGATTTTGAGTAAGCAAAACTCTGTAAAAATGGCAATTTTGGTCACTGTTAGGGTTTAAAAAGTGGTTATTCAACATGAGGCCCGATCCAAATGACATTTTGAATCATTTTTGGTAGAGTCCAAAAAATCAATTTTCTGATGAAAAACGATGACCCCGGACCAGTTGAACGTTGAAAAAATGGTCAATATTGATGAAATTTTAACATTTAATCTTTTGACTTTAAATGACAGTTGGATGTGAGTTATTACTTTTTCAACTACAATAAGTGTGTTTAAAGTCATTTCTGTGCCTGAAATTGGTCAAAATTGAAGATTTTGAGTAAGCAAAACTCTGTAAAAATGGCAATTTTGGTCACTGTGAGGGTTTAAAAAGTGGTTATTCAACATGAGGCCCGATCCAAATGACATTTTGAATCATTTTTGGTAGAGTCCAAAAAATCCATTTTCTGATGAAAAACGATGACCCCGGACCAGTCGAACGTTGAAAAAATTGTCAATATTGATGAAATTTTAACATTTAATCTTTTGACTTTAAATGACGGTTGGATGTGAGTTATTACTTTTTCAACTAAAATAAGTGTGTTTAAAGTCATTTCTGTGCCTGAAATTGGTCAAAATTGAAGATTTTGAGTAAGCAAAAACTCTGTAAAAATGGCAATTTTGGTCACTGTTAGGGTTTAAAAAGTGGTTATTCAACATGAGGCCCGATCCAAATGACATTTTGAATCATTTTTGGTAGAGTCCAAAAAATCCATTTTCTGATGAAAAACGATTACCCCGGACCAGTCGAACGTTGAAAAAATGGTCAATATTGATGAAATTTTAACATTTAATCTTTTGACTTTAAATGACGGTTGGATGTGAGTTATTACTTTTTCAACTAAAAAAAGTGTGTTTAAAGTCATTTCTGTGCCTGAAATTGGTAACAATTGAAGATTTTGAGTAAGCAAACTCTGTAAAAATGGCAATTTTGGTCACTGTGAGGGTTTAAAAAGTGGTTATTCAACATGAGGCCCGATCCAAATGACATTTTGAATCATTTTTGGTAGAGTCCAAAAAATCAATTTTCTGATGAAAAACGATGACCCCGGACCAGTCGAACGTTGAAAAAAATGGTCAATATTGATGAAATTTTAATATTTAATCTTTTCACTTTAAATGACGGTTGGATGTGAGTTATTACTTTTTCAACTAAAATAAGTGTGTTTAAAGTCATTTCTGTGCCTGAAATTGGTCAAAATTGAAGATTTTGAGTAAGCAAAACTCTGTAAAAATGGCAGTTTTGGTCACTGTGAGGGTTTAAAAAGTGGTTATTCAACATGAGGCCCGATCCAAATGACATTTTGAATCATTTTTGGTAGAGTCCAAAAAATCAATTTTCTGATGAAAAACGATGACCCCGGACCAGTCGAACGTTGAAAAAATGGTCAATATTGATGAAATTTTAACATTTAATCTTTTGACTTTAAATGACGGTTGGATGTGAGTTATTACTTTTTCAACTAAAATAAGTGTGTTTAAAGTCATTTCTGTGCCTGAAATTGGTCAAAATTGAAGATTTTGAGTAAGCAAAACTCTGTAAAAATGGCAGTTTTGGTCACTGTGAGGGTTTAAAAAGTGGTTATTCAACATGAGGCCCGATCCAAATGACATTTTGAATCATTTTTGGTAGAGTCCAAAAAATCAATTTTCTGATGAAAAACGATGACCCCGGACCAGTCGAACGTTGAAAAAATGGTCAATATTGATGAAATTTTAACATTTAATCTTTTGACTTTAAATGACGGTTGGATGTGAGTTCTTACTTTTTCAACTAAAATAAGTGTGTTTAAAGTCATTTCTGTGCCTGAAATTGGTCAAAATTGAAGATTTTGAGTAAGCAAAACTCTGTAAAAATGGCAGTTTTGGTCACTGTGAGGGTTTAAAAAGTGGTTATTCAACATGAGGCCCGATCCAAATGACATTTTGAATCATTTTTGGTAGAGTCCAAAAAATCAATTTTCTGATGAAAAACGATGACCCCGGACCAGTCGAACGTTGAAAAAATGGTCAATATTGATGAAATTTTAATATTTAATCTTTTGACTTTAAATGATGGTTGGATGTGAGTTATTACTTTTTCAACTACAATAAGTGTGTTTAAAGTCATTTCTGTGCCTGAAATTGGTCAAAATTGAAGATTTTGAGTAAGCAAAACTCTGTAAAAATGGCAATTTTGGTCACTGTGAGGGTTTAAAAAGTGGTTATTCAACATGAGGCCCGATCCAAATGACATTTTGAATCATTTTTGGTAGAGTCCAAAAAATCAATTTTCTGATGAAAAACGATGACCCCGGACCAGTCGAACATTGAAAAAATGGTCAATATTGATGAAATTTTAACATTTAATCTTTTGACTTTAAATGACGGTTGGATGTGAGTTATTACTTTTTCAACTAAAATAAGTGTGTTTAAAGTCATTTCTGTGCCTGAAATTGGTCAAAATTGAAGATTTTGAGTAAGCAAAAACTCTGTAAAAATGGCAATTTTGGTCACTGTTAGGGTTTAAAAAGTGGTTATTCAACATGAGGCCCGATCCAAATGACATTTTGAATCATTTTTGGTAGAGTCCAAAAAATCCATTTTCTGATGAAAAACGATTACCCCGGACCAGTCGAACGTTGAAAAAATGGTCAATATTGATGAAATTTTAACATTTAATCTTTTGACTTTAAATGACGGTTGGATGTGAGTTATTACTTTTTCAACTAGAAAAAGTGTGTTTAAAGTCATTTCTGTGCCTGAAATTGGTAACAATTGAAGATTTTGAGTAAGCAAACTCTGTAAAAATTGCAATTTTGGTCACTGTGAGGGTTTAAAAAGTGGTTATTCAACATGAGGCCCGATCCAAATGACATTTTGAATCATTTTTGGTAGAGTCCAAAAAATCAATTTTCTGATGAAAAACGATGACCCCGGACCAGTCGAACGTTGAAAAAAATGGTCAATATTGATGAAATTTTAATATTTAATCTTTTCACTTTAAATGACGGTTGGATGTGAGTTATTACTTTTTCAACTAAAATAAGTGTGTTTAAAGTCATTTCTGTGCCTGAAATTGGTCAAAATTGAAGATTTTGAGTAAGCAAAACTCTGTAAAAATGGCAGTTTTGGTCACTGTGAGGGTTTAAAAAGTGGTTATTCAACATGAGGCCCGATCCAAATGACATTTTGAATCATTTTTGGTAGAGTCCAAAAAATCAATTTTCTGATGAAAAACGATGACCCCGGACCAGTCGAACGTTGAAAAAATGGTCAATATTGATGAAATTTTAACATTTAATCTTTTGACTTTAAATGACGGTTGGATGTGAGTTATTACTTTTTCAACTAAAATAAGTGTGTTTAAAGTCATTTCTGTGCCTGAAATTGGTCAAAATTGAAGATTTTGAGTAAGCAAAACTCTGTAAAAATGGCAGTTTTGGTCACTGTGAGGGTTTAAAAAGTGGTTATTCAACATGAGGCCCGATCCAAATGACATTTTGAATCATTTTTGGTAGAGTCCAAAAAATCAATTTTCTGATGAAAAACGATGACCCCGGACCAGTCGAACGTTGAAAAAATGGTCAATATTGATGAAATTTTAACATTTAATCTTTTGACTTTAAATGACGGTTGGATGTGAGTTCTTACTTTTTCAACTAAAATAAGTGTGTTTAAAGTCATTTCTGTGCCTGAAATTGGTCAAAATTGAAGATTTTGAGTAAGCAAAACTCTGTAAAAATGGCAGTTTTGGTCACTGTGAGGGTTTAAAAAGTGGTTATTCAACATGAGGCCCGATCCAAATGACATTTTGAATCATTTTTGGTAGAGTCCAAAAAATCAATTTTCTGATGAAAAACGATGACCCCGGACCAGTCGAACGTTGAAAAAATGGTCAATATTGATGAAATTTTAATATTTAATCTTTTGACTTTAAATGATGGTTGGATGTGAGTTATTACTTTTTCAACTACAATAAGTGTGTTTAAAGTCATTTCTGTGCCTGAAATTGGTCAAAATTGAAGATTTTGAGTAAGCAAAACTCTGTAAAAATGGCAATTTTGGTCACTGTGAGGGTTTAAAAAGTGGTTATTCAACATGAGGCCCGATCCAAATGACATTTTGAATCATTTTTGGTAGAGTCCAAAAAATCAATTTTCTGATGAAAAACGATGACCCCGGACCAGTCGAACATTGAAAAAATGGTCAATATTGATGAAATTTTAACATTTAATCTTTTGACTTTAAATGACGGTTAGATGTGAGTTATTACTTTTTCAACTAAAATAAGTGTGTTTAAAGTCATTTCTGTGCCTGAAATTGGTCAAAATTGAAGATTTTGAGTAAGCAAAACTCTGTAAAAATGGCAATTTTGGTCACTGTTAGGGTTTAAAAAGTGGTTATTCAACATGAGGCCCGATCCAAATGACATTTTGAATCATTTTTGGTAGAGTCCAAAAAATCCATTTTCTGATGAAAAACGATTACCCCGGACCAGTCGAACGTTGAAAAAATGGTCAATATTGATGAAATTTTAACATTTAATCTTTTGACTTTAAATGACGGTTGGATGTGAGTTATTACTTTTTCAACTAAAATAAGTGTGTTTAAAGTCATTTCTGTGCCTGAAATTGGTAAAAATTGAAGATTTTGAGTAAGCAAACTCTGTAAAAATGGCAATTTTGGTCACTGTGAGGGTTTAAAAAGTGGTTATTCAACATGAGGCCCGATCCAAATGACATTTTGAATCATTTTTGGTAGAGTCCAAAAAATCTATTTTCTATTGAAAAACGATGACCCCGGACCAGTCGAACGTTGAAAAAATGGTCAATATTGATGAAATTTTAACATTTAATCTTTTGACTTTAAATGACGGTTGGATGTGAGTTATTACTTTTTCAACTAAAAAAGTGTGTTTAAAGTCATTTCTGTGCCTGAAATTGGTAAAAATTGAAGATTTTGAGTAAGCAAACTCTGTAAAAATGGCAATTTTGGTCACTGTGAGGGTTTAAACAGTGGTTATTCAACATGAGGCCCGATCCAAATGACATTTTGAATCATTTTTGGTAGAGTCCAAAAAATCAATTTTCTGATGAAAAACGATGACCCCGGATCAGTCGAACTTTTAAAAAATGGTCAATACTGATGAAAGTTTAACATTTAATCTTTTGACTTTAAATGACGGTTGGATGTGAGTTATGACTTTTTCAACTAAAATAAGTGTGTTTAAAGTCATTTCTGTGCCTGAAATTGGTCAAAATTGAAGATTTTGAGTAAGCAAAACTCTGTAAAAATGGCAATTTTGGTCACTGTGAGGGTTTAAAAAGTGGTTATTCAACATGAGGCCCGATCCAAATGACATTTTGAATCATTTTTGGTAGAGTCCAAAAAATCAATTTTCTATTGAAAAACGATGACCCCGGACCAGTCGAACGTTGAAAAAATGGTCAATATTGATGAAATTTTAACATTTAATCTTTTGACTTTAAATGACGGTTGGATGTGAGTTATTACTTTTTCAACTAAAATAAATGTGTTTAAAGTCATTTCTGTGCCTGAAATTGGTCAAAATTGAAGATTTTGAGTAAGCAAAACTCTGTAAAAATGGCAATTTTGGTCACTGTTAGGGTTTAAAAAGTGGTTATTCAACATGAGGCCCGATCCAAATGACATTTTGAATCATTTTTGGTAGAGTCCAAAAAATCAATTTTCTGATGAAAAACGATGACCCCGGACCAGTTGTACGTTGAAAAAATGGTCAATATTGATGAAATTTTAACATTTAATCTTTTGACTTTAAATGACGGTTGGATGTGAGTTATTACTTTTTCAACTACAATAAGTGTGTTTAAAGTCATTTCTGTGCCTGAAATTGGTCAAAATTGAAGATTTTGAGTAAGCAAAACTCTGTAAAAATGGCAATTTTGGTCACTGTGAGGGTTTAAAAAGTGGTTATTCAACATGAGGCCCGATCCAAATGACATTTTGAATCATTTTTGGTAGAGTCCAAAAAATCAATTTTCTATTGAAAAACGATGACCCCGGACCAGTCGAACGTTGAAAAAATGGTCAATATTGATGAAATTTTAACATTTAATCTTTTGACTTTAAATGACGGTTGGATGTGAGTTATTACTTTTTCAACTAAAATAAGTGTGTTTAAAGTCATTTCTGTGCCTGAAATTGGTCAAAATTGAAGATTTTGAGTAAGCAAAACTCTGTAAAAATGGCAATTTTGGTCACTGTTAGGGTTTAAAAAGTGGTTATTCAACATGAGGCCCGATCCAAATGACATTTTGAATCATTTTTGGTAGAGTCCAAAAAATCAATTTTCTGATGAAAAACGATGACCCCGGAACCAGTCGAACGTTGAAAAAATGGTCAATATTGATGAAATTTTAACATTTAATCTTTTGACTTTAAATGACGGTTGGATGTGAGTTATTACTTTTTCAACTAAAATAAGTGTGTTTAAAGTCATTTCTGTGCCTGAAATTGGTAAAAATTGAAGATTTTGAGTAAGCAAAACTCTGTAAAAATGGCAATTTTGGTCACTGTGAGGGTTTAAAAAGTGGTTATTCAACATGAGGCCCGATCCAAATGACATTTTGAATCATTTTTGGTAGAGTCCAAAAAATCAATTTTCTGATGAAAAACGATGACCCCGGATCAGTCGAACGTTTAAAAAATGGTCAATATTGATGAAAGTTTAACATTTAATCTTTTGACTTTAAATGACGGTTGGATGTGAGTTATGACTTTTTCAACTAAAATAAGTGTGTTTAAAGTCATTTCTGTGCCTGAAATTGGTCAAAATTGAAGATTTTGAGTAAGCAAAACTCTGTAAAAATGGCAATTTTGGTCACTGTGAGGGTTTAAAAAGTGGTTATTCAACATGAGGCCCGATCCAAATGACATTTTGAATCATTTTTGGTAGAGTCCAAAAAATCCATTTTCTGATGAAAAACGATGACCCCGGACCAGTCGAACGTTGAAAAAATGGTCAATATTGATGAAATTTTAACATTTAATCTTTTGACTTTAAATGACGGTTGGATGTGAGTTATTACTTTTTCAACTAAAATAAGTGTGTTTAAAGTCATTTCTGTGCCTGAAATTGGTCAAAATTGAAGATTTTGAGTAAGCAAAACTCTGTAAAAATGGCAATTTTGGTCACTGTTAGGGATTAAAAAGTGGTTATTCAACATGAGGCCCGATCCAAATGACATTTTGAATCATTTTTGGTAGAGTCCAAAAAATCAATTTTCTGATGAAAAACGATGACCCCGGACCAGTTGTACGTTGAAAAAATGGTCAATATTGATGAAATTTTAACATTTAATCTTTTGACTTTAAATGACGGTTGGATGTGAGTTATTACTTTTTCAACTAAAAAAGTGTGTTTAAAGTCATTTCTGTGCCTGAAATTGGTAAAAATTGAAGATTTTGAGTAAGCAAACTCTGTAAAAATGGCAATTTTGGTCACTGTGAGGGTTTAAACAGTGGTTATTCAACATGAGGCCCGATCCAAATGACATTTTGAATCATTTTTGGTAGAGTCCAAAAAATCAATTTTCTGATGAAAAACGATGACCCCGGATCAGTCGAACTTTTAAAAAATGGTCAATACTGATGAAAGTTTAACATTTAATCTTTTGACTTTAAATGACGGTTGGATGTGAGTTATGACTTTTTCAACTAAAATAAGTGTGTTTAAAGTCATTTCTGTGCCTGAAATTGGTCAAAATTGAAGATTTTGAGTAAGCAAAACTCTGTAAAAATGGCAATTTTGGTCACTGTGAGGGTTTAAAAAGTGGTTATTCAACATGAGGCCCGATCCAAATGACATTTTGAATCATTTTTGGTAGAGTCCAAAAAATCAATTTTCTATTGAAAAACGATGACCCCGGACCAGTCGAACGTTGAAAAAATGGTCAATATTGATGAAATTTTAACATTTAATCTTTTGACTTTAAATGACGGTTGGATGTGAGTTATTACTTTTTCAACTAAAATAAATGTGTTTAAAGTCATTTCTGTGCCTGAAATTGGTCAAAATTGAAGATTTTGAGTAAGCAAAACTCTGTAAAAATGGCAATTTTGGTCACTGTTAGGGTTTAAAAAGTGGTTATTCAACATGAGGCCCGATCCAAATGACATTTTGAATCATTTTTGGTAGAGTCCAAAAAATCAATTTTCTGATGAAAAACGATGACCCCGGACCAGTTGTACGTTGAAAAAATGGTCAATATTGATGAAATTTTAACATTTAATCTTTTGACTTTAAATGACGGTTGATGTGAGTTATTACTTTTTCAACTACAATAAGTGTGTTTAAAGTCATTTCTGTGCCTGAAATTGGTCAAAATTGAAGATTTTGAGTAAGCAAAACTCTGTAAAAATGGCAATTTTGGTCACTGTGAGGGTTTAAAAAGTGGTTATTCAACATGAGGCCCGATCCAAATGACATTTTGAATCATTTTTGGTAGAGTCCAAAAAATCAATTTTCTATTGAAAAACGATGACCCCGGACCAGTCGAACGTTGAAAAAATGGTCAATATTGATGAAATTTTAACATTTAATCTTTTGACTTTAAATGACGGTTGGATGTGAGTTATTACTTTTTCAACTAAAATAAGTGTGTTTAAAGTCATTTCTGTGCCTGAAATTGGTCAAAATTGAAGATTTTGAGTAAGCAAAACTCTGTAAAAATGGCAATTTTGGTCACTGTTAGGGTTTAAAAAGTGGTTATTCAACATGAGGCCCGATCCAAATGACATTTTGAATCATTTTTGGTAGAGTCCAAAAAATCAATTTTCTGATGAAAAACGATGACCCCGGAACCAGTCGAACGTTGAAAAAATGGTCAATATTGATGAAATTTTAACATTTAATCTTTTGACTTTAAATGACGGTTGGATGTGAGTTATTACTTTTTCAACTAAAATAAGTGTGTTTAAAGTCATTTCTGTGCCTGAAATTGGTAAAAATTGAAGATTTTGAGTAAGCAAAACTCTGTAAAAATGGCAATTTTGGTCACTGTGAGGGTTTAAAAAGTGGTTATTCAACATGAGGCCCGATCCAAATGACATTTTGAATCATTTTTGGTAGAGTCCAAAAAATCAATTTTCTGATGAAAAACGATGACCCCGGATCAGTCGAACGTTTAAAAAATGGTCAATATTGATGAAAGTTTAACATTTAATCTTTTGACTTTAAATGACGGTTGGATGTGAGTTATGACTTTTTCAACTAAAATAAGTGTGTTTAAAGTCATTTCTGTGCCTGAAATTGGTCAAAATTGAAGATTTTGAGTAAGCAAAACTCTGTAAAAATGGCAATTTTGGTCACTGTGAGGGTTTAAAAAGTGGTTATTCAACATGAGGCCCGATCCAAATGACATTTTGAATCATTTTTGGTAGAGTCCAAAAAATCCATTTTCTGATGAAAAACGATGACCCCGGACCAGTCGAACGTTGAAAAAATGGTCAATATTGATGAAATTTTAACATTTAATCTTTTGACTTTAAATGACGGTTGGATGTGAGTTATTACTTTTTCAACTAAAATAAGTGTGTTTAAAGTCATTTCTGTGCCTGAAATTGGTCAAAATTGAAGATTTTGAGTAAGCAAAACTCTGTAAAAATGGCAATTTTGGTCACTGTTAGGGATTAAAAAGTGGTTATTCAACATGAGGCCCGATCCAAATGACATTTTGAATCATTTTTGGTAGAGTCCAAAAAATCAATTTTCTGATGAAAAACGATGACCCCGGACCAGTTGTACGTTGAAAAAATGGTCAATATTGATGAAATTTTAACATTTAATCTTTTGACTTTAAATGACGGTTGGATGTGAGTTATTACTTTTTCAACTACAATAAGTGTGTTTAAAGTCATTTCTGTGCCTGAAATTGGTCAAAATTGAAGATTTTGAGTAAGCAAAACTCTGTAAAAATGGCAATTTTGGTCACTGTGAGGGTTTAAAAAGTGGTTATTCAACATGAGGCCCGATCCAAATGACATTTTGAATCATTTTTGGTAGAGTCCAAAAAATCAATTTTCTGATGAAAAACGATGACCCCGGACCAGTCGAACGTTGAAAAAAATTGTCAATATTGATGAAATTTTAACATTTAATCTTTTGACTTTAAATGACGGTTGGATGTGAGTTATTACTTTTTCAACTAAAATAAGTGTGTTTAAAGTCATTTCTGTGCCTGAAATTGGGCAAAATTGAAGATTTTGAGTAAGCAAAACTCTGTAAAAATGGCATTTTTGGTCACTGTTAGGGTTTAAAAAGTGGTTATTCAACATGAGGCCCGATCCAAATGACATTTTGAATCATTTTTGGTAGAGTCCAAAAAATCAATTTTCTGATGAAAAACGATGACCCTGGACCAGTCGAACGTTGAAAAAATGGTCAATATTGATGAAATTTTAATATTTAATCTTTTCACTTTAAATGACGGTTGGATGTGAGTTATTACTTTTTCAACTAAAATAAGTGTGTTTAAAGTCATTTCTGTGCCTGAAATAGGTCAAAATTGAAGATTTTGAGTAAGCAAAACTCTGTAAAAATGGCAATTTTGGTCACTGTGAGGGTTTAAAAAGTGGTTATTCAACATGAGGCCCGATCCAAATGACATTTGGAATCATTTTTGGTAGAGTCCAAAAAATCAATTTTCTGATGAAAAACGATGACCCCGGACCAGTCGAACGTTGAAAAAATGGTCAATATTGATGAAAGTTTAACATTTAATCTTTTGACTTTAAATGACGTTTGGATGTGAGTTATTACTTTTTCAACTAAAATAAGTGTGTTTAAAGTCATTTCTGTGCCTGAAATTGGTCAAAATTGAAGATTTTGAGTAAGCAAAACTCTGTAAAAATGGCAGTTTTGGTCACTGTGAGGGTTTAAAAAGTGGTTATTCAACATGAGGCCCGATCCAAATGACATTTTGAATCATTTTTGGTGGAGTCCAAAAAAATCAATTTTCTGATGAAAAACGATGACCCCGGACCAGTCGAACGTTGAAAAAATGGTCAATATTGATGAAATTTTAACATTTAATCTTTTGACTTTAAATGACGGTTGGATGTGAGTTATTACTTTTTCAACTAAAATAAGTGTGTTTAAAGTCATTTCTGTGCCTGAAATTGGTCAAAATTGTAGATTTTGAGTAAGCAAAACTCTGTAAAAATGGCAATTTTGGTCACTGTGAGGGTTTAAAAAGTGGTTATTCAACATGAGGCCCGATCCAAATGACATTTTGAATCATTTTTGGTAGAGTCCAAAAAATCAATTTTCTGATGAAAAACGATGACCCCGGACCAGTCGAACGTTGAAAAAATGGTCAATATTGATGAAATTTTAACATTTAATCTTTTGACTTTAAATGACGGTTGGATGTGAGTTATTACTTTTTCAACTAAAATAAGTGTGTTTAAAGTCATTTCTGTGCCTGAAATTGGTCAAAATTGAAGATTTTGAGTAAGCAAAACTCTGCAAAAATGGCAGTTTTGGTCACTGTGAGGGTTTAAAAAGTGGTTATTCAACATGAGGCCTGATCCAAATGACATTTTGAATCATTTTTGGTAGAGTCCAAAAAATCAATTTTCTGATGAAAAACGATGACCCCGGACCAGTTGAACGTTGAAAAAATGGTCAATATTGATGAAATTTTAACATTTAATCTTTTGACTTTAAATGACGGTTGGATGTGAGTTATTACTTTTTCAACTACAATAAGTGTGTTTAAAGTAATTTCTGTGCCTGAAATTGGTCAAAATTGAAGATTTTGAGTAAGCAAAACTCTGTAAAAATGGCAATTTTGGTCACTGTTAGGGTTTAAAAAGTGGTTATTCAACATGAGGCCCGATCCAAATGACATTTTGAATCATTTTTGGTAGAGTCCAAAAAATCAATTTTCTGATGAAAAACGATGACCCCGGACCAGTCGAACGTTGAAAAAATGGTCAATATTGATGAAATTTTAAAATTTAATCTTTTCACTTTAAATGACGGTTGGATGTGAGTTATTACTTTTTCAACTAAAATAAGTGTGTTTAAAGTCATTTCTGTGCCTGAAATTGGGCAAAATTGAAGATTTTGAGTAAGCAAAACTCTGTAAAAATGGCAATTTTGGTCACTGTGAGGGTTTAAAAAGTGGTTATTCAACATGAGGCCCGATCCAAATGACATTTTGAATCATTTTTGGTAGAGTCCAAAAAATCAATTTTCTGATGAAAAACGATGACCCCGGACCAGTCGAACGTTGAAAAAATGGTCAATATTGATGAAAGTTTAACATTTAATCTTTTGACTTTAAATGATGGTTGGATGTGAGTTATTACTTTTTCAACTACAATAAGTGTGTTTAAAGTCATTTCTGTGCCTGAAATTGGTCAAAATTGAAGATTTTGAGTAAGCAAAACTCTGTAAAAATGGCAATTTTGGTCACTGTGAGGGTTTAAAAAGTGGTTATTCAACATGAGGCCCGATCCAAATGACATTTTGAATCATTTTTGGTAGAGTCCAAAAAATCCATTTTCTGATGAAAAACGATGACCCCGGACCAGTCGAACGTTGAAAAAATTGTCAATATTGATGAAATTTTAACATTTAATCTTTTGACTTTAAATGACGGTTGGATGTGAGTTATTACTTTTTCAACTAAAATAAGTGTGTTTAAAGTCATTTCTGTGCCTGAAATTGGTCAAAATTGAAGATTTTGAGTAAGCAAAACTCTGTAAAAATGGCAATTTTGGTCACTGTTAGGGTTTAAAAAGTGGTTATTCAACATGAGGCCCGATCCAAATGACATTTTGAATCATTTTTGGTAGAGTCCAAAAAATCCATTTTCTGATGAAAAACGATTACCCCGGACCAGTCGAACGTTGAAAAAATGGTCAATTATGATGAAATTTTAACATTTAATCTTTTGACTTTAAATGATGGTTGGATGTGAGTTATTACTTTTTCAACTAAAATAAGTGTGTTTAAAGTCATTTCTGTGCCTGAAATTGGTCAAAATTGAAGATTTTGAGTAAGCAAAACTCTGCAAAAATGGCAGTTTTGGTCACTGTGAGGGTTTAAAAAGTGGTTATTCAACATGAGGCCTGATCCAAATGACAGTTTGAATCATTTTTGGTAGAGTCCAAAAAATCAATTTTCTGATGAAAAACGATGACCCCGGACCAGTTGAACGTTGAAAAAATGGTCAATATTGATGAAATATTAACATTTAATCTTTTGACTTTAAATGACGGTTGGATGTGAGTTATTACTTTTTCAACTAAAATAAGTGTGTTTAAAGTCATTTCTGTGCCTGAAATTGGTCAAAATTGTAGATTTTGAGTAAGCAAAACTCTGTAAAAATGGCAATTTTGGTCACTGTTAGGGTTTAAAAAGTGGTTATTCAACATGAGGCCCGATCCAAATGACATTTTGAATCATTTTTGGTAGAGTCCAAAAAATCAATTTTCTGATGAAAAACGATGACCCCGGACCAGTCGAACGTTGAAAAAATGGTCAATATTGATGAAAGTTTAACATTTAATCTTTTGACTTTAAATGACGTTTGGATGTGAGTTATTACTTTTTCAACTAAAATAAGTGTGTTTAAAGTCATTTCTGTGCCTGAAATTGGTCAAAATTGAAGATTTTGAGTAAGCAAAACTCTGTAAAAATGGCAGTTTTGGTCACTGTGAGGGTTTAAAAAGTGGTTATTCAACATGAGGCCCGATCCAAATGACATTTTGAATCATTTTTGGTGGAGTCCAAAAAAATCAATTTTCTGATGAAAAACGATGACCCCGGACCAGTCGAACGTTGAAAAAATGGTCAATATTGATGAAATTTTAACATTTAATCTTTTGACTTTAAATGACGGTTGGATGTGAGTTATTACTTTTTCAACTAAAATAAGTGTGTTTAAAGTCATTTCTGTGCCTGAAATTGGTCAAAATTGTAGATTTTGAGTAAGCAAAACTCTGTAAAAATGGCAATTTTGGTCACTGTGAGGGTTTAAAAAGTGGTTATTCAACATGAGGCCCGATCCAAATGACATTTTGAATCATTTTTGGTAGAGTCCAAAAAATCAATTTTCTGATGAAAAACGATGACCCCGGACCAGTCGAACGTTGAAAAAATGGTCAATATTGATGAAATTTTAACATTTAATCTTTTGACTTTAAATGACGGTTGGATGTGAGTTATTACTTTTTCAACTAAAATAAGTGTGTTTAAAGTCATTTCTGTGCCTGAAATTGGTCAAAATTGAAGATTTTGAGTAAGCAAAACTCTGCAAAAATGGCAGTTTTGGTCACTGTGAGGGTTTAAAAAGTGGTTATTCAACATGAGGCCTGATCCAAATGACATTTTGAATCATTTTTGGTAGAGTCCAAAAAATCAATTTTCTGATGAAAAACGATGACCCCGGACCAGTTGAACGTTGAAAAAATGGTCAATATTGATGAAATTTTAACATTTAATCTTTTGACTTTAAATGACGGTTGGATGTGAGTTATTACTTTTTCAACTACAATAAGTGTGTTTAAAGTAATTTCTGTGCCTGAAATTGGTCAAAATTGAAGATTTTGAGTAAGCAAAACTCTGTAAAAATGGCAATTTTGGTCACTGTTAGGGTTTAAAAAGTGGTTATTCAACATGAGGCCCGATCCAAATGACATTTTGAATCATTTTTGGTAGAGTCCAAAAAATCAATTTTCTGATGAAAAACGATGACCCCGGACCAGTCGAACGTTGAAAAAATGGTCAATATTGATGAAATTTTAAAATTTAATCTTTTCACTTTAAATGACGGTTGGATGTGAGTTATTACTTTTTCAACTAAAATAAGTGTGTTTAAAGTCATTTCTGTGCCTGAAATTGGGCAAAATTGAAGATTTTGAGTAAGCAAAACTCTGTAAAAATGGCAATTTTGGTCACTGTGAGGGTTTAAAAAGTGGTTATTCAACATGAGGCCCGATCCAAATGACATTTTGAATCATTTTTGGTAGAGTCCAAAAAATCAATTTTCTGATGAAAAACGATGACCCCGGACCAGTCGAACGTTGAAAAAATGGTCAATATTGATGAAAGTTTAACATTTAATCTTTTGACTTTAAATGATGGTTGGATGTGAGTTATTACTTTTTCAACTACAATAAGTGTGTTTAAAGTCATTTCTGTGCCTGAAATTGGTCAAAATTGAAGATTTTGAGTAAGCAAAACTCTGTAAAAATGGCAATTTTGGTCACTGTGAGGGTTTAAAAAGTGGTTATTCAACATGAGGCCCGATCCAAATGACATTTTGAATCATTTTTGGTAGAGTCCAAAAAATCCATTTTCTGATGAAAAACGATGACCCCGGACCAGTCGAACGTTGAAAAAATGGTCAATATTGATGAAATTTTAACATTTAATCTTTTGACTTTAAATGACGGTTGGATGTGAGTTATTACTTTTTCAACTAAAATAAGTGTGTTTAAAGTCATTTCTGTGCCTGAAATTGGTCAAAATTGAAGATTTTGAGTAAGCAAAACTCTGTAAAAATGGCAATTTTGGTCACTGTTAGGGATTAAAAAGTGGTTATTCAACATGAGGCCCGATCCAAATGACATTTTGAATCATTTTTGGTAGAGTCCAAAAAATCAATTTTCTGATGAAAAACGATGACCCCGGACCAGTTGTACGTTGAAAAAATGGTCAATATTGATGAAATTTTAACATTTAATCTTTTGACTTTAAATGACGGTTGGATGTGAGTTATTACTTTTTCAACTACAATAAGTGTGTTTAAAGTCATTTCTGTGCCTGAAATTGGTCAAAATTGAAGATTTTGAGTAAGCAAAACTCTGTAAAAATGGCAATTTTGGTCACTGTGAGGGTTTAAAAAGTGGTTATTCAACATGAGGCCCGATCCAAATGACATTTTGAATCATTTTTGGTAGAGTCCAAAAAATCAATTTTCTATTGAAAAACGATGACCCCGGACCAGTCGAACGTTGAAAAAATGGTCAATATTGATGAAATTTTAACATTTAATCTTTTGACTTTAAATGACGGTTGGATGTGAGTTATTACTTTTTCAACTAAAATAAGTGTGTTTAAAGTCATTTCTGTGCCTGAAATTGGTCAAAATTGAAGATTTTGAGTAAGCAAAACTCTGTAAAAATGGCAATTTTGGTCACTGTTAGGGTTTAAAAAGTGGTTATTCAACATGAGGCCCGATCCAAATGACATTTTGAATCATTTTTGGTAGAGTCCAAAAAATCAATTTTCTGATGAAAAACGATGACCCCGGAACCAGTCGAACGTTGAAAAAATGGTCAATATTGATGAAATTTTAACATTTAATCTTTTGACTTTAAATGACGGTTGGATGTGAGTTATTACTTTTTCAACTAAAATAAGTGTGTTTAAAGTCATTTCTGTGCCTGAAATTGGTAAAAATTGAAGATTTTGAGTAAGCAAAACTCTGTAAAAATGGCAATTTTGGTCACTGTGAGGGTTTAAAAAGTGGTTATTCAACATGAGGCCCGATCCAAATGACATTTTGAATCATTTTTGGTAGAGTCCAAAAAATCAATTTTCTGATGAAAAACGATGACCCCGGATCAGTCGAACGTTTAAAAAATGGTCAATATTGATGAAAGTTTAACATTTAATCTTTTGACTTTAAATGACGGTTGGATGTGAGTTATGACTTTTTCAACTAAAATAAGTGTGTTTAAAGTCATTTCTGTGCCTGAAATTGGTCAAAATTGAAGATTTTGAGTAAGCAAAACTCTGTAAAAATGGCAATTTTGGTCACTGTGAGGGTTTAAAAAGTGGTTATTCAACATGAGGCCCGATCCAAATGACATTTTGAATCATTTTTGGTAGAGTCCAAAAAATCCATTTTCTGATGAAAAACGATGACCCCGGACCAGTCGAACGTTGAAAAAATGGTCAATATTGATGAAATTTTAACATTTAATCTTTTGACTTTAAATGACGGTTGGATGTGAGTTATTACTTTTTCAACTAAAATAAGTGTGTTTAAAGTCATTTCTGTGCCTGAAATTGGTCAAAATTGAAGATTTTGAGTAAGCAAAACTCTGTAAAAATGGCAATTTTGGTCACTGTTAGGGATTAAAAAGTGGTTATTCAACATGAGGCCCGATCCAAATGACATTTTGAATCATTTTTGGTAGAGTCCAAAAAATCAATTTTCTGATGAAAAACGATGACCCCGGACCAGTTGTACGTTGAAAAAATGGTCAATATTGATGAAATTTTAACATTTAATCTTTTGACTTTAAATGACGGTTGGATGTGAGTTATTACTTTTTCAACTAAAAAAGTGTGTTTAAAGTCATTTCTGTGCCTGAAATTGGTAAAAATTGAAGATTTTGAGTAAGCAAACTCTGTAAAAATGGCAATTTTGGTCACTGTGAGGGTTTAAACAGTGGTTATTCAACATGAGGCCCGATCCAAATGACATTTTGAATCATTTTTGGTAGAGTCCAAAAAATCAATTTTCTGATGAAAAACGATGACCCCGGATCAGTCGAACTTTTAAAAAATGGTCAATACTGATGAAAGTTTAACATTTAATCTTTTGACTTTAAATGACGGTTGGATGTGAGTTATGACTTTTTCAACTAAAATAAGTGTGTTTAAAGTCATTTCTGTGCCTGAAATTGGTCAAAATTGAAGATTTTGAGTAAGCAAAACTCTGTAAAAATGGCAATTTTGGTCACTGTGAGGGTTTAAAAAGTGGTTATTCAACATGAGGCCCGATCCAAATGACATTTTGAATCATTTTTGGTAGAGTCCAAAAAATCAATTTTCTATTGAAAAACGATGACCCCGGACCAGTCGAACGTTGAAAAAATGGTCAATATTGATGAAATTTTAACATTTAATCTTTTGACTTTAAATGACGGTTGGATGTGAGTTATTACTTTTTCAACTAAAATAAATGTGTTTAAAGTCATTTCTGTGCCTGAAATTGGTCAAAATTGAAGATTTTGAGTAAGCAAAACTCTGTAAAAATGGCAATTTTGGTCACTGTTAGGGTTTAAAAAGTGGTTATTCAACATGAGGCCCGATCCAAATGACATTTTGAATCATTTTTGGTAGAGTCCAAAAAATCAATTTTCTGATGAAAAACGATGACCCCGGACCAGTTGTACGTTGAAAAAATGGTCAATATTGATGAAATTTTAACATTTAATCTTTTGACTTTAAATGACGGTTGGATGTGAGTTATTACTTTTTCAACTACAATAAGTGTGTTTAAAGTCATTTCTGTGCCTGAAATTGGTCAAAATTGAAGATTTTGAGTAAGCAAAACTCTGTAAAAATGGCAATTTTGGTCACTGTGAGGGTTTAAAAAGTGGTTATTCAACATGAGGCCCGATCCAAATGACATTTTGAATCATTTTTGGTAGAGTCCAAAAAATCAATTTTCTATTGAAAAACGATGACCCCGGACCAGTCGAACGTTGAAAAAATGGTCAATATTGATGAAATTTTAACATTTAATCTTTTGACTTTAAATGACGGTTGGATGTGAGTTATTACTTTTTCAACTAAAATAAGTGTGTTTAAAGTCATTTCTGTGCCTGAAATTGGTCAAAATTGAAGATTTTGAGTAAGCAAAACTCTGTAAAAATGGCAATTTTGGTCACTGTTAGGGTTTAAAAAGTGGTTATTCAACATGAGGCCCGATCCAAATGACATTTTGAATCATTTTTGGTAGAGTCCAAAAAATCAATTTTCTGATGAAAAACGATGACCCCGGAACCAGTCGAACGTTGAAAAAATGGTCAATATTGATGAAATTTTAACATTTAATCTTTTGACTTTAAATGACGGTTGGATGTGAGTTATTACTTTTTCAACTAAAATAAGTGTGTTTAAAGTCATTTCTGTGCCTGAAATTGGTAAAAATTGAAGATTTTGAGTAAGCAAAACTCTGTAAAAATGGCAATTTTGGTCACTGTGAGGGTTTAAAAAGTGGTTATTCAACATGAGGCCCGATCCAAATGACATTTTGAATCATTTTTGGTAGAGTCCAAAAAATCAATTTTCTGATGAAAAACGATGACCCCGGATCAGTCGAACGTTTAAAAAATGGTCAATATTGATGAAAGTTTAACATTTAATCTTTTGACTTTAAATGACGGTTGGATGTGAGTTATGACTTTTTCAACTAAAATAAGTGTGTTTAAAGTCATTTCTGTGCCTGAAATTGGTCAAAATTGAAGATTTTGAGTAAGCAAAACTCTGTAAAAATGGCAATTTTGGTCACTGTGAGGGTTTAAAAAGTGGTTATTCAACATGAGGCCCGATCCAAATGACATTTTGAATCATTTTTGGTAGAGTCCAAAAAATCCATTTTCTGATGAAAAACGATGACCCCGGACCAGTCGAACGTTGAAAAAATGGTCAATATTGATGAAATTTTAACATTTAATCTTTTGACTTTAAATGACGGTTGGATGTGAGTTATTACTTTTTCAACTAAAATAAGTGTGTTTAAAGTCATTTCTGTGCCTGAAATTGGTCAAAATTGAAGATTTTGAGTAAGCAAAACTCTGTAAAAATGGCAATTTTGGTCACTGTTAGGGATTAAAAAGTGGTTATTCAACATGAGGCCCGATCCAAATGACATTTTGAATCATTTTTGGTAGAGTCCAAAAAATCAATTTTCTGATGAAAAACGATGACCCCGGACCAGTTGTACGTTGAAAAAATGGTCAATATTGATGAAATTTTAACATTTAATCTTTTGACTTTAAATGACGGTTGGATGTGAGTTATTACTTTTTCAACTACAATAAGTGTGTTTAAAGTCATTTCTGTGCCTGAAATTGGTCAAAATTGAAGATTTTGAGTAAGCAAAACTCTGTAAAAATGGCAATTTTGGTCACTGTGAGGGTTTAAAAAGTGGTTATTCAACATGAGGCCCGATCCAAATGACATTTTGAATCATTTTTGGTAGAGTCCAAAAAATCAATTTTCTGATGAAAAACGATGACCCCGGACCAGTCGAACGTTGAAAAAAATTGTCAATATTGATGAAATTTTAACATTTAATCTTTTGACTTTAAATGACGGTTGGATGTGAGTTATTACTTTTTCAACTAAAATAAGTGTGTTTAAAGTCATTTCTGTGCCTGAAATTGGGCAAAATTGAAGATTTTGAGTAAGCAAAACTCTGTAAAAATGGCATTTTTGGTCACTGTTAGGGTTTAAAAAGTGGTTATTCAACATGAGGCCCGATCCAAATGACATTTTGAATCATTTTTGGTAGAGTCCAAAAAATCAATTTTCTGATGAAAAACGATGACCCTGGACCAGTCGAACGTTGAAAAAATGGTCAATATTGATGAAATTTTAATATTTAATCTTTTCACTTTAAATGACGGTTGGATGTGAGTTATTACTTTTTCAACTAAAATAAGTGTGTTTAAAGTCATTTCTGTGCCTGAAATAGGTCAAAATTGAAGATTTTGAGTAAGCAAAACTCTGTAAAAATGGCAATTTTGGTCACTGTGAGGGTTTAAAAAGTGGTTATTCAACATGAGGCCCGATCCAAATGACATTTGGAATCATTTTTGGTAGAGTCCAAAAAATCAATTTTCTGATGAAAAACGATGACCCCGGACCAGTCGAACGTTGAAAAAATGGTCAATATTGATGAAAGTTTAACATTTAATCTTTTGACTTTAAATGACGTTTGGATGTGAGTTATTACTTTTTCAACTAAAATAAGTGTGTTTAAAGTCATTTCTGTGCCTGAAATTGGTCAAAATTGAAGATTTTGAGTAAGCAAAACTCTGTAAAAATGGCAGTTTTGGTCACTGTGAGGGTTTAAAAAGTGGTTATTCAACATGAGGCCCGATCCAAATGACATTTTGAATCATTTTTGGTGGAGTCCAAAAAAATCAATTTTCTGATGAAAAACGATGACCCCGGACCAGTCGAACGTTGAAAAAATGGTCAATATTGATGAAATTTTAACATTTAATCTTTTGACTTTAAATGACGGTTGGATGTGAGTTATTACTTTTTCAACTAAAATAAGTGTGTTTAAAGTCATTTCTGTGCCTGAAATTGGTCAAAATTGTAGATTTTGAGTAAGCAAAACTCTGTAAAAATGGCAATTTTGGTCACTGTGAGGGTTTAAAAAGTGGTTATTCAACATGAGGCCCGATCCAAATGACATTTTGAATCATTTTTGGTAGAGTCCAAAAAATCAATTTTCTGATGAAAAACGATGACCCCGGACCAGTCGAACGTTGAAAAAATGGTCAATATTGATGAAATTTTAACATTTAATCTTTTGACTTTAAATGACGGTTGGATGTGAGTTATTACTTTTTCAACTAAAATAAGTGTGTTTAAAGTCATTTCTGTGCCTGAAATTGGTCAAAATTGAAGATTTTGAGTAAGCAAAACTCTGCAAAAATGGCAGTTTTGGTCACTGTGAGGGTTTAAAAAGTGGTTATTCAACATGAGGCCTGATCCAAATGACATTTTGAATCATTTTTGGTAGAGTCCAAAAAATCAATTTTCTGATGAAAAACGATGACCCCGGACCAGTTGAACGTTGAAAAAATGGTCAATATTGATGAAATTTTAACATTTAATCTTTTGACTTTAAATGACGGTTGGATGTGAGTTATTACTTTTTCAACTACAATAAGTGTGTTTAAAGTAATTTCTGTGCCTGAAATTGGTCAAAATTGAAGATTTTGAGTAAGCAAAACTCTGTAAAAATGGCAATTTTGGTCACTGTTAGGGTTTAAAAAGTGGTTATTCAACATGAGGCCCGATCCAAATGACATTTTGAATCATTTTTGGTAGAGTCCAAAAAATCAATTTTCTGATGAAAAACGATGACCCCGGACCAGTCGAACGTTGAAAAAATGGTCAATATTGATGAAATTTTAAAATTTAATCTTTTCACTTTAAATGACGGTTGGATGTGAGTTATTACTTTTTCAACTAAAATAAGTGTGTTTAAAGTCATTTCTGTGCCTGAAATTGGGCAAAATTGAAGATTTTGAGTAAGCAAAACTCTGTAAAAATGGCAATTTTGGTCACTGTGAGGGTTTAAAAAGTGGTTATTCAACATGAGGCCCGATCCAAATGACATTTTGAATCATTTTTGGTAGAGTCCAAAAAATCAATTTTCTGATGAAAAACGATGACCCCGGACCAGTCGAACGTTGAAAAAATGGTCAATATTGATGAAAGTTTAACATTTAATCTTTTGACTTTAAATGATGGTTGGATGTGAGTTATTACTTTTTCAACTACAATAAGTGTGTTTAAAGTCATTTCTGTGCCTGAAATTGGTCAAAATTGAAGATTTTGAGTAAGCAAAACTCTGTAAAAATGGCAATTTTGGTCACTGTGAGGGTTTAAAAAGTGGTTATTCAACATGAGGCCCGATCCAAATGACATTTTGAATCATTTTTGGTAGAGTCCAAAAAATCCATTTTCTGATGAAAAACGATGACCCCGGACCAGTCGAACGTTGAAAAAATTGTCAATATTGATGAAATTTTAACATTTAATCTTTTGACTTTAAATGACGGTTGGATGTGAGTTATTACTTTTTCAACTAAAATAAGTGTGTTTAAAGTCATTTCTGTGCCTGAAATTGGTCAAAATTGAAGATTTTGAGTAAGCAAAACTCTGTAAAAATGGCAATTTTGGTCACTGTTAGGGTTTAAAAAGTGGTTATTCAACATGAGGCCCGATCCAAATGACATTTTGAATCATTTTTGGTAGAGTCCAAAAAATCCATTTTCTGATGAAAAACGATTACCCCGGACCAGTCGAACGTTGAAAAAATGGTCAATTATGATGAAATTTTAACATTTAATCTTTTGACTTTAAATGATGGTTGGATGTGAGTTATTACTTTTTCAACTAAAATAAGTGTGTTTAAAGTCATTTCTGTGCCTGAAATTGGTCAAAATTGAAGATTTTGAGTAAGCAAAACTCTGCAAAAATGGCAGTTTTGGTCACTGTGAGGGTTTAAAAAGTGGTTATTCAACATGAGGCCTGATCCAAATGACAGTTTGAATCATTTTTGGTAGAGTCCAAAAAATCAATTTTCTGATGAAAAACGATGACCCCGGACCAGTTGAACGTTGAAAAAATGGTCAATATTGATGAAATATTAACATTTAATCTTTTGACTTTAAATGACGGTTGGATGTGAGTTATTACTTTTTCAACTAAAATAAGTGTGTTTAAAGTCATTTCTGTGCCTGAAATTGGTCAAAATTGTAGATTTTGAGTAAGCAAAACTCTGTAAAAATGGCAATTTTGGTCACTGTTAGGGTTTAAAAAGTGGTTATTCAACATGAGGCCCGATCCAAATGACATTTTGAATCATTTTTGGTAGAGTCCAAAAAATCAATTTTCTGATGAAAAACGATGACCCCGGACCAGTCGAACGTTGAAAAAATGGTCAATATTGATGAAAGTTTAACATTTAATCTTTTGACTTTAAATGACGTTTGGATGTGAGTTATTACTTTTTCAACTAAAATAAGTGTGTTTAAAGTCATTTCTGTGCCTGAAATTGGTCAAAATTGAAGATTTTGAGTAAGCAAAACTCTGTAAAAATGGCAGTTTTGGTCACTGTGAGGGTTTAAAAAGTGGTTATTCAACATGAGGCCCGATCCAAATGACATTTTGAATCATTTTTGGTGGAGTCCAAAAAAATCAATTTTCTGATGAAAAACGATGACCCCGGACCAGTCGAACGTTGAAAAAATGGTCAATATTGATGAAATTTTAACATTTAATCTTTTGACTTTAAATGACGGTTGGATGTGAGTTATTACTTTTTCAACTAAAATAAGTGTGTTTAAAGTCATTTCTGTGCCTGAAATTGGTCAAAATTGTAGATTTTGAGTAAGCAAAACTCTGTAAAAATGGCAATTTTGGTCACTGTGAGGGTTTAAAAAGTGGTTATTCAACATGAGGCCCGATCCAAATGACATTTTGAATCATTTTTGGTAGAGTCCAAAAAATCAATTTTCTGATGAAAAACGATGACCCCGGACCAGTCGAACGTTGAAAAAATGGTCAATATTGATGAAATTTTAACATTTAATCTTTTGACTTTAAATGACGGTTGGATGTGAGTTATTACTTTTTCAACTAAAATAAGTGTGTTTAAAGTCATTTCTGTGCCTGAAATTGGTCAAAATTGAAGATTTTGAGTAAGCAAAACTCTGCAAAAATGGCAGTTTTGGTCACTGTGAGGGTTTAAAAAGTGGTTATTCAACATGAGGCCTGATCCAAATGACATTTTGAATCATTTTTGGTAGAGTCCAAAAAATCAATTTTCTGATGAAAAACGATGACCCCGGACCAGTTGAACGTTGAAAAAATGGTCAATATTGATGAAATTTTAACATTTAATCTTTTGACTTTAAATGACGGTTGGATGTGAGTTATTACTTTTTCAACTACAATAAGTGTGTTTAAAGTAATTTCTGTGCCTGAAATTGGTCAAAATTGAAGATTTTGAGTAAGCAAAACTCTGTAAAAATGGCAATTTTGGTCACTGTTAGGGTTTAAAAAGTGGTTATTCAACATGAGGCCCGATCCAAATGACATTTTGAATCATTTTTGGTAGAGTCCAAAAAATCAATTTTCTGATGAAAAACGATGACCCCGGACCAGTCGAACGTTGAAAAAATGGTCAATATTGATGAAATTTTAAAATTTAATCTTTTCACTTTAAATGACGGTTGGATGTGAGTTATTACTTTTTCAACTAAAATAAGTGTGTTTAAAGTCATTTCTGTGCCTGAAATTGGGCAAAATTGAAGATTTTGAGTAAGCAAAACTCTGTAAAAATGGCAATTTTGGTCACTGTGAGGGTTTAAAAAGTGGTTATTCAACATGAGGCCCGATCCAAATGACATTTTGAATCATTTTTGGTAGAGTCCAAAAAATCAATTTTCTGATGAAAAACGATGACCCCGGACCAGTCGAACGTTGAAAAAATGGTCAATATTGATGAAAGTTTAACATTTAATCTTTTGACTTTAAATGATGGTTGGATGTGAGTTATTACTTTTTCAACTACAATAAGTGTGTTTAAAGTCATTTCTGTGCCTGAAATTGGTCAAAATTGAAGATTTTGAGTAAGCAAAACTCTGTAAAAATGGCAATTTTGGTCACTGTGAGGGTTTAAAAAGTGGTTATTCAACATGAGGCCCGATCCAAATGACATTTTGAATCATTTTTGGTAGAGTCCAAAAAATCCATTTTCTGATGAAAAACGATGACCCCGGACCAGTCGAACGTTGAAAAAATGGTCAATATTGATGAAATTTTAACATTTAATCTTTTGACTTTAAATGACGGTTGGATGTGAGTTATTACTTTTTCAACTAAAATAAGTGTGTTTAAAGTCATTTCTGTGCCTGAAATTGGTCAAAATTGAAGATTTTGAGTAAGCAAAACTCTGTAAAAATGGCAATTTTGGTCACTGTTAGGGATTAAAAAGTGGTTATTCAACATGAGGCCCGATCCAAATGACATTTTGAATCATTTTTGGTAGAGTCCAAAAAATCAATTTTCTGATGAAAAACGATGACCCCGGACCAGTTGTACGTTGAAAAAATGGTCAATATTGATGAAATTTTAACATTTAATCTTTTGACTTTAAATGACGGTTGGATGTGAGTTATTACTTTTTCAACTACAATAAGTGTGTTTAAAGTCATTTCTGTGCCTGAAATTGGTCAAAATTGAAGATTTTGAGTAAGCAAAACTCTGTAAAAATGGCAATTTTGGTCACTGTGAGGGTTTAAAAAGTGGTTATTCAACATGAGGCCCGATCCAAATGACATTTTGAATCATTTTTGGTAGAGTCCAAAAAATCAATTTTCTGATGAAAAACGATGACCCCGGACCAGTCGAACGTTGAAAAAAATTGTCAATATTGATGAAATTTTAACATTTAATCTTTTGACTTTAAATGACGGTTGGATGTGAGTTATTACTTTTTCAACTAAAATAAGTGTGTTTAAAGTCATTTCTGTGCCTGAAATTGGGCAAAATTGAAGATTTTGAGTAAGCAAAACTCTGTAAAAATGGCATTTTTGGTCACTGTTAGGGTTTAAAAAGTGGTTATTCAACATGAGGCCCGATCCAAATGACATTTTGAATCATTTTTGGTAGAGTCCAAAAAATCAATTTTCTGATGAAAAACGATGACCCTGGACCAGTCGAACGTTGAAAAAATGGTCAATATTGATGAAATTTTAATATTTAATCTTTTCACTTTAAATGACGGTTGGATGTGAGTTATTACTTTTTCAACTAAAATAAGTGTGTTTAAAGTCATTTCTGTGCCTGAAATAGGTCAAAATTGAAGATTTTGAGTAAGCAAAACTCTGTAAAAATGGCAATTTTGGTCACTGTGAGGGTTTAAAAAGTGGTTATTCAACATGAGGCCCGATCCAAATGACATTTGGAATCATTTTTGGTAGAGTCCAAAAAATCAATTTTCTGATGAAAAACGATGACCCCGGACCAGTCGAACGTTGAAAAAATGGTCAATATTGATGAAAGTTTAACATTTAATCTTTTGACTTTAAATGACGTTTGGATGTGAGTTATTACTTTTTCAACTAAAATAAGTGTGTTTAAAGTCATTTCTGTGCCTGAAATTGGTCAAAATTGAAGATTTTGAGTAAGCAAAACTCTGTAAAAATGGCAGTTTTGGTCACTGTGAGGGTTTAAAAAGTGGTTATTCAACATGAGGCCCGATCCAAATGACATTTTGAATCATTTTTGGTGGAGTCCAAAAAAATCAATTTTCTGATGAAAAACGATGACCCCGGACCAGTCGAACGTTGAAAAAATGGTCAATATTGATGAAATTTTAACATTTAATCTTTTGACTTTAAATGACGGTTGGATGTGAGTTATTACTTTTTCAACTAAAATAAGTGTGTTTAAAGTCATTTCTGTGCCTGAAATTGGTCAAAATTGTAGATTTTGAGTAAGCAAAACTCTGTAAAAATGGCAATTTTGGTCACTGTGAGGGTTTAAAAAGTGGTTATTCAACATGAGGCCCGATCCAAATGACATTTTGAATCATTTTTGGTAGAGTCCAAAAAATCAATTTTCTGATGAAAAACGATGACCCCGGACCAGTCGAACGTTGAAAAAATGGTCAATATTGATGAAATTTTAACATTTAATCTTTTGACTTTAAATGACGGTTGGATGTGAGTTATTACTTTTTCAACTAAAATAAGTGTGTTTAAAGTCATTTCTGTGCCTGAAATTGGTCAAAATTGAAGATTTTGAGTAAGCAAAACTCTGCAAAAATGGCAGTTTTGGTCACTGTGAGGGTTTAAAAAGTGGTTATTCAACATGAGGCCTGATCCAAATGACATTTTGAATCATTTTTGGTAGAGTCCAAAAAATCAATTTTCTGATGAAAAACGATGACCCCGGACCAGTTGAACGTTGAAAAAATGGTCAATATTGATGAAATTTTAACATTTAATCTTTTGACTTTAAATGACGGTTGGATGTGAGTTATTACTTTTTCAACTACAATAAGTGTGTTTAAAGTAATTTCTGTGCCTGAAATTGGTCAAAATTGAAGATTTTGAGTAAGCAAAACTCTGTAAAAATGGCAATTTTGGTCACTGTTAGGGTTTAAAAAGTGGTTATTCAACATGAGGCCCGATCCAAATGACATTTTGAATCATTTTTGGTAGAGTCCAAAAAATCAATTTTCTGATGAAAAACGATGACCCCGGACCAGTCGAACGTTGAAAAAATGGTCAATATTGATGAAATTTTAAAATTTAATCTTTTCACTTTAAATGACGGTTGGATGTGAGTTATTACTTTTTCAACTAAAATAAGTGTGTTTAAAGTCATTTCTGTGCCTGAAATTGGGCAAAATTGAAGATTTTGAGTAAGCAAAACTCTGTAAAAATGGCAATTTTGGTCACTGTGAGGGTTTAAAAAGTGGTTATTCAACATGAGGCCCGATCCAAATGACATTTTGAATCATTTTTGGTAGAGTCCAAAAAATCAATTTTCTGATGAAAAACGATGACCCCGGACCAGTCGAACGTTGAAAAAATGGTCAATATTGATGAAAGTTTAACATTTAATCTTTTGACTTTAAATGATGGTTGGATGTGAGTTATTACTTTTTCAACTACAATAAGTGTGTTTAAAGTCATTTCTGTGCCTGAAATTGGTCAAAATTGAAGATTTTGAGTAAGCAAAACTCTGTAAAAATGGCAATTTTGGTCACTGTGAGGGTTTAAAAAGTGGTTATTCAACATGAGGCCCGATCCAAATGACATTTTGAATCATTTTTGGTAGAGTCCAAAAAATCCATTTTCTGATGAAAAACGATGACCCCGGACCAGTCGAACGTTGAAAAAATTGTCAATATTGATGAAATTTTAACATTTAATCTTTTGACTTTAAATGACGGTTGGATGTGAGTTATTACTTTTTCAACTAAAATAAGTGTGTTTAAAGTCATTTCTGTGCCTGAAATTGGTCAAAATTGAAGATTTTGAGTAAGCAAAACTCTGTAAAAATGGCAATTTTGGTCACTGTTAGGGTTTAAAAAGTGGTTATTCAACATGAGGCCCGATCCAAATGACATTTTGAATCATTTTTGGTAGAGTCCAAAAAATCCATTTTCTGATGAAAAACGATTACCCCGGACCAGTCGAACGTTGAAAAAATGGTCAATTATGATGAAATTTTAACATTTAATCTTTTGACTTTAAATGATGGTTGGATGTGAGTTATTACTTTTTCAACTAAAATAAGTGTGTTTAAAGTCATTTCTGTGCCTGAAATTGGTCAAAATTGAAGATTTTGAGTAAGCAAAACTCTGCAAAAATGGCAGTTTTGGTCACTGTGAGGGTTTAAAAAGTGGTTATTCAACATGAGGCCTGATCCAAATGACAGTTTGAATCATTTTTGGTAGAGTCCAAAAAATCAATTTTCTGATGAAAAACGATGACCCCGGACCAGTTGAACGTTGAAAAAATGGTCAATATTGATGAAATATTAACATTTAATCTTTTGACTTTAAATGACGGTTGGATGTGAGTTATTACTTTTTCAACTAAAATAAGTGTGTTTAAAGTCATTTCTGTGCCTGAAATTGGTCAAAATTGTAGATTTTGAGTAAGCAAAACTCTGTAAAAATGGCAATTTTGGTCACTGTTAGGGTTTAAAAAGTGGTTATTCAACATGAGGCCCGATCCAAATGACATTTTGAATCATTTTTGGTAGAGTCCAAAAAATCAATTTTCTGATGAAAAACGATGACCCCGGACCAGTCGAACGTTGAAAAAATGGTCAATATTGATGAAAGTTTAACATTTAATCTTTTGACTTTAAATGACGTTTGGATGTGAGTTATTACTTTTTCAACTAAAATAAGTGTGTTTAAAGTCATTTCTGTGCCTGAAATTGGTCAAAATTGAAGATTTTGAGTAAGCAAAACTCTGTAAAAATGGCAGTTTTGGTCACTGTGAGGGTTTAAAAAGTGGTTATTCAACATGAGGCCCGATCCAAATGACATTTTGAATCATTTTTGGTGGAGTCCAAAAAAATCAATTTTCTGATGAAAAACGATGACCCCGGACCAGTCGAACGTTGAAAAAATGGTCAATATTGATGAAATTTTAACATTTAATCTTTTGACTTTAAATGACGGTTGGATGTGAGTTATTACTTTTTCAACTAAAATAAGTGTGTTTAAAGTCATTTCTGTGCCTGAAATTGGTCAAAATTGTAGATTTTGAGTAAGCAAAACTCTGTAAAAATGGCAATTTTGGTCACTGTGAGGGTTTAAAAAGTGGTTATTCAACATGAGGCCCGATCCAAATGACATTTTGAATCATTTTTGGTAGAGTCCAAAAAATCAATTTTCTGATGAAAAACGATGACCCCGGACCAGTCGAACGTTGAAAAAATGGTCAATATTGATGAAATTTTAACATTTAATCTTTTGACTTTAAATGACGGTTGGATGTGAGTTATTACTTTTTCAACTAAAATAAGTGTGTTTAAAGTCATTTCTGTGCCTGAAATTGGTCAAAATTGAAGATTTTGAGTAAGCAAAACTCTGCAAAAATGGCAGTTTTGGTCACTGTGAGGGTTTAAAAAGTGGTTATTCAACATGAGGCCTGATCCAAATGACATTTTGAATCATTTTTGGTAGAGTCCAAAAAATCAATTTTCTGATGAAAAACGATGACCCCGGACCAGTTGAACGTTGAAAAAATGGTCAATATTGATGAAATTTTAACATTTAATCTTTTGACTTTAAATGACGGTTGGATGTGAGTTATTACTTTTTCAACTACAATAAGTGTGTTTAAAGTAATTTCTGTGCCTGAAATTGGTCAAAATTGAAGATTTTGAGTAAGCAAAACTCTGTAAAAATGGCAATTTTGGTCACTGTTAGGGTTTAAAAAGTGGTTATTCAACATGAGGCCCGATCCAAATGACATTTTGAATCATTTTTGGTAGAGTCCAAAAAATCAATTTTCTGATGAAAAACGATGACCCCGGACCAGTCGAACGTTGAAAAAATGGTCAATATTGATGAAATTTTAAAATTTAATCTTTTCACTTTAAATGACGGTTGGATGTGAGTTATTACTTTTTCAACTAAAATAAGTGTGTTTAAAGTCATTTCTGTGCCTGAAATTGGGCAAAATTGAAGATTTTGAGTAAGCAAAACTCTGTAAAAATGGCAATTTTGGTCACTGTGAGGGTTTAAAAAGTGGTTATTCAACATGAGGCCCGATCCAAATGACATTTTGAATCATTTTTGGTAGAGTCCAAAAAATCAATTTTCTGATGAAAAACGATGACCCCGGACCAGTCGAACGTTGAAAAAATGGTCAATATTGATGAAAGTTTAACATTTAATCTTTTGACTTTAAATGATGGTTGGATGTGAGTTATTACTTTTTCAACTACAATAAGTGTGTTTAAAGTCATTTCTGTGCCTGAAATTGGTCAAAATTGAAGATTTTGAGTAAGCAAAACTCTGTAAAAATGGCAATTTTGGTCACTGTGAGGGTTTAAAAAGTGGTTATTCAACATGAGGCCCGATCCAAATGACATTTTGAATCATTTTTGGTAGAGTCCAAAAAATCCATTTTCTGATGAAAAACGATGACCCCGGACCAGTCGAACGTTGAAAAAATTGTCAATATTGATGAAATTTTAACATTTAATCTTTTGACTTTAAATGACGGTTGGATGTGAGTTATTACTTTTTCAACTAAAATAAGTGTGTTTAAAGTCATTTCTGTGCCTGAAATTGGTCAAAATTGAAGATTTTGAGTAAGCAAAACTCTGTAAAAATGGCAATTTTGGTCACTGTTAGGGTTTAAAAAGTGGTTATTCAACATGAGGCCCGATCCAAATGACATTTTGAATCATTTTTGGTAGAGTCCAAAAAATCCATTTTCTGATGAAAAACGATTACCCCGGACCAGTCGAACGTTGAAAAAATGGTCAATATTGATGAAATTTTAACATTTAATCTTTTGACTTTAAATGACGGTTGGATGTGAGTTATTACTTTTTCAACTAAAATAAGTGTGTTTAAAGTCATTTCTGTGCCTGAAATTGGTCAAAATTGAAGATTTTGAGTAAGCAAAACTCTGCAAAAATGGCAGTTTTGGTCACTGTGAGGGTTTAAAAAGTGGTTATTCAACATGAGGCCTGATCCAAATGACATTTTGAATCATTTTTGGTAGAGTCCAAAAAATCAATTTTCTGATGAAAAACGATGACCCCGGACCAGTTGAACGTTGAAAAAATGGTCAATATTGATGAAATATTAACATTTAATCTTTTGACTTTAAATGACGGTTGGATGTGAGTTATTACTTTTTCAACTAAAATAAGTGTGTTTAAAGTCATTTCTGTGCCTGAAATTGGTCAAAATTGTAGATTTTGAGTAAGCAAAACTCTGTAAAAATGGCAATTTTGGTCACTGTTAGGGTTTAAAAAGTGGTTATTCAACATGAGGCCCGATCCAAATGACATTTTGAATCATTTTTGGTAGAGTCCAAAAAATCAATTTTCTGATGAAAAACGATGACCCCGGACCAGTCGAACGTTGAAAAAATGGTCAATATTGATGAAATTTTAAAATTTAATCTTTTCACTTTAAATGACAGTTGGATGTGAGTTATTACTTTTTCAACTAAAATAAGTGTGTTTAAAGTCATTTCTGTGCCTGAAATTGGGCAAAATTGAAGATTTTGAGTAAGCAAAACTCTGTAAAAATGGCAATTTTGGTCACTGTGAGGGTTTAAAAAGTGGTTATTCAACATGAGGCCCGATCCAAATGACATTTGGAATCATTTTTGGTAGAGTCCAAAAAATCAATTTTCTGATGAAAAACGATGACCCCGGACCAGTCGAATGTTGAAAAAATGGTCAATATTGATGAAAGTTTAACATTTAATCTTTTGACTTTAAATGACGTTTGGATGTGAGTTATTACTTTTTCAACTAAAATAAGTGTGTTTAAAGTCATTTCTGTGCCTGAAATTGGTCAAAATTGAAGATTTTGAGTAAGCAAAACTCTGTAAAAATGGCAGTTTTGGTCACTGTGAGGGTTTAAAAAGTGGTTATTCAACATGAGGCCCGATCCAAATGACATTTTGAATCATTTTTGGTGGAGTCCAAAAAAATCAATTTTCTGATGAAAAACGATGACCCCGGACCAGTCGAACGTTGAAAAAATGGTCAATATTGATGAAATTTTAACATTTAATCTTTTGACTTTAAATGACGGTTGGATGTGAGTTATTACTTTTTCAACTAAAATAAGTGTGTTTAAAGTCATTTCTGTGCCTGAAATTGGTCAAAATTGTAGATTTTGAGTAAGCAAAACTCTGTAAAAATGGCAATTTTGGTCACTGTGAGGGTTTAAAAAGTGGTTATTCAACATGAGGCCCGATCCAAATGACATTTTGAATCATTTTTGGTAGAGTCCAAAAAATCAATTTTCTGATGAAAAACGATGACCCCGGACCAGTCGAACGTTGAAAAAATGGTCAATATTGATGAAATATTAACATTTAATCTTTTGACTTTAAATGACGGTTGGATGTGAGTTATTACTTTTTCAACTAAAATAAGTGTGTTTAAAGTCATTTCTGTGCCTGAAATTGGTCAAAATTGTAGATTTTGAGTAAGCAAAACTCTGTAAAAATGGCAATTTTGGTCACTGTTAGGGTTTAAAAAGTGGTTATTCAACATGAGGCCCGATCCAAATGACATTTTGAATCATTTTTGGTAGAGTCCAAAAAATCAATTTTCTGATGAAAAACGATGACCCCGGACCAGTCGAACGTTGAAAAAATGGTCAATATTGATGAAATTTTAAAATTTAATCTTTTCACTTTAAATGACAGTTGGATGTGAGTTATTACTTTTTCAACTAAAATAAGTGTGTTTAAAGTCATTTCTGTGCCTGAAATTGGGCAAAATTGAAGATTTTGAGTAAGCAAAACTCTGTAAAAATGGCAATTTTGGTCACTGTGAGGGTTTAAAAAGTGGTTATTCAACATGAGGCCCGATCCAAATGACATTTGGAATCATTTTTGGTAGAGTCCAAAAAATCAATTTTCTGATGAAAAACGATGACCCCGGACCAGTCGAATGTTGAAAAAATGGTCAATATTGATGAAAGTTTAACATTTAATCTTTTGACTTTAAATGACGTTTGGATGTGAGTTATTACTTTTTCAACTAAAATAAGTGTGTTTAAAGTCATTTCTGTGCCTGAAATTGGTCAAAATTGAAGATTTTGAGTAAGCAAAACTCTGTAAAAATGGCAGTTTTGGTCACTGTGAGGGTTTAAAAAGTGGTTATTCAACATGAGGCCCGATCCAAATGACATTTTGAATCATTTTTGGTGGAGTCCAAAAAAATCAATTTTCTGATGAAAAACGATGACCCCGGACCAGTCGAACGTTGAAAAAATGGTCAATATTGATGAAATTTTAACATTTAATCTTTTGACTTTAAATGACGGTTGGATGTGAGTTATTACTTTTTCAACTAAAATAAGTGTGTTTAAAGTCATTTCTGTGCCTGAAATTGGTCAAAATTGTAGATTTTGAGTAAGCAAAACTCTGTAAAAATGGCAATTTTGGTCACTGTGAGGGTTTAAAAAGTGGTTATTCAACATGAGGCCCGATCCAAATGACATTTTGAATCATTTTTGGTAGAGTCCAAAAAATCAATTTTCTGATGAAAAACGATGACCCCGGACCAGTTGAACGTTGAAAAAATGGTCAATATTGATGAAATTTTAACATTTAATCTTTTGACTTTAAATGACGGTTGGATGTGAGTTATTACTTTTTCAACTAAAATAAGTGTGTTTAAAGTCATTTCTGTGCCTGAAATTGGTCAAAATTGAAGATTTTGAGTAAGCAAAACTCTGCAAAAATGGCAGTTTTGGTCACTGTGAGGGTTTAAAAAGTGGTTATTCAACATGAGGCCTGATCCAAATGACATTTTGAATCATTTTTGGTAGAGGCCAAAAAATCAATTTTCTGATGAAAAACGATGACCCCGGACCAGTTGAACGTTGAAAAAATGGTCAATATTGATGAAATTTTAACATTTAATCTTTTGACTTTAAATGACGGTTGGATGTGAGTTATTACTTTTTCAACTACAATAAGTGTGTTTAAAGTAATTTCTGTGCCTGAAATTGGTCAAAATTGAAGATTTTGAGTAAGCAAAACTCTGTAAAAATGGCAATTTTGGTCACTGTTAGGGTTTAAAAAGTGGTTATTCAACATGAGGCCCGATCCAAATGACATTTTGAATCATTTTTGGTAGAGTCCAAAAAATCAATTTTCTGATGAAAAACGATGACCCCGGACCAGTCGAACGTTGAAAAAATGGTCAATATTGATGAAATTTTAAAATTTAATCTTTTCACTTTAAATGACGGTTGGATGTGAGTTATTACTTTTTCAACTAAAATAAGTGTGTTTAAAGTCATTTCTGTGCCTGAAATTGGGCAAAATTGAAGATTTTGAGTAAGCAAAACTCTGTAAAAATGGCAATTTTGGTCACTGTGAGGGTTTAAAAAGTGGTTATTCAACATGAGGCCCGATCCAAATGACATTTTGAATCATTTTTGGTAGAGTCCAAAAAATCAATTTTCTGATGAAAAACGATGACCCCGGACCAGTCGAACGTTGAAAAAATGGTCAATATTGATGAAAGTTTAACATTTAATCTTTTGACTTTAAATGATGGTTGGATGTGAGTTATTACTTTTTCAACTACAATAAGTGTGTTTAAAGTCATTTCTGTGCCTGAAATTGGTCAAAATTGAAGATTTTGAGTAAGCAAAACTCTGTAAAAATGGCAATTTTGGTCACTGTGAGGGTTTAAAAAGTGGTTATTCAACATGAGGCCCGATCCAAATGACATTTTGAATCATTTTTGGTAGAGTCCAAAAAATCCATTTTCTGATGAAAAACGATGACCCCGGACCAGTCGAACGTTGAAAAAATTGTCAATATTGATGAAATTTTAACATTTAATCTTTTGACTTTAAATGACGGTTGGATGTGAGTTATTACTTTTTCAACTAAAATAAGTGTGTTTAAAGTCATTTCTGTGCCTGAAATTGGTCAAAATTGAAGATTTTGAGTAAGCAAAACTCTGTAAAAATGGCAATTTTGGTCACTGTTAGGGTTTAAAAAGTGGTTATTCAACATGAGGCCCGATCCAAATGACATTTTGAATCATTTTTGGTAGAGTCCAAAAAATCCATTTTCTGATGAAAAACGATTACCCCGGACCAGTCGAACGTTGAAAAAATGGTCAATATTGATGAAATTTTAACATTTAATCTTTTGACTTTAAATGACGGTTGGATGTGAGTTATTACTTTTTCAACTAAAATAAGTGTGTTTAAAGTCATTTCTGTGCCTGAAATTGGTCAAAATTGAAGATTTTGAGTAAGCAAAACTCTGCAAAAATGGCAGTTTTGGTCACTGTGAGGGTTTAAAAAGTGGTTATTCAACATGAGGCCTGATCCAAATGACATTTTGAATCATTTTTGGTAGAGTCCAAAAAATCAATTTTCTGATGAAAAACGATGACCCCGGACCAGTTGAACGTTGAAAAAATGGTCAATATTGATGAAATATTAACATTTAATCTTTTGACTTTAAATGACGGTTGGATGTGAGTTATTACTTTTTCAACTAAAATAAGTGTGTTTAAAGTCATTTCTGTGCCTGAAATTGGTCAAAATTGTAGATTTTGAGTAAGCAAAACTCTGTAAAAATGGCAATTTTGGTCACTGTTAGGGTTTAAAAAGTGGTTATTCAACATGAGGCCCGATCCAAATGACATTTTGAATCATTTTTGGTAGAGTCCAAAAAATCAATTTTCTGATGAAAAACGATGACCCCGGACCAGTCGAACGTTGAAAAAATGGTCAATATTGATGAAATTTTAAAATTTAATCTTTTCACTTTAAATGACAGTTGGATGTGAGTTATTACTTTTTCAACTAAAATAAGTGTGTTTAAAGTCATTTCTGTGCCTGAAATTGGGCAAAATTGAAGATTTTGAGTAAGCAAAACTCTGTAAAAATGGCAATTTTGGTCACTGTGAGGGTTTAAAAAGTGGTTATTCAACATGAGGCCCGATCCAAATGACATTTGGAATCATTTTTGGTAGAGTCCAAAAAATCAATTTTCTGATGAAAAACGATGACCCCGGACCAGTCGAACGTTGAAAAAATGGTCAATATTGATGAAAGTTTAACATTTAATCTTTTGACTTTAAATGACGTTTGGATGTGAGTTATTACTTTTTCAACTAAAATAAGTGTGTTTAAAGTCATTTCTGTGCCTGAAATTGGTCAAAATTGAAGATTTTGAGTAAGCAAAACTCTGTAAAAATGGCAGTTTTGGTCACTGTGAGGGTTTAAAAAGTGGTTATTCAACATGAGGCCCGATCCAAATGACATTTTGAATCATTTTTGGTGGAGTCCAAAAAAATCAATTTTCTGATGAAAAACGATGACCCCGGACCAGTCGAACGTTGAAAAAATGGTCAATATTGATGAAATTTTAACATTTAATCTTTTGACTTTAAATGACGGTTGGATGTGAGTTATTACTTTTTCAACTAAAATAAGTGTGTTTAAAGTCATTTCTGTGCCTGAAATTGGTCAAAATTGTAGATTTTGAGTAAGCAAAACTCTGTAAAAATGGCAATTTTGGTCACTGTGAGGGTTTAAAAAGTGGTTATTCAACATGAGGCCCGATCCAAATGACATTTTGAATCATTTTTGGTAGAGTCCAAAAAATCAATTTTCTGATGAAAAACGATGACCCCGGACCAGTCGAACGTTGAAAAAATGGTCAATATTGATGAAATTTTAACATTTAATCTTTTGACTTTAAATGACGGTTGGATGTGAGTTATTACTTTTTCAACTAAAATAAGTGTGTTTAAAGTCATTTCTGTGCCTGAAATTGGGCAAAATTGAAGATTTTGAGTAAGCAAAACTCTGTAAAAATGGCAATTTTGGTCACTGTGAGGGTTTAAAAAGTGGTTATTCAACATGAGGCCCGATCCAAATGACATTTTGAATCATTTTTGGTAGAGTCCAAAAAATCAATTTTCTGATGAAAAACGATGACCCCGGACCAGTCGAACGTTGAAAAAATGGTCAATATTGATGAAAGTTTAACATTTAATCTTTTGACTTTAAATGATGGTTGGATGTGAGTTATTACTTTTTCAACTACAATAAGTGTGTTTAAAGTCATTTCTGTGCCTGAAATTGGTCAAAATTGAAGATTTTGAGTAAGCAAAACTCTGTAAAAATGGCAATTTTGGTCACTGTGAGGGTTTAAAAAGTGGTTATTCAACATGAGGCCCGATCCAAATGACATTTTGAATCATTTTTGGTAGAGTCCAAAAAATCCATTTTCTGATGAAAAACGATGACCCCGGACCAGTCGAACGTTGAAAAAATTGTCAATATTGATGAAATTTTAACATTTAATCTTTTGACTTTAAATGACGGTTGGATGTGAGTTATTACTTTTTCAACTAAAATAAGTGTGTTTAAAGTCATTTCTGTGCCTGAAATTGGTCAAAATTGAAGATTTTGAGTAAGCAAAACTCTGTAAAAATGGCAATTTTGGTCACTGTTAGGGTTTAAAAAGTGGTTATTCAACATGAGGCCCGATCCAAATGACATTTTGAATCATTTTTGGTAGAGTCCAAAAAATCCATTTTCTGATGAAAAACGATTACCCCGGACCAGTCGAACGTTGAAAAAATGGTCAATATTGATGAAATTTTAACATTTAATCTTTTGACTTTAAATGACGGTTGGATGTGAGTTATTACTTTTTCAACTAAAATAAGTGTGTTTAAAGTCATTTCTGTGCCTGAAATTGGTCAAAATTGAAGATTTTGAGTAAGCAAAACTCTGCAAAAATGGCAGTTTTGGTCACTGTGAGGGTTTAAAAAGTGGTTATTCAACACGAGGCCTGATCCAAATGACATTTTGAATCATTTTTGGTAGAGTCCAAAAAATCAATTTTCTGATGAAAAACGATGACCCCGGACCAGTTGAACGTTGAAAAAATGGTCAATATTGATGAAATATTAACATTTAATCTTTTGACTTTAAATGACGGTTGGATGTGAGTTATTACTTTTTCAACTAAAATAAGTGTGTTTAAAGTCATTTCTGTGCCTGAAATTGGTCAAAATTGTAGATTTTGAGTAAGCAAAACTCTGTAAAAATGGCAATTTTGGTCACTGTTAGGGTTTAAAAAGTGGTTATTCAACATGAGGCCCGATCCAAATGACATTTTGAATCATTTTTGGTAGAGTCCAAAAAATCAATTTTCTGATGAAAAACGATGACCCCGGACCAGTCGAACGTTGAAAAAATGGTCAATATTGATGAAATTTTAAAATTTAATCTTTTCACTTTAAATGACAGTTGGATGTGAGTTATTACTTTTTCAACTAAAATAAGTGTGTTTAAAGTCATTTCTGTGCCTGAAATTGGGCAAAATTGAAGATTTTGAGTAAGCAAAACTCTGTAAAAATGGCAATTTTGGTCACTGTGAGGGTTTAAAAAGTGGTTATTCAACATGAGGCCCGATCCAAATGACATTTGGAATCATTTTTGGTAGAGTCCAAAAAATCAATTTTCTGATGAAAAACGATGACCCCGGACCAGTCGAACGTTGAAAAAATGGTCAATATTGATGAAAGTTTAACATTTAATCTTTTGACTTTAAATGACGTTTGGATGTGAGTTATTACTTTTTCAACTAAAATAAGTGTGTTTAAAGTCATTTCTGTGCCTGAAATTGGTCAAAATTGAAGATTTTGAGTAAGCAAAACTCTGTAAAAATGGCAGTTTTGGTCACTGTGAGGGTTTAAAAAGTGGTTATTCAACATGAGGCCCGATCCAAATGACATTTTGAATCATTTTTGGTGGAGTCCAAAAAAATCAATTTTCTGATGAAAAACGATGACCCCGGACCAGTCGAACGTTGAAAAAATGGTCAATATTGATGAAATTTTAACATTTAATCTTTTGACTTTAAATGACGGTTGGATGTGAGTTATTACTTTTTCAACTAAAATAAGTGTGTTTAAAGTCATTTCTGTGCCTGAAATTGGTCAAAATTGTAGATTTTGAGTAAGCAAAACTCTGTAAAAATGGCAATTTTGGTCACTGTGAGGGTTTAAAAAGTGGTTATTCAACATGAGGCCCGATCCAAATGACATTTTGAATCATTTTTGGTAGAGTCCAAAAAATCAATTTTCTGATGAAAAACGATGACCCCGGACCAGTCGAACGTTGAAAAAATGGTCAATATTGATGAAATTTTAACATTTAATCTTTTGACTTTAAATGACGGTTGGATGTGAGTTATTACTTTTTCAACTAAAATAAGTGTGTTTAAAGTCATTTCTGTGCCTGAAATTGGTCAAAATTGAAGATTTTGAGTAAGCAAAACTCTGCAAAAATGGCAGTTTTGGTCACTGTGAGGGTTTAAAAAGTGGTTATTCAACATGAGGCCTGATCCAAATGACATTTTGAATCATTTTTGGTAGAGTCCAAAAAATCAATTTTCTGATGAAAAACGATGACCCCGGACCAGTTGAACGTTGAAAAAATGGTCAATATTGATGAAATTTTAACATTTAATCTTTTGACTTTAAATGACGGTTGGATGTGAGTTATTACTTTTTCAACTACAATAAGTGTGTTTAAAGTAATTTCTGTGCCTGAAATTGGTCAAAATTGAAGATTTTGAGTAAGCAAAACTCTGTAAAAATGGCAATTTTGGTCACTGTTAGGGTTTAAAAAGTGGTTATTCAACATGAGGCCCGATCCAAATGACATTTTGAATCATTTTTGGTAGAGTCCAAAAAATCAATTTTCTGATGAAAAACGATGACCCCGGACCAGTCGAACGTTGAAAAAATGGTCAATATTGATGAAATTTTAAAATTTAATCTTTTCACTTTAAATGACGGTTGGATGTGAGTTATTACTTTTTCAACTAAAATAAGTGTGTTTAAAGTCATTTCTGTGCCTGAAATTGGGCAAAATTGAAGATTTTGAGTAAGCAAAACTCTGTAAAAATGGCAATTTTGGTCACTGTGAGGGTTTAAAAAGTGGTTATTCAACATGAGGCCCGATCCAAATGACATTTTGAATCATTTTTGGTAGAGTCCAAAAAATCAATTTTCTGATGAAAAACGATGACCCCGGACCAGTCGAACGTTGAAAAAATGGTCAATATTGATGAAAGTTTAACATTTAATCTTTTGACTTTAAATGATGGTTGGATGTGAGTTATTACTTTTTCAACTACAATAAGTGTGTTTAAAGTCATTTCTGTGCCTGAAATTGGTCAAAATTGAAGATTTTGAGTAAGCAAAACTCTGTAAAAATGGCAATTTTGGTCACTGTGAGGGTTTAAAAAGTGGTTATTCAACATGAGGCCCGATCCAAATGACATTTTGAATCATTTTTGGTAGAGTCCAAAAAATCCATTTTCTGATGAAAAACGATGACCCCGGACCAGTCGAACGTTGAAAAAATTGTCAATATTGATGAAATTTTAACATTTAATCTTCTGACTTTAAATGACGGTTGGATGTGAGTTATTACTTTTTCAACTAAAATAAGTGTGTTTAAAGTCATTTCTGTGCCTGAAATTGGTCAAAATTGAAGATTTTGAGTAAGCAAAACTCTGCAAAAATGGCAGTTTTGGTCACTGTGAGGGTTTAAAAAGTGGTTATTCAACATGAGGCCTGATCCAAATGACATTTTGAATCATTTTTGGTAGAGTCCAAAAAATCAATTTTCTGATGAAAAACGATGACCCCGGACCAGTTGAACGTTGAAAAAATGGTCAATATTGATGAAATATTAACATTTAATCTTTTGACTTTAAATGACGGTTGGATGTGAGTTATTACTTTTTCAACTAAAATAAGTGTGTTTAAAGTCATTTCTGTGCCTGAAATTGGTCAAAATTGTAGATTTTGAGTAAGCAAAACTCTGTAAAAATGGCAATTTTGGTCACTGTTAGGGTTTAAAAAGTGGTTATTCAACATGAGGCCCGATCCAAATGACATTTTGAATCATTTTTGGTAGAGTCCAAAAAATCAATTTTCTGATGAAAAACGATGACCCCGGACCAGTCGAACGTTGAAAAAATGGTCAATATTGATGAAATTTTAAAATTTAATCTTTTCACTTTAAATGACAGTTGGATGTGAGTTATTACTTTTTCAACTAAAATAAGTGTGTTTAAAGTCATTTCTGTGCCTGAAATTGGGCAAAATTGAAGATTTTGAGTAAGCAAAACTCTGTAAAAATGGCAATTTTGGTCACTGTGAGGGTTTAAAAAGTGGTTATTCAACATGAGGCCCGATCCAAATGACATTTGGAATCATTTTTGGTAGAGTCCAAAAAATCAATTTTCTGATGAAAAACGATGACCCCGGACCAGTCGAACGTTGAAAAAATGGTCAATATTGATGAAAGTTTAACATTTAATCTTTTGACTTTAAATGACGGTTGGATGTGAGTTATTACTTTTTCAACTAAAATAAGTGTGTTTAAAGTCATTTCTGTGCCTGAAATTGGTCAAAATTGTAGATTTTGAGTAAGCAAAACTCTGTAAAAATGGCAATTTTGGTCACTGTGAGGGTTTAAAAAGTGGTTATTCAACATGAGGCCCGATCCAAATGACATTTTGAATCATTTTTGGTAGAGTCCAAAAAATCAATTTTCTGATGAAAAACGATGACCCCGGACCAGTCGAACGTTGAAAAAATGGTCAATATTGATGAAATTTTAACATTTAATCTTTTGACTTTAAATGACGGTTGGATGTGAGTTATTACTTTTTCAACTACAATAAGTGTGTTTAAAGTAATTTCTGTGCCTGAAATTGGTCAAAATTGAAGATTTTGAGTAAGCAAAACTCTGTAAAAATGGCAATTTTGGTCACTGTTAGGGTTTAAAAAGTGGTTATTCAACATGAGGCCCGATCCAAATGACATTTTGAATCATTTTTGGTAGAGTCCAAAAAATCAATTTTCTGATGAAAAACGATGACCCCGGACCAGTCGAACGTTGAAAAAATGGTCAATATTGATGAAATTTTAAAATTTAATCTTTTCACTTTAAATGACGGTTGGATGTGAGTTATTACTTTTTCAACTAAAATAAGTGTGTTTAAAGTCATTTCTGTGCCTGAAATTGGGCAAAATTGAAGATTTTGAGTAAGCAAAACTCTGTAAAAATGGCAATTTTGGTCACTGTGAGGGTTTAAAAAGTGGTTATTCAACATGAGGCCTGATCCAAATGACATTTTGAATCATTTTTGGTAGAGTCCAAAAAATCAATTTTCTGATGAAAAACGATGACCCCGGACCAGTTGAACGTTGAAAAAATGGTCAATATTGATGAAATATTAACATTTAATCTTTTGACTTTAAATGACGGTTGGATGTGAGTTATTACTTTTTCAACTAAAATAAGTGTGTTTAAAGTCATTTCTGTGCCTGAAATTGGTCAAAATTGTAGATTTTGAGTAAGCAAAACTCTGTAAAAATGGCAATTTTGGTCACTGTTAGGGTTTAAAAAGTGGTTATTCAACATGAGGCCCGATCCAAATGACATTTTGAATCATTTTTGGTAGAGTCCAAAAAATCAATTTTCTGATGAAAAACGATGACCCCGGACCAGTCGAACGTTGAAAAAATGGTCAATATTGATGAAATTTTAAAATTTAATCTTTTCACTTTAAATGACAGTTGGATGTGAGTTATTACTTTTTCAACTAAAATAAGTGTGTTTAAAGTCATTTCTGTGCCTGAAATTGGGCAAAATTGAAGATTTTGAGTAAGCAAAACTCTGTAAAAATGGCAGTTTTGGTCACTGTGAGGGTTTAAAAAGTGGTTATTCAACATGAGGCCCGATCCAAATGACATTTTGAATCATTTTTGGTGGAGTCCAAAAAAATCAATTTTCTGATGAAAAACGATGACCCCGGACCAGTCGAACGTTGAAAAAATGGTCAATATTGATGAAATTTTAACATTTAATCTTTTGACTTTAAATGACGGTTGGATGTGAGTTATTACTTTTTCAACTAAAATAAGTGTGTTTAAAGTCATTTCTGTGCCTGAAATTGGTCAAAATTGTAGATTTTGAGTAAGCAAAACTCTGTAAAAATGGCAATTTTGGTCACTGTGAGGGTTTAAAAAGTGGTTATTCAACATGAGGCCCGATCCAAATGACATTTTGAATCATTTTTGGTAGAGTCCAAAAAATCAATTTTCTGATGAAAAACGATGACCCCGGACCAGTCGAACGTTGAAAAAATGGTCAATATTGATGAAATTTTAACATTTAATCTTTTGACTTTAAATGACGGTTGGATGTGAGTTATTACTTTTTCAACTAAAATAAGTGTGTTTAAAGTCATTTCTGTGCCTGAAATTGGTCAAAATTGAAGATTTTGAGTAAGCAAAACTCTGCAAAAATGGCAGTTTTGGTCACTGTGAGGGTTTAAAAAGTGGTTATTCAACATGAGGCCTGATCCAAATGACATTTTGAATCATTTTTGGTAGAGTCCAAAAAATCAATTTTCTGATGAAAAACGATGACCCCGGACCAGTTGAACGTTGAAAAAATGGTCAATATTGATGAAATTTTAACATTTAATCTTTTGACTTTAAATGACGGTTGGATGTGAGTTATTACTTTTTCAACTACAATAAGTGTGTTTAAAGTAATTTCTGTGCCTGAAATTGGTCAAAATTGAAGATTTTGAGTAAGCAAAACTCTGTAAAAATGGCAATTTTGGTCACTGTTAGGGTTTAAAAAGTGGTTATTCAACATGAGGCCCGATCCAAATGACATTTTGAATCATTTTTGGTAGAGTCCAAAAAATCAATTTTCTGATGAAAAACGATGACCCCGGACCAGTCGAACGTTGAAAAAATGGTCAATATTGATGAAATTTTAAAATTTAATCTTTTCACTTTAAATGACGGTTGGATGTGAGTTATTACTTTTTCAACTAAAATAAGTGTGTTTAAAGTCATTTCTGTGCCTGAAATTGGGCAACATTGAAGATTTTGAGTAAGCAAAACTCTGTAAAAATGGCAATTTTGGTCACTGTGAAGGTTTAAAAAGTGGTTATTCAACATGAGGCCCGATCCAAATGACATTTTGAATCATTTTTGGTAGAGTCCAAAAAATCAATTTTCTGATGAAAAACGATGACCCCGGACCAGTCGAACGTTGAAAAAATGGTCAATATTGATGAAAGTTTAACATTTAATCTTTTGACTTTAAATGATGGTTGGATGTGAGTTATTACTTTTTCAACTACAATAAGTGTGTTTAAAGTCATTTCTGTGCCTGAAATTGGTCAAAATTGAAGATTTTGAGTAAGCAAAACTCTGTAAAAATGGCAATTTTGGTCACTGTGAGGGTTTAAAAAGTGGTTATTCAACATGAGGCCCGATCCAAATGACATTTTGAATCATTTTTGGTAGAGTCCAAAAAATCCATTTTCTGATGAAAAACGATGACCCCGGACCAGTCGAACGTTGAAAAAATTGTCAATATTGATGAAATTTTAACATTTAATCTTTTGACTTTAAATGACGGTTGGATGTGAGTTATTACTTTTTCAACTAAAATAAGTGTGTTTAAAGTCATTTCTGTGCCTGAAATTGGTCAAAATTGAAGATTTTGAGTAAGCAAAACTCTGTAAAAATGGCAATTTTGGTCACTGTTAGGGTTTAAAAAGTGGTTATTCAACATGAGGCCCGATCCAAATGACATTTTGAATCATTTTTGGTAGAGTCCAAAAAATCCATTTTCTGATGAAAAACGATTACCCCGGACCAGTCGAACGTTGAAAAAATGGTCAATATTGATGAAATTTTAACATTTAATCTTTTGACTTTAAATGACGGTTGGATGTGAGTTATTACTTTTTCAACTAAAATAAGTGTGTTTAAAGTCATTTCTGTGCCTGAAATTGGTCAAAATTGAAGATTTTGAGTAAGCAAAACTCTGCAAAAATGGCAGTTTTGGTCACTGTGAGGGTTTAAAAAGTGGTTATTCAACATGAGGCCTGATCCAAATGACATTTTGAATCATTTTTGGTAGAGTCCAAAAAATCAATTTTCTGATGAAAAACGATGACCCCGGACCAGTTGAACGTTGAAAAAATGGTCAATATTGATGAAATATTAACATTTAATCTTTTGACTTTAAATGACGGTTGGATGTGAGTTATTACTTTTTCAACTAAAATAAGTGTGTTTAAAGTCATTTCTGTGCCTGAAATTGGTCAAAATTGTAGATTTTGAGTAAGCAAAACTCTGTAAAAATGGCAATTTTGGTCACTGTTAGGGTTTAAAAAGTGGTTATTCAACATGAGGCCCGATCCAAATGACATTTGGAATCATTTTTGGTAGAGTCCAAAAAATCAATTTTCTGATGAAAAACGATGACCCCGGACCAGTCGAACGTTGAAAAAATGGTCAATATTGATGAAAGTTTAACATTTAATCTTTTGACTTTAAATGACGTTTGGATGTGAGTTATTACTTTTTCAACTAAAATAAGTGTGTTTAAAGTCATTTCTGTGCCTGAAATTGGTCAAAATTGAAGATTTTGAGTAAGCAAAACTCTGTAAAAATGGCAGTTTTGGTCACTGTGAGGGTTTAAAAAGTGGTTATTCAACATGAGGCCCGATCCAAATGACATTTTGAATCATTTTTGGTGGAGTCCAAAAAAATCAATTTTCTGATGAAAAACGATGACCCCGGACCAGTCGAACGTTGAAAAAATGGTCAATATTGATGAAATTTTAACATTTAATCTTTTGACTTTAAATGACGGTTGGATGTGAGTTATTACTTTTTCAACTAAAATAAGTGTGTTTAAAGTCATTTCTGTGCCTGAAATTGGTCAAAATTGTAGATTTTGAGTAAGCAAAACTCTGTAAAAATGGCAATTTTGGTCACTGTGAGGGTTTAAAAAGTGGTTATTCAACATGAGGCCCGATCCAAATGACATTTTGAATCATTTTTGGTAGAGTCCAAAAAATCAATTTTCTGATGAAAAACGATGACCCCGGACCAGTCGAACGTTGAAAAAATGGTCAATATTGATGAAATTTTAACATTTAATCTTTTGACTTTAAATGACGGTTGGATGTGAGTTATTACTTTTTCAACTAAAATAAGTGTGTTTAAAGTCATTTCTGTGCCTGAAATTGGGCAAAATTGAAGATTTTGAGTAAGCAAAACTCTGTAAAAATGGCAATTTTGGTCACTGTGAGGGTTTAAAAAGTGGTTATTCAACATGAGGCCCGATCCAAATGACATTTTGAATCATTTTTGGTAGAGTCCAAAAAATCAATTTTCTGATGAAAAACGATGACCCCGGACCAGTCGAACGTTGAAAAAATGGTCAATATTGATGAAAGTTTAACATTTAATCTTTTGACTTTAAATGATGGTTGGATGTGAGTTATTACTTTTTCAACTACAATAAGTGTGTTTAAAGTCATTTCTGTGCCTGAAATTGGTCAAAATTGAAGATTTTGAGTAAGCAAAACTCTGTAAAAATGGCAATTTTGGTCACTGTGAGGGTTTAAAAAGTGGTTATTCAACATGAGGCCCGATCCAAATGACATTTTGAATCATTTTTGGTAGAGTCCAAAAAATCCATTTTCTGATGAAAAACGATGACCCCGGACCAGTCGAACGTTGAAAAAATTGTCAATATTGATGAAATTTTAACATTTAATCTTTTGACTTTAAATGACGGTTGGATGTGAGTTATTACTTTTTCAACTAAAATAAGTGTGTTTAAAGTCATTTCTGTGCCTGAAATTGGTCAAAATTGAAGATTTTGAGTAAGCAAAACTCTGTAAAAATGGCAATTTTGGTCACTGTTAGGGTTTAAAAAGTGGTTATTCAACATGAGGCCCGATCCAAATGACATTTTGAATCATTTTGGTAGAGTCCAAAAAATCCATTTTCTGATGAAAAACGATTACCCCGGACCAGTCGAACGTTGAAAAAATGGTCAATATTGATGAAATTTTAACATTTAATCTTTTGACTTTAAATGACGGTTGGATGTGAGTTATTACTTTTTCAACTAAAATAAGTGTGTTTAAAGTCATTTCTGTGCCTGAAATTGGTCAAAATTGAAGATTTTGAGTAAGCAAAACTCTGCAAAAATGGCAGTTTTGGTCACTGTGAGGGTTTAAAAAGTGGTTATTCAACACGAGGCCTGATCCAAATGACATTTTGAATCATTTTTGGTAGAGTCCAAAAAATCAATTTTCTGATGAAAAACGATGACCCCGGACCAGTTGAACGTTGAAAAAATGGTCAATATTGATGAAATATTAACATTTAATCTTTTGACTTTAAATGACGGTTGGATGTGAGTTATTACTTTTTCAACTAAAATAAGTGTGTTTAAAGTCATTTCTGTGCCTGAAATTGGTCAAAATTGTAGATTTTGAGTAAGCAAAACTCTGTAAAAATGGCAATTTTGGTCACTGTTAGGGTTTAAAAAGTGGTTATTCAACATGAGGCCCGATCCAAATGACATTTTGAATCATTTTTGGTAGAGTCCAAAAAATCAATTTTCTGATGAAAAACGATGACCCCGGACCAGTCGAACGTTGAAAAAATGGTCAATATTGATGAAATTTTAAAATTTAATCTTTTCACTTTAAATGACAGTTGGATGTGAGTTATTACTTTTTCAACTAAAAATAAGTGTGTTTAAAGTCATTTCTGTGCCTGAAATTGGGCAAAATTGAAGATTTTGAGTAAGCAAAACTCTGTAAAAATGGCAATTTTGGTCACTGTGAGGGTTTAAAAAGTGGTTATTCAACATGAGGCCCGATCCAAATGACATTTGGAATCATTTTTGGTAGAGTCCAAAAAATCAATTTTCTGATGAAAAACGATGACCCCGGACCAGTCGAACGTTGAAAAAATGGTCAATATTGATGAAAGTTTAACATTTAATCTTTTGACTTTAAATGACGTTTGGATGTGAGTTATTACTTTTTCAACTAAAATAAGTGTGTTTAAAGTCATTTCTGTGCCTGAAATTGGTCAAAATTGAAGATTTTGAGTAAGCAAAACTCTGTAAAAATGGCAGTTTTGGTCACTGTGAGGGTTTAAAAAGTGGTTATTCAACATGAGGCCCGATCCAAATGACATTTTGAATCATTTTTGGTGGAGTCCAAAAAAATCAATTTTCTGATGAAAAACGATGACCCCGGACCAGTCGAACGTTGAAAAACTGGTCAATATTGATGAAATTTTAACATTTAATCTTTTGACTTTAAATGACGGTTGGATGTGAGTTATTACTTTTTCAACTAAAATAAGTGTGTTTAAAGTCATTTCTGTGCCTGAAATTGGTCAAAATTGTAGATTTTGAGTAAGCAAAACTCTGTAAAAATGGCAATTTTGGTCACTGTGAGGGTTTAAAAAGTGGTTATTCAACATGAGGCCCGATCCAAATGACATTTTGAATCATTTTTGGTAGAGTCCAAAAAATCAATTTTCTGATGAAAAACGATGACCCCGGACCAGTCGAACGTTGAAAAAATGGTCAATATTGATGAAATTTTAACATTTAATCTTTTGACTTTAAATGACGGTTGGATGTGAGTTATTACTTTTTCAACTAAAATAAGTGTGTTTAAAGTCATTTCTGTGCCTGAAATTGGTCAAAATTGAAGATTTTGAGTAAGCAAAACTCTGCAAAAATGGCAGTTTTGGTCACTGTGAGGGTTTAAAAAGTGGTTATTCAACATGAGGCCTGATCCAAATGACATTTTGAATCATTTTTGGTAGAGTCCAAAAAATCAATTTTCTGATGAAAAACGATGACCCCGGACCAGTTGAACGTTGAAAAAATGGTCAATATTGATGAAATTTTAACATTTAATCTTTTGACTTTAAATGACGGTTGGATGTGAGTTATTACTTTTTCAACTACAATAAGTGTGTTTAAAGTAATTTCTGTGCCTGAAATTGGTCAAAATTGAAGATTTTGAGTAAGCAAAACTCTGTAAAAATGGCAATTTTGGTCACTGTTAGGTTTAAAAAGTGGTTATTCAACATGAGGCCCGATCCAAATGACATTTTGAATCATTTTTGGTAGAGTCCAAAAAATCAATTTTCTGATGAAAAACGATGACCCCGGACCAGTCGAACGTTGAAAAAATGGTCAATATTGATGAAATTTTAAAATTTAATCTTTTCACTTTAAATGACGGTTGGATGTGAGTTATTACTTTTTCAACTAAAATAAGTGTGTTTAAAGTCATTTCTGTGCCTGAAATTGGGCAAAATTGAAGATTTTGAGTAAGCAAAACTCTGTAAAAATGGCAATTTTGGTCACTGTGAGGGTTTAAAAAGTGGTTATTCAACATGAGGCCCGATCCAAATGACATTTTGAATCATTTTTGGTAGAGTCCAAAAAATCAATTTTCTGATGAAAAACGATGACCCCGGACCAGTCGAACGTTGAAAAAATGGTCAATATTGATGAAAGTTTAACATTTAATCTTTTGACTTTTAAATGATGGTAAGGTAAGCAACCCGATCCAAATGACATTTTGAATCATTTTTGCAATAACATTTAATCTTCTGACTTTAAATGACGGTTGGATGTGAGTTATTACTTTTTCAACTAAAAAAGTGTGTTTAAAGTTTCTGTGCCTGAAATTGGTCAAAATTGAAGATTTTGAGTAAGCAAAACTCTGCTAAAAATGGCAGTTTTGGTCACTGTGGGGTTTAAAAAGTGGTTATTCAACATGAGGCCTGATCCAAATGACATTTTGAATCATTTTTGGATTGATGAAATTTTAACATTTAATCTTCTGACTTTAAATGACGGTTGGATGTGAGTTATTACTTTTTCAACTAAAATAAGTGTGTTTAAAGTCATTTCTGTGCCTGAAATTGGTCAAAATTGAAGATTTTGAGTAAGCAAAACTCTGCAAAAATGGCAGTTTTGGTCACTGTGAGGGTTTAAAAAGTGGTTATTCAACATGAGGCCTGATCCAAATGACATTTTGAATCATTTTTGGTAGAGTCCAAAAAATCAATTTTCTGATGAAAAACGATGACCCCGGACCAGTTGAACGTTGAAAAAATGGTCAATATTGATGAAATATTAACATTTAATCTTTTGACTTTAAATGACGGTTGGATGTGAGTTATTACTTTTTCAACTAAAATAAGTGTGTTTAAAGTCATTTCTGTGCCTGAAATTGGTCAAAATTGTAGATTTTGAGTAAGCAAAACTCTGTAAAAATGGCAATTTTGGTCACTGTTAGGGTTTAAAAAGTGGTTATTCAACATGAGGCCCGATCCAAATGACATTTTGAATCATTTTTGGTAGAGTCCAAAAAATCAATTTTCTGATGAAAAACGATGACCCCGGACCAGTCGAACGTTGAAAAAATGGTCAATATTGATGAAATTTTAAAATTTAATCTTTTCACTTTAAATGACAGTTGGATGTGAGTTATTACTTTTTCAACTAAAATAAGTGTGTTTAAAGTCATTTCTGTGCCTGAAATTGGGCAAAATTGAAGATTTTGAGTAAGCAAAACTCTGTAAAAATGGCAATTTTGGTCACTGTGAGGGTTTAAAAAGTGGTTATTCAACATGAGGCCCGATCCAAATGACATTTGGAATCATTTTTGGTAGAGTCCAAAAAATCAATTTTCTGATGAAAAACGATGACCCCGGACCAGTCGAACGTTGAAAAAATGGTCAATATTGATGAAAGTTTAACATTTAATCTTTTGACTTTAAATGACGGTTGGATGTGAGTTATTACTTTTTCAACTAAAATAAGTGTGTTTAAAGTCATTTCTGTGCCTGAAATTGGTCAAAATTGTAGATTTTGAGTAAGCAAAACTCTGTAAAAATGGCAATTTTGGTCACTGTGAGGGTTTAAAAAGTGGTTATTCAACATGAGGCCCGATCCAAATGACATTTTGAATCATTTTTGGTAGAGTCCAAAAAATCAATTTTCTGATGAAAAACGATGACCCCGGACCAGTCGAACGTTGAAAAAATGGTCAATATTGATGAAATTTTAACATTTAATCTTTTGACTTTAAATGACGGTTGGATGTGAGTTATTACTTTTTCAACTACAATAAGTGTGTTTAAAGTAATTTCTGTGCCTGAAATTGGTCAAAATTGAAGATTTTGAGTAAGCAAAACTCTGTAAAAATGGCAATTTTGGTCACTGTTAGGGTTTAAAAAGTGGTTATTCAACATGAGGCCCGATCCAAATGACATTTTGAATCATTTTTGGTAGAGTCCAAAAAATCAATTTTCTGATGAAAAACGATGACCCCGGACCAGTCGAACGTTGAAAAAATGGTCAATATTGATGAAATTTTAAAATTTAATCTTTTCACTTTAAATGACGGTTGGATGTGAGTTATTACTTTTTCAACTAAAATAAGTGTGTTTAAAGTCATTTCTGTGCCTGAAATTGGGCAAAATTGAAGATTTTGAGTAAGCAAAACTCTGTAAAAATGGCAATTTTGGTCACTGTGAGGGTTTAAAAAGTGGTTATTCAACATGAGGCCTGATCCAAATGACATTTTGAATCATTTTTGGTAGAGTCCAAAAAATCAATTTTCTGATGAAAAACGATGACCCCGGACCAGTTGAACGTTGAAAAAATGGTCAATATTGATGAAATATTAACATTTAATCTTTTGACTTTAAATGACGGTTGGATGTGAGTTATTACTTTTTCAACTAAAATAAGTGTGTTTAAAGTCATTTCTGTGCCTGAAATTGGTCAAAATTGTAGATTTTGAGTAAGCAAAACTCTGTAAAAATGGCAATTTTGGTCACTGTTAGGGTTTAAAAAGTGGTTATTCAACATGAGGCCCGATCCAAATGACATTTTGAATCATTTTTGGTAGAGTCCAAAAAATCAATTTTCTGATGAAAAACGATGACCCCGGACCAGTCGAACGTTGAAAAAATGGTCAATATTGATGAAATTTTAAAATTTAATCTTTTCACTTTAAATGACAGTTGGATGTGAGTTATTACTTTTTCAACTAAAATAAGTGTGTTTAAAGTCATTTCTGTGCCTGAAATTGGGCAAAATTGAAGATTTTGAGTAAGCAAAACTCTGTAAAAATGGCAGTTTTGGTCACTGTGAGGGTTTAAAAAGTGGTTATTCAACATGAGGCCCGATCCAAATGACATTTTGAATCATTTTTGGTGGAGTCCAAAAAAATCAATTTTCTGATGAAAAACGATGACCCCGGACCAGTCGAACGTTGAAAAAATGGTCAATATTGATGAAATTTTAACATTTAATCTTTTGACTTTAAATGACGGTTGGATGTGAGTTATTACTTTTTCAACTAAAATAAGTGTGTTTAAAGTCATTTCTGTGCCTGAAATTGGTCAAAATTGTAGATTTTGAGTAAGCAAAACTCTGTAAAAATGGCAATTTTGGTCACTGTGAGGGTTTAAAAAGTGGTTATTCAACATGAGGCCCGATCCAAATGACATTTTGAATCATTTTTGGTAGAGTCCAAAAAATCAATTTTCTGATGAAAAACGATGACCCCGGACCAGTCGAACGTTGAAAAAATGGTCAATATTGATGAAATTTTAACATTTAATCTTTTGACTTTAAATGACGGTTGGATGTGAGTTATTACTTTTTCAACTAAAATAAGTGTGTTTAAAGTCATTTCTGTGCCTGAAATTGGTCAAAATTGAAGATTTTGAGTAAGCAAAACTCTGCAAAAATGGCAGTTTTGGTCACTGTGAGGGTTTAAAAAGTGGTTATTCAACATGAGGCCTGATCCAAATGACATTTTGAATCATTTTTGGTAGAGTCCAAAAAATCAATTTTCTGATGAAAAACGATGACCCCGGACCAGTTGAACGTTGAAAAAATGGTCAATATTGATGAAATTTTAACATTTAATCTTTTGACTTTAAATGACGGTTGGATGTGAGTTATTACTTTTTCAACTACAATAAGTGTGTTTAAAGTAATTTCTGTGCCTGAAATTGGTCAAAATTGAAGATTTTGAGTAAGCAAAACTCTGTAAAAATGGCAATTTTGGTCACTGTTAGGGTTTAAAAAGTGGTTATTCAACATGAGGCCCGATCCAAATGACATTTTGAATCATTTTTGGTAGAGTCCAAAAAATCAATTTTCTGATGAAAAACGATGACCCCGGACCAGTCGAACGTTGAAAAAATGGTCAATATTGATGAAATTTTAAAATTTAATCTTTTCACTTTAAATGACGGTTGGATGTGAGTTATTACTTTTTCAACTAAAATAAGTGTGTTTAAAGTCATTTCTGTGCCTGAAATTGGGCAACATTGAAGATTTTGAGTAAGCAAAACTCTGTAAAAATGGCAATTTTGGTCACTGTGAAGGTTTAAAAAGTGGTTATTCAACATGAGGCCCGATCCAAATGACATTTTGAATCATTTTTGGTAGAGTCCAAAAAATCAATTTTCTGATGAAAAACGATGACCCCGGACCAGTCGAACGTTGAAAAAATGGTCAATATTGATGAAAGTTTAACATTTAATCTTTTGACTTTAAATGATGGTTGGATGTGAGTTATTACTTTTTCAACTACAATAAGTGTGTTTAAAGTCATTTCTGTGCCTGAAATTGGTCAAAATTGAAGATTTTGAGTAAGCAAAACTCTGTAAAAATGGCAATTTTGGTCACTGTGAGGGTTTAAAAAGTGGTTATTCAACATGAGGCCCGATCCAAATGACATTTTGAATCATTTTTGGTAGAGTCCAAAAAATCCATTTTCTGATGAAAAACGATGACCCCGGACCAGTCGAACGTTGAAAAAATTGTCAATATTGATGAAATTTTAACATTTAATCTTTTGACTTTAAATGACGGTTGGATGTGAGTTATTACTTTTTCAACTAAAATAAGTGTGTTTAAAGTCATTTCTGTGCCTGAAATTGGTCAAAATTGAAGATTTTGAGTAAGCAAAACTCTGTAAAAATGGCAATTTTGGTCACTGTTAGGGTTTAAAAAGTGGTTATTCAACATGAGGCCCGATCCAAATGACATTTTGAATCATTTTTGGTAGAGTCCAAAAAATCCATTTTCTGATGAAAAACGATTACCCCGGACCAGTCGAACGTTGAAAAAATGGTCAATATTGATGAAATTTTAACATTTAATCTTTTGACTTTAAATGACGGTTGGATGTGAGTTATTACTTTTTCAACTAAAATAAGTGTGTTTAAAGTCATTTCTGTGCCTGAAATTGGTCAAAATTGAAGATTTTGAGTAAGCAAAACTCTGCAAAAATGGCAGTTTTGGTCACTGTGAGGGTTTAAAAAGTGGTTATTCAACATGAGGCCTGATCCAAATGACATTTTGAATCATTTTTGGTAGAGTCCAAAAAATCAATTTTCTGATGAAAAACGATGACCCCGGACCAGTTGAACGTTGAAAAAATGGTCAATATTGATGAAATATTAACATTTAATCTTTTGACTTTAAATGACGGTTGGATGTGAGTTATTACTTTTTCAACTAAAATAAGTGTGTTTAAAGTCATTTCTGTGCCTGAAATTGGTCAAAATTGTAGATTTTGAGTAAGCAAAACTCTGTAAAAATGGCAATTTTGGTCACTGTTAGGGTTTAAAAAGTGGTTATTCAACATGAGGCCCGATCCAAATGACATTTTGAATCATTTTTGGTAGAGTCCAAAAAATCAATTTTCTGATGAAAAACGATGACCCCGGACCAGTCGAACGTTGAAAAAATGGTCAATATTGATGAAATTTTAAAATTTAATCTTTTCACTTTAAATGACAGTTGGATGTGAGTTATTACTTTTTCAACTAAAATAAGTGTGTTTAAAGTCATTTCTGTGCCTGAAATTGGGCAAAATTGAAGATTTTGAGTAAGCAAAACTCTGTAAAAATGGCAATTTTGGTCACTGTGAGGGTTTAAAAAGTGGTTATTCAACATGAGGCCCGATCCAAATGACATTTGGAATCATTTTTGGTAGAGTCCAAAAAATCAATTTTCTGATGAAAAACGATGACCCCGGACCAGTCGAACGTTGAAAAAATGGTCAATATTGATGAAAGTTTAACATTTAATCTTTTGACTTTAAATGATGGTTGGATGTGAGTTATTACTTTTTCAACTACAATAAGTGTGTTTAAAGTCATTTCTGTGCCTGAAATTGGTCAAAATTGAAGATTTTGAGTAAGCAAAACTCTGTAAAAATGGCAATTTTGGTCACTGTGAGGGTTTAAAAAGTGGTTATTCAACATGAGGCCCGATCCAAATGACATTTTGAATCATTTTTGGTAGAGTCCAAAAAATCCATTTTCTGATGAAAAACGATGACCCCGGACCAGTCGAACGTTGAAAAAATTGTCAATATTGATGAAATTTTAACATTTAATCTTTTGACTTTAAATGACGGTTGGATGTGAGTTATTACTTTTTCAACTAAAATAAGTGTGTTTAAAGTCATTTCTGTGCCTGAAATTGGTCAAAATTGAAGATTTTGAGTAAGCAAAACTCTGTAAAAATGGCAATTTTGGTCACTGTTAGGGTTTAAAAAGTGGTTATTCAACATGAGGCCCGATCCAAATGACATTTTGAATCATTTTTGGTAGAGTCCAAAAAATCCATTTTCTGATGAAAAACGATTACCCCGGACCAGTCGAACGTTGAAAAAATGGTCAATATTGATGAAATTTTAACATTTAATCTTTTGACTTTAAATGACGGTTGGATGTGAGTTATTACTTTTTCAACTAAAATAAGTGTGTTTAAAGTCATTTCTGTGCCTGAAATTGGTCAAAATTGAAGATTTTGAGTAAGCAAAACTCTGCAAAAATGGCAGTTTTGGTCACTGTGAGGGTTTAAAAAGTGGTTATTCAACACGAGGCCTGATCCAAATGACATTTTGAATCATTTTTGGTAGAGTCCAAAAAATCAATTTTCTGATGAAAAACGATGACCCCGGACCAGTTGAACGTTGAAAAAATGGTCAATATTGATGAAATATTAACATTTAATCTTTTGACTTTAAATGACGGTTGGATGTGAGTTATTACTTTTTCAACTAAAATAAGTGTGTTTAAAGTCATTTCTGTGCCTGAAATTGGTCAAAATTGTAGATTTTGAGTAAGCAAAACTCTGTAAAAATGGCAATTTTGGTCACTGTTAGGGTTTAAAAAGTGGTTATTCAACATGAGGCCCGATCCAAATGACATTTTGAATCATTTTTGGTAGAGTCCAAAAAATCAATTTTCTGATGAAAAACGATGACCCCGGACCAGTCGAACGTTGAAAAAATGGTCAATATTGATGAAATTTTAAAATTTAATCTTTTCACTTTAAATGACAGTTGGATGTGAGTTATTACTTTTTCAACTAAAATAAGTGTGTTTAAAGTCATTTCTGTGCCTGAAATTGGGCAAAATTGAAGATTTTGAGTAAGCAAAACTCTGTAAAAATGGCAATTTTGGTCACTGTGAGGGTTTAAAAAGTGGTTATTCAACATGAGGCCCGATCCAAATGACATTTGGAATCATTTTTGGTAGAGTCCAAAAAATCAATTTTCTGATGAAAAACGATGACCCCGGACCAGTCGAACGTTGAAAAAATGGTCAATATTGATGAAAGTTTAACATTTAATCTTTTGACTTTAAATGACGTTTGGATGTGAGTTATTACTTTTTCAACTAAAATAAGTGTGTTTAAAGTCATTTCTGTGCCTGAAATTGGTCAAAATTGAAGATTTTGAGTAAGCAAAACTCTGTAAAAATGGCAGTTTTGGTCACTGTGAGGGTTTAAAAAGTGGTTATTCAACATGAGGCCCGATCCAAATGACATTTTGAATCATTTTTGGTGGAGTCCAAAAAAATCAATTTTCTGATGAAAAACGATGACCCCGGACCAGTCGAACGTTGAAAAAATGGTCAATATTGATGAAATTTTAACATTTAATCTTTTGACTTTAAATGACGGTTGGATGTGAGTTATTACTTTTTCAACTAAAATAAGTGTGTTTTAAGTCATTTCTGTGCCTGAAATTGGTCAAAATTGTAGATTTTGAGTAAGCAAAACTCTGTAAAAATGGCAATTTTGGTCACTGTGAGGGTTTAAAAAGTGGTTATTCAACATGAGGCCCGATCCAAATGACATTTTGAATCATTTTTGGTAGAGTCCAAAAAATCAATTTTCTGATGAAAAACGATGACCCCGGACCAGTCGAACGTTGAAAAAATGGTCAATATTGATGAAATTTTAACATTTAATCTTTTGACTTTAAATGACGGTTGGATGTGAGTTATTACTTTTTCAACTAAAATAAGTGTGTTTAAAGTCATTTCTGTGCCTGAAATTGGTCAAAATTGAAGATTTTGAGTAAGCAAAACTCTGCAAAAATGGCAGTTTTGGTCACTGTGAGGGTTTAAAAAGTGGTTATTCAACATGAGGCCTGATCCAAATGACATTTTGAATCATTTTTGGTAGAGTCCAAAAAATCAATTTTCTGATGAAAAACGATGACCCCGGACCAGTTGAACGTTGAAAAAATGGTCAATATTGATGAAATTTTAACATTTAATCTTTTGACTTTAAATGACGGTTGGATGTGAGTTATTACTTTTTCAACTACAATAAGTGTGTTTAAAGTAATTTCTGTGCCTGAAATTGGTCAAAATTGAAGATTTTGAGTAAGCAAAACTCTGTAAAAATGGCAATTTTGGTCACTGTTAGGGTTTAAAAAGTGGTTATTCAACATGAGGCCCGATCCAAATGACATTTTGAATCATTTTTGGTAGAGTCCAAAAAATCAATTTTCTGATGAAAAACGATGACCCCGGACCAGTCGAACGTTGAAAAAATGGTCAATATTGATGAAATTTTAAAATTTAATCTTTTCACTTTAAATGACGGTTGGATGTGAGTTATTACTTTTTCAACTAAAATAAGTGTGTTTAAAGTCATTTCTGTGCCTGAAATTGGGCAAAATTGAAGATTTTGAGTAAGCAAAACTCTGTAAAAATGGCAATTTTGGTCACTGTGAGGGTTTAAAAAGTGGTTATTCAACATGAGGCCCGATCCAAATGACATTTTGAATCATTTTTGGTAGAGTCCAAAAAATCAATTTTCTGATGAAAAACGATGACCCCGGACCAGTCGAACGTTGAAAAAATGGTCAATATTGATGAAAGTTTAACATTTAATCTTTTGACTTTAAATGATGGTTGGATGTGAGTTATTACTTTTTCAACTACAATAAGTGTGTTTAAAGTCATTTCTGTGCCTGAAATTGGTCAAAATTGAAGATTTTGAGTAAGCAAAACTCTGTAAAAATGGCAATTTTGGTCACTGTGAGGGTTTAAAAAGTGGTTATTCAACATGAGGCCCGATCCAAATGACATTTTGAATCATTTTTGGTAGAGTCCAAAAAATCCATTTTCTGATGAAAAACGATGACCCCGGACCAGTCGAACGTTGAAAAAATTGTCAATATTGATGAAATTTTAACATTTAATCTTTTGACTTTAAATGACGGTTGGATGTGAGTTATTACTTTTTCAACTAAAATAAGTGTGTTTAAAGTCATTTCTGTGCCTGAAATTGGTCAAAATTGAAGATTTTGAGTAAGCAAAACTCTGCAAAAATGGCAGTTTTGGTCACTGTGAGGGTTTAAAAAGTGGTTATTCAACATGAGGCCTGATCCAAATGACATTTTGAATCATTTTTGGTAGAGTCCAAAAAATCAATTTTCTGATGAAAAACGATGACCCCGGACCAGTTGAACGTTGAAAAAATGGTCAATATTGATGAAATATTAACATTTAATCTTTTGACTTTAAATGACGGTTGGATGTGAGTTATTACTTTTTCAACTAAAATAAGTGTGTTTAAAGTCATTTCTGTGCCTGAAATTGGTCAAAATTGTAGATTTTGAGTAAGCAAAACTCTGTAAAAATGGCAATTTTGGTCACTGTTAGGGTTTAAAAAGTGGTTATTCAACATGAGGCCCGATCCAAATGACATTTTGAATCATTTTTGGTAGAGTCCAAAAAATCAATTTTCTGATGAAAAACGATGACCCCGGACCAGTCGAACGTTGAAAAAATGGTCAATATTGATGAAATTTTAAAATTTAATCTTTTCACTTTAAATGACAGTTGGATGTGAGTTATTACTTTTTCAACTAAAATAAGTGTGTTTAAAGTCATTTCTGTGCCTGAAATTGGGCAAAATTGAAGATTTTGAGTAAGCAAAACTCTGTAAAAATGGCAATTTTGGTCACTGTGAGGGTTTAAAAAGTGGTTATTCAACATGAGGCCCGATCCAAATGACATTTGGAATCATTTTTGGTAGAGTCCAAAAAATCAATTTTCTGATGAAAAACGATGACCCCGGACCAGTCGAACGTTGAAAAAATGGTCAATATTGATGAAAGTTTAACATTTAATCTTTTGACTTTAAATGACGTTTGGATGTGAGTTATTACTTTTTCAACTAAAATAAGTGTGTTTAAAGTCATTTCTGTGCCTGAAATTGGTCAAAATTGAAGATTTTGAGTAAGCAAAACTCTGTAAAAATGGCAGTTTTGGTCACTGTGAGGGTTTAAAAAGTGGTTATTCAACATGAGGCCCGATCCAAATGACATTTTGAATCATTTTTGGTGGAGTCCAAAAAAATCAATTTTCTGATGAAAAACGATGACCCCGGACCAGTCGAACGTTGAAAAAATGGTCAATATTGATGAAATTTTAACATTTAATCTTTTGACTTTAAATGACGGTTGGATGTGAGTTATTACTTTTTCAACTAAAATAAGTGTGTTTAAAGTCATTTCTGTGCCTGAAATTGGTCAAAATTGTAGATTTTGAGTAAGCAAAACTCTGTAAAAATGGCAATTTTGGTCACTGTGAGGGTTTAAAAAGTGGTTATTCAACATGAGGCCCGATCCAAATGACATTTTGAATCATTTTTGGTAGAGTCCAAAAAATCAATTTTCTGATGAAAAACGATGACCCCGGACCAGTCGAACGTTGAAAAAATGGTCAATATTGATGAAATTTTAACATTTAATCTTTTGACTTTAAATGACGGTTGGATGTGAGTTATTACTTTTTCAACTACAATAAGTGTGTTTAAAGTAATTTCTGTGCCTGAAATTGGTCAAAATTGAAGATTTTGAGTAAGCAAAACTCTGTAAAAATGGCAATTTTGGTCACTGTTAGGGTTTAAAAAGTGGTTATTCAACATGAGGCCCGATCCAAATGACATTTTGAATCATTTTTGGTAGAGTCCAAAAAATCAATTTTCTGATGAAAAACGATGACCCCGGACCAGTCGAACGTTGAAAAAATGGTCAATATTGATGAAATATTAACATTTAATCTTTTGACTTTAAATGACGGTTGGATGTGAGTTATTACTTTTTCAACTAAAATAAGTGTGTTTAAAGTCATTTCTGTGCCTGAAATTGGTCAAAATTGTAGATTTTGAGTAAGCAAAACTCTGTAAAAATGGCAATTTTGGTCACTGTTAGGGTTTAAAAAGTGGTTATTCAACATGAGGCCCGATCCAAATGACATTTTGAATCATTTTTGGTAGAGTCCAAAAAATCAATTTTCTGATGAAAAACGATGACCCCGGACCAGTCGAACGTTGAAAAAATGGTCAATATTGATGAAATTTTAAAATTTAATCTTTTCACTTTAAATGACAGTTGGATGTGAGTTATTACTTTTTCAACTAAAATAAGTGTGTTTAAAGTCATTTCTGTGCCTGAAATTGGGCAAAATTGAAGATTTTGAGTAAGCAAAACTCTGTAAAAATGGCAGTTTTGGTCACTGTGAGGGTTTAAAAAGTGGTTATTCAACATGAGGCCCGATCCAAATGACATTTTGAATCATTTTTGGTGGAGTCCAAAAAAATCAATTTTCTGATGAAAAACGATGACCCCGGACCAGTCGAACGTTGAAAAAATGGTCAATATTGATGAAATTTTAACATTTAATCTTTTGACTTTAAATGACGGTTGGATGTGAGTTATTACTTTTTCAACTAAAATAAGTGTGTTTAAAGTCATTTCTGTGCCTGAAATTGGTCAAAATTGTAGATTTTGAGTAAGCAAAACTCTGTAAAAATGGCAATTTTGGTCACTGTGAGGGTTTAAAAAGTGGTTATTCAACATGAGGCCCGATCCAAATGACATTTTGAATCATTTTTGGTAGAGTCCAAAAAATCAATTTTCTGATGAAAAACGATGACCCCGGACCAGTCGAACGTTGAAAAAATGGTCAATATTGATGAAATTTTAACATTTAATCTTTTGACTTTAAATGACGGTTGGATGTGAGTTATTACTTTTTCAACTAAAATAAGTGTGTTTAAAGTCATTTCTGTGCCTGAAATTGGTCAAAATTGAAGATTTTGAGTAAGCAAAACTCTGCAAAAATGGCAGTTTTGGTCACTGTGAGGGTTTAAAAAGTGGTTATTCAACATGAGGCCTGATCCAAATGACATTTTGAATCATTTTTGGTAGAGTCCAAAAAATCAATTTTCTGATGAAAAACGATGACCCCGGACCAGTTGAACGTTGAAAAAATGGTCAATATTGATGAAATTTTAACATTTAATCTTTTGACTTTAAATGACGGTTGGATGTGAGTTATTACTTTTTCAACTACAATAAGTGTGTTTAAAGTAATTTCTGTGCCTGAAATTGGTCAAAATTGAAGATTTTGAGTAAGCAAAACTCTGTAAAAATGGCAATTTTGGTCACTGTTAGGGTTTAAAAAGTGGTGTTCAACATGAGGCCCGATCCAAATGACATTTTGAATCATTTTTGGTAGAGTCCAAAAAATCAATTTTCTGATGAAAAACGATGACCCCGGACCAGTCGAACGTTGAAAAAATGGTCAATATTGATGAAATTTTAAAATTTAATCTTTTCACTTTAAATGACGGTTGGATGTGAGTTATTACTTTTTCAACTAAAATAAGTGTGTTTAAAGTCATTTCTGTGCCTGAAATTGGGCAAAATTGAAGATTTTGAGTAAGCAAAACTCTGTAAAAATGGCAATTTTGGTCACTGTGAGGGTTTAAAAAGTGGTTATTCAACATGAGGCCCGATCCAAATGACATTTTGAATCATTTTTGGTAGAGTCCAAAAAATCAATTTTCTGATGAAAAACGATGACCCCGGACCAGTCGAACGTTGAAAAAATGGTCAATATTGATGAAAGTTTAACATTTAATCTTTTGACTTTAAATGATGGTTGGATGTGAGTTATTACTTTTTCAACTACAATAAGTGTGTTTAAAGTCATTTCTGTGCCTGAAATTGGTCAAAATTGAAGATTTTGAGTAAGCAAAACTCTGTAAAAATGGCAATTTTGGTCACTGTGAGGGTTTAAAAAGTGGTTATTCAACATGAGGCCCGATCCAAATGACATTTTGAATCATTTTTGGTAGAGTCCAAAAAATCCATTTTCTGATGAAAAACGATGACCCCGGACCAGTCGAACGTTGAAAAAATTGTCAATATTGATGAAATTTTAACATTTAATCTTTTGACTTTAAATGACGGTTGGATGTGAGTTATTACTTTTTCAACTAAAATAAGTGTGTTTAAAGTCATTTCTGTGCCTGAAATTGGTCAAAATTGAAGATTTTGAGTAAGCAAAACTCTGTAAAAATGGCAATTTTGGTCACTGTTAGGGTTTAAAAAGTGGTTATTCAACATGAGGCCCGATCCAAATGACATTTTGAATCATTTTTGGTAGAGTCCAAAAAATCCATTTTCTGATGAAAAACGATTACCCCGGACCAGTCGAACGTTGAAAAAATGGTCAATATTGATGAAATTTTAACATTTAATCTTTTGACTTTAAATGACGGTTGGATGTGAGTTATTACTTTTTCAACTAAAATAAGTGTGTTTAAAGTCATTTCTGTGCCTGAAATTGGTCAAAATTGAAGATTTTGAGTAAGCAAAACTCTGCAAAAATGGCAGTTTTGGTCACTGTGAGGGTTTAAAAAGTGGTTATTCAACATGAGGCCTGATCCAAATGACATTTTGAATCATTTTTGGTAGAGTCCAAAAAATCAATTTTCTGATGAAAAACGATGACCCCGGACCAGTTGAACGTTGAAAAAATGGTCAATATTGATGAAATATTAACATTTAATCTTTTGACTTTAAATGACGGTTGGATGTGAGTTATTACTTTTTCAACTAAAATAAGTGTGTTTAAAGTCATTTCTGTGCCTGAAATTGGTCAAAATTGTAGATTTTGAGTAAGCAAAACTCTGTAAAAATGGCAATTTTGGTCACTGTTAGGGTTTAAAAAGTGGTTATTCAACATGAGGCCCGATCCAAATGACATTTTGAATCATTTTTGGTAGAGTCCAAAAAATCAATTTTCTGATGAAAAACGATGACCCCGGACCAGTCGAACGTTGAAAAAATGGTCAATATTGATGAAATTTTAAAATTTAATCTTTTCACTTTAAATGACAGTTGGATGTGAGTTATTACTTTTTCAACTAAAATAAGTGTGTTTAAAGTCATTTCTGTGCCTGAAATTGGGCAAAATTGAAGATTTTGAGTAAGCAAAACTCTGTAAAAATGGCAATTTTGGTCACTGTGAGGGTTTAAAAAGTGGTTATTCAACATGAGGCCCGATCCAAATGACATTTGGAATCATTTTTGGTAGAGTCCAAAAAATCAATTTTCTGATGAAAAACGATGACCCCGGACCAGTCGAACGTTGAAAAAATGGTCAATATTGATGAAAGTTTAACATTTAATCTTTTGACTTTAAATGACGTTTGGATGTGAGTTATTACTTTTTCAACTAAAATAAGTGTGTTTAAAGTCATTTCTGTGCCTGAAATTGGTCAAAATTGAAGATTTTGAGTAAGCAAAACTCTGTAAAAATGGCAGTTTTGGTCACTGTGAGGGTTTAAAAAGTGGTTATTCAACATGAGGCCCGATCCAAATGACATTTTGAATCATTTTTGGTGGAGTCCAAAAAAATCAATTTTCTGATGAAAAACGATGACCCCGGACCAGTCGAACGTTGAAAAAATGGTCAATATTGATGAAATTTTAACATTTAATCTTTTGACTTTAAATGACGGTTGGATGTGAGTTATTACTTTTTCAACTAAAATAAGTGTGTTTAAAGTCATTTCTGTGCCTGAAATTGGTCAAAATTGTAGATTTTGAGTAAGCAAAACTCTGTAAAAATGGCAATTTTGGTCACTGTGAGGGTTTAAAAAGTGGTTATTCAACATGAGGCCCGATCCAAATGACATTTTGAATCATTTTTGGTAGAGTCCAAAAAATCAATTTTCTGATGAAAAACGATGACCCCGGACCAGTCGAACGTTGAAAAAATGGTCAATATTGATGAAATTTTAACATTTAATCTTTTGACTTTAAATGACGGTTGGATGTGAGTTATTACTTTTTCAACTAAAATAAGTGTGTTTAAAGTCATTTCTGTGCCTGAAATTGGTCAAAATTGAAGATTTTGAGTAAGCAAAACTCTGCAAAAATGGCAGTTTTGGTCACTGTGAGGGTTTAAAAAGTGGTTATTCAACATGAGGCCTGATCCAAATGACATTTTGAATCATTTTTGGTAGAGTCCAAAAAATCAATTTTCTGATGAAAAACGATGACCCCGGACCAGTTGAACGTTGAAAAAATGGTCAATATTGATGAAATTTTAACATTTAATCTTTTGACTTTAAATGACGGTTGGATGTGAGTTATTACTTTTTCAACTACAATAAGTGTGTTTAAAGTAATTTCTGTGCCTGAAATTGGTCAAAATTGAAGATTTTGAGTAAGCAAAACTCTGTAAAAATGGCAATTTTGGTCACTGTTAGGGTTTAAAAAGTGGTTATTCAACATGAGGCCCGATCCAAATGACATTTTGAATCATTTTTGGTAGAGTCCAAAAAATCAATTTTCTGATGAAAAACGATGACCCCGGACCAGTCGAACGTTGAAAAAATGGTCAATATTGATGAAATTTTAAAATTTAATCTTTTCACTTTAAATGACGGTTGGATGTGAGTTATTACTTTTTCAACTAAAATAAGTGTGTTTAAAGTCATTTCTGTGCCTGAAATTGGGCAAAATTGAAGATTTTGAGTAAGCAAAACTCTGTAAAAATGGCAATTTTGGTCACTGTGAGGGTTTAAAAAGTGGTTATTCAACATGAGGCCCGATCCAAATGACATTTTGAATCATTTTTGGTAGAGTCCAAAAAATCAATTTTCTGATGAAAAACGATGACCCCGGACCAGTCGAACGTTGAAAAAATGGTCAATATTGATGAAAGTTTAACATTTAATCTTTTGACTTTAAATGATGGTTGGATGTGAGTTATTACTTTTTCAACTACAATAAGTGTGTTTAAAGTCATTTCTGTGCCTGAAATTGGTCAAAATTGAAGATTTTGAGTAAGCAAAACTCTGTAAAAATGGCAATTTTGGTCACTGTGAGGGTTTAAAAAGTGGTTATTCAACATGAGGCCCGATCCAAATGACATTTTGAATCATTTTTGGTAGAGTCCAAAAAATCCATTTTCTGATGAAAAACGATGACCCCGGACCAGTCGAACGTTGAAAAAATTGTCAATATTGATGAAATTTTAACATTTAATCTTTTGACTTTAAATGACGGTTGGATGTGAGTTATTACTTTTTCAACTAAAATAAGTGTGTTTAAAGTCATTTCTGTGCCTGAAATTGGTCAAAATTGAAGATTTTGAGTAAGCAAAACTCTGTAAAAATGGCAATTTTGGTCACTGTTAGGGTTTAAAAAGTGGTTATTCAACATGAGGCCCGATCCAAATGACATTTTGAATCATTTTTGGTAGAGTCCAAAAAATCCATTTTCTGATGAAAAACGATTACCCCGGACCAGTCGAACGTTGAAAAAATGGTCAATATTGATGAAATTTTAACATTTAATCTTTTGACTTTAAATGACGGTTGGATGTGAGTTATTACTTTTTCAACTAAAATAAGTGTGTTTAAAGTCATTTCTGTGCCTGAAATTGGTCAAAATTGAAGATTTTGAGTAAGCAAAACTCTGCAAAAATGGCAGTTTTGGTCACTGTGAGGGTTTAAAAAGTGGTTATTCAACATGAGGCCTGATCCAAATGACATTTTGAATCATTTTTGGTAGAGTCCAAAAAATCAATTTTCTGATGAAAAACGATGACCCCGGACCAGTTGAACGTTGAAAAAATGGTCAATATTGATGAAATATTAACATTTAATCTTTTGACTTTAAATGACGGTTGGATGTGAGTTATTACTTTTTCAACTAAAATAAGTGTGTTTAAAGTCATTTCTGTGCCTGAAATTGGTCAAAATTGTAGATTTTGAGTAAGCAAAACTCTGTAAAAATGGCAATTTTGGTCACTGTTAGGGTTTAAAAAGTGGTTATTCAACATGAGGCCCGATCCAAATGACATTTTGAATCATTTTTGGTAGAGTCCAAAAAATCAATTTTCTGATGAAAAACGATGACCCCGGACCAGTCGAACGTTGAAAAAATGGTCAATATTGATGAAATTTTAAAATTTAATCTTTTCACTTTAAATGACAGTTGGATGTGAGTTATTACTTTTTCAACTAAAATAAGTGTGTTTAAAGTCATTTCTGTGCCTGAAATTGGGCAAAATTGAAGATTTTGAGTAAGCAAAACTCTGTAAAAATGGCAATTTTGGTCACTGTGAGGGTTTAAAAAGTGGTTATTCAACATGAGGCCCGATCCAAATGACATTTGGAATCATTTTTGGTAGAGTCCAAAAAATCAATTTTCTGATGAAAAACGATGACCCCGGACCAGTCGAACGTTGAAAAAATGGTCAATATTGATGAAAGTTTAACATTTAATCTTTTGACTTTAAATGACGTTTGGATGTGAGTTATTACTTTTTCAACTAAAATAAGTGTGTTTAAAGTCATTTCTGTGCCTGAAATTGGTCAAAATTGAAGATTTTGAGTAAGCAAAACTCTGTAAAAATGGCAGTTTTGGTCACTGTGAGGGTTTAAAAAGTGGTTATTCAACATGAGGCCCGATCCAAATGACATTTTGAATCATTTTTGGTGGAGTCCAAAAAAATCAATTTTCTGATGAAAAACGATGACCCCGGACCAGTCGAACGTTGAAAAAATGGTCAATATTGATGAAATTTTAACATTTAATCTTTTGACTTTAAATGACGGTTGGATGTGAGTTATTACTTTTTCAACTAAAATAAGTGTGTTTAAAGTCATTTCTGTGCCTGAAATTGGTCAAAATTGTAGATTTTGAGTAAGCAAAACTCTGTAAAAATGGCAATTTTGGTCACTGTGAGGGTTTAAAAAGTGGTTATTCAACATGAGGCCCGATCCAAATGACATTTTGAATCATTTTTGGTAGAGTCCAAAAAATCAATTTTCTGATGAAAAACGATGACCCCGGACCAGTCGAACGTTGAAAAAATGGTCAATATTGATGAAATTTTAACATTTAATCTTTTGACTTTAAATGACGGTTGGATGTGAGTTATTACTTTTTCAACTAAAATAAGTGTGTTTAAAGTCATTTCTGTGCCTGAAATTGGTCAAAATTGAAGATTTTGAGTAAGCAAAACTCTGCAAAAATGGCAGTTTTGGTCACTGTGAGGGTTTAAAAAGTGGTTATTCAACATGAGGCCTGATCCAAATGACATTTTGAATCATTTTTGGTAGAGTCCAAAAAATCAATTTTCTGATGAAAAACGATGACCCCGGACCAGTTGAACGTTGAAAAAATGGTCAATATTGATGAAATTTTAACATTTAATCTTTTGACTTTAAATGACGGTTGGATGTGAGTTATTACTTTTTCAACTACAATAAGTGTGTTTAAAGTAATTTCTGTGCCTGAAATTGGTCAAAATTGAAGATTTTGAGTAAGCAAAACTCTGTAAAAATGGCAATTTTGGTCACTGTTAGGGTTTAAAAAGTGGTTATTCAACATGAGGCCCGATCCAAATGACATTTTGAATCATTTTTGGTAGAGTCCAAAAAATCAATTTTCTGATGAAAAACGATGACCCCGGACCAGTCGAACGTTGAAAAAATGGTCAATATTGATGAAATTTTAAAATTTAATCTTTTCACTTTAAATGACGGTTGGATGTGAGTTATTACTTTTTCAACTAAAATAAGTGTGTTTAAAGTCATTTCTGTGCCTGAAATTGGGCAAAATTGAAGATTTTGAGTAAGCAAAACTCTGTAAAAATGGCAATTTTGGTCACTGTGAGGGTTTAAAAAGTGGTTATTCAACATGAGGCCCGATCCAAATGACATTTTGAATCATTTTTGGTAGAGTCCAAAAAATCAATTTTCTGATGAAAAACGATGACCCCGGACCAGTCGAACGTTGAAAAAATGGTCAATATTGATGAAAGTTTAACATTTAATCTTTTGACTTTAAATGATGGTTGGATGTGAGTTATTACTTTTTCAACTACAATAAGTGTGTTTAAAGTCATTTCTGTGCCTGAAATTGGTCAAAATTGAAGATTTTGAGTAAGCAAAACTCTGTAAAAATGGCAATTTTGGTCACTGTGAGGGTTTAAAAAGTGGTTATTCAACATGAGGCCCGATCCAAATGACATTTTGAATCATTTTTGGTAGAGTCCAAAAAATCCATTTTCTGATGAAAAACGATGACCCCGGACCAGTCGAACGTTGAAAAAATTGTCAATATTGATGAAATTTTAACATTTAATCTTTTGACTTTAAATGACGGTTGGATGTGAGTTATTACTTTTTCAACTAAAATAAGTGTGTTTAAAGTCATTTCTGTGCCTGAAATTGGTCAAAATTGAAGATTTTGAGTAAGCAAAACTCTGTAAAAATGGCAATTTTGGTCACTGTTAGGGTTTAAAAAGTGGTTATTCAACATGAGGCCCGATCCAAATGACATTTTGAATCATTTTTGGTAGAGTCCAAAAAATCCATTTTCTGATGAAAAACGATTACCCCGGACCAGTCGAACGTTGAAAAAATGGTCAATATTGATGAAATTTTAACATTTAATCTTTTGACTTTAAATGACGGTTGGATGTGAGTTATTACTTTTTCAACTAAAATAAGTGTGTTTAAAGTCATTTCTGTGCCTGAAATTGGTCAAAATTGAAGATTTTGAGTAAGCAAAACTCTGCAAAAATGGCAGTTTTGGTCACTGTGAGGGTTTAAAAAGTGGTTATTCAACATGAGGCCTGATCCAAATGACATTTTGAATCATTTTTGGTAGAGTCCAAAAAATCAATTTTCTGATGAAAAACGATGACCCCGGACCAGTTGAACGTTGAAAAAATGGTCAATATTGATGAAATATTAACATTTAATCTTTTGACTTTAAATGACGGTTGGATGTGAGTTATTACTTTTTCAACTAAAATAAGTGTGTTTAAAGTCATTTCTGTGCCTGAAATTGGTCAAAATTGTAGATTTTGAGTAAGCAAAACTCTGTAAAAATGGCAATTTTGGTCACTGTTAGGGTTTAAAAAGTGGTTATTCAACATGAGGCCCGATCCAAATGACATTTTGAATCATTTTTGGTAGAGTCCAAAAAATCAATTTTCTGATGAAAAACGATGACCCCGGACCAGTCGAACGTTGAAAAAATGGTCAATATTGATGAAATTTTAAAATTTAATCTTTTCACTTTAAATGACAGTTGGATGTGAGTTATTACTTTTTCAACTAAAATAAGTGTGTTTAAAGTCATTTCTGTGCCTGAAATTGGGCAAAATTGAAGATTTTGAGTAAGCAAAACTCTGTAAAAATGGCAATTTTGGTCACTGTGAGGGTTTAAAAAGTGGTTATTCAACATGAGGCCCGATCCAAATGACATTTGGAATCATTTTTGGTAGAGTCCAAAAAATCAATTTTCTGATGAAAAACGATGACCCCGGACCAGTCGAACGTTGAAAAAATGGTCAATATTGATGAAAGTTTAACATTTAATCTTTTGACTTTAAATGACGTTTGGATGTGAGTTATTACTTTTTCAACTAAAATAAGTGTGTTTAAAGTCATTTCTGTGCCTGAAATTGGTCAAAATTGAAGATTTTGAGTAAGCAAAACTCTGTAAAAATGGCAGTTTTGGTCACTGTGAGGGTTTAAAAAGTGGTTATTCAACATGAGGCCCGATCCAAATGACATTTTGAATCATTTTTGGTGGAGTCCAAAAAAATCAATTTTCTGATGAAAAACGATGACCCCGGACCAGTCGAACGTTGAAAAAATGGTCAATATTGATGAAATTTTAACATTTAATCTTTTGACTTTAAATGACGGTTGGATGTGAGTTATTACTTTTTCAACTAAAATAAGTGTGTTTAAAGTCATTTCTGTGCCTGAAATTGGTCAAAATTGTAGATTTTGAGTAAGCAAAACTCTGTAAAAATGGCAATTTTGGTCACTGTGAGGGTTTAAAAAGTGGTTATTCAACATGAGGCCCGATCCAAATGACATTTTGAATCATTTTTGGTAGAGTCCAAAAAATCAATTTTCTGATGAAAAACGATGACCCCGGACCAGTCGAACGTTGAAAAAATGGTCAATATTGATGAAATTTTAACATTTAATCTTTTGACTTTAAATGACGGTTGGATGTGAGTTATTACTTTTTCAACTAAAATAAGTGTGTTTAAAGTCATTTCTGTGCCTGAAATTGGTCAAAATTGAAGATTTTGAGTAAGCAAAACTCTGCAAAAATGGCAGTTTTGGTCACTGTGAGGGTTTAAAAAGTGGTTATTCAACATGAGGCCTGATCCAAATGACATTTTGAATCATTTTTGGTAGAGTCCAAAAAATCAATTTTCTGATGAAAAACGATGACCCCGGACCAGTTGAACGTTGAAAAAATGGTCAATATTGATGAAATTTTAACATTTAATCTTTTGACTTTAAATGACGGTTGGATGTGAGTTATTACTTTTTCAACTACAATAAGTGTGTTTAAAGTAATTTCTGTGCCTGAAATTGGTCAAAATTGAAGATTTTGAGTAAGCAAAACTCTGTAAAAATGGCAATTTTGGTCACTGTTAGGGTTTAAAAAGTGGTTATTCAACATGAGGCCCGATCCAAATGACATTTTGAATCATTTTTGGTAGAGTCCAAAAAATCAATTTTCTGATGAAAAACGATGACCCCGGACCAGTCGAACGTTGAAAAAATGGTCAATATTGATGAAATTTTAAAATTGAATCTTTTCACTTTAAATGACGGTTGGATGTGAGTTATTACTTTTTCAACTAAAATAAGTGTGTTTAAAGTCATTTCTGTGCCTGAAATTGGGCAAAATTGAAGATTTTGAGTAAGCAAAACTCTGTAAAAATGGCAATTTTGGTCACTGTGAGGGTTTAAAAAGTGGTTATTCAACATGAGGCCCGATCCAAATGACATTTTGAATCATTTTTGGTAGAGTCCAAAAAATCAATTTTCTGATGAAAAACGATGACCCCGGACCAGTCGAACGTTGAAAAAATGGTCAATATTGATGAAAGTTTAACATTTAATCTTTTGACTTTAAATGATGGTTGGATGTGAGTTATTACTTTTTCAACTACAATAAGTGTGTTTAAAGTCATTTCTGTGCCTGAAATTGGTCAAAATTGAAGATTTTGAGTAAGCAAAACTCTGTAAAAATGGCAATTTTGGTCACTGTGAGGGTTTAAAAAGTGGTTATTCAACATGAGGCCCGATCCAAATGACATTTTGAATCATTTTTGGTAGAGTCCAAAAAATCCATTTTCTGATGAAAAACGATGACCCCGGACCAGTCGAACGTTGAAAAAATTGTCAATATTGATGAAATTTTAACATTTAATCTTTTGACTTTAAATGACGGTTGGATGTGAGTTATTACTTTTTCAACTAAAATAAGTGTGTTTAAAGTCATTTCTGTGCCTGAAATTGGTCAAAATTGAAGATTTTGAGTAAGCAAAACTCTGTAAAAATGGCAATTTTGGTCACTGTTAGGGTTTAAAAAGTGGTTATTCAACATGAGGCCCGATCCAAATGACATTTTGAATCATTTTTGGTAGAGTCCAAAAAATCCATTTTCTGATGAAAAACGATTACCCCGGACCAGTCGAACGTTGAAAAAATGGTCAATATTGATGAAATTTTAACATTTAATCTTTTGACTTTAAATGACGGTTGGATGTGAGTTATTACTTTTTCAACTAAAATAAGTGTGTTTAAAGTCATTTCTGTGCCTGAAATTGGTCAAAATTGAAGATTTTGAGTAAGCAAAACTCTGCAAAAATGGCAGTTTTGGTCACTGTGAGGGTTTAAAAAGTGGTTATTCAACATGAGGCCTGATCCAAATGACATTTTGAATCATTTTTGGTAGAGTCCAAAAAATCAATTTTCTGATGAAAAACGATGACCCCGGACCAGTTGAACGTTGAAAAAATGGTCAATATTGATGAAATATTAACATTTAATCTTTTGACTTTAAATGACGGTTGGATGTGAGTTATTACTTTTTCAACTAAAATAAGTGTGTTTAAAGTCATTTCTGTGCCTGAAATTGGTCAAAATTGTAGATTTTGAGTAAGCAAAACTCTGTAAAAATGGCAATTTTGGTCACTGTTAGGGTTTAAAAAGTGGTTATTCAACATGAGGCCCGATCCAAATGACATTTTGAATCATTTTTGGTAGAGTCCAAAAAATCAATTTTCTGATGAAAAACGATGACCCCGGACCAGTCGAACGTTGAAAAAATGGTCAATATTGATGAAATTTTAAAATTTAATCTTTTCACTTTAAATGACAGTTGGATGTGAGTTATTACTTTTTCAACTAAAATAAGTGTGTTTAAAGTCATTTCTGTGCCTGAAATTGGGCAAAATTGAAGATTTTGAGTAAGCAAAACTCTGTAAAAATGGCAATTTTGGTCACTGTGAGGGTTTAAAAAGTGGTTATTCAACATGAGGCCCGATCCAAATGACATTTGGAATCATTTTTGGTAGAGTCCAAAAAATCAATTTTCTGATGAAAAACGATGACCCCGGACCAGTCGAACGTTGAAAAAATGGTCAATATTGATGAAAGTTTAACATTTAATCTTTTGACTTTAAATGACGTTTGGATGTGAGTTATTACTTTTTCAACTAAAATAAGTGTGTTTAAAGTCATTTCTGTGCCTGAAATTGGTCAAAATTGAAGATTTTGAGTAAGCAAAACTCTGTAAAAATGGCAGTTTTGGTCACTGTGAGGGTTTAAAAAGTGGTTATTCAACATGAGGCCCGATCCAAATGACATTTTGAATCATTTTTGGTGGAGTCCAAAAAAATCAATTTTCTGATGAAAAACGATGACCCCGGACCAGTCGAACGTTGAAAAAATGGTCAATATTGATGAAATTTTAACATTTAATCTTTTGACTTTAAATGACGGTTGGATGTGAGTTATTACTTTTTCAACTAAAATAAGTGTGTTTAAAGTCATTTCTGTGCCTGAAATTGGTCAAAATTGTAGATTTTGAGTAAGCAAAACTCTGTAAAAATGGCAATTTTGGTCACTGTGAGGGTTTAAAAAGTGGTTATTCAACATGAGGCCCGATCCAAATGACATTTTGAATCATTTTTGGTAGAGTCCAAAAAATCAATTTTCTGATGAAAAACGATGACCCCGGACCAGTCGAACGTTGAAAAAATGGTCAATATTGATGAAATTTTAACATTTAATCTTTTGACTTTAAATGACGGTTGGATGTGAGTTATTACTTTTTCAACTAAAATAAGTGTGTTTAAAGTCATTTCTGTGCCTGAAATTGGTCAAAATTGAAGATTTTGAGTAAGCAAAACTCTGCAAAAATGGCAGTTTTGGTCACTGTGAGGGTTTAAAAAGTGGTTATTCAACATGAGGCCTGATCCAAATGACATTTTGAATCATTTTTGGTAGAGTCCAAAAAATCAATTTTCTGATGAAAAACGATGACCCCGGACCAGTTGAACGTTGAAAAAATGGTCAATATTGATGAAATTTTAACATTTAATCTTTTGACTTTAAATGACGGTTGGATGTGAGTTATTACTTTTTCAACTACAATAAGTGTGTTTAAAGTAATTTCTGTGCCTGAAATTGGTCAAAATTGAAGATTTTGAGTAAGCAAAACTCTGTAAAAATGGCAATTTTGGTCACTGTTAGGGTTTAAAAAGTGGTTATTCAACATGAGGCCCGATCCAAATGACATTTTGAATCATTTTTGGTAGAGTCCAAAAAATCCATTTTCTGATGAAAAACGATTACCCCGGACCAGTCGAACGTTGAAAAAATGGTCAATATTGATGAAATTTTAACATTTAATCTTTTGACTTTAAATGACGGTTGGATGTGAGTTATTACTTTTTCAACTAAAATAAGTGTGTTTAAAGTCATTTCTGTGCCTGAAATTGGTCAAAATTGAAGATTTTGAGTAAGCAAAACTCTGCAAAAATGGCAGTTTTGGTCACTGTGAGGGTTTAAAAAGTGGTTATTCAACATGAGGCCTGATCCAAATGACATTTTGAATCATTTTTGGTAGAGTCCAAAAAATCAATTTTCTGATGAAAAACGATGACCCCGGACCAGTTGAAAGTTGAAAAAATGGTCAATATTGATGAAATATTAACATTTAATCTTTTGACTTTAAATGACGGTTGGATGTGAGTTATTACTTTTTCAACTAAAATAAGTGTGTTTAAAGTCATTTCTGTGCCTGAAATTGGTCAAAATTGTAGATTTTGAGTAAGCAAAACTCTGTAAAAATGGCAATTTTGGTCACTGTTAGGGTTTAAAAAGTGGTTATTCAACATGAGGCCCGATCCAAATGACATTTTGAATCATTTTTGGTAGAGTCCAAAAAATCAATTTTCTGATGAAAAACGATGACCCCGGACCAGTCGAACGTTGAAAAAATGGTCAATATTGATGAAATTTTAAAATTTAATCTTTTCACTTTAAATGACAGTTGGATGTGAGTTATTACTTTTTCAACTAAAATAAGTGTGTTTAAAGTCATTTCTGTGCCTGAAATTGGGCAAAATTGAAGATTTTGAGTAAGCAAAACTCTGTAAAAATGGCAATTTTGGTCACTGTGAGGGTTTAAAAAGTGGTTATTCAACATGAGGCCCGATCCAAATGACATTTGGAATCATTTTTGGTAGAGTCCAAAAAATCAATTTTCTGATGAAAAACGATGACCCCGGACCAGTCGAACGTTGAAAAAATGGTCAATATTGATGAAAGTTTAACATTTAATCTTTTGACTTTAAATGACGTTTGGATGTGAGTTATTACTTTTTCAACTAAAATAAGTGTGTTTAAAGTCATTTCTGTGCCTGAAATTGGTCAAAATTGAAGATTTTGAGTAAGCAAAACTCTGTAAAAATGGCAGTTTTGGTCACTGTGAGGGTTTAAAAAGTGGTTATTCAACATGAGGCCCGATCCAAATGACATTTTGAATCATTTTTGGTGGAGTCCAAAAAAATCAATTTTCTGATGAAAAACGATGACCCCGGACCAGTCGAACGTTGAAAAAATGGTCAATATTGATGAAATTTTAACATTTAATCTTTTGACTTTAAATGACGGTTGGATGTGAGTTATTACTTTTTCAACTAAAATAAGTGTGTTTAAAGTCATTTCTGTGCCTGAAATTGGTCAAAATTGTAGATTTTGAGTAAGCAAAACTCTGTAAAAATGGCAATTTTGGTCACTGTGAGGGTTTAAAAAGTGGTTATTCAACATGAGGCCCGATCCAAATGACATTTTGAATCATTTTTGGTAGAGTCCAAAAAATCAATTTTCTGATGAAAAACGATGACCCCGGACCAGTCGAACGTTGAAAAAATGGTCAATATTGATGAAATTTTAACATTTAATCTTTTGACTTTAAATGACGGTTGGATGTGAGTTATTACTTTTTCAACTAAAATAAGTGTGTTTAAAGTCATTTCTGTGCCTGAAATTGGTCAAAATTGAAGATTTTGAGTAAGCAAAACTCTGCAAAAATGGCAGTTTTGGTCACTGTGAGGGTTTAAAAAGTGGTTATTCAACATGAGGCCTGATCCAAATGACATTTTGAATCATTTTTGGTAGAGTCCAAAAAATCAATTTTCTGATGAAAAACGATGACCCCGGACCAGTTGAACGTTGAAAAAATGGTCAATATTGATGAAATTTTAACATTTAATCTTTTGACTTTAAATGACGGTTGGATGTGAGTTATTACTTTTTCAACTACAATAAGTGTGTTTAAAGTAATTTCTGTGCCTGAAATTGGTCAAAATTGAAGATTTTGAGTAAGCAAAACTCTGTAAAAATGGCAATTTTGGTCACTGTTAGGGTTTAAAAAGTGGTTATTCAACATGAGGCCCGATCCAAATGACATTTTGAATCATTTTTGGTAGAGTCCAAAAAATCAATTTTCTGATGAAAAACGATGACCCCGGACCAGTCGAACGTTGAAAAAATGGTCAATATTGATGAAATTTTAAAATTTAATCTTTTCACTTTAAATGACGGTTGGATGTGAGTTATTACTTTTTCAACTAAAATAAGTGTGTTTAAAGTCATTTCTGTGCCTGAAATTGGGCAAAATTGAAGATTTTGAGTAAGCAAAACTCTGTAAAAATGGCAATTTTGGTCACTGTGAGGGTTTAAAAAGTGGTTATTCAACATGAGGCCCGATCCAAATGACATTTTGAATCATTTTTGGTAGAGTCCAAAAAATCAATTTTCTGATGAAAAACGATGACCCCGGACCAGTCGAACGTTGAAAAAATGGTCAATATTGATGAAAGTTTAACATTTAATCTTTTGACTTTAAATGATGGTTGGATGTGAGTTATTACTTTTTCAACTACAATAAGTGTGTTTAAAGTCATTTCTGTGCCTGAAATTGGTCAAAATTGAAGATTTTGAGTAAGCAAAACTCTGTAAAAATGGCAATTTTGGTCACTGTGAGGGTTTAAAAAGTGGTTATTCAACATGAGGCCCGATCCAAATGACATTTTGAATCATTTTTGGTAGAGTCCAAAAAATCCATTTTCTGATGAAAAACGATGACCCCGGACCAGTCGAACGTTAAAAAAATTGTCAATATTGATGAAATTTTAACATTTAATCTTTTGACTTTAAATGACGGTTGGATGTGAGTTATTACTTTTTCAACTAAAATAAGTGTGTTTAAAGTCATTTCTGTGCCTGAAATTGGTCAAAATTGAAGATTTTGAGTAAGCAAAACTCTGTAAAAATGGCAATTTTGGTCACTGTTAGGGTTTAAAAAGTGGTTATTCAACATGAGGCCCGATCCAAATGACATTTTGAATCATTTTTGGTAGAGTCCAAAAAATCCATTTTCTGATGAAAAACGATTACCCCGGACCAGTCGAACGTTGAAAAAATGGTCAATATTGATGAAATTTTAACATTTAATCTTTTGACTTTAAATGACGGTTGGATGTGAGTTATTACTTTTTCAACTAAAATAAGTGTGTTTAAAGTCATTTCTGTGCCTGAAATTGGTCAAAATTGAAGATTTTGAGTAAGCAAAACTCTGCAAAAATGGCAGTTTTGGTCACTGTGAGGGTTTAAAAAGTGGTTATTCAACATGAGGCCTGATCCAAATGACATTTTGAATCATTTTTGGTAGAGTCCAAAAAATCAATTTTCTGATGAAAAACGATGACCCCGGACCAGTTGAACGTTGAAAAAATGGTCAATATTGATGAAATATTAACATTTAATCTTTTGACTTTAAATGACGGTTGGATGTGAGTTATTACTTTTTCAACTAAAATAAGTGTGTTTAAAGTCATTTCTGTGCCTGAAATTGGTCAAAATTGTAGATTTTGAGTAAGCAAAACTCTGTAAAAATGGCAATTTTGGTCACTGTTAGGGTTTAAAAAGTGGTTATTCAACATGAGGCCCGATCCAAATGACATTTTGAATCATTTTTGGTAGAGTCCAAAAAATCAATTTTCTGATGAAAAACGATGACCCCGGACCAGTCGAACGTTGAAAAAATGGTCAATATTGATGAAATTTTAAAATTTAATCTTTTCACTTTAAATGACAGTTGGATGTGAGTTATTACTTTTTCAACTAAAATAAGTGTGTTTAAAGTCATTTCTGTGCCTGAAATTGGGCAAAATTGAAGATTTTGAGTAAGCAAAACTCTGTAAAAATGGCAATTTTGGTCACTGTGAGGGTTTAAAAAGTGGTTATTCAACATGAGGCCCGATCCAAATGACATTTGGAATCATTTTTGGTAGAGTCCAAAAAATCAATTTTCTGATGAAAAACGATGACCCCGGACCAGTCGAACGTTGAAAAAATGGTCAATATTGATGAAAGTTTAACATTTAATCTTTTGACTTTAAATGACGTTTGGATGTGAGTTATTACTTTTTCAACTAAAATAAGTGTGTTTAAAGTCATTTCTGTGCCTGAAATTGGTCAAAATTGAAGATTTTGAGTAAGCAAAACTCTGTAAAAATGGCAGTTTTGGTCACTGTGAGGGTTTAAAAAGTGGTTATTCAACATGAGGCCCGATCCAAATGACATTTTGAATCATTTTTGGTGGAGTCCAAAAAAATCAATTTTCTGATGAAAAACGATGACCCCGGACCAGTCGAACGTTGAAAAAATGGTCAATATTGATGAAATTTTAACATTTAATCTTTTGACTTTAAATGACGGTTGGATGTGAGTTATTACTTTTTCAACTAAAATAAGTGTGTTTAAAGTCATTTCTGTGCCTGAAATTGGTCAAAATTGTAGATTTTGAGTAAGCAAAACTCTGTAAAAATGGCAATTTTGGTCACTGTGAGGGTTTAAAAAGTGGTTATTCAACATGAGGCCCGATCCAAATGACATTTTGAATCATTTTTGGTAGAGTCCAAAAAATCAATTTTCTGATGAAAAACGATGACCCCGGACCAGTCGAACGTTGAAAAAATGGTCAATATTGATGAAATTTTAACATTTAATCTTTTGACTTTAAATGACGGTTGGATGTGAGTTATTACTTTTTCAACTAAAATAAGTGTGTTTAAAGTCATTTCTGTGCCTGAAATTGGTCAAAATTGAAGATTTTGAGTAAGCAAAACTCTGCAAAAATGGCAGTTTTGGTCACTGTGAGGGTTTAAAAAGTGGTTATTCAACATGAGGCCTGATCCAAATGACATTTTGAATCATTTTTGGTAGAGTCCAAAAAATCAATTTTCTGATGAAAAACGATGACCCCGGACCAGTTGAACGTTGAAAAAATGGTCAATATTGATGAAATTTTAACATTTAATCTTTTGACTTTAAATGACGGTTGGATGTGAGTTATTACTTTTTCAACTACAATAAGTGTGTTTAAAGTAATTTCTGTGCCTGAAATTGGTCAAAATTGAAGATTTTGAGTAAGCAAAACTCTGTAAAAATGGCAATTTTGGTCACTGTTAGGGTTTAAAAAGTGGTTATTCAACATGAGGCCCGATCCAAATGACATTTTGAATCATTTTTGGTAGAGTCCAAAAAATCAATTTTCTGATGAAAAACGATGACCCCGGACCAGTCGAACGTTGAAAAAATGGTCAATATTGATGAAATTTTAAAATTTAATCTTTTCACTTTAAATGACGGTTGGATGTGAGTTATTACTTTTTCAACTAAAATAAGTGTGTTTAAAGTCATTTCTGTGCCTGAAATTGGGCAAAATTGAAGATTTTGAGTAAGCAAAACTCTGTAAAAATGGCAATTTTGGTCACTGTGAGGGTTTAAAAAGTGGTTATTCAACATGAGGCCCGATCCAAATGACATTTTGAATCATTTTTGGTAGAGTCCAAAAAATCAATTTTCTGATGAAAAACGATGACCCCGGACCAGTCGAACGTTGAAAAAATGGTCAATATTGATGAAAGTTTAACATTTAATCTTTTGACTTTAAATGATGGTTGGATGTGAGTTATTACTTTTTCAACTACAATAAGTGTGTTTAAAGTCATTTCTGTGCCTGAAATTGGTCAAAATTGAAGATTTTGAGTAAGCAAAACTCTGTAAAAATGGCAATTTTGGTCACTGTGAGGGTTTAAAAAGTGGTTATTCAACATGAGGCCCGATCCAAATGACATTTTGAATCATTTTTGGTAGAGTCCAAAAAATCCATTTTCTGATGAAAAACGATGACCCCGGACCAGTCGAACGTTGAAAAAATTGTCAATATTGATGAAATTTTAACATTTAATCTTTTGACTTTAAATGACGGTTGGATGTGAGTTATTACTTTTTCAACTAAAATAAGTGTGTTTAAAGTCATTTCTGTGCCTGAAATTGGTCAAAATTGAAGATTTTGAGTAAGCAAAACTCTGTAAAAATGGCAATTTTGGTCACTGTTAGGGTTTAAAAAGTGGTTATTCAACATGAGGCCCGATCCAAATGACATTTTGAATCATTTTTGGTAGAGTCCAAAAAATCCATTTTCTGATGAAAAACGATTACCCCGGACCAGTCGAACGTTGAAAAAATGGTCAATATTGATGAAATTTTAACATTTAATCTTTTGACTTTAAATGACGGTTGGATGTGAGTTATTACTTTTTCAACTAAAATAAGTGTGTTTAAAGTCATTTCTGTGCCTGAAATTGGTCAAAATTGAAGATTTTGAGTAAGCAAAACTCTGCAAAAATGGCAGTTTTGGTCACTGTGAGGGTTTAAAAAGTGGTTATTCAACATGAGGCCTGATCCAAATGACATTTTGAATCATTTTTGGTAGAGTCCAAAAAATCAATTTTCTGATGAAAAACGATGACCCCGGACCAGTTGAACGTTGAAAAAATGGTCAATATTGATGAAATATTAACATTTAATCTTTTGACTTTAAATGACGGTTGGATGTGAGTTATTACTTTTTCAACTAAAATAAGTGTGTTTAAAGTCATTTCTGTGCCTGAAATTGGTCAAAATTGTAGATTTTGAGTAAGCAAAACTCTGTAAAAATGGCAATTTTGGTCACTGTTAGGGTTTAAAAAGTGGTTATTCAACATGAGGCCCGATCCAAATGACATTTTGAATCATTTTTGGTAGAGTCCAAAAAATCAATTTTCTGATGAAAAACGATGACCCCGGACCAGTCGAACGTTGAAAAAATGGTCAATATTGATGAAATTTTAAAATTTAATCTTTTCACTTTAAATGACAGTTGGATGTGAGTTATTACTTTTTCAACTAAAATAAGTGTGTTTAAAGTCATTTCTGTGCCTGAAATTGGGCAAAATTGAAGATTTTGAGTAAGCAAAACTCTGTAAAAATGGCAATTTTGGTCACTGTGAGGGTTTAAAAAGTGGTTATTCAACATGAGGCCCGATCCAAATGACATTTGGAATCATTTTTGGTAGAGTCCAAAAAATCAATTTTCTGATGAAAAACGATGACCCCGGACCAGTCGAACGTTGAAAAAATGGTCAATATTGATGAAAGTTTAACATTTAATCTTTTGACTTTAAATGACGTTTGGATGTGAGTTATTACTTTTTCAACTAAAATAAGTGTGTTTAAAGTCATTTCTGTGCCTGAAATTGGTCAAAATTGAAGATTTTGAGTAAGCAAAACTCTGTAAAAATGGCAGTTTTGGTCACTGTGAGGGTTTAAAAAGTGGTTATTCAACATGAGGCCCGATCCAAATGACATTTTGAATCATTTTTGGTGGAGTCCAAAAAAATCAATTTTCTGATGAAAAACGATGACCCCGGACCAGTCGAACGTTGAAAAAATGGTCAATATTGATGAAATTTTAACATTTAATCTTTTGACTTTAAATGACGGTTGGATGTGAGTTATTACTTTTTCAACTAAAATAAGTGTGTTTAAAGTCATTTCTGTGCCTGAAATTGGTCAAAATTGTAGATTTTGAGTAAGCAAAACTCTGTAAAAATGGCAATTTTGGTCACTGTGAGGGTTTAAAAAGTGGTTATTCAACATGAGGCCCGATCCAAATGACATTTTGAATCATTTTTGGTAGAGTCCAAAAAATCAATTTTCTGATGAAAAACGATGACCCCGGACCAGTCGAACGTTGAAAAAATGGTCAATATTGATGAAATTTTAACATTTAATCTTTTGACTTTAAATGACGGTTGGATGTGAGTTATTACTTTTTCAACTAAAATAAGTGTGTTTAAAGTCATTTCTGTGCCTGAAATTGGTCAAAATTGAAGATTTTGAGTAAGCAAAACTCTGCAAAAATGGCAGTTTTGGTCACTGTGAGGGTTTAAAAAGTGGTTATTCAACATGAGGCCTGATCCAAATGACATTTTGAATCATTTTTGGTAGAGTCCAAAAAATCAATTTTCTGATGAAAAACGATGACCCCGGACCAGTTGAACGTTGAAAAAATGGTCAATATTGATGAAATTTTAACATTTAATCTTTTGACTTTAAATGACGGTTGGATGTGAGTTATTACTTTTTCAACTACAATAAGTGTGTTTAAAGTAATTTCTGTGCCTGAAATTGGTCAAAATTGAAGATTTTGAGTAAGCAAAACTCTGTAAAAATGGCAATTTTGGTCACTGTTAGGGTTTAAAAAGTGGTTATTCAACATGAGGCCCGATCCAAATGACATTTTGAATCATTTTTGGTAGAGTCCAAAAAATCAATTTTCTGATGAAAAACGATGACCCCGGACCAGTCGAACGTTGAAAAAATGGTCAATATTGATGAAATTTTAAAATTTAATCTTTTCACTTTAAATGACGGTTGGATGTGAGTTATTACTTTTTCAACTAAAATAAGTGTGTTTAAAGTCATTTCTGTGCCTGAAATTGGGCAAAATTGAAGATTTTGAGTAAGCAAAACTCTGTAAAAATGGCAATTTTGGTCACTGTGAGGGTTTAAAAAGTGGTTATTCAACATGAGGCCCGATCCAAATGACATTTTGAATCATTTTTGGTAGAGTCCAAAAAATCAATTTTCTGATGAAAAACGATGACCCCGGACCAGTCGAACGTTGAAAAAATGGTCAATATTGATGAAAGTTTAACATTTAATCTTTTGACTTTAAATGATGGTTGGATGTGAGTTATTACTTTTTCAACTACAATAAGTGTGTTTAAAGTCATTTCTGTGCCTGAAATTGGTCAAAATTGAAGATTTTGAGTAAGCAAAACTCTGTAAAAATGGCAATTTTGGTCACTGTGAGGGTTTAAAAAGTGGTTATTCAACATGAGGCCCGATCCAAATGACATTTTGAATCATTTTTGGTAGAGTCCAAAAAATCCATTTTCTGATGAAAAACGATGACCCCGGACCAGTCGAACGTTGAAAAAATTGTCAATATTGATGAAATTTTAACATTTAATCTTTTGACTTTAAATGACGGTTGGATGTGAGTTATTACTTTTTCAACTAAAATAAGTGTGTTTAAAGTCATTTCTGTGCCTGAAATTGGTCAAAATTGAAGATTTTGAGTAAGCAAAACTCTGTAAAAATGGCAATTTTGGTCACTGTTAGGGTTTAAAAAGTGGTTATTCAACATGAGGCCCGATCCAAATGACATTTTGAATCATTTTTGGTAGAGTCCAAAAAATCCATTTTCTGATGAAAAACGATTACCCCGGACCAGTCGAACGTTGAAAAAATGGTCAATATTGATGAAAGTTTAACATTTAATCTTTTGACTTTAAATGACGTTTGGATGTGAGTTATTACTTTTTCAACTAAAATAAGTGTGTTTAAAGTCATTTCTGTGCCTGAAATTGGTCAAAATTGAAGATTTTGAGTAAGCAAAACTCTGTAAAAATGGCAGTTTTGGTCACTGTGAGGGTTTAAAAAGTGGTTATTCAACATGAGGCCCGATCCAAATGACATTTTGAATCATTTTTGGTGGAGTCCAAAAAAATCAATTTTCTGATGAAAAACGATGACCCCGGACCAGTCGAACGTTGAAAAAATGGTCAATATTGATGAAATTTTAACATTTAATCTTTTGACTTTAAATGACGGTTGGATGTGAGTTATTACTTTTTCAACTAAAATAAGTGTGTTTAAAGTCATTTCTGTGCCTGAAATTGGTCAAAATTGTAGATTTTGAGTAAGCAAAACTCTGTAAAAATGGCAATTTTGGTCACTGTGAGGGTTTAAAAAGTGGTTATTCAACATGAGGCCCGATCCAAATGACATTTTGAATCATTTTTGGTAGAGTCCAAAAAATCAATTTTCTGATGAAAAACGATGACCCCGGACCAGTCGAACGTTGAAAAAATGGTCAATATTGATGAAATTTTAACATTTAATCTTTTGACTTTAAATGACGGTTGGATGTGAGTTATTACTTTTTCAACTAAAATAAGTGTGTTTAAAGTCATTTCTGTGCCTGAAATTGGTCAAAATTGAAGATTTTGAGTAAGCAAAACTCTGCAAAAATGGCAGTTTTGGTCACTGTGAGGGTTTAAAAAGTGGTTATTCAACATGAGGCCTGATCCAAATGACATTTTGAATCATTTTTGGTAGAGTCCAAAAAATCAATTTTCTGATGAAAAACGATGACCCCGGACCAGTTGAACGTTGAAAAAATGGTCAATATTGATGAAATTTTAACATTTAATCTTTTGACTTTAAATGACGGTTGGATGTGAGTTATTACTTTTTCAACTACAATAAGTGTGTTTAAAGTAATTTCTGTGCCTGAAATTGGTCAAAATTGAAGATTTTGAGTAAGCAAAACTCTGTAAAAATGGCAATTTTGGTCACTGTTAGGGTTTAAAAAGTGGTTATTCAACATGAGGCCCGATCCAAATGACATTTTGAATCATTTTTGGTAGAGTCCAAAAAATCCATTTTCTGATGAAAAACGATTACCCCGGACCAGTCGAACGTTGAAAAAATGGTCAATATTGATGAAATTTTAACATTTAATCTTTTGACTTTAAATGACGGTTGGATGTGAGTTATTACTTTTTCAACTAAAATAAGTGTGTTTAAAGTCATTTCTGTGCCTGAAATTGGTCAAAATTGAAGATTTTGAGTAAGCAAAACTCTGCAAAAATGGCAGTTTTGGTCACTGTGAGGGTTTAAAAAGTGGTTATTCAACATGAGGCCTGATCCAAATGACATTTTGAATCATTTTTGGTAGAGTCCAAAAAATCAATTTTCTGATGAAAAACGATGACCCCGGACCAGTTGAAAGTTGAAAAAATGGTCAATATTGATGAAATATTAACATTTAATCTTTTGACTTTAAATGACGGTTGGATGTGAGTTATTACTTTTTCAACTAAAATAAGTGTGTTTAAAGTCATTTCTGTGCCTGAAATTGGTCAAAATTGTAGATTTTGAGTAAGCAAAACTCTGTAAAAATGGCAATTTTGGTCACTGTTAGGGTTTAAAAAGTGGTTATTCAACATGAGGCCCGATCCAAATGACATTTTGAATCATTTTTGGTAGAGTCCAAAAAATCAATTTTCTGATGAAAAACGATGACCCCGGACCAGTCGAACGTTGAAAAAATGGTCAATATTGATGAAATTTTAAAATTTAATCTTTTCACTTTAAATGACAGTTGGATGTGAGTTATTACTTTTTCAACTAAAATAAGTGTGTTTAAAGTCATTTCTGTGCCTGAAATTGGGCAAAATTGAAGATTTTGAGTAAGCAAAACTCTGTAAAAATGGCAATTTTGGTCACTGTGAGGGTTTAAAAAGTGGTTATTCAACATGAGGCCCGATCCAAATGACATTTGGAATCATTTTTGGTAGAGTCCAAAAAATCAATTTTCTGATGAAAAACGATGACCCCGGACCAGTCGAACGTTGAAAAAATGGTCAATATTGATGAAAGTTTAACATTTAATCTTTTGACTTTAAATGACGTTTGGATGTGAGTTATTACTTTTTCAACTAAAATAAGTGTGTTTAAAGTCATTTCTGTGCCTGAAATTGGTCAAAATTGAAGATTTTGAGTAAGCAAAACTCTGTAAAAATGGCAGTTTTGGTCACTGTGAGGGTTTAAAAAGTGGTTATTCAACATGAGGCCCGATCCAAATGACATTTTGAATCATTTTTGGTAGAGTCCAAAAAATCAATTTTCTGATGAAAAACGATGACCCCGGACCAGTCGAACGTTGAAAAAATGGTCAATATTGATGAAATTTTAACATTTAATCTTTTGACTTTAAATGACGGTTGGATGTGAGTTATTACTTTTTCAACTAAAATAAGTGTGTTTAAAGTCATTTCTGTGCCTGAAATTGGTCAAAATTGAAGATTTTGAGTAAGCAAAACTCTGCAAAAATGGCAGTTTTGGTCACTGTGAGGGTTTAAAAAGTGGTTATTCAACATGAGGCCTGATCCAAATGACATTTTGAATCATTTTTGGTAGAGTCCAAAAAATCAATTTTCTGATGAAAAACGATGACCCCGGACCAGTTGAACGTTGAAAAAATGGTCAATATTGATGAAATTTTAACATTTAATCTTTTGACTTTAAATGACGGTTGGATGTGAGTTATTACTTTTTCAACTACAATAAGTGTGTTTAAAGTAATTTCTGTGCCTGAAATTGGTCAAAATTGAAGATTTTGAGTAAGCAAAACTCTGTAAAAATGGCAATTTTGGTCACTGTTAGGGTTTAAAAAGTGGTTATTCAACATGAGGCCCGATCCAAATGACATTTTGAATCATTTTTGGTAGAGTCCAAAAAATCAATTTTCTGATGAAAAACGATGACCCCGGACCAGTCGAACGTTGAAAAAATGGTCAATATTGATGAAATTTTAAAATTTAATCTTTTCACTTTAAATGACGGTTGGATGTGAGTTATTACTTTTTCAACTAAAATAAGTGTGTTTAAAGTCATTTCTGTGCCTGAAATTGGGCAAAATTGAAGATTTTGAGTAAGCAAAACTCTGTAAAAATGGCAATTTTGGTCACTGTGAGGGTTTAAAAAGTGGTTATTCAACATGAGGCCCGATCCAAATGACATTTTGAATCATTTTTGGTAGAGTCCAAAAAATCAATTTTCTGATGAAAAACGATGACCCCGGACCAGTCGAACGTTGAAAAAATGGTCAATATTGATGAAAGTTTAACATTTAATCTTTTGACTTTAAATGATGGTTGGATGTGAGTTATTACTTTTTCAACTACAATAAGTGTGTTTAAAGTCATTTCTGTGCCTGAAATTGGTCAAAATTGAAGATTTTGAGTAAGCAAAACTCTGTAAAAATGGCAATTTTGGTCACTGTGAGGGTTTAAAAAGTGGTTATTCAACATGAGGCCCGATCCAAATGACATTTTGAATCATTTTTGGTAGAGTCCAAAAAATCCATTTTCTGATGAAAAACGATGACCCCGGACCAGTCGAACGTTAAAAAAATTGTCAATATTGATGAAATTTTAACATTTAATCTTTTGACTTTAAATGACGGTTGGATGTGAGTTATTACTTTTTCAACTAAAATAAGTGTGTTTAAAGTCATTTCTGTGCCTGAAATTGGTCAAAATTGAAGATTTTGAGTAAGCAAAACTCTGTAAAAATGGCAATTTTGGTCACTGTTAGGGTTTAAAAAGTGGTTATTCAACATGAGGCCCGATCCAAATGACATTTTGAATCATTTTTGGTAGAGTCCAAAAAATCCATTTTCTGATGAAAAACGATTACCCCGGACCAGTCGAACGTTGAAAAAATGGTCAATATTGATGAAATTTTAACATTTAATCTTTTGACTTTAAATGACGGTTGGATGTGAGTTATTACTTTTTCAACTAAAATAAGTGTGTTTAAAGTCATTTCTGTGCCTGAAATTGGTCAAAATTGTAGATTTTGAGTAAGCAAAACTCTGTAAAAATGGCAATTTTGGTCACTGTTAGGGTTTAAAAAGTGGTTATTCAACATGAGGCCCGATCCAAATGACATTTTGAATCATTTTTGGTAGAGTCCAAAAAATCAATTTTCTGATGAAAAACGATGACCCCGGACCAGTCGAACGTTGAAAAAATGGTCAATATTGATGAAATTTTAAAATTTAATCTTTTCACTTTAAATGACAGTTGGATGTGAGTTATTACTTTTTCAACTAAAATAAGTGTGTTTAAAGTCATTTCTGTGCCTGAAATTGGGCAAAATTGAAGATTTTGAGTAAGCAAAACTCTGTAAAAATGGCAATTTTGGTCACTGTGAGGGTTTAAAAAGTGGTTATTCAACATGAGGCCCGATCCAAATGACATTTGGAATCATTTTTGGTAGAGTCCAAAAAATCAATTTTCTGATGAAAAACGATGACCCCGGACCAGTCGAACGTTGAAAAAATGGTCAATATTGATGAAAGTTTAACATTTAATCTTTTGACTTTAAATGACGTTTGGATGTGAGTTATTACTTTTTCAACTAAAATAAGTGTGTTTAAAGTCATTTCTGTGCCTGAAATTGGTCAAAATTGAAGATTTTGAGTAAGCAAAACTCTGTAAAAATGGCAGTTTTGGTCACTGTGAGGGTTTAAAAAGTGGTTATTCAACATGAGGCCCGATCCAAATGACATTTTGAATCATTTTTGGTGGAGTCCAAAAAAATCAATTTTCTGATGAAAAACGATGACCCCGGACCAGTCGAACGTTGAAAAAATGGTCAATATTGATGAAATTTTAACATTTAATCTTTTGACTTTAAATGACGGTTGGATGTGAGTTATTACTTTTTCAACTAAAATAAGTGTGTTTAAAGTCATTTCTGTGCCTGAAATTGGTCAAAATTGTAGATTTTGAGTAAGCAAAACTCTGTAAAAATGGCAATTTTGGTCACTGTGAGGGTTTAAAAAGTGGTTATTCAACATGAGGCCCGATCCAAATGACATTTTGAATCATTTTTGGTAGAGTCCAAAAAATCAATTTTCTGATGAAAAACGATGACCCCGGACCAGTCGAACGTTGAAAAAATGGTCAATATTGATGAAATTTTAACATTTAATCTTTTGACTTTAAATGACGGTTGGATGTGAGTTATTACTTTTTCAACTAAAATAAGTGTGTTTAAAGTCATTTCTGTGCCTGAAATTGGTCAAAATTGAAGATTTTGAGTAAGCAAAACTCTGCAAAAATGGCAGTTTTGGTCACTGTGAGGGTTTAAAAAGTGGTTATTCAACATGAGGCCTGATCCAAATGACATTTTGAATCATTTTTGGTAGAGTCCAAAAAATCAATTTTCTGATGAAAAACGATGACCCCGGACCAGTTGAACGTTGAAAAAATGGTCAATATTGATGAAATTTTAACATTTAATCTTTTGACTTTAAATGACGGTTGGATGTGAGTTATTACTTTTTCAACTACAATAAGTGTGTTTAAAGTAATTTCTGTGCCTGAAATTGGTCAAAATTGAAGATTTTGAGTAAGCAAAACTCTGTAAAAATGGCAATTTTGGTCACTGTTAGGGTTTAAAAAGTGGTTATTCAACATGAGGCCCGATCCAAATGACATTTTGAATCATTTTTGGTAGAGTCCAAAAAATCAATTTTCTGATGAAAAACGATGACCCCGGACCAGTCGAACGTTGAAAAAATGGTCAATATTGATGAAATTTTAAAATTTAATCTTTTCACTTTAAATGACGGTTGGATGTGAGTTATTACTTTTTCAACTAAAATAAGTGTGTTTAAAGTCATTTCTGTGCCTGAAATTGGGCAAAATTGAAGATTTTGAGTAAGCAAAACTCTGTAAAAATGGCAATTTTGGTCACTGTGAGGGTTTAAAAAGTGGTTATTCAACATGAGGCCCGATCCAAATGACATTTTGAATCATTTTTGGTAGAGTCCAAAAAATCAATTTTCTGATGAAAAACGATGACCCCGGACCAGTCGAACGTTGAAAAAATGGTCAATATTGATGAAAGTTTAACATTTAATCTTTTGACTTTAAATGATGGTTGGATGTGAGTTATTACTTTTTCAACTACAATAAGTGTGTTTAAAGTCATTTCTGTGCCTGAAATTGGTCAAAATTGAAGATTTTGAGTAAGCAAAACTCTGTAAAAATGGCAATTTTGGTCACTGTGAGGGTTTAAAAAGTGGTTATTCAACATGAGGCCCGATCCAAATGACATTTTGAATCATTTTTGGTAGAGTCCAAAAAATCCATTTTCTGATGAAAAACGATGACCCCGGACCAGTCGAACGTTGAAAAAATTGTCAATATTGATGAAATTTTAACATTTAATCTTTTGACTTTAAATGACGGTTGGATGTGAGTTATTACTTTTTCAACTAAAATAAGTGTGTTTAAAGTCATTTCTGTGCCTGAAATTGGTCAAAATTGAAGATTTTGAGTAAGCAAAACTCTGTAAAAATGGCAATTTTGGTCACTGTTAGGGTTTAAAAAGTGGTTATTCAACATGAGGCCCGATCCAAATGACATTTTGAATCATTTTTGGTAGAGTCCAAAAAATCCATTTTCTGATGAAAAACGATTACCCCGGACCAGTCGAACGTTGAAAAAATGGTCAATATTGATGAAATTTTAACATTTAATCTTTTGACTTTAAATGACGGTTGGATGTGAGTTATTACTTTTTCAACTAAAATAAGTGTGTTTAAAGTCATTTCTGTGCCTGAAATTGGTCAAAATTGAAGATTTTGAGTAAGCAAAACTCTGCAAAAATGGCAGTTTTGGTCACTGTGAGGGTTTAAAAAGTGGTTATTCAACATGAGGCCTGATCCAAATGACATTTTGAATCATTTTTGGTAGAGTCCAAAAAATCAATTTTCTGATGAAAAACGATGACCCCGGACCAGTTGAACGTTGAAAAAATGGTCAATATTGATGAAATATTAACATTTAATCTTTTGACTTTAAATGACGGTTGGATGTGAGTTATTACTTTTTCAACTAAAATAAGTGTGTTTAAAGTCATTTCTGTGCCTGAAATTGGTCAAAATTGTAGATTTTGAGTAAGCAAAACTCTGTAAAAATGGCAATTTTGGTCACTGTTAGGGTTTAAAAAGTGGTTATTCAACATGAGGCCCGATCCAAATGACATTTTGAATCATTTTTGGTAGAGTCCAAAAAATCAATTTTCTGATGAAAAACGATGACCCCGGACCAGTCGAACGTTGAAAAAATGGTCAATATTGATGAAATTTTAAAATTTAATCTTTTCACTTTAAATGACAGTTGGATGTGAGTTATTACTTTTTCAACTAAAATAAGTGTGTTTAAAGTCATTTCTGTGCCTGAAATTGGGCAAAATTGAAGATTTTGAGTAAGCAAAACTCTGTAAAAATGGCAATTTTGGTCACTGTGAGGGTTTAAAAAGTGGTTATTCAACATGAGGCCCGATCCAAATGACATTTGGAATCATTTTTGGTAGAGTCCAAAAAATCAATTTTCTGATGAAAAACGATGACCCCGGACCAGTCGAACGTTGAAAAAATGGTCAATATTGATGAAAGTTTAACATTTAATCTTTTGACTTTAAATGACGTTTGGATGTGAGTTATTACTTTTTCAACTAAAATAAGTGTGTTTAAAGTCATTTCTGTGCCTGAAATTGGTCAAAATTGAAGATTTTGAGTAAGCAAAACTCTGTAAAAATGGCAGTTTTGGTCACTGTGAGGGTTTAAAAAGTGGTTATTCAACATGAGGCCCGATCCAAATGACATTTTGAATCATTTTTGGTGGAGTCCAAAAAAATCAATTTTCTGATGAAAAACGATGACCCCGGACCAGTCGAACGTTGAAAAAATGGTCAATATTGATGAAATTTTAACATTTAATCTTTTGACTTTAAATGACGGTTGGATGTGAGTTATTACTTTTTCAACTAAAATAAGTGTGTTTAAAGTCATTTCTGTGCCTGAAATTGGTCAAAATTGTAGATTTTGAGTAAGCAAAACTCTGTAAAAATGGCAATTTTGGTCACTGTGAGGGTTTAAAAAGTGGTTATTCAACATGAGGCCCGATCCAAATGACATTTTGAATCATTTTTGGTAGAGTCCAAAAAATCAATTTTCTGATGAAAAACGATGACCCCGGACCAGTCGAACGTTGAAAAAATGGTCAATATTGATGAAATTTTAACATTTAATCTTTTGACTTTAAATGACGGTTGGATGTGAGTTATTACTTTTTCAACTAAAATAAGTGTGTTTAAAGTCATTTCTGTGCCTGAAATTGGTCAAAATTGAAGATTTTGAGTAAGCAAAACTCTGCAAAAATGGCAGTTTTGGTCACTGTGAGGGTTTAAAAAGTGGTTATTCAACATGAGGCCTGATCCAAATGACATTTTGAATCATTTTTGGTAGAGTCCAAAAAATCAATTTTCTGATGAAAAACGATGACCCCGGACCAGTTGAACGTTGAAAAAATGGTCAATATTGATGAAATTTTAACATTTAATCTTTTGACTTTAAATGACGGTTGGATGTGAGTTATTACTTTTTCAACTACAATAAGTGTGTTTAAAGTAATTTCTGTGCCTGAAATTGGTCAAAATTGAAGATTTTGAGTAAGCAAAACTCTGTAAAAATGGCAATTTTGGTCACTGTTAGGGTTTAAAAAGTGGTTATTCAACATGAGGCCCGATCCAAATGACATTTTGAATCATTTTTGGTAGAGTCCAAAAAATCAATTTTCTGATGAAAAACGATGACCCCGGACCAGTCGAACGTTGAAAAAATGGTCAATATTGATGAAATTTTAAAATTTAATCTTTTCACTTTAAATGACGGTTGGATGTGAGTTATTACTTTTTCAACTAAAATAAGTGTGTTTAAAGTCATTTCTGTGCCTGAAATTGGGCAAAATTGAAGATTTTGAGTAAGCAAAACTCTGTAAAAATGGCAATTTTGGTCACTGTGAGGGTTTAAAAAGTGGTTATTCAACATGAGGCCCGATCCAAATGACATTTTGAATCATTTTTGGTAGAGTCCAAAAAATCAATTTTCTGATGAAAAACGATGACCCCGGACCAGTCGAACGTTGAAAAAATGGTCAATATTGATGAAAGTTTAACATTTAATCTTTTGACTTTAAATGATGGTTGGATGTGAGTTATTACTTTTTCAACTACAATAAGTGTGTTTAAAGTCATTTCTGTGCCTGAAATTGGTCAAAATTGAAGATTTTGAGTAAGCAAAACTCTGTAAAAATGGCAATTTTGGTCACTGTGAGGGTTTAAAAAGTGGTTATTCAACATGAGGCCCGATCCAAATGACATTTTGAATCATTTTTGGTAGAGTCCAAAAAATCCATTTTCTGATGAAAAACGATGACCCCGGACCAGTCGAACGTTGAAAAAATTGTCAATATTGATGAAATTTTAACATTTAATCTTTTGACTTTAAATGACGGTTGGATGTGAGTTATTACTTTTTCAACTAAAATAAGTGTGTTTAAAGTCATTTCTGTGCCTGAAATTGGTCAAAATTGAAGATTTTGAGTAAGCAAAACTCTGTAAAAATGGCAATTTTGGTCACTGTTAGGGTTTAAAAAGTGGTTATTCAACATGAGGCCCGATCCAAATGACATTTTGAATCATTTTTGGTAGAGTCCAAAAAATCCATTTTCTGATGAAAAACGATTACCCCGGACCAGTCGAACGTTGAAAAAATGGTCAATATTGATGAAAGTTTAACATTTAATCTTTTGACTTTAAATGACGTTTGGATGTGAGTTATTACTTTTTCAACTAAAATAAGTGTGTTTAAAGTCATTTCTGTGCCTGAAATTGGTCAAAATTGAAGATTTTGAGTAAGCAAAACTCTGTAAAAATGGCAGTTTTGGTCACTGTGAGGGTTTAAAAAGTGGTTATTCAACATGAGGCCCGATCCAAATGACATTTTGAATCATTTTTGGTGGAGTCCAAAAAAATCAATTTTCTGATGAAAAACGATGACCCCGGACCAGTCGAACGTTGAAAAAATGGTCAATATTGATGAAATTTTAACATTTAATCTTTTGACTTTAAATGACGGTTGGATGTGAGTTATTACTTTTTCAACTAAAATAAGTGTGTTTAAAGTCATTTCTGTGCCTGAAATTGGTCAAAATTGTAGATTTTGAGTAAGCAAAACTCTGTAAAAATGGCAATTTTGGTCACTGTGAGGGTTTAAAAAGTGGTTATTCAACATGAGGCCCGATCCAAATGACATTTTGAATCATTTTTGGTAGAGTCCAAAAAATCAATTTTCTGATGAAAAACGATGACCCCGGACCAGTCGAACGTTGAAAAAATGGTCAATATTGATGAAATTTTAACATTTAATCTTTTGACTTTAAATGACGGTTGGATGTGAGTTATTACTTTTTCAACTAAAATAAGTGTGTTTAAAGTCATTTCTGTGCCTGAAATTGGTCAAAATTGAAGATTTTGAGTAAGCAAAACTCTGCAAAAATGGCAGTTTTGGTCACTGTGAGGGTTTAAAAAGTGGTTATTCAACATGAGGCCTGATCCAAATGACATTTTGAATCATTTTTGGTAGAGTCCAAAAAATCAATTTTCTGATGAAAAACGATGACCCCGGACCAGTTGAACGTTGAAAAAATGGTCAATATTGATGAAATTTTAACATTTAATCTTTTGACTTTAAATGACGGTTGGATGTGAGTTATTACTTTTTCAACTACAATAAGTGTGTTTAAAGTAATTTCTGTGCCTGAAATTGGTCAAAATTGAAGATTTTGAGTAAGCAAAACTCTGTAAAAATGGCAATTTTGGTCACTGTTAGGGTTTAAAAAGTGGTTATTCAACATGAGGCCCGATCCAAATGACATTTTGAATCATTTTTGGTAGAGTCCAAAAAATCCATTTTCTGATGAAAAACGATTACCCCGGACCAGTCGAACGTTGAAAAAATGGTCAATATTGATGAAATTTTAACATTTAATCTTTTGACTTTAAATGACGGTTGGATGTGAGTTATTACTTTTTCAACTAAAATAAGTGTGTTTAAAGTCATTTCTGTGCCTGAAATTGGTCAAAATTGAAGATTTTGAGTAAGCAAAACTCTGCAAAAATGGCAGTTTTGGTCACTGTGAGGGTTTAAAAAGTGGTTATTCAACATGAGGCCTGATCCAAATGACATTTTGAATCATTTTTGGTAGAGTCCAAAAAATCAATTTTCTGATGAAAAACGATGACCCCGGACCAGTTGAAAGTTGAAAAAATGGTCAATATTGATGAAATATTAACATTTAATCTTTTGACTTTAAATGACGGTTGGATGTGAGTTATTACTTTTTCAACTAAAATAAGTGTGTTTAAAGTCATTTCTGTGCCTGAAATTGGTCAAAATTGTAGATTTTGAGTAAGCAAAACTCTGTAAAAATGGCAATTTTGGTCACTGTTAGGGTTTAAAAAGTGGTTATTCAACATGAGGCCCGATCCAAATGACATTTTGAATCATTTTTGGTAGAGTCCAAAAAATCAATTTTCTGATGAAAAACGATGACCCCGGACCAGTCGAACGTTGAAAAAATGGTCAATATTGATGAAATTTTAAAATTTAATCTTTTCACTTTAAATGACAGTTGGATGTGAGTTATTACTTTTTCAACTAAAATAAGTGTGTTTAAAGTCATTTCTGTGCCTGAAATTGGGCAAAATTGAAGATTTTGAGTAAGCAAAACTCTGTAAAAATGGCAATTTTGGTCACTGTGAGGGTTTAAAAAGTGGTTATTCAACATGAGGCCCGATCCAAATGACATTTGGAATCATTTTTGGTAGAGTCCAAAAAATCAATTTTCTGATGAAAAACGATGACCCCGGACCAGTCGAACGTTGAAAAAATGGTCAATATTGATGAAAGTTTAACATTTAATCTTTTGACTTTAAATGACGTTTGGATGTGAGTTATTACTTTTTCAACTAAAATAAGTGTGTTTAAAGTCATTTCTGTGCCTGAAATTGGTCAAAATTGAAGATTTTGAGTAAGCAAAACTCTGTAAAAATGGCAGTTTTGGTCACTGTGAGGGTTTAAAAAGTGGTTATTCAACATGAGGCCCGATCCAAATGACATTTTGAATCATTTTTGGTAGAGTCCAAAAAATCAATTTTCTGATGAAAAACGATGACCCCGGACCAGTCGAACGTTGAAAAAATGGTCAATATTGATGAAATTTTAACATTTAATCTTTTGACTTTAAATGACGGTTGGATGTGAGTTATTACTTTTTCAACTAAAATAAGTGTGTTTAAAGTCATTTCTGTGCCTGAAATTGGTCAAAATTGAAGATTTTGAGTAAGCAAAACTCTGCAAAAATGGCAGTTTTGGTCACTGTGAGGGTTTAAAAAGTGGTTATTCAACATGAGGCCTGATCCAAATGACATTTTGAATCATTTTTGGTAGAGTCCAAAAAATCAATTTTCTGATGAAAAACGATGACCCCGGACCAGTTGAACGTTGAAAAAATGGTCAATATTGATGAAATTTTAACATTTAATCTTTTGACTTTAAATGACGGTTGGATGTGAGTTATTACTTTTTCAACTACAATAAGTGTGTTTAAAGTAATTTCTGTGCCTGAAATTGGTCAAAATTGAAGATTTTGAGTAAGCAAAACTCTGTAAAAATGGCAATTTTGGTCACTGTTAGGGTTTAAAAAGTGGTTATTCAACATGAGGCCCGATCCAAATGACATTTTGAATCATTTTTGGTAGAGTCCAAAAAATCAATTTTCTGATGAAAAACGATGACCCCGGACCAGTCGAACGTTGAAAAAATGGTCAATATTGATGAAAGTTTAACATTTAATCTTTTGACTTTAAATGATGGTTGGATGTGAGTTATTACTTTTTCAACTACAATAAGTGTGTTTAAAGTCATTTCTGTGCCTGAAATTGGTCAAAATTGAAGATTTTGAGTAAGCAAAACTCTGTAAAAATGGCAATTTTGGTCACTGTGAGGGTTTAAAAAGTGGTTATTCAACATGAGGCCCGATCCAAATGACATTTTGAATCATTTTTGGTAGAGTCCAAAAAATCCATTTTCTGATGAAAAACGATGACCCCGGACCAGTCGAACGTTAAAAAAATTGTCAATATTGATGAAATTTTAACATTTAATCTTTTGACTTTAAATGACGGTTGGATGTGAGTTATTACTTTTTCAACTAAAATAAGTGTGTTTAAAGTCATTTCTGTGCCTGAAATTGGTCAAAATTGAAGATTTTGAGTAAGCAAAACTCTGTAAAAATGGCAATTTTGGTCACTGTTAGGGTTTAAAAAGTGGTTATTCAACATGAGGCCCGATCCAAATGACATTTTGAATCATTTTTGGTAGAGTCCAAAAAATCCATTTTCTGATGAAAAACGATTACCCCGGACCAGTCGAACGTTGAAAAAATGGTCAATATTGATGAAATTTTAACATTTAATCTTTTGACTTTAAATGACGGTTGGATGTGAGTTATTACTTTTTCAACTAAAATAAGTGTGTTTAAAGTCATTTCTGTGCCTGAAATTGGTCAAAATTGAAGATTTTGAGTAAGCAAAACTCTGCAAAAATGGCAGTTTTGGTCACTGTGAGGGTTTAAAAAGTGGTTATTCAACATGAGGCCTGATCCAAATGACATTTTGAATCATTTTTGGTAGAGTCCAAAAAATCAATTTTCTGATGAAAAACGATGACCCCGGACCAGTTGAACGTTGAAAAAATGGTCAATATTGATGAAATATTAACATTTAATCTTTTGACTTTAAATGACGGTTGGATGTGAGTTATTACTTTTTCAACTAAAATAAGTGTGTTTAAAGTCATTTCTGTGCCTGAAATTGGTCAAAATTGTAGATTTTGAGTAAGCAAAACTCTGTAAAAATGGCAATTTTGGTCACTGTTAGGGTTTAAAAAGTGGTTATTCAACATGAGGCCCGATCCAAATGACATTTTGAATCATTTTTGGTAGAGTCCAAAAAATCAATTTTCTGATGAAAAACGATGACCCCGGACCAGTCGAACGTTGAAAAAATGGTCAATATTGATGAAATTTTAAAATTTAATCTTTTCACTTTAAATGACAGTTGGATGTGAGTTATTACTTTTTCAACTAAAATAAGTGTGTTTAAAGTCATTTCTGTGCCTGAAATTGGGCAAAATTGAAGATTTTGAGTAAGCAAAACTCTGTAAAAATGGCAATTTTGGTCACTGTGAGGGTTTAAAAAGTGGTTATTCAACATGAGGCCCGATCCAAATGACATTTGGAATCATTTTTGGTAGAGTCCAAAAAATCAATTTTCTGATGAAAAACGATGACCCCGGACCAGTCGAACGTTGAAAAAATGGTCAATATTGATGAAAGTTTAACATTTAATCTTTTGACTTTAAATGACGTTTGGATGTGAGTTATTACTTTTTCAACTAAAATAAGTGTGTTTAAAGTCATTTCTGTGCCTGAAATTGGTCAAAATTGAAGATTTTGAGTAAGCAAAACTCTGTAAAAATGGCAGTTTTGGTCACTGTGAGGGTTTAAAAAGTGGTTATTCAACATGAGGCCCGATCCAAATGACATTTTGAATCATTTTTGGTGGAGTCCAAAAAAATCAATTTTCTGATGAAAAACGATGACCCCGGACCAGTCGAACGTTGAAAAAATGGTCAATATTGATGAAATTTTAACATTTAATCTTTTGACTTTAAATGACGGTTGGATGTGAGTTATTACTTTTTCAACTAAAATAAGTGTGTTTAAAGTCATTTCTGTGCCTGAAATTGGTCAAAATTGTAGATTTTGAGTAAGCAAAACTCTGTAAAAATGGCAATTTTGGTCACTGTGAGGGTTTAAAAAGTGGTTATTCAACATGAGGCCCGATCCAAATGACATTTTGAATCATTTTTGGTAGAGTCCAAAAAATCAATTTTCTGATGAAAAACGATGACCCCGGACCAGTCGAACGTTGAAAAAATGGTCAATATTGATGAAATTTTAACATTTAATCTTTTGACTTTAAATGACGGTTGGATGTGAGTTATTACTTTTTCAACTAAAATAAGTGTGTTTAAAGTCATTTCTGTGCCTGAAATTGGTCAAAATTGAAGATTTTGAGTAAGCAAAACTCTGCAAAAATGGCAGTTTTGGTCACTGTGAGGGTTTAAAAAGTGGTTATTCAACATGAGGCCTGATCCAAATGACATTTTGAATCATTTTTGGTAGAGTCCAAAAAATCAATTTTCTGATGAAAAACGATGACCCCGGACCAGTTGAACGTTGAAAAAATGGTCAATATTGATGAAATTTTAACATTTAATCTTTTGACTTTAAATGACGGTTGGATGTGAGTTATTACTTTTTCAACTACAATAAGTGTGTTTAAAGTAATTTCTGTGCCTGAAATTGGTCAAAATTGAAGATTTTGAGTAAGCAAAACTCTGTAAAAATGGCAATTTTGGTCACTGTTAGGGTTTAAAAAGTGGTTATTCAACATGAGGCCCGATCCAAATGACATTTTGAATCATTTTTGGTAGAGTCCAAAAAATCAATTTTCTGATGAAAAACGATGACCCCGGACCAGTCGAACGTTGAAAAAATGGTCAATATTGATGAAATTTTAAAATTTAATCTTTTCACTTTAAATGACGGTTGGATGTGAGTTATTACTTTTTCAACTAAAATAAGTGTGTTTAAAGTCATTTCTGTGCCTGAAATTGGGCAAAATTGAAGATTTTGAGTAAGCAAAACTCTGTAAAAATGGCAATTTTGGTCACTGTGAGGGTTTAAAAAGTGGTTATTCAACATGAGGCCCGATCCAAATGACATTTTGAATCATTTTTGGTAGAGTCCAAAAAATCAATTTTCTGATGAAAAACGATGACCCCGGACCAGTCGAACGTTGAAAAAATGGTCAATATTGATGAAAGTTTAACATTTAATCTTTTGACTTTAAATGATGGTTGGATGTGAGTTATTACTTTTTCAACTACAATAAGTGTGTTTAAAGTCATTTCTGTGCCTGAAATTGGTCAAAATTGAAGATTTTGAGTAAGCAAAACTCTGTAAAAATGGCAATTTTGGTCACTGTGAGGGTTTAAAAAGTGGTTATTCAACATGAGGCCCGATCCAAATGACATTTTGAATCATTTTTGGTAGAGTCCAAAAAATCCATTTTCTGATGAAAAACGATGACCCCGGACCAGTCGAACGTTGAAAAAATTGTCAATATTGATGAAATTTTAACATTTAATCTTTTGACTTTAAATGACGGTTGGATGTGAGTTATTACTTTTTCAACTAAAATAAGTGTGTTTAAAGTCATTTCTGTGCCTGAAATTGGTCAAAATTGAAGATTTTGAGTAAGCAAAACTCTGTAAAAATGGCAATTTTGGTCACTGTTAGGGTTTAAAAAGTGGTTATTCAACATGAGGCCCGATCCAAATGACATTTTGAATCATTTTTGGTAGAGTCCAAAAAATCCATTTTCTGATGAAAAACGATTACCCCGGACCAGTCGAACGTTGAAAAAATGGTCAATATTGATGAAATTTTAACATTTAATCTTTTGACTTTAAATGACGGTTGGATGTGAGTTATTACTTTTTCAACTAAAATAAGTGTGTTTAAAGTCATTTCTGTGCCTGAAATTGGTCAAAATTGAAGATTTTGAGTAAGCAAAACTCTGCAAAAATGGCAGTTTTGGTCACTGTGAGGGTTTAAAAAGTGGTTATTCAACATGAGGCCTGATCCAAATGACATTTTGAATCATTTTTGGTAGAGTCCAAAAAATCAATTTTCTGATGAAAAACGATGACCCCGGACCAGTTGAACGTTGAAAAAATGGTCAATATTGATGAAATATTAACATTTAATCTTTTGACTTTAAATGACGGTTGGATGTGAGTTATTACTTTTTCAACTAAAATAAGTGTGTTTAAAGTCATTTCTGTGCCTGAAATTGGTCAAAATTGTAGATTTTGAGTAAGCAAAACTCTGTAAAAATGGCAATTTTGGTCACTGTTAGGGTTTAAAAAGTGGTTATTCAACATGAGGCCCGATCCAAATGACATTTTGAATCATTTTTGGTAGAGTCCAAAAAATCAATTTTCTGATGAAAAACGATGACCCCGGACCAGTCGAACGTTGAAAAAATGGTCAATATTGATGAAATTTTAAAATTTAATCTTTTCACTTTAAATGACAGTTGGATGTGAGTTATTACTTTTTCAACTAAAATAAGTGTGTTTAAAGTCATTTCTGTGCCTGAAATTGGGCAAAATTGAAGATTTTGAGTAAGCAAAACTCTGTAAAAATGGCAATTTTGGTCACTGTGAGGGTTTAAAAAGTGGTTATTCAACATGAGGCCCGATCCAAATGACATTTGGAATCATTTTTGGTAGAGTCCAAAAAATCAATTTTCTGATGAAAAACGATGACCCCGGACCAGTCGAACGTTGAAAAAATGGTCAATATTGATGAAAGTTTAACATTTAATCTTTTGACTTTAAATGACGTTTGGATGTGAGTTATTACTTTTTCAACTAAAATAAGTGTGTTTAAAGTCATTTCTGTGCCTGAAATTGGTCAAAATTGAAGATTTTGAGTAAGCAAAACTCTGTAAAAATGGCAGTTTTGGTCACTGTGAGGGTTTAAAAAGTGGTTATTCAACATGAGGCCCGATCCAAATGACATTTTGAATCATTTTTGGTGGAGTCCAAAAAAATCAATTTTCTGATGAAAAACGATGACCCCGGACCAGTCGAACGTTGAAAAAATGGTCAATATTGATGAAATTTTAACATTTAATCTTTTGACTTTAAATGACGGTTGGATGTGAGTTATTACTTTTTCAACTAAAATAAGTGTGTTTAAAGTCATTTCTGTGCCTGAAATTGGTCAAAATTGTAGATTTTGAGTAAGCAAAACTCTGTAAAAATGGCAATTTTGGTCACTGTGAGGGTTTAAAAAGTGGTTATTCAACATGAGGCCCGATCCAAATGACATTTTGAATCATTTTTGGTAGAGTCCAAAAAATCAATTTTCTGATGAAAAACGATGACCCCGGACCAGTCGAACGTTGAAAAAATGGTCAATATTGATGAAATTTTAACATTTAATCTTTTGACTTTAAATGACGGTTGGATGTGAGTTATTACTTTTTCAACTAAAATAAGTGTGTTTAAAGTCATTTCTGTGCCTGAAATTGGTCAAAATTGAAGATTTTGAGTAAGCAAAACTCTGCAAAAATGGCAGTTTTGGTCACTGTGAGGGTTTAAAAAGTGGTTATTCAACATGAGGCCTGATCCAAATGACATTTTGAATCATTTTTGGTAGAGTCCAAAAAATCAATTTTCTGATGAAAAACGATGACCCCGGACCAGTTGAACGTTGAAAAAATGGTCAATATTGATGAAATTTTAACATTTAATCTTTTGACTTTAAATGACGGTTGGATGTGAGTTATTACTTTTTCAACTACAATAAGTGTGTTTAAAGTAATTTCTGTGCCTGAAATTGGTCAAAATTGAAGATTTTGAGTAAGCAAAACTCTGTAAAAATGGCAATTTTGGTCACTGTTAGGGTTTAAAAAGTGGTTATTCAACATGAGGCCCGATCCAAATGACATTTTGAATCATTTTTGGTAGAGTCCAAAAAATCAATTTTCTGATGAAAAACGATGACCCCGGACCAGTCGAACGTTGAAAAAATGGTCAATATTGATGAAATTTTAAAATTTAATCTTTTCACTTTAAATGACGGTTGGATGTGAGTTATTACTTTTTCAACTAAAATAAGTGTGTTTAAAGTCATTTCTGTGCCTGAAATTGGGCAAAATTGAAGATTTTGAGTAAGCAAAACTCTGTAAAAATGGCAATTTTGGTCACTGTGAGGGTTTAAAAAGTGGTTATTCAACATGAGGCCCGATCCAAATGACATTTTGAATCATTTTTGGTAGAGTCCAAAAAATCAATTTTCTGATGAAAAACGATGACCCCGGACCAGTCGAACGTTGAAAAAATGGTCAATATTGATGAAAGTTTAACATTTAATCTTTTGACTTTAAATGATGGTTGGATGTGAGTTATTACTTTTTCAACTACAATAAGTGTGTTTAAAGTCATTTCTGTGCCTGAAATTGGTCAAAATTGAAGATTTTGAGTAAGCAAAACTCTGTAAAAATGGCAATTTTGGTCACTGTGAGGGTTTAAAAAGTGGTTATTCAACATGAGGCCCGATCCAAATGACATTTTGAATCATTTTTGGTAGAGTCCAAAAAATCCATTTTCTGATGAAAAACGATGACCCCGGACCAGTCGAACGTTGAAAAAATTGTCAATATTGATGAAATTTTAACATTTAATCTTTTGACTTTAAATGACGGTTGGATGTGAGTTATTACTTTTTCAACTAAAATAAGTGTGTTTAAAGTCATTTCTGTGCCTGAAATTGGTCAAAATTGAAGATTTTGAGTAAGCAAAACTCTGTAAAAATGGCAATTTTGGTCACTGTTAGGGTTTAAAAAGTGGTTATTCAACATGAGGCCCGATCCAAATGACATTTTGAATCATTTTTGGTAGAGTCCAAAAAATCCATTTTCTGATGAAAAACGATTACCCCGGACCAGTCGAACGTTGAAAAAATGGTCAATATTGATGAAATTTTAACATTTAATCTTTTGACTTTAAATGACGGTTGGATGTGAGTTATTACTTTTTCAACTAAAATAAGTGTGTTTAAAGTCATTTCTGTGCCTGAAATTGGTCAAAATTGAAGATTTTGAGTAAGCAAAACTCTGCAAAAATGGCAGTTTTGGTCACTGTGAGGGTTTAAAAAGTGGTTATTCAACATGAGGCCTGATCCAAATGACATTTTGAATCATTTTTGGTAGAGTCCAAAAAATCAATTTTCTGATGAAAAACGATGACCCCGGACCAGTTGAACGTTGAAAAAATGGTCAATATTGATGAAATATTAACATTTAATCTTTTGACTTTAAATGACGGTTGGATGTGAGTTATTACTTTTTCAACTAAAATAAGTGTGTTTAAAGTCATTTCTGTGCCTGAAATTGGTCAAAATTGTAGATTTTGAGTAAGCAAAACTCTGTAAAAATGGCAATTTTGGTCACTGTTAGGGTTTAAAAAGTGGTTATTCAACATGAGGCCCGATCCAAATGACATTTTGAATCATTTTTGGTAGAGTCCAAAAAATCAATTTTCTGATGAAAAACGATGACCCCGGACCAGTCGAACGTTGAAAAAATGGTCAATATTGATGAAATTTTAAAATTTAATCTTTTCACTTTAAATGACAGTTGGATGTGAGTTATTACTTTTTCAACTAAAATAAGTGTGTTTAAAGTCATTTCTGTGCCTGAAATTGGGCAAAATTGAAGATTTTGAGTAAGCAAAACTCTGTAAAAATGGCAATTTTGGTCACTGTGAGGGTTTAAAAAGTGGTTATTCAACATGAGGCCCGATCCAAATGACATTTGGAATCATTTTTGGTAGAGTCCAAAAAATCAATTTTCTGATGAAAAACGATGACCCCGGACCAGTCGAACGTTGAAAAAATGGTCAATATTGATGAAAGTTTAACATTTAATCTTTTGACTTTAAATGACGTTTGGATGTGAGTTATTACTTTTTCAACTAAAATAAGTGTGTTTAAAGTCATTTCTGTGCCTGAAATTGGTCAAAATTGAAGATTTTGAGTAAGCAAAACTCTGTAAAAATGGCAGTTTTGGTCACTGTGAGGGTTTAAAAAGTGGTTATTCAACATGAGGCCCGATCCAAATGACATTTTGAATCATTTTTGGTGGAGTCCAAAAAAATCAATTTTCTGATGAAAAACGATGACCCCGGACCAGTCGAACGTTGAAAAAATGGTCAATATTGATGAAATTTTAACATTTAATCTTTTGACTTTAAATGACGGTTGGATGTGAGTTATTACTTTTTCAACTAAAATAAGTGTGTTTAAAGTCATTTCTGTGCCTGAAATTGGTCAAAATTGTAGATTTTGAGTAAGCAAAACTCTGTAAAAATGGCAATTTTGGTCACTGTGAGGGTTTAAAAAGTGGTTATTCAACATGAGGCCCGATCCAAATGACATTTTGAATCATTTTTGGTAGAGTCCAAAAAATCAATTTTCTGATGAAAAACGATGACCCCGGACCAGTCGAACGTTGAAAAAATGGTCAATATTGATGAAATTTTAACATTTAATCTTTTGACTTTAAATGACGGTTGGATGTGAGTTATTACTTTTTCAACTAAAATAAGTGTGTTTAAAGTCATTTCTGTGCCTGAAATTGGTCAAAATTGAAGATTTTGAGTAAGCAAAACTCTGCAAAAATGGCAGTTTTGGTCACTGTGAGGGTTTAAAAAGTGGTTATTCAACATGAGGCCTGATCCAAATGACATTTTGAATCATTTTTGGTAGAGTCCAAAAAATCAATTTTCTGATGAAAAACGATGACCCCGGACCAGTTGAACGTTGAAAAAATGGTCAATATTGATGAAATTTTAACATTTAATCTTTTGACTTTAAATGACGGTTGGATGTGAGTTATTACTTTTTCAACTACAATAAGTGTGTTTAAAGTAATTTCTGTGCCTGAAATTGGTCAAAATTGAAGATTTTGAGTAAGCAAAACTCTGTAAAAATGGCAATTTTGGTCACTGTTAGGGTTTAAAAAGTGGTTATTCAACATGAGGCCCGATCCAAATGACATTTTGAATCATTTTTGGTAGAGTCCAAAAAATCAATTTTCTGATGAAAAACGATGACCCCGGACCAGTCGAACGTTGAAAAAATGGTCAATATTGATGAAATTTTAAAATTTAATCTTTTCACTTTAAATGACGGTTGGATGTGAGTTATTACTTTTTCAACTAAAATAAGTGTGTTTAAAGTCATTTCTGTGCCTGAAATTGGGCAAAATTGAAGATTTTGAGTAAGCAAAACTCTGTAAAAATGGCAATTTTGGTCACTGTGAGGGTTTAAAAAGTGGTTATTCAACATGAGGCCCGATCCAAATGACATTTTGAATCATTTTTGGTAGAGTCCAAAAAATCAATTTTCTGATGAAAAACGATGACCCCGGACCAGTCGAACGTTGAAAAAATGGTCAATATTGATGAAAGTTTAACATTTAATCTTTTGACTTTAAATGATGGTTGGATGTGAGTTATTACTTTTTCAACTACAATAAGTGTGTTTAAAGTCATTTCTGTGCCTGAAATTGGTCAAAATTGAAGATTTTGAGTAAGCAAAACTCTGTAAAAATGGCAATTTTGGTCACTGTGAGGGTTTAAAAAGTGGTTATTCAACATGAGGCCCGATCCAAATGACATTTTGAATCATTTTTGGTAGAGTCCAAAAAATCCATTTTCTGATGAAAAACGATGACCCCGGACCAGTCGAACGTTGAAAAAATTGTCAATATTGATGAAATTTTAACATTTAATCTTTTGACTTTAAATGACGGTTGGATGTGAGTTATTACTTTTTCAACTAAAATAAGTGTGTTTAAAGTCATTTCTGTGCCTGAAATTGGTCAAAATTGAAGATTTTGAGTAAGCAAAACTCTGTAAAAATGGCAATTTTGGTCACTGTTAGGGTTTAAAAAGTGGTTATTCAACATGAGGCCCGATCCAAATGACATTTTGAATCATTTTTGGTAGAGTCCAAAAAATCCATTTTCTGATGAAAAACGATTACCCCGGACCAGTCGAACGTTGAAAAAATGGTCAATATTGATGAAATTTTAACATTTAATCTTTTGACTTTAAATGACGGTTGGATGTGAGTTATTACTTTTTCAACTAAAATAAGTGTGTTTAAAGTCATTTCTGTGCCTGAAATTGGTCAAAATTGAAGATTTTGAGTAAGCAAAACTCTGCAAAAATGGCAGTTTTGGTCACTGTGAGGGTTTAAAAAGTGGTTATTCAACATGAGGCCTGATCCAAATGACATTTTGAATCATTTTTGGTAGAGTCCAAAAAATCAATTTTCTGATGAAAAACGATGACCCCGGACCAGTTGAACGTTGAAAAAATGGTCAATATTGATGAAATATTAACATTTAATCTTTTGACTTTAAATGACGGTTGGATGTGAGTTATTACTTTTTCAACTAAAATAAGTGTGTTTAAAGTCATTTCTGTGCCTGAAATTGGTCAAAATTGTAGATTTTGAGTAAGCAAAACTCTGTAAAAATGGCAATTTTGGTCACTGTTAGGGTTTAAAAAGTGGTTATTCAACATGAGGCCCGATCCAAATGACATTTTGAATCATTTTTAGTAGAGTCCAAAAAATCAATTTTCTGATGAAAAACGATGACCCCGGACCAGTCGAACGTTGAAAAAATGGTCAATATTGATGAAATTTTAAAATTTAATCTTTTCACTTTAAATGACAGTTGGATGTGAGTTATTACTTTTTCAACTAAAATAAGTGTGTTTAAAGTCATTTCTGTGCCTGAAATTGGGCAAAATTGAAGATTTTGAGTAAGCAAAACTCTGTAAAAATGGCAATTTTGGTCACTGTGAGGGTTTAAAAAGTGGTTATTCAACATGAGGCCCGATCCAAATGACATTTGGAATCATTTTTGGTAGAGTCCAAAAAATCAATTTTCTGATGAAAAACGATGACCCCGGACCAGTCGAACGTTGAAAAAATGGTCAATATTGATGAAAGTTTAACATTTAATCTTTTGACTTTAAATGACGTTTGGATGTGAGTTATTACTTTTTCAACTAAAATAAGTGTGTTTAAAGTCATTTCTGTGCCTGAAATTGGTCAAAATTGAAGATTTTGAGTAAGCAAAACTCTGTAAAAATGGCAGTTTTGGTCACTGTGAGGGTTTAAAAAGTGGTTATTCAACATGAGGCCCGATCCAAATGACATTTTGAATCATTTTTGGTGGAGTCCAAAAAAATCAATTTTCTGATGAAAAACGATGACCCCGGACCAGTCGAACGTTGAAAAAATGGTCAATATTGATGAAATTTTAACATTTAATCTTTTGACTTTAAATGACGGTTGGATGTGAGTTATTACTTTTTCAACTAAAATAAGTGTGTTTAAAGTCATTTCTGTGCCTGAAATTGGTCAAAATTGTAGATTTTGAGTAAGCAAAACTCTGTAAAAATGGCAATTTTGGTCACTGTGAGGGTTTAAAAAGTGGTTATTCAACATGAGGCCCGATCCAAATGACATTTTGAATCATTTTTGGTAGAGTCCAAAAAATCAATTTTCTGATGAAAAACGATGACCCCGGACCAGTCGAACGTTGAAAAAATGGTCAATATTGATGAAATTTTAACATTTAATCTTTTGACTTTAAATGACGGTTGGATGTGAGTTATTACTTTTTCAACTAAAATAAGTGTGTTTAAAGTCATTTCTGTGCCTGAAATTGGTCAAAATTGAAGATTTTGAGTAAGCAAAACTCTGCAAAAATGGCAGTTTTGGTCACTGTGAGGGTTTAAAAAGTGGTTATTCAACATGAGGCCTGATCCAAATGACATTTTGAATCATTTTTGGTAGAGTCCAAAAAATCAATTTTCTGATGAAAAACGATGACCCCGGACCAGTTGAACGTTGAAAAAATGGTCAATATTGATGAAATTTTAACATTTAATCTTTTGACTTTAAATGACGGTTGGATGTGAGTTATTACTTTTTCAACTACAATAAGTGTGTTTAAAGTAATTTCTGTGCCTGAAATTGGTCAAAATTGAAGATTTTGAGTAAGCAAAACTCTGTAAAAATGGCAATTTTGGTCACTGTTAGGGTTTAAAAAGTGGTTATTCAACATGAGGCCCGATCCAAATGACATTTTGAATCATTTTTGGTAGAGTCCAAAAAATCAATTTTCTGATGAAAAACGATGACCCCGGACCAGTCGAACGTTGAAAAAATGGTCAATATTGATGAAATTTTAAAATTTAATCTTTTCACTTTAAATGACGGTTGGATGTGAGTTATTACTTTTTCAACTAAAATAAGTGTGTTTAAAGTCATTTCTGTGCCTGAAATTGGGCAAAATTGAAGATTTTGAGTAAGCAAAACTCTGTAAAAATGGCAATTTTGGTCACTGTGAGGGTTTAAAAAGTGGTTATTCAACATGAGGCCCGATCCAAATGACATTTTGAATCATTTTTGGTAGAGTCCAAAAAATCAATTTTCTGATGAAAAACGATGACCCCGGACCAGTCGAACGTTGAAAAAATGGTCAATATTGATGAAAGTTTAACATTTAATCTTTTGACTTTAAATGATGGTTGGATGTGAGTTATTACTTTTTCAACTACAATAAGTGTGTTTAAAGTCATTTCTGTGCCTGAAATTGGTCAAAATTGAAGATTTTGAGTAAGCAAAACTCTGTAAAAATGGCAATTTTGGTCACTGTGAGGGTTTAAAAAGTGGTTATTCAACATGAGGCCCGATCCAAATGACATTTTGAATCATTTTTGGTAGAGTCCAAAAAATCCATTTTCTGATGAAAAACGATGACCCCGGACCAGTCGAACGTTGAAAAAATTGTCAATATTGATGAAATTTTAACATTTAATCTTTTGACTTTAAATGACGGTTGGATGTGAGTTATTACTTTTTCAACTAAAATAAGTGTGTTTAAAGTCATTTCTGTGCCTGAAATTGGTCAAAATTGAAGATTTTGAGTAAGCAAAACTCTGTAAAAATGGCAATTTTGGTCACTGTTAGGGTTTAAAAAGTGGTTATTCAACATGAGGCCCGATCCAAATGACATTTTGAATCATTTTTGGTAGAGTCCAAAAAATCCATTTTCTGATGAAAAACGATTACCCCGGACCAGTCGAACGTTGAAAAAATGGTCAATATTGATGAAATTTTAACATTTAATCTTTTGACTTTAAATGACGGTTGGATGTGAGTTATTACTTTTTCAACTAAAATAAGTGTGTTTAAAGTCATTTCTGTGCCTGAAATTGGTCAAAATTGAAGATTTTGAGTAAGCAAAACTCTGCAAAAATGGCAGTTTTGGTCACTGTGAGGGTTTAAAAAGTGGTTATTCAACATGAGGCCTGATCCAAATGACATTTTGAATCATTTTTGGTAGAGTCCAAAAAATCAATTTTCTGATGAAAAACGATGACCCCGGACCAGTTGAACGTTGAAAAAATGGTCAATATTGATGAAATATTAACATTTAATCTTTTGACTTTAAATGACGGTTGGATGTGAGTTATTACTTTTTCAACTAAAATAAGTGTGTTTAAAGTCATTTCTGTGCCTGAAATTGGTCAAAATTGTAGATTTTGAGTAAGCAAAACTCTGTAAAAATGGCAATTTTGGTCACTGTTAGGGTTTAAAAAGTGGTTATTCAACATGAGGCCCGATCCAAATGACATTTTGAATCATTTTTGGTAGAGTCCAAAAAATCAATTTTCTGATGAAAAACGATGACCCCGGACCAGTCGAACGTTGAAAAAATGGTCAATATTGATGAAATTTTAAAATTTAATCTTTTCACTTTAAATGACAGTTGGATGTGAGTTATTACTTTTTCAACTAAAATAAGTGTGTTTAAAGTCATTTCTGTGCCTGAAATTGGGCAAAATTGAAGATTTTGAGTAAGCAAAACTCTGTAAAAATGGCAATTTTGGTCACTGTGAGGGTTTAAAAAGTGGTTATTCAACATGAGGCCCGATCCAAATGACATTTGGAATCATTTTTGGTAGAGTCCAAAAAATCAATTTTCTGATGAAAAACGATGACCCCGGACCAGTCGAACGTTGAAAAAATGGTCAATATTGATGAAAGTTTAACATTTAATCTTTTGACTTTAAATGACGTTTGGATGTGAGTTATTACTTTTTCAACTAAAATAAGTGTGTTTAAAGTCATTTCTGTGCCTGAAATTGGTCAAAATTGAAGATTTTGAGTAAGCAAAACTCTGTAAAAATGGCAGTTTTGGTCACTGTGAGGGTTTAAAAAGTGGTTATTCAACATGAGGCCCGATCCAAATGACATTTTGAATCATTTTTGGTGGAGTCCAAAAAAATCAATTTTCTGATGAAAAACGATGACCCCGGACCAGTCGAACGTTGAAAAAATGGTCAATATTGATGAAATTTTAACATTTAATCTTTTGACTTTAAATGACGGTTGGATGTGAGTTATTACTTTTTCAACTAAAATAAGTGTGTTTAAAGTCATTTCTGTGCCTGAAATTGGTCAAAATTGTAGATTTTGAGTAAGCAAAACTCTGTAAAAATGGCAATTTTGGTCACTGTGAGGGTTTAAAAAGTGGTTATTCAACATGAGGCCCGATCCAAATGACATTTTGAATCATTTTTGGTAGAGTCCAAAAAATCAATTTTCTGATGAAAAACGATGACCCCGGACCAGTCGAACGTTGAAAAAATAGTCAATATTGATGAAATTTTAACATTTAATCTTTTGACTTTAAATGACGGTTGGATGTGAGTTATTACTTTTTCAACTAAAATAAGTGTGTTTAAAGTCATTTCTGTGCCTGAAATTGGTCAAAATTGAAGATTTTGAGTAAGCAAAACTCTGCAAAAATGGCAGTTTTGGTCACTGTGAGGGTTTAAAAAGTGGTTATTCAACATGAGGCCTGATCCAAATGACATTTTGAATCATTTTTGGTAGAGTCCAAAAAATCAATTTTCTGATGAAAAACGATGACCCCGGACCAGTTGAACGTTGAAAAAATGGTCAATATTGATGAAATTTTAACATTTAATCTTTTGACTTTAAATGACGGTTGGATGTGAGTTATTACTTTTTCAACTACAATAAGTGTGTTTAAAGTAATTTCTGTGCCTGAAATTGGTCAAAATTGAAGATTTTGAGTAAGCAAAACTCTGTAAAAATGGCAATTTTGGTCACTGTTAGGGTTTAAAAAGTGGTTATTCAACATGAGGCCCGATCCAAATGACATTTTGAATCATTTTTGGTAGAGTCCAAAAAATCAATTTTCTGATGAAAAACGATGACCCCGGACCAGTCGAACGTTGAAAAAATGGTCAATATTGATGAAATTTTAAAATTTAATCTTTTCACTTTAAATGACGGTTGGATGTGAGTTATTACTTTTTCAACTAAAATAAGTGTGTTTAAAGTCATTTCTGTGCCTGAAATTGGGCAAAATTGAAGATTTTGAGTAAGCAAAACTCTGTAAAAATGGCAATTTTGGTCACTGTGAGGGTTTAAAAAGTGGTTATTCAACATGAGGCCCGATCCAAATGACATTTTGAATCATTTTTGGTAGAGTCCAAAAAATCAATTTTCTGATGAAAAACGATGACCCCGGACCAGTCGAACGTTGAAAAAATGGTCAATATTGATGAAAGTTTAACATTTAATCTTTTGACTTTAAATGATGGTTGGATGTGAGTTAATACTTTTTCAACTACAATAAGTGTGTTTAAAGTCATTTCTGTGCCTGAAATTGGTCAAAATTGAAGATTTTGAGTAAGCAAAACTCTGTAAAAATGGCAATTTTGGTCACTGTGAGGGTTTAAAAAGTGGTTATTCAACATGAGGCCCGATCCAAATGACATTTTGAATCATTTTTGGTAGAGTCCAAAAAATCCATTTTCTGATGAAAAACGATGACCCCGGACCAGTCGAACGTTGAAAAAATTGTCAATATTGATGAAATTTTAACATTTAATCTTTTGACTTTAAATGACGGTTGGATGTGAGTTATTACTTTTTCAACTAAAATAAGTGTGTTTAAAGTCATTTCTGTGCCTGAAATTGGTCAAAATTGAAGATTTTGAGTAAGCAAAACTCTGTAAAAATGGCAATTTTGGTCACTGTTAGGGTTTAAAAAGTGGTTATTCAACATGAGGCCCGATCCAAATGACATTTTGAATCATTTTTGGTAGAGTCCAAAAAATCCATTTTCTGATGAAAAACGATTACCCCGGACCAGTCGAACGTTGAAAAAATGGTCAATATTGATGAAATTTTAACATTTAATCTTTTGACTTTAAATGACGGTTGGATGTGAGTTATTACTTTTTCAACTAAAATAAGTGTGTTTAAAGTCATTTCTGTGCCTGAAATTGGTCAAAATTGAAGATTTTGAGTAAGCAAAACTCTGCAAAAATGGCAGTTTTGGTCACTGTGAGGGTTTAAAAAGTGGTTATTCAACATGAGGCCTGATCCAAATGACATTTTGAATCATTTTTGGTAGAGTCCAAAAAATCAATTTTCTGATGAAAAACGATGACCCCGGACCAGTTGAACGTTGAAAAAATGGTCAATATTGATGAAATATTAACATTTAATCTTTTGACTTTAAATGACGGTTGGATGTGAGTTATTACTTTTTCAACTAAAATAAGTGTGTTTAAAGTCATTTCTGTGCCTGAAATTGGTCAAAATTGTAGATTTTGAGTAAGCAAAACTCTGTAAAAATGGCAATTTTGGTCACTGTTAGGGTTTAAAAAGTGGTTATTCAACATGAGGCCCGATCCAAATGACATTTTGAATCATTTTTGGTAGAGTCCAAAAAATCAATTTTCTGATGAAAAACGATGACCCCGGACCAGTCGAACGTTGAAAAAATGGTCAATATTGATGAAATTTTAAAATTTAATCTTTTCACTTTAAATGACAGTTGGATGTGAGTTATTACTTTTTCAACTAAAATAAGTGTGTTTAAAGTCATTTCTGTGCCTGAAATTGGGCAAAATTGAAGATTTTGAGTAAGCAAAACTCTGTAAAAATGGCAATTTTGGTCACTGTGAGGGTTTAAAAAGTGGTTATTCAACATGAGGCCCGATCCAAATGACATTTGGAATCATTTTTGGTAGAGTCCAAAAAATCAATTTTCTGATGAAAAACGATGACCCCGGACCAGTCGAACGTTGAAAAAATGGTCAATATTGATGAAAGTTTAACATTTAATCTTTTGACTTTAAATGACGTTTGGATGTGAGTTATTACTTTTTCAACTAAAATAAGTGTGTTTAAAGTCATTTCTGTGCCTGAAATTGGTCAAAATTGAAGATTTTGAGTAAGCAAAACTCTGTAAAAATGGCAGTTTTGGTCACTGTGAGGGTTTAAAAAGTGGTTATTCAACATGAGGCCCGATCCAAATGACATTTTGAATCATTTTTGGTGGAGTCCAAAAAAATCAATTTTCTGATGAAAAACGATGACCCCGGACCAGTCGAACGTTGAAAAAATGGTCAATATTGATGAAATTTTAACATTTAATCTTTTGACTTTAAATGACGGTTGGATGTGAGTTATTACTTTTTCAACTAAAATAAGTGTGTTTAAAGTCATTTCTGTGCCTGAAATTGGTCAAAATTGTAGATTTTGAGTAAGCAAAACTCTGTAAAAATGGCAATTTTGGTCACTGTGAGGGTTTAAAAAGTGGTTATTCAACATGAGGCCCGATCCAAATGACATTTTGAATCATTTTTGGTAGAGTCCAAAAAATCAATTTTCTGATGAAAAACGATGACCCCGGACCAGTCGAACGTTGAAAAAATGGTCAATATTGATGAAATTTTAACATTTAATCTTTTGACTTTAAATGACGGTTGGATGTGAGTTATTACTTTTTCAACTAAAATAAGTGTGTTTAAAGTCATTTCTGTGCCTGAAATTGGTCAAAATTGAAGATTTTGAGTAAGCAAAACTCTGCAAAAATGGCAGTTTTGGTCACTGTGAGGGTTTAAAAAGTGGTTATTCAACATGAGGCCTGATCCAAATGACATTTTGAATCATTTTTGGTAGAGTCCAAAAAATCAATTTTCTGATGAAAAACGATGACCCCGGACCAGTTGAACGTTGAAAAAATGGTCAATATTGATGAAATTTTAACATTTAATCTTTTGACTTTAAATGACGGTTGGATGTGAGTTATTACTTTTTCAACTACAATAAGTGTGTTTAAAGTAATTTCTGTGCCTGAAATTGGTCAAAATTGAAGATTTTGAGTAAGCAAAACTCTGTAAAAATGGCAATTTTGGTCACTGTTAGGGTTTAAAAAGTGGTTATTCAACATGAGGCCCGATCCAAATGACATTTTGAATCATTTTTGGTAGAGTCCAAAAAATCAATTTTCTGATGAAAAACGATGACCCCGGACCAGTCGAACGTTGAAAAAATGGTCAATATTGATGAAATTTTAAAATTTAATCTTTTCACTTTAAATGACGGTTGGATGTGAGTTATTACTTTTTCAACTAAAATAAGTGTGTTTAAAGTCATTTCTGTGCCTGAAATTGGGCAAAATTGAAGATTTTGAGTAAGCAAAACTCTGTAAAAATGGCAATTTTGGTCACTGTGAGGGTTTAAAAAGTGGTTATTCAACATGAGGCCCGATCCAAATGACATTTTGAATCATTTTTGGTAGAGTCCAAAAAATCAATTTTCTGATGAAAAACGATGACCCCGGACCAGTCGAACGTTGAAAAAATGGTCAATATTGATGAAAGTTTAACATTTAATCTTTTGACTTTAAATGATGGTTGGATGTGAGTTATTACTTTTTCAACTACAATAAGTGTGTTTAAAGTCATTTCTGTGCCTGAAATTGGTCAAAATTGAAGATTTTGAGTAAGCAAAACTCTGTAAAAATGGCAATTTTGGTCACTGTGAGGGTTTAAAAAGTGGTTATTCAACATGAGGCCCGATCCAAATGACATTTTGAATCATTTTTGGTAGAGTCCAAAAAATCCATTTTCGGATGAAAAACGATGACCCCGGACCAGTCGAACGTTGAAAAAATTGTCAATATTGATGAAATTTTAACATTTAATCTTTTGACTTTAAATGACGGTTGGATGTGAGTTATTACTTTTTCAACTAAAATAAGTGTGTTTAAAGTCATTTCTGTGCCTGAAATTGGTCAAAATTGAAGATTTTGAGTAAGCAAAACTCTGTAAAAATGGCAATTTTGGTCACTGTTAGGGTTTAAAAAGTGGTTATTCAACATGAGGCCCGATCCAAATGACATTTTGAATCATTTTTGGTAGAGTCCAAAAAATCCATTTTCTGATGAAAAACGATTACCCCGGACCAGTCGAACGTTGAAAAAATGGTCAATATTGATGAAATTTTAACATTTAATCTTTTGACTTTAAATGACGGTTGGATGTGAGTTATTACTTTTTCAACTAAAATAAGTGTGTTTAAAGTCATTTCTGTGCCTGAAATTGGTCAAAATTGAAGATTTTGAGTAAGCAAAACTCTGCAAAAATGGCAGTTTTGGTCACTGTGAGGGTTTAAAAAGTGGTTATTCAACATGAGGCCTGATCCAAATGACATTTTGAATCATTTTTGGTAGAGTCCAAAAAATCAATTTTCTGATGAAAAACGATGACCCCGGACCAGTTGAACGTTGAAAAAATGGTCAATATTGATGAAATATTAACATTTAATCTTTTGACTTTAAATGACGGTTGGATGTGAGTTATTACTTTTTCAACTAAAATAAGTGTGTTTAAAGTCATTTCTGTGCCTGAAATTGGTCAAAATTGTAGATTTTGAGTAAGCAAAACTCTGTAAAAATGGCAATTTTGGTCACTGTTAGGGTTTAAAAAGTGGTTATTCAACATGAGGCCCGATCCAAATGACATTTTGAATCATTTTTGGTAGAGTCCAAAAAATCAATTTTCTGATGAAAAACGATGACCCCGGACCAGTCGAACGTTGAAAAAATGGTCAATATTGATGAAATTTTAACATTTAATCTTTTGACTTTAAATGACGTTTGGATGTGAGTTATTACTTTTTCAACTAAAATAAGTGTGTTTAAAGTCATTTCTGTGCCTGAAATTGGTCAAAATTGAAGATTTTGAGTAAGCAAAACTCTGTAAAAATGGCAGTTTTGGTCACTGTGAGGGTTTAAAAAGTGGTTATTCAACATGAGGCCCGATCCAAATGACATTTTGAATCATTTTTGGTGGAGTCCAAAAAAATCAATTTTCTGATGAAAAACGATGACCCCGGACCAGTCGAACGTTGAAAAAATGGTCAATATTGATGAAATTTTAACATTTAATCTTTTGACTTTAAATGACGGTTGGATGTGAGTTATTACTTTTTCAACTAAAATAAGTGTGTTTAAAGTCATTTCTGTGCCTGAAATTGGTCAAAATTGTAGATTTTGAGTAAGCAAAACTCTGTAAAAATGGCAATTTTGGTCACTGTGAGGGTTTAAAAAGTGGTTATTCAACATGAGGCCCGATCCAAATGACATTTTGAATCATTTTTGGTAGAGTCCAAAAAATCAATTTTCTGATGAAAAACGATGACCCCGGACCAGTCGAACGTTGAAAAAATGGTCAATATTGATGAAATTTTAACATTTAATCTTTTGACTTTAAATGACGGTTGGATGTGAGTTATTACTTTTTCAACTAAAATAAGTGTGTTTAAAGTCATTTCTGTGCCTGAAATTGGTCAAAATTGAAGATTTTGAGTAAGCAAAACTCTGCAAAAATGGCAGTTTTGGTCACTGTGAGGGTTTAAAAAGTGGTTATTCAACATGAGGCCTGATCCAAATGACATTTTGAATCATTTTTGGTAGAGTCCAAAAAATCAATTTTCTGATGAAAAACGATGACCCCGGACCAGTTGAACGTTGAAAAAATGGTCAATATTGATGAAATTTTAACATTTAATCTTTTGACTTTAAATGACGGTTGGATGTGAGTTATTACTTTTTCAACTACAATAAGTGTGTTTAAAGTAATTTCTGTGCCTGAAATTGGTCAAAATTGAAGATTTTGAGTAAGCAAAACTCTGTAAAAATGGCAATTTTGGTCACTGTTAGGGTTTAAAAAGTGGTTATTCAACATGAGGCCCGATCCAAATGACATTTTGAATCATTTTTGGTAGAGTCCAAAAAATCAATTTTCTGATGAAAAACGATGACCCCGGACCAGTCGAACGTTGAAAAAATGGTCAATATTGATGAAATTTTAAAATTTAATCTTTTCACTTTAAATGACGGTTGGATGTGAGTTATTACTTTTTCAACTAAAATAAGTGTGTTTAAAGTCATTTCTGTGCCTGAAATTGGGCAAAATTGAAGATTTTGAGTAAGCAAAACTCTGTAAAAATGGCAATTTTGGTCACTGTGAGGGTTTAAAAAGTGGTTATTCAACATGAGGCCCGATCCAAATGACATTTTGAATCATTTTTGGTAGAGTCCAAAAAATCAATTTTCTGATGAAAAACGATGACCCCGGACCAGTCGAACGTTGAAAAAATGGTCAATATTGATGAAAGTTTAACATTTAATCTTTTGACTTTAAATGATGGTTGGATGTGAGTTATTACTTTTTCAACTACAATAAGTGTGTTTAAAGTCATTTCTGTGCCTGAAATTGGTCAAAATTGAAGATTTTGAGTAAGCAAAACTCTGTAAAAATGGCAATTTTGGTCACTGTGAGGGTTTAAAAAGTGGTTATTCAACATGAGGCCCGATCCAAATGACATTTTGAATCATTTTTGGTAGAGTCCAAAAAATCCATTTTCGGATGAAAAACGATGACCCCGGACCAGTCGAACGTTGAAAAAATTGTCAATATTGATGAAATTTTAACATTTAATCTTTTGACTTTAAATGACGGTTGGATGTGAGTTATTACTTTTTCAACTAAAATAAGTGTGTTTAAAGTCATTTCTGTGCCTGAAATTGGTCAAAATTGAAGATTTTGAGTAAGCAAAACTCTGTAAAAATGGCAATTTTGGTCACTGTTAGGGTTTAAAAAGTGGTTATTCAACATGAGGCCCGATCCAAATGACATTTTGAATCATTTTTGGTAGAGTCCAAAAAATCCATTTTCTGATGAAAAACGATTACCCCGGACCAGTCGAACGTTGAAAAAATGGTCAATATTGATGAAATTTTAACATTTAATCTTTTGACTTTAAATGACGGTTGGATGTGAGTTATTACTTTTTCAACTAAAATAAGTGTGTTTAAAGTCATTTCTGTGCCTGAAATTGGTCAAAATTGAAGATTTTGAGTAAGCAAAACTCTGCAAAAATGGCAGTTTTGGTCACTGTGAGGGTTTAAAAAGTGGTTATTCAACATGAGGCCTGATCCAAATGACATTTTGAATCATTTTTGGTAGAGTCCAAAAAATCAATTTTCTGATGAAAAACGATGACCCCGGACCAGTTGAACGTTGAAAAAATGGTCAATATTGATGAAATATTAACATTTAATCTTTTGACTTTAAATGACGGTTGGATGTGAGTTATTACTTTTTCAACTAAAATAAGTGTGTTTAAAGTCATTTCTGTGCCTGAAATTGGTCAAAATTGTAGATTTTGAGTAAGCAAAACTCTGTAAAAATGGCAATTTTGGTCACTGTTAGGGTTTAAAAAGTGGTTATTCAACATGAGGCCCGATCCAAATGACATTTTGAATCATTTTTGGTAGAGTCCAAAAAATCAATTTTCTGATGAAAAACGATGACCCCGGACCAGTCGAACGTTGAAAAAATGGTCAATATTGATGAAATTTTAAAATTTAATCTTTTCACTTTAAATGACAGTTGGATGTGAGTTATTACTTTTTCAACTAAAATAAGTGTGTTTAAAGTCATTTCTGTGCCTGAAATTGGGCAAAATTGAAGATTTTGAGTAAGCAAAACTCTGTAAAAATGGCAATTTTGGTCACTGTGAGGGTTTAAAAAGTGGTTATTCAACATGAGGCCCGATCCAAATGACATTTGGAATCATTTTTGGTAGAGTCCAAAAAATCAATTTTCTGATGAAAAACGATGACCCCGGACCAGTCGAACGTTGAAAAAATGGTCAATATTGATGAAAGTTTAACATTTAATCTTTTGACTTTAAATGACGTTTGGATGTGAGTTATTACTTTTTCAACTAAAATAAGTGTGTTTAAAGTCATTTCTGTGCCTGAAATTGGTCAAAATTGAAGATTTTGAGTAAGCAAAACTCTGTAAAAATGGCAGTTTTGGTCACTGTGAGGGTTTAAAAAGTGGTTATTCAACATGAGGCCCGATCCAAATGACATTTTGAATCATTTTTGGTGGAGTCCAAAAAAATCAATTTTCTGATGAAAAACGATGACCCCGGACCAGTCGAACGTTGAAAAAATGGTCAATATTGATGAAATTTTAACATTTAATCTTTTGACTTTAAATGACGGTTGGATGTGAGTTATTACTTTTTCAACTAAAATAAGTGTGTTTAAAGTCATTTCTGTGCCTGAAATTGGTCAAAATTGTAGATTTTGAGTAAGCAAAACTCTGTAAAAATGGCAATTTTGGTCACTGTGAGGGTTTAAAAAGTGGTTATTCAACATGAGGCCCGATCCAAATGACATTTTGAATCATTTTTGGTAGAGTCCAAAAAATCAATTTTCTGATGAAAAACGATGACCCCGGACCAGTCGAACGTTGAAAAAATGGTCAATATTGATGAAATTTTAACATTTAATCTTTTGACTTTAAATGACGGTTGGATGTGAGTTATTACTTTTTCAACTAAAATAAGTGTGTTTAAAGTCATTTCTGTGCCTGAAATTGGTCAAAATTGAAGATTTTGAGTAAGCAAAACTCTGCAAAAATGGCAGTTTTGGTCACTGTGAGGGTTTAAAAAGTGGTTATTCAACATGAGGCCTGATCCAAATGACATTTTGAATCATTTTTGGTAGAGTCCAAAAAATCAATTTTCTGATGAAAAACGATGACCCCGGACCAGTTGAACGTTGAAAAAATGGTCAATATTGATGAAATTTTAACATTTAATCTTTTGACTTTAAATGACGGTTGGATGTGAGTTATTACTTTTTCAACTACAATAAGTGTGTTTAAAGTAATTTCTGTGCCTGAAATTGGTCAAAATTGAAGATTTTGAGTAAGCAAAACTCTGTAAAAATGGCAATTTTGGTCACTGTTAGGGTTTAAAAAGTGGTTATTCAACATGAGGCCCGATCCAAATGACATTTTGAATCATTTTTGGTAGAGTCCAAAAAATCAATTTTCTGATGAAAAACGATGACCCCGGACCAGTCGAACGTTGAAAAAATGGTCAATATTGATGAAATTTTAAAATTTAATCTTTTCACTTTAAATGACGGTTGGATGTGAGTTATTACTTTTTCAACTAAAATAAGTGTGTTTAAAGTCATTTCTGTGCCTGAAATTGGGCAAAATTGAAGATTTTGAGTAAGCAAAACTCTGTAAAAATGGCAATTTTGGTCACTGTGAGGGTTTAAAAAGTGGTTATTCAACATGAGGCCCGATCCAAATGACATTTTGAATCATTTTTGGTAGAGTCCAAAAAATCAATTTTCTGATGAAAAACGATGACCCCGGACCAGTCGAACGTTGAAAAAATGGTCAATATTGATGAAAGTTTAACATTTAATCTTTTGACTTTAAATGATGGTTGGATGTGAGTTATTACTTTTTCAACTACAATAAGTGTGTTTAAAGTCATTTCTGTGCCTGAAATTGGTCAAAATTGAAGATTTTGAGAAGCAAAACTCTGTAAAAATGGCAATTTTGGTCACTGTGAGGGTTTAAAAAGTGGTTATTCAACATGAGGCCCGATCCAAATGACATTTTGAATCATTTTTGGTAGAGTCCAAAAAATCCATTTTCTGATGAAAAACGATGACCCCGGACCAGTCGAACGTTGAAAAAATTGTCAATATTGATGAAATTTTAACATTTAATCTTTTGACTTTAAATGACGGTTGGATGTGAGTTATTACTTTTTCAACTAAAATAAGTGTGTTTAAAGTCATTTCTGTGCCTGAAATTGGTCAAAATTGAAGATTTTGAGTAAGCAAAACTCTGTAAAAATGGCAATTTTGGTCACTGTTAGGGTTTAAAAAGTGGTTATTCAACATGAGGCCCGATCCAAATGACATTTTGAATCATTTTTGGTAGAGTCCAAAAAATCCATTTTCTGATGAAAAACGATTACCCCGGACCAGTCGAACGTTGAAAAAATGGTCAATATTGATGAAATTTTAACATTTAATCTTTTGACTTTAAATGACGGTTGGATGTGAGTTATTACTTTTTCAACTAAAATAAGTGTGTTTAAAGTCATTTCTGTGCCTGAAATTGGTCAAAATTGAAGATTTTGAGTAAGCAAAACTCTGCAAAAATGGCAGTTTTGGTCACTGTGAGGGTTTAAAAAGTGGTTATTCAACATGAGGCCTGATCCAAATGACATTTTGAATCATTTTTGGTAGAGTCCAAAAAATCAATTTTCTGATGAAAAACGATGACCCCGGACCAGTTGAACGTTGAAAAAATGGTCAATATTGATGAAATATTAACATTTAATCTTTTGACTTTAAATGACGGTTGGATGTGAGTTATTACTTTTTCAACTAAAATAAGTGTGTTTAAAGTCATTTCTGTGCCTGAAATTGGTCAAAATTGTAGATTTTGAGTAAGCAAAACTCTGTAAAAATGGCAATTTTGGTCACTGTTAGGGTTTAAAAAGTGGTTATTCAACATGAGGCCCGATCCAAATGACATTTTGAATCATTTTTGGTAGAGTCCAAAAAATCAATTTTCTGATGAAAAACGATGACCCCGGACCAGTCGAACGTTGAAAAAATGGTCAATATTGATGAAATTTTAAAATTTAATCTTTTCACTTTAAATGACAGTTGGATGTGAGTTATTACTTTTTCAACTAAAATAAGTGTGTTTAACGTCATTTCTGTGCCTGAAATTGGGCAAAATTGAAGATTTTGAGTAAGCAAAACTCTGTAAAAATGGCAATTTTGGTCACTGTGAGGGTTTAAAAAGTGGTTATTCAACATGAGGCCCGATCCAAATGACATTTGGAATCATTTTTGGTAGAGTCCAAAAAATCAATTTTCTGATGAAAAACGATGACCCCGGACCAGTCGAACGTTGAAAAAAAGGTCAATATTGATGAAAGTTTAACATTTAATCTTTTGACTTTAAATGACGTTTGGATGTGAGTTATTACTTTTTCAACTAAAATAAGTGTGTTTAAAGTCATTTCTGTGCCTGAAATTGGTCAAAATTGAAGATTTTGAGTAAGCAAAACTCTGTAAAAATGGCAGTTTTGGTCACTGTGAGGGTTTAAAAAGTGGTTATTCAACATGAGGCCCGATCCAAATGACATTTTGAATCATTTTTGGTGGAGTCCAAAAAAATCAATTTTCTGATGAAAAACGATGACCCCGGACCAGTCGAACGTTGAAAAAATGGTCAATATTGATGAAATTTTAACATTTAATCTTTTGACTTTAAATGACGGTTGGATGTGAGTTATTACTTTTTCAACTAAAATAAGTGTGTTTAAAGTCATTTCTGTGCCTGAAATTGGTCAAAATTGTAGATTTTGAGTAAGCAAAACTCTGTAAAAATGGCAATTTTGGTCACTGTGAGGGTTTAAAAAGTGGTTATTCAACATGAGGCCCGATCCAAATGACATTTTGAATCATTTTTGGTAGAGTCCAAAAAATCAATTTTCTGATGAAAAACGATGACCCCGGACCAGTCGAACGTTGAAAAAATGGTCAATATTGATGAAATTTTAACATTTAATCTTTTGACTTTAAATGACGGTTGGATGTGAGTTATTACTTTTTCAACTAAAATAAGTGTGTTTAAAGTCATTTCTGTGCCTGAAATTGGTCAAAATTGAAGATTTTGAGTAAGCAAAACTCTGCAAAAATGGCAGTTTTGGTCACTGTGAGGGTTTAAAAAGTGGTTATTCAACATGAGGCCTGATCCAAATGACATTTTGAATCATTTTTGGTAGAGTCCAAAAAATCAATTTTCTGATGAAAAACGATGACCCCGGACCAGTTGAACGTTGAAAAAATGGTCAATATTGATGAAATTTTAACATTTAATCTTTTGACTTTAAATGACGGTTGGATGTGAGTTATTACTTTTTCAACTACAATAAGTGTGTTTAAAGTAATTTCTGTGCCTGAAATTGGTCAAAATTGAAGATTTTGAGTAAGCAAAACTCTGTAAAAATGGCAATTTTGGTCACTGTTAGGGTTTAAAAAGTGGTTATTCAACATGAGGCCCGATCCAAATGACATTTTGAATCATTTTTGGTAGAGTCCAAAAAATCAATTTTCTGATGAAAAACGATGACCCCGGACCAGTCGAACGTTGAAAAAATGGTCAATATTGATGAAATTTTAAAATTTAATCTTTTCACTTTAAATGACGGTTGGATGTGAGTTATTACTTTTTCAACTAAAATAAGTGTGTTTAAAGTCATTTCTGTGCCTGAAATTGGGCAAAATTGAAGATTTTGAGTAAGCAAAACTCTGTAAAAATGGCAATTTTGGTCACTGTGAGGGTTTAAAAAGTGGTTATTCAACATGAGGCCCGATCCAAATGACATTTTGAATCATTTTTGGTAGAGTCCAAAAAATCAATTTTCTGATGAAAAACGATGACCCCGGACCAGTCGAACGTTGAAAAAATGGTCAATATTGATGAAAGTTTAACATTTAATCTTTTGACTTTAAATGATGGTTGGATGTGAGTTATTACTTTTTCAACTACAATAAGTGTGTTTAAAGTCATTTCTGTGCCTGAAATTGGTCAAAATTGTAGATTTTGAGTAAGCAAAACTCTGTAAAAATGGCAATTTTGGTCACTGTTAGGGTTTAAAAAGTGGTTATTCAACATGAGGCCCGATCCAAATGACATTTTGAATCATTTTTGGTAGAGTCCAAAAAATCAATTTTCTGATGAAAAACGATGACCCCGGACCAGTCGAACGTTGAAAAAATGGTCAATATTGATGAAATTTTAAAATTTAATCTTTTCACTTTAAATGACAGTTGGATGTGAGTTATTACTTTTTCAACTAAAATAAGTGTGTTTAACGTCATTTCTGTGCCTGAAATTGGGCAAAATTGAAGATTTTGAGTAAGCAAAACTCTGTAAAAATGGCAATTTTGGTCACTGTGAGGGTTTAAAAAGTGGTTATTCAACATGAGGCCCGATCCAAATGACATTTGGAATCATTTTTGGTAGAGTCCAAAAAATCAATTTTCTGATGAAAAACGATGACCCCGGACCAGTCGAACGTTGAAAAAAAGGTCAATATTGATGAAAGTTTAACATTTAATCTTTTGACTTTAAATGACGTTTGGATGTGAGTTATTACTTTTTCAACTAAAATAAGTGTGTTTAAAGTCATTTCTGTGCCTGAAATTGGTCAAAATTGAAGATTTTGAGTAAGCAAAACTCTGTAAAAATGGCAGTTTTGGTCACTGTGAGGGTTTAAAAAGTGGTTATTCAACATGAGGCCCGATCCAAATGACATTTTGAATCATTTTTGGTGGAGTCCAAAAAAATCAATTTTCTGATGAAAAACGATGACCCCGGACCAGTCGAACGTTGAAAAAATGGTCAATATTGATGAAATTTTAACATTTAATCTTTTGACTTTAAATGACGGTTGGATGTGAGTTATTACTTTTTCAACTAAAATAAGTGTGTTTAAAGTCATTTCTGTGCCTGAAATTGGTCAAAATTGTAGATTTTGAGTAAGCAAAACTCTGTAAAAATGGCAATTTTGGTCACTGTGAGGGTTTAAAAAGTGGTTATTCAACATGAGGCCCGATCCAAATGACATTTTGAATCATTTTTGGTAGAGTCCAAAAAATCAATTTTCTGATGAAAAACGATGACCCCGGACCAGTCGAACGTTGAAAAAATGGTCAATATTGATGAAATTTTAACATTTAATCTTTTGACTTTAAATGACGGTTGGATGTGAGTTATTACTTTTTCAACTAAAATAAGTGTGTTTAAAGTCATTTCTGTGCCTGAAATTGGTCAAAATTGAAGATTTTGAGTAAGCAAAACTCTGCAAAAATGGCAGTTTTGGTCACTGTGAGGGTTTAAAAAGTGGTTATTCAACATGAGGCCTGATCCAAATGACATTTTGAATCATTTTTGGTAGAGTCCAAAAAATCAATTTTCTGATGAAAAACGATGACCCCGGACCAGTTGAACGTTGAAAAAATGGTCAATATTGATGAAATTTTAACATTTAATCTTTTGACTTTAAATGACGGTTGGATGTGAGTTATTACTTTTTCAACTACAATAAGTGTGTTTAAAGTAATTTCTGTGCCTGAAATTGGTCAAAATTGAAGATTTTGAGTAAGCAAAACTCTGTAAAAATGGCAATTTTGGTCACTGTTAGGGTTTAAAAAGTGGTTATTCAACATGAGGCCCGATCCAAATGACATTTTGAATCATTTTTGGTAGAGTCCAAAAAATCAATTTTCTGATGAAAAACGATGACCCCGGACCAGTCGAACGTTGAAAAAATGGTCAATATTGATGAAATTTTAAAATTTAATCTTTTCACTTTAAATGACGGTTGGATGTGAGTTATTACTTTTTCAACTAAAATAAGTGTGTTTAAAGTCATTTCTGTGCCTGAAATTGGGCAAAATTGAAGATTTTGAGTAAGCAAAACTCTGTAAAAATGGCAATTTTGGTCACTGTGAGGGTTTAAAAAGTGGTTATTCAACATGAGGCCCGATCCAAATGACATTTTGAATCATTTTTGGTAGAGTCCAAAAAATCAATTTTCTGATGAAAAACGATGACCCCGGACCAGTCGAACGTTGAAAAAATGGTCAATATTGATGAAAGTTTAACATTTAATCTTTTGACTTTAAATGATGGTTGGATGTGAGTTATTACTTTTTCAACTACAATAAGTGTGTTTAAAGTCATTTCTGTGCCTGAAATTGGTCAAAATTGAAGATTTTGAGTAAGCAAAACTCTGTAAAAATGGCAATTTTGGTCACTGTGAGGGTTTAAAAAGTGGTTATTCAACATGAGGCCCGATCCAAATGACATTTTGAATCATTTTTGGTAGAGTCCAAAAAATCCATTTTCTGATGAAAAACGATGACCCCGGACCAGTCGAACGTTGAAAAAATTGTGAATATTGATGAAATTTTAACATTTAATCTTTTGACTTTAAATGACGGTTGGATGTGAGTTATTACTTTTTCAACTAAAATAAGTGTGTTTAAAGTCATTTCTGTGCCTGAAATTGGTCAAAATTGAAGATTTTGAGTAAGCAAAACTCTGTAAAAATGGCAATTTTGGTCACTGTTAGGGTTTAAAAAGTGGTTATTCAACATGAGGCCCGATCCAAATGACATTTTGAATCATTTTTGGTAGAGTCCAAAAAATCCATTTTCTGATGAAAAACGATTACCCCGGACCAGTCGAACGTTGAAAAAATGGTCAATATTGATGAAATTTGAACATTTAATCTTTTGACTTTAAATGACGGTTGGATGTGAGTTATTACTTTTTCAACTAAAATAAGTGTGTTTAAAGTCATTTCTGTGCCTGAAATTGGTCAAAATTGAAGATTTTGAGTAAGCAAAACTCTGCAAAAATGGCAGTTTTGGTCACTGTGAGGGTTTAAAAAGTGGTTATTCAACATGAGGCCTGATCCAAATGACATTTTGAATCATTTTTGGTAGAGTCCAAAAAATCAATTTTCTGATGAAAAACGATGACCCCGGACCAGTTGAACGTTGAAAAAATGGTCAATATTGATGAAATATTAACATTTAATCTTTTGACTTTAAATGACGGTTGGATGTGAGTTATTACTTTTTCAACTAAAATAAGTGTGTTTAAAGTCATTTCTGTGCCTGAAATTGGTCAAAATTGTAGATTTTGAGTAAGCAAAACTCTGTAAAAATGGCAATTTTGGTCACTGTTAGGGTTTAAAAAGTGGTTATTCAACATGAGGCCCGATCCAAATGACATTTTGAATCATTTTTGGTAGAGTCCAAAAAATCAATTTTCTGATGAAAAACGATGACCCCGGACCAGTCGAACGTTGAAAAAATGGTCAATATTGATGAAATTTTAAAATTTAATCTTTTCACTTTAAATGACAGTTGGATGTGAGTTATTACTTTTTCAACTAAAATAAGTGTGTTTAAAGTCATTTCTGTGCCTGAAATTGGGCAAAATTGAAGATTTTGAGTAAGCAAAACTCTGTAAAAATGGCAATTTTGGTCACTGTGAGGGTTTAAAAAGTGGTTATTCAACATGAGGCCCGATCCAAATGACATTTGGAATCATTTTTGGTAGAGTCCAAAAAATCAATTTTCTGATGAAAAACGATGACCCCGGACCAGTCGAACGTTGAAAAAATGGTCAATATTGATGAAAGTTTAACATTTAATCTTTTGACTTTAAATGACGTTTGGATGTGAGTTATTACTTTTTCAACTAAAATAAGTGTGTTTAAAGTCATTTCTGTGCCTGAAATTGGTCAAAATTGAAGATTTTGAGTAAGCAAAACTCTGTAAAAATGGCAATTTTGGTCACTGTGAGGGTTTAAAAAGTGGTTATTCAACATGAGGCCCGATCCAAATGACATTTTGAATCATTTTTGGTAGAGTCCAAAAAATCAATTTTCTGATGAAAAACGATGACCCCGGACCAGTTGAACGTTGAAAAAATGGTCAATATTGATGAAATTTTAACATTTAATCTTTTGACTTTAAATGACGGTTGGATGTGAGTTATTACTTTTTCAACTAAAATAAGTGTGTTTAAAGTCATTTCTGTGCCTGAAATTGGTCAAAATTGAAGATTTTGAGTAAGCAAAACTCTGCAAAAATGGCAGTTTTGGTCACTGTGAGGGTTTAAAAAGTGGTTATTCAACATGAGGCCTGATCCAAATGACATTTTGAATCATTTTTGGTAGAGTCCAAAAAATCAATTTTCTGATGAAAAACGATGACCCCGGACCAGTTGAACGTTGAAAAAATGGTCAATATTGATGAAATTTTAACATTTAATCTTTTGACTTTAAATGACGGTTGGATGTGAGTTATTACTTTTTCAACTACAATAAGTGTGTTTAAAGTAATTTCTGTGCCTGAAATTGGTCAAAATTGAAGATTTTGAGTAAGCAAAACTCTGTAAAAATGGCAATTTTGGTCACTGTTAGGGTTTAAAAAGTGGTTATTCAACATGAGGCCCGATCCAAATGACATTTTGAATCATTTTTGGTAGAGTCCAAAAAATCAATTTTCTGATGAAAAACGATGACCCCAGACCAGTCGAACGTTGAAAAAATGGTCAATATTGATGAAATTTTAAAATTTAATCTTTTCACTTTAAATGACGGTTGGATGTGAGTTATTACTTTTTCAACTAAAATAAGTGTGTTTAAAGTCATTTCTGTGCCTGAAATTGGGCAAAATTGAAGATTTTGAGTAAGCAAAACTCTGTAAAAATGGCAATTTTGGTCACTGTGAGGGTTTAAAAAGTGGTTATTCAACATGAGGCCCGATCCAAATGACATTTTGAATCATTTTTGGTAGAGTCCAAAAAATCAATTTTCTGATGAAAAACGATGACCCCGGACCAGTCGAACGTTGAAAAAATGGTCAATATTGATGAAAGTTTAACATTTAATCTTTTGACTTTAAATGATGGTTGGATGTGAGTTATTACTTTTTCAACTACAATAAGTGTGTTTAAAGTCATTTCTGTGCCTGAAATTGGTCAAAATTGAAGATTTTGAGTAAGCAAAACTCTGTAAAAATGGCAATTTTGGTCACTGTGAGGGTTTAAAAAGTGGTTATTCAACATGAGGCCCGATCCAAATGACATTTTGAATCAATTTTGGTAGAGTCCAAAAAATCCATTTTCTGATGAAAAACGATGACCCCGGACCAGTCGAACGTTGAAAAAATTGTCAATATTGATGAAATTTTAACATTTAATCTTTTGACTTTAAATGACGGTTGGATGTGAGTTATTACTTTTTCAACTAAAATAAGTGTGTTTAAAGTCATTTCTGTGCCTGAAATTGGTCAAAATTGAAGATTTTGAGTAAGCAAAACTCTGTAAAAATGGCAATTTTGGTCACTGTTAGGGTTTAAAAAGTGGTTATTCAACATGAGGCCCGATCCAAATGACATTTTGAATCATTTTTGGTAGAGTCCAAAAAATCCATTTTCTGATGAAAAACGATTACCCCGGACCAGTCGAACGTTGAAAAAATGGTCAATATTGATGAAATTTTAACATTTAATCTTTTGACTTTAAATGACGGTTGGATGTGAGTTATTACTTTTTCAACTAAAATAAGTGTGTTTAAAGTCATTTCTGTGCCTGAAATTGGTCAAAATTGAAGATTTTGAGTAAGCAAAACTCTGCAAAAATGGCAGTTTTGGTCACTGTGAGGGTTTAAAAAGTGGTTATTCAACATGAGGCCTGATCCAAATGACATTTTGAATCATTTTTGGTAGAGTCCAAAAAACTCAATTTTCTGATGAAAAACGATGACCCCGGACCAGTTGAACGTTGAAAAAATGGTCAATATTGATGAAATATTAACATTTAATCTTTTGACTTTAAATGACGGTTGGATGTGAGTTATTACTTTTTCAACTAAAATAAGTGTGTTTAAAGTCATTTCTGTGCCTGAAATTGGTCAAAATTGTAGATTTTGAGTAAGCAAAACTCTGTAAAAATGGCAATTTTGGTCACTGTTAGGGTTTAAAAAGTGGTTATTCAACATGAGGCCCGATCCAAATGACATTTTGAATCATTTTTGGTAGAGTCCAAAAAATCAATTTTCTGATGAAAAACGATGACCCCGGACCAGTCGAACGTTGAAAAAATGGTCAATATTGATGAAATTTTAAAATTTAATCTTTTCACTTTAAATGACAGTTGGATGTGAGTTATTACTTTTTCAACTAAAATAAGTGTGTTTAAAGTCATTTCTGTGCCTGAAATTGGGCAAAATTGAAGATTTTGAGTAAGCAAAACTCTGTAAAAATGGCAATTTTGGTCACTGTGAGGGTTTAAAAAGTGGTTATTCAACATGAGGCCCGATCCAAATGACATTTGGAATCATTTTTGGTAGAGTCCAAAAAATCAATTTTCTGATGAAAAACGATGACCCAGGACCAGTCGAACGTTGAAAAAATGGTCAATATTGATGAAAGTTTAACATTTAATCTTTTGACTTTAAATGACGTTTGGATGTGAGTTATTACTTTTTCAACTAAAATAAGTGTGTTTAAAGTCATTTCTGTGCCTGAAATTGGTCAAAATTGAAGATTTTGAGTAAGCAAAACTCTGTAAAAATGGCAGTTTTGGTCACTGTGAGGGTTTAAAAAGTGGTTATTCAACATGAGGCCCGATCCAAATGACATTTTGAATCATTTTTGGTAGAGTCCAAAAAATCAATTTTCTGATGAAAAACGATGACCCCGGACCAGTCGAACGTTGAAAAAATGGTCAATATTGATGAAATTTTAACATTTAATCTTTTGACTTTAAATGACGGTTGGATGTGAGTTATTACTTTTTCAACTAAAATAAGTGTGTTTAAAGTCATTTCTGTGCCTGAAATTGGTCAAAATTGAAGATTTTGAGTAAGCAAAACTCTGCAAAAATGGCAGTTTTGGTCACTGTGAGGGTTTAAAAAGTGGTTATTCAACATGAGGCCTGATCCAAATGACATTTTGAATCATTTTTGGTAGAGTCCAAAAAATCAATTTTCTGATGAAAAACGATGACCCCGGACCAGTTGAACGTTGAAAAAATGGTCAATATTGATGAAATTTTAACATTTAATCTTTTGACTTTAAATGACGGTTGGATGTGAGTTATTACTTTTTCAACTACAATAAGTGTGTTTAAAGTAATTTCTGTGCCTGAAATTGGTCAAAATTGAAGATTTTGAGTAAGCAAAACTCTGTAAAAATGGCAATTTTGGTCACTGTTAGGGTTTAAAAAGTGGTTATTCAACATGAGGCCCGATCCAAATGACATTTTGAATCATTTTTGGTAGAGTCCAAAAAATCAATTTTCTGATGAAAAACGATGACCCCGGACCAGTCGAACGTTGAAAAAATGGTCAATATTGATGAAATTTTAAAATTTAATCTTTTCACTTTAAATGACGGTTGGATGTGAGTTATTACTTTTTCAACTAAAATAAGTGTGTTTAAAGTCATTTCTGTGCCTGAAATTGGGCAAAATTGAAGATTTTGAGTAAGCAAAACTCTGTAAAAATGGCAATTTTGGTCACTGTGAGGGTTTAAAAAGTGGTTATTCAACATGAGGCCCGATCCAAATGACATTTTGAATCATTTTTGGTAGAGTCCAAAAAATCAATTTTCTGATGAAAAACGATGACCCCGGACCAGTCGAACGTTGAAAAAATGGTCAATATTGATGAAAGTTTAACATTTAATCTTTTGACTTTAAATGATGGTTGGATGTGAGTTATTACTTTTTCAACTACAATAAGTGTGTTTAAAGTCATTTCTGTGCCTGAAATTGGTCAAAATTGAAGATTTTGAGTAAGCAAAACTCTGTAAAAATGGCAATTTTGGTCACTGTGAGGGTTTAAAAAGTGGTTATTCAACATGAGGCCCGATCCAAATGACATTTTGAATCATTTTTGGTAGAGTCCAAAAAAATCCATTTTCTGATGAAAAACGATGACCCCGGACCAGTCGAACGTTGAAAAAATTGTCAATATTGATGAAATTTTAACATTTAATCTTTTGACTTTAAATGACGGTTGGATGTGAGTTATTACTTTTTCAACTAAAATAAGTGTGTTTAAAGTCATTTCTGTGCCTGAAATTGGTCAAAATTGAAGATTTTGAGTAAGCAAAACTCTGTAAAAATGGCAATTTTGGTCACTGTTAGGGTTTAAAAAGTGGTTATTCAACATGAGGCCCGATCCAAATGACATTTTGAATCATTTTTGGTAGAGTCCAAAAAATCCATTTTCTGATGAAAAACGATTACCCCGGACCAGTCGAACGTTGAAAAAATGGTCAATATTGATGAAATTTTAACATTTAATCTTTTGACTTTAAATGACGGTTGGATGTGAGTTATTACTTTTTCAACTAAAATAAGTGTGTTTAAAGTCATTTCTGTGCCTGAAATTGGTAAAAATTGAAGATTTTGAGTAAGCAAACTCTGTAAAAATGGCAATTTTGGTCACTGTGAGGGTTTAAAAAGTGGTTATTCAACATGAGGCCCGATCCAAATGACATTTTGAATCATTTTTGGTAGAGTCCAAAAAATCAATTTTCTGATGAAAAACGATGACCCCGGACCAGTCGAACGTTGAAAAAATGGTCAATATTGATGAAATTTTAATATTTAATCTTTTCACTTTAAATGACGGTTGGATGTGAGTTATTACTTTTTCAACTAAAATAAGTGTGTTTAAAGTCATTTCTGTGCCTGAAATTGGTCAAAATTGAAGATTTTGAGTAAGCAAAACTCTGTAAAAATGGCAATTTTGGTCACTGTTAGGGTTTAAAAAGTGGTTATTCAACATGAGGCCCGATCCAAATGACATTTTGAATCATTTTTGGTAGAGTCCAAAAAATCCATTTTCTGATGAAAAACGATTACCCCGGACCAGTCGAACGTTGAAAAAATGGTCAATATTGATGAAATTTTAACATTTAATCTTTTGACTTTAAATGACGGTTGGATGTGAGTTATTACTTTTTCAACTAAAATAAGTGTGTTTAAAGTCATTTCTGTGCCTGAAATTGGTCAAAATTGAAGATTTTGAGTAAGCAAAACTCTGCAAAAATGGCAGTTTTGGTCACTGTGAGGGTTTAAAAAGTGGTTATTCAACATGAGGCCTGATCCAAATGACATTTTGAATCATTTTTGGTAGAGTCCAAAAAATCAATTTTCTGATGAAAAACGATGACCCCGGACCAGTTGAACGTTGAAAAAATGGTCAATATTGATGAAATATTAACATTTAATCTTTTGACTTTAAATGACGGTTGGATGTGAGTTATTACTTTTTCAACTAAAATAAGTGTGTTTAAAGTCATTTCTGTGCCTGAAATTGGTCAAAATTGTAGATTTTGAGTAAGCAAAACTCTGTAAAAATGGCAATTTTGGTCACTGTTAGGGTTTAAAAAGTGGTTATTCAACATGAGGCCCGATCCAAATGACATTTTGAATCATTTTTGGTAGAGTCCAAAAAATCAATTTTCTGATGAAAAACGATGACCCCGGACCAGTCGAACGTTGAAAAAATGGTCAATATTGATGAAATTTTAAAATTTAATCTTTTCACTTTAAATGACAGTTGGATGTGAGTTATTACTTTTTCAACTAAAATAAGTGTGTTTAAAGTCATTTCTGTGCCTGAAATTGGGCAAAATTGAAGATTTTGAGTAAGCAAAACTCTGTAAAAATGGCAATTTTGGTCACTGTGAGGGTTTAAAAAGTGGTTATTCAACATGAGGCCCGATCCAAATGACATTTGGAATCATTTTTGGTAGAGTCCAAAAAATCAATTTTCTGATGAAAAACGATGACCCCGGACCAGTCGAACATTGAAAAAATGGTCAATATTGATGAAAGTTTAACATTTAATCTTTTGACTTTAAATGACGTTTGGATGTGAGTTATTACTTTTTCAACTAAAATAAGTGTGTTTAAAGTCATTTCTGTGCCTGAAATTGGTCAAAATTGAAGATTTTGAGTAAGCAAAACTCTGTAAAAATGGCAGTTTTGGTCACTGTGAGGGTTTAAAAAGTGGTTATTCAACATGAGGCCCGATCCAAATGACATTTTGAATCATTTTTGGTAGAGTCCAAAAAATCAATTTTCTGATGAAAAACGATGACCCCGGACCAGTCGAACGTTGAAAAAATGGTCAATATTGATGAAATTTTAACATTTAATCTTTTGACTTTAAATGACGGTTGGATGTGAGTTATTACTTTTTCAACTAAAATAAGTGTGTTTAAAGTCATTTCTGTGCCTGAAATTGGTCAAAATTGAAGATTTTGAGTAAGCAAAACTCTGCAAAAATGGCAGTTTTGGTCACTGTGAGGGTTTAAAAAGTGGTTATTCAACATGAGGCCTGATCCAAATGACATTTTGAATCATTTTTGGTAGAGTCCAAAAAATCAATTTTCTGATGAAAAACGATGACCCCGGACCAGTTGAACGTTGAAAAAATGGTCAATATTGATGAAATTTTAACATTTAATCTTTTGACTTTAAATGACGGTTGGATGTGAGTTATTACTTTTTCAACTACAATAAGTGTGTTTAAAGTAATTTCTGTGCCTGAAATTGGTCAAAATTGAAGATTTTGAGTAAGCAAAACTCTGTAAAAATGGCAATTTTGGTCACTGTTAGGGTTTAAAAAGTGGTTATTCAACATGAGGCCCGATCCAAATGACATTTTGAATCATTTTTGGTAGAGTCCAAAAAATCAATTTTCTGATGAAAAACGATGACCCCGGACCAGTCGAACGTTGAAAAAATGGTCAATATTGATGAAATTTTAAAATTTAATCTTTTCACTTTAAATGACGGTTGGATGTGAGTTATTACTTTTTCAACTAAAATAAGTGTGTTTAAAGTCATTTCTGTGCCTGAAATTGGGCAAAATTGAAGATTTTGAGTAAGCAAAACTCTGTAAAAATGGCAATTTTGGTCACTGTGAGGGTTTAAAAAGTGGTTATTCAACATGAGGCCCGATCCAAATGACATTTTGAATCATTTTTGGTAGAGTCCAAAAAATCAATTTTCTGATGAAAAACGATGACCCCGGACCAGTCGAACGTTGAAAAAATGGTCAATATTGATGAAAGTTTAACATTTAATCTTTTGACTTTAAATGATGGTTGGATGTGAGTTATTACTTTTTCAACTACAATAAGTGTGTTTAAAGTCATTTCTGTGCCTGAAATTGGTCAAAATTGAAGATTTTGAGTAAGCAAAACTCTGTAAAAATGGCAATTTTGGTCACTGTGAGGGTTTAAAAAGTGGTTATTCAACATGAGGCCCGATCCAAATGACATTTTGAATCATTTTTGGTAGAGTCCAAAAAATCCATTTTCTGATGAAAAACGATGACCCCGGACCAGTCGAACGTTGAAAAAATTGTCAATATTGATGAAATTTTAACATTTAATCTTTTGACTTTAAATGACGGTTGGATGTGAGTTATTACTTTTTCAACTAAAATAAGTGTGTTTAAAGTCATTTCTGTGCCTGAAATTGGTCAAAATTGAAGATTTTGAGTAAGCAAAACTCTGTAAAAATGGCAATTTTGGTCACTGTTAGGGTTTAAAAAGTGGTTATTCAACATGAGGCCCGATCCAAATGACATTTTGAATCATTTTTGGTAGAGTCCAAAAAATCCATTTTCTGATGAAAAACGATTACCCCGGACCAGTCGAACGTTGAAAAAATGGTCAATATTGATGAAATTTTAACATTTAATCTTTTGACTTTAAATGACGGTTGGATGTGAGTTATTACTTTTTCAACTAAAATAAGTGTGTTTAAAGTCATTTCTGTGCCTGAAATTGGTAAAAATTGAAGATTTTGAGTAAGCAAACTCTGTAAAAATGGCAATTTTGGTCACTGTGAGGGTTTAAAAAGTGGTTATTCAACATGAGGCCCGATCCAAATGACATTTTGAATCATTTTTGGTAGAGTCCAAAAAATCAATTTTCTGATGAAAAACGATGACCCCGGACCAGTTGAACGTTGAAAAAATGGTCAATATTGATGAAATTTTAATATTTAATCTTTTCACTTTAAATGACGGTTGGATGTGAGTTATTACTTTTTCAACTAAAATAAGTGTGTTTAAAGTCATTTCTGTGCCTGAAATTGGTCAAAATTGTAGATTTTGAGTAAGCAAAACTCTGTAAAAATGGCAATTTTGGTCACTGTTAGGGTTTAAAAAGTGGTTATTCAACATGAGGCCCGATCCAAATGACATTTTGAATCATTTTTGGTAGAGTCCAAAAAATCAATTTTCTGATGAAAAACGATGACCCCGGACCAGTTGAACGTTGAAAAAATGGTCAATATTGATGAAATTTTAAAATTTAATCTTTTCACTTTAAATGACAGTTGGATGTGAGTTATTACTTTTTCAACTAAAATAAGTGTGTTTAAAGTCATTTCTGTGCCTGAAATTGGGCAAAATTGAAGATTTTGAGTAAGCAAAACTCTGTAAAAATGGCAATTTTGGTCACTGTGAGGGTTTAAAAAGTGGTTATTCAACATGAGGCCCGATCCAAATGACATTTGGAATCATTTTTGGTAGAGTCCAAAAAATCAATTTTCTGATGAAAAACGATGACCCCGGACCAGTCGAACGTTGAAAAAATGGTCAATATTGATGAAAGTTTAACATTTAATCTTTTGACTTTAAATGACGTTTGGATGTGAGTTATTACTTTTTCAACTAAAATAAGTGTGTTTAAAGTCATTTCTGTGCCTGAAATTGGTCAAAATTGAAGATTTTGAGTAAGCAAAACTCTGTAAAAATGGCAATTTTGGTCACTGTGAGGGTTTAAAAAGTGGTTATTCAACATGAGGCCCGATCCAAATGACATTTTGAATCATTTTTGGTAGAGTCAAAAAAATCCATTTTCTGATGAAAAACGATGACCCCGGACCAGTCGAACGTTGAAAAAATGGTCAATATTGATGAAAGTTTAACATTTAATCTTTTGACTTTAAATGACGTTTGGATGTGAGTTATTACTTTTTCAACTAAAATAAGTGTGTTTAAAGTCATTTCTGTGCCTGAAATTGGTCAAAATTGAAGATTTTGAGTAAGCAAAACTCTGTAAAAATGGCAATTTAGGTCACTGTGAGGGTTTAAAAAGTGGTTATTCAACATGAGGCCCGATCCAAATGAAATTTTGAACCATTTTTGGTAGAGTCCAAAAAATCAATTTTCTGATGAAAAACGATGACCCCGGATCAGTCGAACGTTTAAAAAATGGTCAATATTGATGAAAGTTTAACATTTAATCTTTTGACTTTAAATGATGGTTGGATGTGAGTTATGACTTTTTCAACTAAAATAAGTGTGTTTAAAGTCATTTCTGTGCCTGAAATTGGTCAAAATTGAAGATTTTGAGTAAGCAAAACTCTGTAAAAATGGCAATTTTGGTCACTGTGAGGGTTTAAAAAGTGGTTATTCAACATGAGGCCCGATCCAAATGACATTTTGAATCATTTTTGGTAGAGTCCAAAAAATCAATTTTCTATTGAAAAACGATGACCCCAGACCAGTCGAACGTTGAAAAAATGGTCAATATTGATGAAATTTTAACATTTAATCTTTTGACTTTAAATGACGGTTGGATGTGAGTTATTACTTTTTCAACTAAAATAAGTGTGTTTAAAGTCATTTCTGTGCCTGAAATTGGTCAAAATTGAAGATTTTGAGTAAGCAAAACTCTGTAAAAATGGCAATTTTGGTCACTGTGAGGGTTTAAAAAGTGGTTATTCAACATGAGGCCCGATCCAAATGACATTTTGAATCATTTTTGGTAGAGTCAAAAAAATCCATTTTCTGATGAAAAACGATTATCCCGGACCAGTCGAACGTTGAAAAAATTGTCAATATTGATGAAATTTTAACATTTAATCTTTTGACTTTAAATGACGGTTGGATGTGAGTTATTACTTTTTCAACTAAAAAAAAAGTGTTTAAAGTCATTTCTGTGCCTGAAATTGGTAAAAATTGAAGATTTTGAGTAAGCAAACTCTGTAAAAATGGCAATTTTGGTCACTGTGAGGGTTTAAAAAGTGGTTATTCAACATGAGGCCCGATCCAAATGACATTTTGAATCATTTTTGGTAGAGTCCAAAAAATCAATTTTCTGATGAAAAACGATGACCCCGGACCAGTCGAACGTTGAAAAAATGGTCAATATTGATGAAATTTTAACATTTAATCTTTTGACTTTACATGATGGTTGGATGTGAGTTATTACTTTTTCAACTACAATAAGTGTGTTTAAAGTCATTTCTGTGCCTGAAATTGGTCAAAATTGAAGATTTTGAGTAAGCAAAACTCTGTAAAAATGGCAATTTAGGTCACTGTGAGGGTTTAAAAAGTGGTTATTCAACATGAGGCTCGATCCAAATGACATTTTGAACCATTTTTGGTAGAGTCCAAAAAATCAATTTTCTGATGAAAAACGATGACCCCGGATCAGTCGAACGTTTAAAAAATGGTCAATATTGATGAAAGTTTAACATTTAATCTTTTGACTTTAAATGACGGTTGGATGTGAGTTATGACTTTTTCAACTAAAATAAGTGTGTTTAAAGTCATTTCTGTGCCTGAAATTGGTCAAAATTGAAGATTTTGAGTAAGCAAAACTCTGTAAAAATGGCAATTTTGGTCACTGTGAGGGTTTAAAAAGTGGTTATTCAACATGAGGCCCGATCCAAATGACATTTTGAATCATTTTTGGTAGAGTCCAAAAAATCAATTTTCTATTGAAAAACGATGACCCCGGACCAGTCGAACGTTGAAAAAATGGTCAATATTGATGAAATTTTAACATTTAATCTTTTGACTTTAAATGACGGTTGGATGTGAGTTATTACTTTTTCAACTAAAATAATTGTGTTTAAAGTCATTTCTGTGCCTGAAATTGGTCAAAATTGAAGATTTTGAGTAAGCAAAACTCTGTAAAAATGGCAATTTTGGTCACTGTTAGGGTTTAAAAAGTGGTTATTCAACATGAGGCCCGATCCAAATGACATTTTGAATCATTTTTGGTAGAGTCCAAAAAATCAATTTTCTGATGAAAAACGATGACCCCGGACCAGTTGTACGTTGAAAAAATGGTCAATATTGATGAAATTTTAACATTTAATCTTTTGACTTTAAATGACGGTTGGATGTGAGTTATTACTTTTTCAACTACAATAAGTGTGTTTAAAGTCATTTCTGTGCCTGAAATTGGTCAAAATTGAAGATTTTGAGTAAGCAAAACTCTGTAAAAATGGCAATTTTGGTCACTGTGAGGGTTTAAAAAGTGGTTATTCAACATGAGGCCCGATCCAAATGACATTTTGAATCATTTTTGGTAGAGTCCAAAAAATCAATTTTCTATTGAAAAACGATGACCCCGGACCAGTCGAACGTTGAAAAAATGGTCAATATTGATGAAATTTTAACATTTAATCTTTTGACTTTAAATGACGGTTGGATGTGAGTTATTACTTTTTCAACTAAAAAAGTGTGTTTAAAGTCATTTCTGTGCCTGAAATTGGTAAAAATTGAAGATTTTGAGTAAGCAAACTCTGTAAAAATGGCAATTTTGGTCACTGTGAGGGTTTAAAAAGTGGTTATTCAACATGAGGCCCGATCCAAATGACATTTTGAATCATTTTTGGTAGAGTCCAAAAAATCAATTTTCTGATGAAAAACGATGACCCCGGATCAGTCGAACGTTTAAAAAATGGTCAATACTGATGAAAGTTTAACATTTAATCTTTTGACTTTAAATGACGGTTGGATGTGAGTTATAACTTTTTCAACTAAAATAAGTGTGTTTAAAGTCATTTCTGTGCCTGAAATCGGTCAAAATTGAAGATTTTGAGTAAGCAAAACTCTGTAAAAATGGCAATTTTGGTCACTGTGAGGGTTTAAAAAGTGGTTATTCAACATGAGGCCCGATCCAAATGACATTTTGAATCATTTTTGGTAGAGTCCAAAAAATCAATTTTCTATTGAAAAACGATGACCCCGGACCAGTCGAACGTTGAAAAAATGGTCAATATTGATGAAATTTTAACATTTAATCTTTTGACTTTAAATGACGGTTGGATGTGAGTTATTACTTTTTCAACTAAAATAAGTGTGTTTAAAGTCATTTCTGTGCCTGAAATTGGTCAAAATTGAAGATTTTGAGTAAGCAAAACTCTGTAAAAATGGCAATTTTGGTCACTGTTAGGGTTTAAAAAGTGGTTATTCAACATGAGGCCCGATCCAAATGACATTTTGAATCATTTTTGGTAGAGTCCAAAAAATCAATTTTCTGATGAAAAACGATGACCCCGGACCAGTTGTACGTTGAAAAAATGGTCAATATTGATGAAATTTTAACATTTAATCTTTTGACTTTAAATGACGGTTGGATGTGAGTTATTACTTTTTCAACTACAATAAGTGTGTTTAAAGTCATTTCTGTGCCTGAAATTGGTCAAAATTGAAGATTTTGAGTAAGCAAAACTCTGTAAAAATGGCAATTTTGGTCACTGTGAGGGTTTAAAAAGTGGTTATTCAACATGAGGCCCGATCCAAATGACATTTTGAATCATTTTTGGTAGAGTCCAAAAAATCAATTTTCTATTGAAAAACGATGACCCCGGACCAGTCGAACGTTGAAAAAATGGTCAATATTGATGAAATTTTAACATTTAATCTTTTGACTTTAAATGACGGTTGGATGTGAGTTATTACTTTTTCAACTAAAATAAGTGTGTTTAAAGTCATTTCTGTGCCTGAAATTGGTCAAAATTGAAGATTTTGAGTAAGCAAAACTCTGTAAAAATGGCAATTTTGGTCACTGTTAGGGTTTAAAAAGTGGTTATTCAACATGAGGCCCGATCCAAATGACATTTTGAATCATTTTTGGTAGAGTCCAAAAAATCAATTTTCTGATGAAAAACGATGACCCCGGACCAGTCGAACGTTGAAAAAATGGTCAATATTGATGAAATTTTAACATTTAATCTTTTGACTTTAAATGACGGTTGGATGTGAGTTATTACTTTTTCAACTAAAATAAGTGTGTTTAAAGTCATTTCTGTGCCTGAAATTGGTCAAAATTGAAGATTTTGAGTAAGCAAAACTCTGTAAAAATGGCAATTTTGGTCACTGTGAGGGTTTAAAAAGTGGTTATTCAACATGAGGCCCGATCCAAATGACATTTTGAATCATTTTTGGTAGAGTCCAAAAAAATCAATTTTCTGATGAAAAACGATGACCCCGGATCAGTCGAACGTTTAAAAAATGGTCAATATTGATGAAAGTTTAACATTTAATCTTTTGACTTTAAATAACGGTTGGATGTGAGTTATGACTTTTTCAACTAAAATAAGTGTGTTTAAAGTCATTTCTGTGCCTGAAATTGGTCAAAATTGAAGATTTTGAGTAAGCAAAACTCTGTAAAAATGGCAATTTTGGTCACTGTGAGGGTTTAAAAAGTGGTTATTCAACATGAGGCCCGATCCAAATGACATTTTGAATCATTTTTGGTAGAGTCCAAAAAATCCATTTTCTGATGAAAAACGATGACCCCGGACCAGTCGAACGTTGAAAAAATGGTCAATATTGATGAAATTTTAACATTTAATCTTTTGACTTTAAATGACGGTTGGATGTGAGTTATTACTTTTTCAACTAAAATAAGTGTGTTTAAAGTCATTTCTGTGCCTGAAATTGGTCAAAATTGAAGATTTTGAGTAAGCAAAACTCTGTAAAAATGGCAATTTTGGTCACTGTTAGGGTTTAAAAAGTGGTTATTCAACATGAGGCCCGATCCAAATGACATTTTGAATCATTTTTGGTAGAGTCCAAAAAATCAATTTTCTGATGAAAAACGATGACCCCGGACCAGTTGTACGTTGAAAAAATGGTCAATATTGATGAAATTTTAACATTTAATCTTTTGACTTTAAATGACGGTTGGATGTGAGTTATTACTTTTTCAACTACAATAAGTGTGTTTAAAGTCATTTCTGTGCCTGAAATTGGTCAAAATTGAAGATTTTGAGTAAGCAAAACTCTGTAAAAATGGCAATTTTGGTCACTGTGAGGGTTTAAAAAGTGGTTATTCAACATGAGGCCCGATCCAAATGACATTTTGAATCATTTTTGGTAGAGTCCAAAAAATCCATTTTCTGATGAAAAACGATGACCCCGGACCAGTCGAACGTTGAAAAAAATTGTCAATATTGATGAAATTTTAACATTTAATCTTTTGACTTTAAATGACGGTTGGATGTGAGTTATTACTTTTTCAACTAAAATAAGTGTGTTTAAAGTCATTTCTGTGCCTGAAATTGGTCAAAATTGTAGATTTTGAGTAAGCAAAACTCTGTAAAAATGGCAATTTTGGTCACTGTGAGGGTTTAAAAAGTGGTTATTCAACATGAGGCCCGATCCAAATGACATTTTGAATCATTTTTGGTAGAGTCCAAAAAATCAATTTTCTGATGAAAAACGATGACCCCGGACCAGTCGAACGTTGAAAAAATGGTCAATATTGATGAAATTTTAACATTTAATCTTTTGACTTTAAATGACGGTTGGATGTGAGTTATTACTTTTTCAACTAAAATAAGTGTGTTTAAAGTAATTTCTGTGCCTGAAATTGGTCAAAATTGAAGATTTTGAGTAAGCAAAACTCTGCAAAAATGGCAGTTTTGGTCACTGTGAGGGTTTAAAAAGTGGTTATTCAACATGAGGCCTGATCCAAATGACATTTTGAATCATTTTTGGTAGAGTCCAAAAAATCAATTTTCTGATGAAAAACGATGACCCCGGACCAGTTGAACGTTGAAAAAATGGTCAATATTGATGAAATATTAACATTTAATCTTTTGACTTTAAATGACGGTTGGATGTGAGTTATTACTTTTTCAACTAAAATAAGTGTGTTTAAAGTCATTTCTGTGCCTGAAATTGGTCAAAATTGTAGATTTTGAGTAAGCAAAACTCTGTAAAAATGGCAATTTTGGTCACTGTTAGGGTTTAAAAAGTGGTTATTCAACATGAGGCCCGATCCAAATGACATTTTGAATCATTTTTGGTAGAGTCCAAAAAATCAATTTTCTGATGAAAAACGATGACCCCGGACCAGTTGAACGTTGAAAAAATGGTCAATATTGATGAAATTTTAAAATTTAATCTTTTCACTTTAAATGACAGTTGGATGTGAGTTATTACTTTTTCAACTAAAATAAGTGTGTTTAAAGTCATTTCTGTGCCTGAAATTGGGCAAAATTGAAGATTTTGAGTAAGCAAAACTCTGTAAAAATGGCAATTTTGGTCACTGTGAGGGTTTAAAAAGTGGTTATTCAACATGAGGCCCGATCCAAATGACATTTGGAATCATTTTTGGTAGAGTCCAAAAAATCAATTTTCTGATGAAAAACGATGACCCCGGACCAGTCGAACGTTGAAAAAATGGTCAATATTGATGAAAGTTTAACATTTAATCTTTTGACTTTAAATGACGTTTGGATGTGAGTTATTACTTTTTCAACTAAAATAAGTGTGTTTAAAGTCATTTCTGTGCCTGAAATTGGTCAAAATTGAAGATTTTGAGTAAGCAAAACTCTGTAAAAATGGCAATTTTGGTCACTGTGAGGGTTTAAAAAGTGGTTATTCAACATGAGGCCCGATCCAAATGACATTTTGAATCATTTTTGGTAGAGTCAAAAAAATCCATTTTCTGATGAAAAACGATGACCCCGGACCAGTCGAACGTTGAAAAAATGGTCAATATTGATGAAAGTTTAACATTTAATCTTTTGACTTTAAATGACGTTTGGATGTGAGTTATTACTTTTTCAACTAAAATAAGTGTGTTTAAAGTCATTTCTGTGCCTGAAATTGGTCAAAATTGAAGATTTTGAGTAAGCAAAACTCTGTAAAAATGGCAATTTAGGTCACTGTGAGGGTTTAAAAAGTGGTTATTCAACATGAGGCCCGATCCAAATGAAATTTTGAACCATTTTTGGTAGAGTCCAAAAAATCAATTTTCTGATGAAAAACGATGACCCCGGATCAGTCGAACGTTTAAAAAATGGTCAATATTGATGAAAGTTTAACATTTAATCTTTTGACTTTAAATGATGGTTGGATGTGAGTTATGACTTTTTCAACTAAAATAAGTGTGTTTAAAGTCATTTCTGTGCCTGAAATTGGTCAAAATTGAAGATTTTGAGTAAGCAAAACTCTGTAAAAATGGCAATTTTGGTCACTGTGAGGGTTTAAAAAGTGGTTATTCAACATGAGGCCCGATCCAAATGACATTTTGAATCATTTTTGGTAGAGTCCAAAAAATCAATTTTCTATTGAAAAACGATGACCCCGGACCAGTCGAACGTTGAAAAAATGGTCAATATTGATGAAATTTTAACATTTAATCTTTTGACTTTAAATGACGGTTGGATGTGAGTTATTACTTTTTCAACTAAAATAAGTGTGTTTAAAGTCATTTCTGTGCCTGAAATTGGTCAAAATTGAAGATTTTGAGTAAGCAAAACTCTGTAAAAATGGCAATTTTGGTCACTGTGAGGGTTTAAAAAGTGGTTATTCAACATGAGGCCCGATCCAAATGACATTTTGAATCATTTTTGGTAGAGTCAAAAAAATCCATTTTCTGATGAAAAACGATTATCCCGGACCAGTCGAACGTTGAAAAAATTGTCAATATTGATGAAATTTTAACATTTAATCTTTTGACTTTAAATGACGGTTGGATGTGAGTTATTACTTTTTCAACTAAAAAAAAAGTGTTTAAAGTCATTTCTGTGCCTGAAATTGGTAAAAATTGAAGATTTTGAGTAAGCAAACTCTGTAAAAATGGCAATTTTGGTCACTGTGAGGGTTTAAAAAGTGGTTATTCAACATGAGGCCCGATCCAAATGACATTTTGAATCATTTTTGGTAGAGTCCAAAAAATCAATTTTCTGATGAAAAACGATGACCCCGGACCAGTCGAACGTTGAAAAAATGGTCAATATTGATGAAATTTTAACATTTAATCTTTTGACTTTACATGATGGTTGGATGTGAGTTATTACTTTTTCAACTACAATAAGTGTGTTTAAAGTCATTTCTGTGCCTGAAATTGGTCAAAATTGAAGATTTTGAGTAAGCAAAACTCTGTAAAAATGGCAATTTAGGTCACTGTGAGGGTTTAAAAAGTGGTTATTCAACATGAGGCTCGATCCAAATGACATTTTGAACCATTTTTGGTAGAGTCCAAAAAATCAATTTTCTGATGAAAAACGATGACCCCGGATCAGTCGAACGTTTAAAAAATGGTCAATATTGATGAAAGTTTAACATTTAATCTTTTGACTTTAAATGACGGTTGGATGTGAGTTATGACTTTTTCAACTAAAATAAGTGTGTTTAAAGTCATTTCTGTGCCTGAAATTGGTCAAAATTGAAGATTTTGAGTAAGCAAAACTCTGTAAAAATGGCAATTTTGGTCACTGTGAGGGTTTAAAAAGTGGTTATTCAACATGAGGCCCGATCCAAATGACATTTTGAATCATTTTTGGTAGAGTCCAAAAAATCAATTTTCTATTGAAAAACGATGACCCCGGACCAGTCGAACGTTGAAAAAATGGTCAATATTGATGAAATTTTAACATTTAATCTTTTGACTTTAAATGACGGTTGGATGTGAGTTATTACTTTTTCAACTAAAATAATTGTGTTTAAAGTCATTTCTGTGCCTGAAATTGGTCAAAATTGAAGATTTTGAGTAAGCAAAACTCTGTAAAAATGGCAATTTTGGTCACTGTTAGGGTTTAAAAAGTGGTTATTCAACATGAGGCCCGATCCAAATGACATTTTGAATCATTTTTGGTAGAGTCCAAAAAATCAATTTTCTGATGAAAAACGATGACCCCGGACCAGTTGTACGTTGAAAAAATGGTCAATATTGATGAAATTTTAACATTTAATCTTTTGACTTTAAATGACGGTTGGATGTGAGTTATTACTTTTTCAACTACAATAAGTGTGTTTAAAGTCATTTCTGTGCCTGAAATTGGTCAAAATTGAAGATTTTGAGTAAGCAAAACTCTGTAAAAATGGCAATTTTGGTCACTGTGAGGGTTTAAAAAGTGGTTATTCAACATGAGGCCCGATCCAAATGACATTTTGAATCATTTTTGGTAGAGTCCAAAAAATCAATTTTCTATTGAAAAACGATGACCCCGGACCAGTCGAACGTTGAAAAAATGGTCAATATTGATGAAATTTTAACATTTAATCTTTTGACTTTAAACGACGGTTGGATGTGAGTTATTACTTTTTCAACTAAAAAAGTGTGTTTAAAGTCATTTCTGTGCCTGAAATTGGTAAAAATTGAAGATTTTGAGTAAGCAAACTCTGTAAAAATGGCAATTTTGGTCACTGTGAGGGTTTAAAAAGTGGTTATTCAACATGAGGCCCGATCCAAATGACATTTTGAATCATTTTTGGTAGAGTCCAAAAAATCAATTTTCTGATGAAAAACGATGACCCCGGATCAGTCGAACGTTTAAAAAATGGTCAATACTGATGAAAGTTTAACATTTAATCTTTTGACTTTAAATGACGGTTGGATGTGAGTTATGACTTTTTCAACTAAAATAAGTGTGTTTAAAGTCATTTCTGTGCCTGAAATTGGTCAAAATTGAAGATTTTGAGTAAGCAAAACTCTGTAAAAATGGCAATTTTGGTCACTGTGAGGGTTTAAAAAGTGGTTATTCAACATGAGGCCCGATCCAAATGACATTTTGAATCATTTTTGGTAGAGTCCAAAAAATCAATTTTCTATTGAAAAACGATGACCCCGGACCAGTCGAACGTTGAAAAAATGGTCAATATTGATGAAATTTTAACATTTAATCTTTTGACTTTAAATGACGGTTGGATGTGAGTTATTACTTTTTCAACTAAAATAAGTGTGTTTAAAGTCATTTCTGTGCCTGAAATTGGTCAAAATTGAAGATTTTGAGTAAGCAAAACTCTGTAAAAATGGCAATTTTGGTCACTGTTAGGGTTTAAAAAGTGGTTATTCAACATGAGGCCCGATCCAAATGACATTTTGAATCATTTTTGGTAGAGTCCAAAAAATCAATTTTCTGATGAAAAACGATGACCCCGGACCAGTTGTACGTTGAAAAAATGGTCAATATTGATGAAATTTTAACATTTAATCTTTTGACTTTAAATGACGGTTGGATGTGAGTTATTACTTTTTCAACTACAATAAGTGTGTTTAAAGTCATTTCTGTGCCTGAAATTGGTCAAAATTGAAGATTTTGAGTAAGCAAAACTCTGTAAAAATGGCAATTTTGGTCACTGTGAGGGTTTAAAAAGTGGTTATTCAACATGAGGCCCGATCCAAATGACATTTTGAATCATTTTTGGTAGAGTCCAAAAAATCAATTTTCTATTGAAAAACGATGACCCCGGACCAGTCGAACGTTGAAAAAATGGTCAATATTGATGAAATTTTAACATTTAATCTTTTGACTTTAAATGACGGTTGGATGTGAGTTATTACTTTTTCAACTAAAATAAGTGTGTTTAAAGTCATTTCTGTGCCTGAAATTGGTCAAAATTGAAGATTTTGAGTAAGCAAAACTCTGTAAAAATGGCAATTTTGGTCACTGTTAGGGTTTAAAAAGTGGTTATTCAACATGAGGCCCGATCCAAATGACATTTTGAATCATTTTTGGTAGAGTCCAAAAAATCAATTTTCTGATGAAAAACGATGACCCCGGACCAGTCGAACGTTGAAAAAATGGTCAATATTGATGAAATTTTAACATTTAATCTTTTGACTTTAAATGACGGTTGGATGTGAGTTATTACTTTTTCAACTAAAATAAGTGTGTTTAAAGTCATTTCTGTGCCTGAAATTGGTCAAAATTGAAGATTTTGAGTAAGCAAAACTCTGTAAAAATGGCAATTTTGGTCACTGTGAGGGTTTAAAAAGTGGTTATTCAACATGAGGCCCGATCCAAATGACATTTTGAATCATTTTTGGTAGAGTCCAAAAAAATCAATTTTCTGATGAAAAACAATGACCCCGGATCAGTCGAACGTTTAAAAAATGGTCAATATTGATGAAAGTTTAACATTTAATCTTTTGACTTTAAATGACGGTTGGATGTGAGTTATGACTTTTTCAACTAAAATAAGTGTGTTTAAAGTCATTTCTGTGCCTGAAATTGGTCAAAATTGAAGATTTTGAGTAAGCAAAACTCTGTAAAAATGGCAATTTTGGTCACTGTGAGGGTTTAAAAAGTGGTTATTCAACATGAGGCCCGATCCAAATGACATTTTGAATCATTTTTGGTAGAGTCCAAAAAATCCATTTTCTGATGAAAAACGATGACCCCGGACCAGTCGAACGTTGAAAAAATGGTCAATATTGATGAAATTTTAACATTTAATCTTTTGACTTTAAATGACGGTTGGATGTGAGTTATTACTTTTTCAACTAAAATAAGTGTGTTTAAAGTCATTTCTGTGCCTGAAATTGGTCAAAATTGAAGATTTTGAGTAAGCAAAACTCTGTAAAAATGGCAATTTTGGTCACTGTTAGGGTTTAAAAAGTGGTTATTCAACATGAGGCCCGATCCAAATGACATTTTGAATCATTTTTGGTAGAGTCCAAAAAATCAATTTTCTGATGAAAAACGATGACCCCGGACCAGTTGTACGTTGAAAAAATGGTCAATATTGATGAAATTTTAACATTTAATCTTTTGACTTTAAATGACGGTTGGATGTGAGTTATTACTTTTTCAACTACAATAAGTGTGTTTAAAGTCATTTCTGTGCCTGAAATTGGTCAAAATTGAAGATTTTGAGTAAGCAAAACTCTGTAAAAATGGCAATTTTGGTCACTGTGAGGGTTTAAAAAGTGGTTATTCAACATGAGGCCCGATCCAAATGACATTTTGAATCATTTTTGGTAGAGTCCAAAAAATCCATTTTCTGATGAAAAACGATGACCCCGGACCAGTCGAACGTTGAAAAAAATTGTCAATATTGATGAAATTTTAACATTTAATCTTTTGACTTTAAATGACGGTTGGATGTGAGTTATTACTTTTTCAACTAAAATAAGTGTGTTTAAAGTCATTTCTGTGCCTGAAATTGGTCAAAATTGAAGATTTTGAGTAAGCAAAACTCTGTAAAAATGGCATTTTTGGTCACTGTTAGGGTTTAAAAAGTGGTTATTCAACATGAGGCCCGATCCAAATGACATTTTGAATCATTTTTGGTAGAGTCCAAAAAATCAATTTTCTGATGAAAAACGATGACCCTGGACCAGTCGAACGTTGAAAAAATGGTCAATATTGATGAAATTTTAATATTTAATCTTTTCACTTTAAATGACGGTTGGATGTGAGTTATTACTTTTTCAACTAAAATAAGTGTGTTTAAAGTCATTTCTGTGCCTGAAATAGGTCAAAATTGAAGATTTTGAGTAAGCAAAACTCTGTAAAAATGGCAATTTTGGTCACTGTGAGGGTTTAAAAAGTGGTTATTCAACATGAGGCCCGATCCAAATGACATTTTGAATCATTTTTGGTAGAGTCCAAAAAATCAATTTTCTGATGAAAAACGATGACCCCGGACCAGTCGAACGTTGAAAAAATGGTCAATATTGATGAAATTTTAACATTTAATCTTTTGACTTTAAATGACGGTTGGATTTGAGTTATTACTTTTTCAACTAAAATAAGTGTGTTTAAAGTCATTTCTGTACCTGAAATTGGTCAAAATTGAAGATTTTGAGTATGCAAAACTCCGTAAAAATGGCAATTTTGGTCACTGTGAGGGTTTAAAAAGGGGTTATTCAACATGAGGCCCGATCCAAATGACATTTTGAATCATTTTTGGTAAAGTCCAAAAAATCAATTTTCTGATGAAAAACGATGACCCCGGACCAGTCGAACGTTGAAAAAATGGTCAATATTGATGAAATTTTAACATTTAATCTTTTGACTTTAAATGACGGTTGGATGTGAGTTATTACTTTTTCAACTAAAATAAGTGTGTTTAAAGTCATTTCTGTGCCTGAAATTGGTCAAAATTGAAGATTTTGAGTAAGCAAAACTCTGTAAAAATGGCAGTTTTGGTCACTGTGAGGGTTTAAAAAGTGGTTATTCAACATGAGGCCTGATCCAAATGACATTTTGAATCATTTTTGGTAGAGTCCAAAAAATCCATTTTCTGATGAAAAACGATGACCCCGGACCAGTCGAACGTTGAAAAAATGGTCAATATTGATGAAATTTTAACATTTAATCTTTTGACTTTAAATGATGGTTGGATGTGAGTTATTACTTTTTCAACTACAATAAGTGTGTTTAAAGTCATTTCTGTGCCTGAAATTGGTCAAAATTGAAGATTTTGAGTAAGCAAAACTCTGTAAAAATGGCAATTTTGGTCACTGTGAGGGTTTAAAAAGTGGTTATTCAACATGAGGCCCGATCCAAATGACATTTTGAATCATTTTTGGTAGAGTCCAAAAAATCAATTTTCTGATGAAAAACGATGACCCCGGACCAGTCGAACGTTGAAAAAATGGTCAATATTGATGAAAGTTTAACATTTAATCTTTTGACTTTAAATGACGGTTGGATGTGAGTTATGACTTTTTCAACTAAAATAAGTGTGTTTAAAGTCATTTCTGTGCCTGAAATTGGTCAAAATTGAAGATTTTGAGTAAGCAAAACTCTGTAAAAATGGCAATTTTGGTCACTGTGAGGGTTTAAAAAGTGGTTATTCAACATGAGGCCCGATCCAAATGACATTTTGAATCATTTTTGGTAAAGTCCAAAAAATCAATTTTCTGATGAAAAACGATGACCCCGGACCAGTCGAACGTTGAAAAAATGGTCAATATTGATGAAATTTTAACATTTAATCTTTTGACTTTAAATGACGGTTGGATGTGAGTTATTACTTTTTCAACTAAAATAAGTGTGTTTAAAGTCATTTCTGTGCCTGAAATTGGTCAAAATTGAAGATTTTGAGTAAGCAAAACTCTGTAAAAATGGCAGTTTTGGTCACTGTGAGGGTTTAAAAAGTGGTTATTCAACATGAGGCCTGATCCAAATGACATTTTGAATCATTTTTGGTAGAGTCCAAAAAATCCATTTTCTGATGAAAAACGATGACCCCGGACCAGTCGAACGTTGAAAAAATGGTCAATATTGATGAAATTTTAACATTTAATCTTTTGACTTTAAATGATGGTTGGATGTGAGTTATTACTTTTTCAACTACAATAAGTGTGTTTAAAGTCATTTCTGTGCCTGAAATTGGTCAAAATTGAAGATTTTGAGTAAGCAAAACTCTGTAAAAATGGCAATTTTGGTCACTGTGAGGGTTTAAAAAGTGGTTATTCAACATGAGGCCCGATCCAAATGACATTTTGAATCATTTTTGGTAGAGTCCAAAAAATCAATTTTCTGATGAAAAACGATGACCCCGGACCAGTCGAACGTTGAAAAAATGGTCAATATTGATGAAAGTTTAACATTTAATCTTTTGACTTTAAATGACGGTTGGATGTGAGTTATGACTTTTTCAACTAAAATAAGTGTGTTTAAAGTCATTTCTGTGCCTGAAATTGGTCAAAATTGAAGATTTTGAGTAAGCAAAACTCTGTAAAAATGGCAATTTTGGTCACTGTGAGGGTTTAAAAAGTGGTTATTCAACATGAGGCCCGATCCAAATGACATTTTGAATCATTTTTGGTAGAGTCCAAAAAATCAATTTTCTGATGAAAAACGATGACCCCGGACCAGTTGAACGTTGAAAAAATGGTCAATATTGATGAAATTTTAATATTTAATCTTTTGACTTTAAATGACGGTTGGATGTGAGTTATTACTTTTTCAACTAAAATAAGTGTGTTTAAAGTCATTTCTGTGCCTGAAATTGGTCAAAATTGAAGATTTTGAGTAAGCAAAACTCTGTAAAAATTGCAGTTTTGGTCACTGTGAGGGTTTAAAAAGTGGTTATTCAACATGAGGCCCGATCCAAATGACATTTTGAATCATTTTTGGTAGAGTCCAAAAAATCAATTTTCTGATGAAAAACGATGACCCCGGACCAGTCGAACGTTGAAAAAATGGTCAATATTGATGAAATTTTAACATTTAATCTTTTGACTTTAAATGACGGTTGGATGTGAGTTATTACTTTTTCAACTAAAATAAGTGTGTTTAAAGTCATTTCTGTGCCTGAAATTGGTCAAAATTGAAGATTTTGAGTAAGCAAAACTCTGTAAAAATGGCAGTTTTGGTCACTGTGAGGGTTTAAAAAATGGTTATTCAACATGAGGCCTGATCCAAATGACATTTTGAATCATTTTTGGTAGAGTCCAAAAAATCCATTTTCTGATGAAAAACGATGACCCCGGACCAGTCGAACGTTGAAAAAATGGTCAATATTGATTAAATTTTAACATTTAATCTTTTGACTTTAAATGACGGTTGGATGTGAGTTATTACTTTTTCAACTAAAATAAGTGTGTTTAAAGTCATTTCTGTGCCTGAAATTGGTCAAAATTGAAGATTTTGAGTAAGCAAAACTCTGTAAAAATGGCAATTTTGGTCACTGTGAGGGTTTAAAAACTGGTTATTCAACATGAGGCCCGATCCAAATGACATTTTGAATCATTTTTGGTAGAGTCCAAAAAATCAATTTTCTGATGAAAAACGATGACCCCGGACCAGTCGAACGTTGAAAAAATGGTCAATATTGATGAAATTTTAATATTTAATCTTTTGACTTTAAATGATGGTTGGATGTGAGTTATTACTTTTTCAACTAAAATAAGTGTGTTTAAAGTCATTTCTGTGCCTGAAATTGGTCAAAATTGAAGATTTTGAGTAAGCAAAACTCTGTAAAAATGGCAGTTTTGGTCACTGTGAGGGTTTAAAAAGTGGTTATTCAACATGAGGCCCGATCCAAATGACATTATGAATCATTTTTGGTAGAGTCCAAAAAATCAATTTTCTGATGAAAAACGATGACCCCGGACCAGTCGAACGTTGAAAAAATGGTCAATATTGATGAAATTTTAACATTTAATCTTTTGACTTTAAATGACGGTTGGATGTGAGTTATTACTTTTTCAACTAAAATAAGTGTGTTTAAAGTCATTTCTGTGCCTGAAATTGGTCAAAATTGAAGATTTTGAGTAAGCAAAACTCTGTAAAAATGGCAGTTTTGGTCACTGTGAGGGTTTAAAAAGTGGTTATTCAACATGAGGCCCGATCCAAATGACATTTTGAATCATTTTTGGTAGAGTCCAAAAAATCAATTTTCTGATGAAAAACGATGACCCCGGACCAGTCGAACGTTGAAAAAATGGTCAATATTGATGAAATTTTAATATTTAATCTTTTGACTTTAAATGATGGTTGGATGTGAGTTATTACTTTTTCAACTACAATAAGTGTGTTTAAAGTCATTTCTGTGCCTGAAATTGGTCAAAATTGAAGATTTTGAGTAAGCAAAACTCTGTAAAAATGGCAGTTTTGGTCACTGTGAGGGTTTAAAAAGTGGTTATTCAACATGAGGCCCGATCCAAATGACATTTTGAATCATTTTTGGTAGAGTCCAAAAAATCAATTTTCTGATGAAAAACGATGACCCCGGACCAGTCGAACGTTGAAAAAATGGTCAATATTGATGAAATTTTAATATTTAATATTTTGACTTTAAATGATGGTTGGATGTGAGTTATTACTTTTTCAACTACAATAAGTGTGTTTAAAGTCATTTCTGTGCCTGAAATTGGTCAAAATTGAAGATTTTGAGTAAGCAAAACTCTGTAAAAATGGCAATTTTGGTCACTGTTAGGGTTTAAAAAGTGGTTATTCAACATGAGGCCCGATCCAAATGACATTTTGAATCATTTTTGGTAGAGTCCAAAAAATCAATTTTCTGATGAAAAACGATGACCCCGGACCAGTTGTACGTTGAAAAAATGGTCAATATTGATGAAATTTTAACATTTAATCTTTTGACTTTAAATGACGGTTGGATGTGAGTTATTACTTTTTCAACTACAATAAGTGTGTTTAAAGTCATTTCTGTGCCTGAAATTGGTCAAAATTGAAGATTTTGAGTAAGCAAAACTCTGTAAAAATGGCAATTTTGGTCACTGTGAGGGTTTAAAAAGTGGTTATTCAACATGAGGCCCGATCCAAATGACATTTTGAATCATTTTTGGTAGAGTCCAAAAAATCAATTTTCTATTGAAAAACGATGACCCCGGACCAGTCGAACGTTGAAAAAATGGTCAATATTGATGAAATTTTAACATTTAATCTTTTGACTTTAAATGACGGTTGGATGTGAGTTATTACTTTTTCAACTAAAATAAGTGTGTTTAAAGTCATTTCTGTGCCTGAAATTGGTCAAAATTGAAGATTTTGAGTAAGCAAAACTCTGTAAAAATGGCAATTTTGGTCACTGTTAGGGTTTAAAAAGTGGTTATTCAACATGAGGCCCGATCCAAATGACATTTTGAATCATTTTTGGTAGAGTCCAAAAAATCAATTTTCTGATGAAAAACGATGACCCCGGACCAGTCGAACGTTGAAAAAATGGTCAATATTGATGAAATTTTAACATTTAATCTTTTGACTTTAAATGACGGTTGGATGTGAGTTATTACTTTTTCAACTAAAATAAGTGTGTTTAAAGTCATTTCTGTGCCTGAAATTGGTCAAAATTGAAGATTTTGAGTAAGCAAAACTCTGTAAAAATGGCAATTTTGGTCACTGTGAGGGTTTAAAAAGTGGTTATTCAACATGAGGCCCGATCCAAATGACATTTTGAATCATTTTTGGTAGAGTCCAAAAAAATCAATTTTCTGATGAAAAACGATGACCCCGGATCAGTCGAACGTTTAAAAAATGGTCAATATTGATGAAAGTTTAACATTTAATCTTTTGACTTTAAATGACGGTTGGATGTGAGTTATGACTTTTTCAACTAAAATAAGTGTGTTTAAAGTCATTTCTGTGCCTGAAATTGGTCAAAATTGAAGATTTTGAGTAAGCAAAACTCTGTAAAAATGGCAATTTTGGTCACTGTGAGGGTTTAAAAAGTGGTTATTCAACATGAGGCCCGATCCAAATGACATTTTGAATCATTTTTGGTAGAGTCCAAAAAATCCATTTTCTGATGAAAAACGATGACCCCGGACCAGTCGAACGTTGAAAAAATGGTCAATATTGATGAAATTTTAACATTTAATCTTTTGACTTTAAATGACGGTTGGATGTGAGTTATTACTTTTTCAACTAAAATAAGTGTGTTTAAAGTCATTTCTGTGCCTGAAATTGGTCAACATTGAAGATTTTGAGTAAGCAAAACTCTGTAAAAATGGCAATTTTGGTCACTGTTAGGGTTTAAAAAGTGGTTATTCAACATGAGGCCCGATCCAAATGACATTTTGAATCATTTTTGGTAGAGTCCAAAAAATCAATTTTCTGATGAAAAACGATGACCCCGGACCAGTTGTACGTTGAAAAAATGGTCAATATTGATGAAATTTTAACATTTAATCTTTTGACTTTAAATGACGGTTGGATGTGAGTTATTACTTTTTCAACTACAATAAGTGTGTTTAAAGTCATTTCTGTGCCTGAAATTGGTCAAAATTGAAGATTTTGAGTAAGCAAAACTCTGTAAAAATGGCAATTTTGGTCACTGTGAGGGTTTAAAAAGTGGTTATTCAACATGAGGCCCGATCCAAATGACATTTTGAATCATTTTTGGTAGAGTCCAAAAAATCCATTTTCTGATGAAAAACGATGACCCCGGACCAGTCGAACGTTGAAAAAAATTGTCAATATTGATGAAATTTTAACATTTAATCTTTTGACTTTAAATGACGGTTGGATGTGAGTTATTACTTTTTCAACTAAAATAAGTGTGTTTAAAGTCATTTCTGTGCCTGAAATTGGTCAAAATTGAAGATTTTGAGTAAGCAAAACTCTGTAAAAATGGCATTTTTGGTCACTGTTAGGGTTTAAAAAGTGGTTATTCAACATGAGGCCCGATCCAAATGACATTTTGAATCATTTTTGGTAGAGTCCAAAAAATCAATTTTCTGATGAAAAACGATGACCCTGGACCAGTCGAACGTTGAAAAAATGGTCAATATTGATGAAATTTTAATATTTAATCTTTTCACTTTAAATGACGGTTGGATGTGAGTTATTACTTTTTCAACTAAAATAAGTGTGTTTAAAGTCATTTCTGTGCCTGAAATAGGTCAAAATTGAAGATTTTGAGTAAGCAAAACTCTGTAAAAATGGCAATTTTGGTCACTGTGAGGGTTTAAAAAGTGGTTATTCAACATGAGGCCCGATCCAAATGACATTTTGAATCATTTTTGGTAGAGTCCAAAAAATCAATTTTCTGATGAAAAACGATGACCCCGGACCAGTCGAACGTTGAAAAAATGGTCAATATTGATGAAATTTTAACATTTAATCTTTTGACTTTAAATGACGGTTGGATTTGAGTTATTACTTTTTCAACTAAAATAAGTGTGTTTAAAGTCATTTCTGTACCTGAAATTGGTCAAAATTGAAGATTTTGAGTATGCAAAACTCCGTAAAAATGGCAATTTTGGTCACTGTGAGGGTTTAAAAAGGGGTTATTCAACATGAGGCCCGATCCAAATGACATTTTGAATCATTTTTGGTAAAGTCCAAAAAATCAATTTTCTGATGAAAAACGATGACCCCGGACCAGTCGAACGTTGAAAAAATGGTCAATATTGATGAAATTTTAACATTTAATCTTTTGACTTTAAATGACGGTTGGATGTGAGTTATTACTTTTTCAACTAAAATAAGTGTGTTTAAAGTCATTTCTGTGCCTGAAATTGGTCAAAATTGAAGATTTTGAGTAAGCAAAACTCTGTAAAAATGGCAGTTTTGGTCACTGTGAGGGTTTAAAAAGTGGTTATTCAACATGAGGCCTGATCCAAATGACATTTTGAATCATTTTTGGTAGAGTCCAAAAAATCCATTTTCTGATGAAAAACGATGACCCCGGACCAGTCGAACGTTGAAAAAATGGTCAATATTGATGAAATTTTAACATTTAATCTTTTGACTTTAAATGATGGTTGGATGTGAGTTATTACTTTTTCAACTACAATAAGTGTGTTTAAAGTCATTTCTGTGCCTGAAATTGGTCAAAATTGAAGATTTTGAGTAAGCAAAACTCTGTAAAAATGGCAATTTTGGTCACTGTGAGGGTTTAAAAAGTGGTTATTCAACATGAGGCCCGATCCAAATGACATTTTGAATCATTTTTGGTAGAGTCCAAAAAATCAATTTTCTGATGAAAAACGATGACCCCGGACCAGTCGAACGTTGAAAAAATGGTCAATATTGATGAAAGTTTAACATTTAATCTTTTGACTTTAAATGACGGTTGGATGTGAGTTATGACTTTTTCAACTAAAATAAGTGTGTTTAAAGTCATTTCTGTGCCTGAAATTGGTCAAAATTGAAGATTTTGAGTAAGCAAAACTCTGTAAAAATGGCAATTTTGGTCACTGTGAGGGTTTAAAAAGTGGTTATTCAACATGAGGCCCGATCCAAATGACATTTTGAATCATTTTTGGTAGAGTCCAAAAAATCAATTTTCTGATGAAAAACGATGACCCCGGACCAGTTGAACGTTGAAAAAATGGTCAATATTGATGAAATTTTAATATTTAATCTTTTGACTTTAAATGACGGTTGGATGTGAGTTATTACTTTTTCAACTAAAATAAGTGTGTTTAAAGTCATTTCTGTGCCTGAAATTGGTCAAAATTGAAGATTTTGAGTAAGCAAAACTCTGTAAAAATTGCAGTTTTGGTCACTGTGAGGGTTTAAAAAGTGGTTATTCAACATGAGGCCCGATCCAAATGACATTTTGAATCATTTTTGGTAGAGTCCAAAAAATCAATTTTCTGATGAAAAACGATGACCCCGGACCAGTCGAACGTTGAAAAAATGGTCAATATTGATGAAATTTTAACATTTAATCTTTTGACTTTAAATGACGGTTGGATGTGAGTTATTACTTTTTCAACTAAAATAAGTGTGTTTAAAGTCATTTCTGTGCCTGAAATTGGTCAAAATTGAAGATTTTGAGTAAGCAAAACTCTGTAAAAATGGCAGTTTTGGTCACTGTGAGGGTTTAAAAAATGGTTATTCAACATGAGGCCTGATCCAAATGACATTTTGAATCATTTTTGGTAGAGTCCAAAAAATCCATTTTCTGATGAAAAACGATGACCCCGGACCAGTCGAACGTTGAAAAAATGGTCAATATTGATGAAATTTTAACATTTAATCTTTTGACTTTAAATGACGGTTGGATGTGAGTTATTACTTTTTCAACTAAAATAAGTGTGTTTAAAGTCATTTCTGTGCCTGAAATTGGTCAAAATTGAAGATTTTGAGTAAGCAAAACTCTGTAAAAATGGCAATTTTGGTCACTGTGAGGGTTTAAAAACTGGTTATTCAACATGAGGCCCGATCCAAATGACATTTTGAATCATTTTTGGTAGAGTCCAAAAAATCAATTTTCTGATGAAAAACGATGACCCCGGACCAGTCGAACGTTGAAAAAATGGTCAATATTGATGAAATTTTAATATTTAATCTTTTGACTTTAAATGATGGTTGGATGTGAGTTATTACTTTTTCAACTAAAATAAGTGTGTTTAAAGTCATTTCTGTGCCTGAAATTGGTCAAAATTGAAGATTTTGAGTAAGCAAAACTCTGTAAAAATGGCAGTTTTGGTCACTGTGAGGGTTTAAAAAGTGGTTATTCAACATGAGGCCCGATCCAAATGACATTATGAATCATTTTTGGTAGAGTCCAAAAAATCAATTTTCTGATGAAAAACGATGACCCCGGACCAGTCGAACGTTGAAAAAATGGTCAATATTGATGAAATTTTAACATTTAATCTTTTGACTTTAAATGACGGTTGGATGTGAGTTATTACTTTTTCAACTAAAATAAGTGTGTTTAAAGTCATTTCTGTGCCTGAAATTGGTCAAAATTGAAGATTTTGAGTAAGCAAAACTCTGTAAAAATGGCAGTTTTGGTCACTGTGAGGGTTTAAAAAGTGGTTATTCAACATGAGGCCCGATCCAAATGACATTTTGAATCATTTTTGGTAGAGTCCAAAAAATCAATTTTCTGATGAAAAACGATGACCCCGGACCAGTCGAACGTTGAAAAAATGGTCAATATTGATGAAATTTTAATATTTAATCTTTTGACTTTAAATGATGGTTGGATGTGAGTTATTACTTTTTCAACTACAATAAGTGTGTTTAAAGTCATTTCTGTGCCTGAAATTGGTCAAAATTGAAGATTTTGAGTAAGCAAAACTCTGTAAAAATGGCAGTTTTGGTCACTGTGAGGGTTTAAAAAGTGGTTATTCAACATGAGGCCCGATCCAAATGACATTTTGAATCATTTTTGGTAGAGTCCAAAAAATCAATTTTCTGATGAAAAACGATGACCCCGGACCAGTCGAACGTTGAAAAAATGGTCAATATTGATGAAATTTTAATATTTAATATTTTGACTTTAAATGATGGTTGGATGTGAGTTATTACTTTTTCAACTACAATAAGTGTGTTTAAAGTCATTTCTGTGCCTGAAATTGGTCAAAATTGAAGATTTTGAGTAAGCAAAACTCTGTAAAAATGGCAATTTTGGTCACTGTGAGGGTTTAAAAAGTGGTTATTCAACATGAGGCCCGATCCAAATGACATTTTGAATCATTTTTGGTAGAGTCCAAAAAATCCATTTTCTGATGAAAAACGATGACCCCGGACCAGTCGAACGTTGAAAAAATTGTCAATATTGATGAAATTTTAACATTTAATCTTTTGACTTTAAATGACGGTTGGATGTGAGTTATTACTTTTTCAACTAAAATAAGTGTGTTTAAAGTCATTTCTGTGCCTGAAATTGGTCAAAATTGAAGATTTTGAGTAAGCAAAACTCTGTAAAAATGGCAATTTTGGTCACTGTTAGGGTTTAAAAAGTGGTTATTCAACATGAGGCCCGATCCAAATGACATTTTGAATCATTTTTGGTAGAGTCCAAAAAATCCATTTTCTGATGAAAAACGATGACCCCGGACCAGTCGAACGTTGAAAAAATGGTCAATATTGATGAAATTTTAACATTTAATCTTTTGACTTTAAATGATGGTTGGATGTGAGTTATTACTTTTTCAACTACAATAAGTGTGTTTAAAGTCATTTCTGTGCCTGAAATTGGTCAAAATTGAAGATTTTGAGTAAGCAAAACTCTGTAAAAATGGCAATTTTGGTCACTGTGAGGGTTTAAAAAGTGGTTATTCAACATGAGGCCCGATCCAAATGACATTTTGAATCATTTTTGGTAGAGTCCAAAAAATCAATTTTCTGATGAAAAACGATGACCCCGGACCAGTCGAACGTTGAAAAAATGGTCAATATTGATGAAATTTTAATATTTAATCTTTTGACTTTAAATGATGGTTGGATGTGAGTTATTACTTTTTCAACTACAATAAGTGTGTTTAAAGTCATTTCTGTGCCTGAAATTGGTCAAAATTGAAGATTTTGAGTAAGCAAAACTCTGTAAAAATGGCAGTTTTGGTCACTGTGAGGGTTTAAAAAGTGGTTATTCAACATGAGGCCTGATCCAAATGACATTTTGAATCATTTTTGGTACAGTCCAAAAAATCCATTTTCTGATGAAAAACGATGACCCCGGACCAGTCGAACGTTGAAAAAATGGTCAATATTGATGAAATTTTAACATTTAATCTTTTGACTTTAAATGATGGTTGGATGTGAGTTATTACTTTTTCAACTACAATAAGTGTGTTTAAAGTCATTTCTGTGCCTGAAATTGGTCAAAATTGAAGATTTTGAGTAAGCAAAACTCTGTAAAAATGGCAATTTTGGTCACTGTGAGGGTTTAAAAAGTGGTTATTCAACATGAGGCCCGATCCAAATGACATTTTGAATCATTTTTGGTAGAGTCCAAAAAATCAATTTTCTGATGAAAAACGATGACCCCGGACCAGTCGAACGTTGAAAAAATGGTCAATATTGATGAAATTTTAATAATTAATCTTTTGACTTTAAATGATGGTTGGATGTGAGTTATTACTTTTTCAACTACAATAAGTGTGTTTAAAGTCATTTCTGTGCCTGAAATTGGTCAAAATTGAAGATTTTGAGTAAGCAAAACTCTGTAAAAATGGCAGTTTTGGTCACTGTGAGGGTTTAAAAAGTGGTTATTCAACATGAGGCCCGATCCAAATGACATTTTGAATCATTTTTGGTAGAGTCCAAAAAATCAATTTTCTGATGAAAAACGATGACCCCGGACCAGTCGAACGTTGAAAAAATGGTCAATATTGATGAAATTTTAATATTTAATATTTTGACTTTAAATGATGGTTGGATGTGAGTTATTACTTTTTCAACTACAATAAGTGTGTTTAAAGTCATTTCTGTGCCTGAAATTGGTCAAAATTGAAGATTTTGAGTAAGCAAAACTCTGTAAAAATGGCAATTTTGGTCACTGTGAGGGTTTAAAAAGTGGTTATTCAACATGAGGCCCGATCCAAATGACATTTTGAATCATTTTTGGTAGAGTCCAAAAAATCCATTTTCTGATGAAAAACGATGACCCCGGACCAGTCGAACGTTGAAAAAATTGTCAATATTGATGAAATTTTAACATTTAATCTTTTGACTTTAAATGACGGTTGGATGTGAGTTATTACTTTTTCAACTAAAATAAGTGTGTTTAAAGTCATTTCTGTGCCTGAAATTGGTCAAAATTGAAGATTTTGAGTAAGCAAAACTCTGTAAAAATGGCAATTTTGGTCACTGTTAGGGTTTAAAAAGTGGTTATTCAACATGAGGCCCGATCCAAATGACATTTTGAATCATTTTTGGTAGAGTCCAAAAAATCCATTTTCTGATGAAAAACGATGACCCCGGACCAGTCGAACGTTGAAAAAATGGTCAATATTGATGAAATTTTAACATTTAATCTTTTGACTTTAAATGACGGTTGGATGTGAGTTATTACTTTTTCAACTAAAATAAGTGTGTTTAAAGTCATTTCTGTGCCTGAAATTGGTCAAAATTGAAGATTTTGAGTAAGCAAAACTCTGTAAAAATGGCAGTTTTGGTCACTGTGAGGGTTTAAAAAGTGGTTATTCAACATGAGGCCTGATCCAAATGACATTTTGAATCATTTTTGGTACAGTCCAAAAAATCCATTTTCTGATGAAAAACGATGACCCCGGACCAGTCGAACGTTGAAAAAATGGTCAATATTGATGAAATTTTAACATTTAATCTTTTGACTTTAAATGATGGTTGGATGTGAGTTATTACTTTTTCAACTACAATAAGTGTGTTTAAAGTCATTTCTGTGCCTGAAATTGGTCAAAATTGAAGATTTTGAGTAAGCAAAACTCTGTAAAAATGGCAATTTTGGTCACTGTGAGGGTTTAAAAAGTGGTTATTCAACATGAGGCCCGATCCAAATGACATTTTGAATCATTTTTGGTAGAGTCCAAAAAATCAATTTTCTGATGAAAAACGATGACCCCGGACCAGTCGAACGTTGAAAAAATGGTCAATATTGATGAAAGTTTAACATTTAATCTTTTGACTTTAAATGACGGTTGGATGTGAGTTATGACTTTTTCAACTAAAATAAGTGTGTTTAAAGTCATTTCTGTGCCTGAAATTGGTCAAAATTGAAGATTTTGAGTAAGCAAAACTCTGTAAAAATGGCAATTTTGGTCACTGTGAGGGTTTAAAAAGTGGTTATTCAACATGAGGCCCGATCCAAATGACATTTTGAATCATTTTTGGTAGAGTCCAAAAAATCAATTTTCTGATGAAAAACGATGACCCCGGACCAGTTGAACGTTGAAAAAATGGTCAATATTGATGAAATTTTAATATTTAATCTTTTGACTTTAAATGACGGTTGGATGTGAGTTATTACTTTTTCAACTAAAATAAGTGTGTTTAAAGTCATTTCTGTGCCTGAAATTGGTCAAAATTGAAGATTTTGAGTAAGCAAAACTCTGTAAAAATTGCAGTTTTGGTCACTGTGAGGGTTTAAAAAGTGGTTATTCAACATGAGGCCCGATCCAAATGACATTTTGAATCATTTTTGGTAGAGTCCAAAAAATCCATTTTCTGATGAAAAACGATGACCCCGGACCAGTCGAACGTTGAAAAAATGGTCAATATTGATGACATTTTAACATTTAATCTTTTGACTTTAAATGACGGTTGGATGTGAGTTATTACTTTTTCAACTAAAATAAGTGTGTTTAAAGTCATTTCTGTGCCTGAAATTGGTCAAAATTGAAGATTTTGAGTAAGCAAAACTCTGTAAAAATGGCAGTTTTGGTCACTGTGAGGGTTTAAAAAGTGGTTATTCAACATGAGGCCCGATCCAAATGACATTTTGAATCATTTTTGGTAGAGTCCAAAAAATCAATTTTCTGATGAAAAACGATGACCCCGGACCAGTCGAACGTTGAAAAAATGGTCAATATTGATGAAATTTTAATATTTAATCTTTTGACTTTAAATGATGGTTGGATGTGAGTTATTACTTTTTCAACTACAATAAGTGTGTTTAAAGTCATTTCTGTGCCTGAAATTGGTCAAAATTGAAGATTTTGAGTAAGCAAAACTCTGTAAAAATGGCAGTTTTGGTCACTGTGAGGGTTTAAAAAGTGGTTATTCAACATGAGGCCCGATCCAAATGACATTTTGAATCATTTTTGGTAGAGTCCAAAAAATCAATTTTCTGATGAAAAACGATGACCCCGGACCAGTCGAACGTTGAAAAAATGGTCAATATTGATGAAATTTTAATATTTAATATTTTGACTTTAAATGATGGTTGGATGTGAGTTATTACTTTTTCAACTACAATAAGTGTGTTTAAAGTCATTTCTGTGCCTGAAATTGGTCAAAATTGAAGATTTTGAGTAAGCAAAACTCTGTAAAAATGGCAATTTTGGTCACTGTGAGGGTTTAAAAAGTGGTTATTCAACATGAGGCCCGATCCAAATGACATTTTGAATCATTTTTGGTAGAGTCCAAAAAATCCATTTTCTGATGAAAAACGATGACCCCGGACCAGTCGAACGTTGAAAAAATTGTCAATATTGATGAAATTTTAACATTTAATCTTTTGACTTTAAATGACGGTTGGATGTGAGTTATTACTTTTTCAACTAAAATAAGTGTGTTTAAAGTCATTTCTGTGCCTGAAATTGGTCAAAATTGAAGATTTTGAGTAAGCAAAACTCTGTAAAAATGGCAATTTTGGTCACTGTTAGGGTTTAAAAAGTGGTTATTCAACATGAGGCCCGATCCAAATGACATTTTGAATCATTTTTGGTAGAGTCCAAAAAATCCATTTTCTGATGAAAAACGATTACCCCGGACCAGTCGAACGTTGAAAAAATGGTCAATATTGATGAAATTTTAACATTTAATCTTTTGACTTTAAATGACGGTTGGATGTGAGTTATTACTTTTTCAACTAAAATAAGTGTGTTTAAAGTCATTTCTGTGCCTGAAATTGGTAAAAATTGAAGATTTTGAGTAAGCAAACTCTGTAAAAATGGCAATTTTGGTCACTGTGAGGGTTTAAAAAGTGGTTATTCAACATGAGGCCCGATCCAAATGACATTTTGAATCATTTTTGGTAGAGTCCAAAAAATCAATTTTCTGATGAAAAACGATGACCCCGGACCAGTCGAACGTTGAAAAAATGGTCAATATTGATGAAATTTTAATATTTAATCTTTTCACTTTAAATGATGGTTGGATGTGAGTTATTACTTTTTCAACTAAAATAAGTGTGTTTAAAGTCATTTCTGTGCCTGAAATTGGTCAAAATTGAAGATTTTGAGTAAGCAAAACTCTGTAAAAATTGCAGTTTTGGTCACTGTGAGGGTTTAAAAAGTGGTTATTCAACATGAGGCCCGATCCAAATGACATTTTGAATCATTTTTGGTAGAGTCCAAAAAATCAATTTTCTGATGAAAAACGATGACCCCGGACCAGTCGAACGTTGAAAAAATGGTCAATATTGATGAAATTTTAACATTTAATCTTTTGACTTTAAATGACGGTTGGATGTGAGTTATTACTTTTTCAACTAAAATAAGTGTGTTTAAAGTCATTTCTGTGCCTGAAATTGGTCAAAATTGAAGATTTTGAGTAAGCAAAACTCTGTAAAAATGGCAGTTTTGGTCACTGTGAGGGTTTAAAAAATGGTTATTCAACATGAGGCCTGATCCAAATGACATTTTGAATCATTTTTGGTAGAGTCCAAAAAATCCATTTTCTGATGAAAAACGATGACCCCGGACCAGTTGAACGTTGAAAAAATGGTCAATATTGATGAAATTTTAATATTTAATCTTTTCACTTTAAATGACGGTTGGATGTGAGTTATTACTTTTTCAACTAAAATAAGTGTGTTTAAAGTCATTTCTGTGCCTGAAATTGGGCAAAATTGAAGATTTTGAGTAAGCAAAACTCTGTAAAAATGGCAATTTTGGTCACTGTGAGGGTTTAAAAAGTGGTTATTCAACATGAGGCCCGATCCAAATGACATTTTGAATCATTTTTGGTAGAGTCCAAAAAATCAATTTTCTGATGAAAAACGATGACCCCGGACCAGTCGAACGTTGAAAAAATGGTCAATATTGATGAAAGTTTAACATTTAATCTTTTGACTTTAAATGATGGTTGGATGTGAGTTATTACTTTTTCAACTACAATAAGTGTGTTTAAAGTCATTTCTGTGCCTGAAATTGGTCAAAATTGAAGATTTTGAGTAAGCAAAACTCTGTAAAAATGGCAATTTTGGTCACTGTGAGGGTTTAAAAAGTGGTTATTCAACATGAGGCCCGATCCAAATGACATTTTGAATCATTTTTGGTAGAGTCCAAAAAATCCATTTTCTGATGAAAAACGATGACCCCGGACCAGTCGAACGTTGAAAAAATTGTCAATATTGATGAAATTTTAACATTTAATCTTTTGACTTTAAATGACGGTTGGATGTGAGTTATTACTTTTTCAACTAAAATAAGTGTGTTTAAAGTCATTTCTGTGCCTGAAATTGGTCAAAATTGAAGATTTTGAGTAAGCAAAACTCTGTAAAAATGGCAATTTTGGTCACTGTTAGGGTTTAAAAAGTGGTTATTCAACATGAGGCCCGATCCAAATGACATTTTGAATCATTTTTGGTAGAGTCCAAAAAATCCATTTTCTGATGAAAAACGATTACCCCGGACCAGTCGAACGTTGAAAAAATGGTTAATATTGATGAAATTTTAACATTTAATCTTTTGACTTTAAATGACGGTTGGATGTGAGTTATTACTTTTTCAACTAAAATAAGTGTGTTTAAAGTCATTTCTGTGCCTGAAATTGGTAAAAATTGAAGATTTTGAGTAAGCAAACTCTGTAAAAATGGCAATTTTGGTCACTGTGAGGGTTTAAAAAGTGGTTATTCAACATGAGGCCCGATCCAAATGACATTTTGAATCATTTTTGGTAGAGTCCAAAAAATCAATTTTCTGATGAAAAACGATGACCCCGGACCAGTCGAACGTTGAAAAAATGGTCAATATTGATGAAATTTTAATATTTAATCTTTTCACTTTAAATGACGGTTGGATGTGAGTTATTACTTTTTCAACTAAAATAAGTGTGTTTAAAGTCATTTCTGTGCCTGAAATTGGTCAAAATTGTAGATTTTGAGTAAGCAAAACTCTGTAAAAATGGCCCGATCCAAATGACATTTTGAATCATTTTTGGTAGAGTCCAAAAAATCAATTTTCTGATGAAAAACGATGACCCCGGACCAGTCGAACGTTGAAAAAATGGTCAATATTGATGAAATTTTAATATTTAATATTTTGACTTTAAATGATGGTTGGATGTGAGTTATTACTTTTTCAACTACAATAAGTGTGTTTAAAGTCATTTCTGTGCCTGAAATTGGTCAAAATTGAAGATTTTGAGTAAGCAAAACTCTGTAAAAATGGCAATTTTGGTCACTGTGAGGGTTTAAAAAGTGGTTATTCAACATGAGGCCCGATCCAAATGACATTTTGAATCATTTTTGGTAGAGTCCAAAAAATCCATTTTCTGATGAAAAACGATGACCCCGGACCAGTCGAACGTTGAAAAAATTGTCAATATTGATGAAATTTTAACATTTAATCTTTTGACTTTAAATGACGGTTGGATGTGAGTTATTACTTTTTCAACTAAAATAAGTGTGTTTAAAGTCATTTCTGTGCCTGAAATTGGTCAAAATTGAAGATTTTGAGTAAGCAAAACTCTGTAAAAATGGCAATTTTGGTCACTGTTAGGGTTTAAAAAGTGGTTATTCAACATGAGGCCCGATCCAAATGACATTTTGAATCATTTTTGGTAGAGTCCAAAAAATCCATTTTCTGATGAAAAACGATTACCCCGGACCAGTCGAACGTTGAAAAAATGGTCAATATTGATGAAATTTTAACATTTAATCTTTTGACTTTAAATGACGGTTGGATGTGAGTTATTACTTTTTCAACTAAAATAAGTGTGTTTAAAGTCATTTCTGTGCCTGAAATTGGTAAAAATTGAAGATTTTGAGTAAGCAAACTCTGTAAAAATGGCAATTTTGGTCACTGTGAGGGTTTAAAAAGTGGTTATTCAACATGAGGCCCGATCCAAATGACATTTTGAATCATTTTTGGTAGAGTCCAAAAAATCAATTTTCTGATGAAAAACGATGACCCCGGACCAGTCGAACGTTGAAAAAATGGTCAATATTGATGAAATTTTAATATTTAATCTTTTCACTTTAAATGATGGTTGGATGTGAGTTATTACTTTTTCAACTAAAATAAGTGTGTTTAAAGTCATTTCTGTGCCTGAAATTGGTCAAAATTGTAGATTTTGAGTAAGCAAAACTCTGTAAAAATGGCAATTTTGGTCACTGTGAGGGTTTAAAAAGTGGTTATTCAACATGAGGCCCGATCCAAATGACATTTTGAATCATTTTTGGTAGAGTCCAAAAAATCAATTTTCTGATGAAAAACGATGACCCCGGACCAGTCGAACGTTGAAAAAATGGTCAATATTGATGAAATTTTAACATTTAATCTTTTGACTTTAAATGACGGTTGGATGTGAGTTATTACTTTTTCAACTAAAATAAGTGTGTTTAAAGTCATTTCTGTGCCTGAAATTGGTCAAAATTGAAGATTTTGAGTAAGCAAAACTCTGCAAAAATGGCAGTTTTGGTCACTGTGAGGGTTTAAAAAGTGGTTATTCAACATGAGGCCTGATCCAAATGACATTTTGAATCATTTTTGGTAGAGTCCAAAAAATCAATTTTCTGATGAAAAACGATGACCCCGGACCAGTTGAACGTTGAAAAAATGGTCAATATTGATGAAATTTTAACATTTAATCTTTTGACTTTAAATGACGGTTGGATGTGAGTTATTACTTTTTCAACTACAATAAGTGTGTTTAAAGTAATTTCTGTGCCTGAAATTGGTCAAAATTGAAGATTTTGAGTAAGCAAAACTCTGTAAAAATGGCAATTTTGGTCACTGTTAGGGTTTAAAAAGTGGTTATTCAACATGAGGCCCGATCCAAATGACATTTTGAATCATTTTTGGTAGAGTCCAAAAAATCAATTTTCTGATGAAAAACGATGACCCCGGACCAGTCGAACGTTGAAAAAATGGTCAATATTGATGAAATTTTAAAATTTAATCTTTTCACTTTAAATGACGGTTGGATGTGAGTTATTACTTTTTCAACTAAAATAAGTGTGTTTAAAGTCATTTCTGTGCCTGAAATTGGGCAAAATTGAAGATTTTGAGTAAGCAAAACTCTGTAAAAATGGCAATTTTGGTCACTGTGAGGGTTTAAAAAGTGGTTATTCAACATGAGGCCCGATCCAAATGACATTTTGAATCATTTTTGGTAGAGTCCAAAAAATCAATTTTCTGATGAAAAACGATGACCCCGGACCAGTCGAACGTTGAAAAAATGGTCAATATTGATGAAAGTTTAACATTTAATCTTTTGACTTTAAATGATGGTTGGATGTGAGTTATTACTTTTTCAACTACAATAAGTGTGTTTAAAGTCATTTCTGTGCCTGAAATTGGTCAAAATTGAAGATTTTGAGTAAGCAAAACTCTGTAAAAATGGCAATTTTGGTCACTGTGAGGGTTTAAAAAGTGGTTATTCAACATGAGGCCCGATCCAAATGACATTTTGAATCATTTTTGGTAGAGTCCAAAAAATCCATTTTCTGATGAAAAACGATGACCCCGGACCAGTCGAACGTTGAAAAAATTGTCAATATTGATGAAATTTTAACATTTAATCTTTTGACTTTAAATGACGGTTGGATGTGAGTTATTACTTTTTCAACTAAAATAAGTGTGTTTAAAGTCATTTCTGTGCCTGAAATTGGTCAAAATTGAAGATTTTGAGTAAGCAAAACTCTGTAAAAATGGCAATTTTGGTCACTGTGAGGGTTTAAAAAGTGGTTATTCAACATGAGGCCCGATCCAAATGACATTTTGAATCATTTTTGGTAGAGTCCAAAAAATCCATTTTCTGATGAAAAATGATGACCCCGGACCAGTCGAACGTTGAAAAAATTGTCAATATTGATGAAATTTTAACATTTAATCTTTTGACTTTAAATGACGGTTGGATGTGAGTTATTACTTTTTCAACTAAAATAAGTGTGTTTAAAGTCATTTCTGTGCCTGAAATTGGTCAAAATTGAAGATTTTGAGTAAGCAAAACTCTGTAAAAATGGCAATTTTGGTCACTGTTAGGGTTTAAAAAGTGGTTATTCAACATGAGGCCCGATCCAAATGACATTTTGAATCATTTTTGGTAGAGTCCAAAAAATCCATTTTCTGATGAAAAACGATTACCCCGGACCAGTCGAACGTTGAAAAAATGGTCAATATTGATGAAATTTTAACATTTAATCTTTTGACTTTAAATGACGGTTGGATGTGAGTTATTACTTTTTCAACTAAAATAAGTGTGTTTAAAGTCATTTCTGTGCCTGAAATTGGTCAAAATTGAAGATTTTGAGTAAGCAAACTCTGTAAAAATGGCAATTTTGGTCACTGTGAGGGTTTAAAAAGTGGTTATTCAACATGAGGCCCGATCCAAATGACATTTTGAATCATTTTTGGTAGAGTCCAAAAAATCAATTTTCTGATGAAAAACGATGACCCCGGACCAGTCGAACGTTGAAAAAATGGTCAATATTGATGAAATTTTAAAATTTAATCTTTTCACTTTAAATGACGGTTGGATGTGAGTTATTACTTTTTCAACTAAAATAAGTGTGTTTAAAGTCATTTCTGTGCCTGAAATTGGGCAAAATTGAAGATTTTGAGTAAGCAAAACTCTGTAAAAATGGCAATTTTGGTCACTGTGAGGGTTTAAAAAGTGGTTATTCAACATGAGGCCCGATCCAAATGACATTTTGAATCATTTTTGGTAGAGTCCAAAAAATCAATTTTCTGATGAAAAACGATGACCCCGGACCAGTCGAACGTTGAAAAAATGGTCAATATTGATGAAAGTTTAACATTTAATCTTTTGACTTTAAATGACGTTTGGATGTGAGTTATTACTTTTTCAACTAAAATAAGTGTGTTTAAAGTCATTTCTGTGCCTGAAATTGGTCAAAATTGAAGATTTTGAGTAAGCAAAACTCTGTAAAAATGGCAGTTTTGGTCACTGTGAGGGTTTAAAAAGTGGTTATTCAACATGAGGCCCGATCCAAATGACATTTTGAATCATTTTTGGTGGAGTCCAAAAAAATCAATTTTCTGATGAAAAACGATGACCCCGGACCAGTCGAATGTTGAAAAAATGGTCAATATTGATGAAATTTTAACATTTAATCTTTTGACTTTAAATGACGGTTGGATGTGAGTTATTACTTTTTCAACTAAAATAAGTGTGTTTAAAGTCATTTCTGTGCCTGAAATTGGTCAAAATTGAAGATTTTGAGTAAGCAAAACTCTGTAAAAATGGCAATTTTGGTCACTGTGAGGGTTTAAAAAGTGGTTATTCAACATGAGGCCCGATCCAAATGACATTTTGAATCATTTTTGGTAGAGTCCAAAAAATCAATTTTCTGATGAAAAACGATGACCCCGGATCAGTCGAACGTTTAAAAAATGGTCAATATTGATGAAAGTTTAACATTTAATCTTTTGACTTTAAATGACGGTTGGATGTGAGTTATGACTTTTTCAACTAAAATAAGTGTGTTTAAAGTCATTTCTGTGCCTGAAATTGGTCAAAATTGAAGATTTTGAGTAAGCAAAACTCTGTAAAAATGGCACTTTTGGTCACTGTGAGGGTTTAAAAAGTGGTTATTCAACATGAGGCCCGATCCAAATGACATTTTGAATCATTTTTGGTAGAGTCAAAAAAATCCATTTTCTGATGAAAAACGATGACCCCGGACCAGTCGAACGTTGAAAAAATGGTCAATATTGATGAAATTTTAACATTTAATCTTTTGACTTTAAATGATGGTTGGATGTGAGTTATTACTTTTTCAACTACAATAAGTGTGTTTAAAGTCATTTCTGTGCCTGAAATTGGTCAAAATTGAAGATTTTGAGTAAGCAAAACTCTGTAAAAATGGCAATTTAGGTCACTGTGAGGGTTTAAAAAGTGGTTATTCAACATGAGGCCCGATCCAAATGACATTTTGAACCATTTTTGGTAGAGTCCAAAAAATCAATTTTCTGATGAAAAACGATGACCCCGGATCAGTCGAACGTTTAAAAAATGGTCAATATTGATGAAAGTTTAACATTTAATCTTTTGACTTTAAATGACGGTTGGATGTGAGTTATGACTTTTTCAACTAAAATAAGTGTGTTTAAAGTCATTTCTGTGCCTGAAATTGGTCAAAGTTGAAGATTTTGAGTAAGCAAAACTCTGTAAAAATGGCAATTTTGGTCACTGTGAGGGTTTAAAAAGTGGTTATTCAACATGAGGCCCGATCCAAATGACATTTTGAATCATTTTTGGTAGAGTCCAAAAAATCAATTTTCTATTGAAAAACGATGACCCCGGACCAGTCGAACGTTGAAAAAATGGTCAATATTGATGAAATTTTAACATTTAATCTTTTGACTTTAAATGACGGTTGGATGTGAGTTATTACTTTTTCAACTAAAATAAGTGTGTTTAAAGTCATTTCTGTGCCTGAAATTGGTCAAAATTGAAGATTTTGAGTAAGCAAAACTCTGTAAAAATGGCAATTTTGGTCACTGTGAGGGTTTAAAAAGTGGTTATTCAACATGAGGCCCGATCCAAATGACATTTTGAATCATTTTTGGTAGAGTCAAAAAAATCCATTTTCTGATGAAAAACGATTATCCCGGACCAGTCGAACGTTGAAAAAATTGTCAATATTGATGAAATTTTAACATTTAATCTTTTGACTTTAAATGACGGTTGGATGTGAGTTATTACTTTTTCAACTAAAAAAAAAGTGTTTAAAGTCATTTCTGTGCCTGAAATTGGTAAAAATTGAAGATTTTGAGTAAGCAAACTCTGTAAAAATGGCAATTTTGGTCACTGTGAGGGTTTAAAAAGTGGTTATTCAACATGAGGCCCGATCCAAATGACATTTTGAATCATTTTTGGTAGAGTCCAAAAAATCAATTTTCTGATGAAAAACGATGACCCCGGACCAGTCGAACGTTGAAAAAATGGTCAATATTGATGAAATTTTAACATTTAATCTTTTGACTTTACATGATGGTTGGATGTGAGTTATTACTTTTTCAACTACAATAAGTGTGTTTAAAGTCATTTCTGTGCCTGAAATTGGTCAAAATTGAAGATTTTGAGTAAGAAAAACTCTGTAAAAATGGCAATTTAGGTCACTGTGAGGGTTTAAAAAGTGGTTATTCAACATGAGGCTCGATCCAAATGACATTTTGAACCATTTTTGGTAGAGTCCAAAAAATCAATTTTCTGATGAAAAACGATGACCCCGGATCAGTCGAACGTTTAAAAAATGGTCAATATTGATGAAAGTTTAACATTTAATCTTTTGACTTTAAATGACGGTTGGATGTGAGTTATTACTTTTTCAACTAAAATAAGTGTGTTTAAAGTCATTTCTGTGCCTGAAATTGGTCAAAATTGAAGATTTTGAGTAAGCAAAACTCTGTAAAAATGGCAATTTTGGTCACTGTTAGGGTTTAAAAAGTGGTTATTCAACATGAGGCCCGATCCAAATGACATTTTGAATCATTTTTGGTAGAGTCCAAAAAATCAATTTTCTGATGAAAAACGATGACCCCGGACCAGTTGTACGTTGAAAAAATGGTCAATATTGATGAAATTTTAACATTTAATCTTTTGACTTTAAATGACGGTTGGATGTGAGTTATTACTTTTTCAACTACAATAAGTGTGTTTAAAGTCATTTCTGTGCCTGAAATTGGTCAAAATTGAAGATTTTGAGTAAGCAAAACTCTGTAAAAATGGCAATTTTGGTCACTGTGAGGGTTTAAAAAGTGGTTATTCAACATGAGGCCCGATCCAAATGACATTTTGAATCATTTTTGGTAGAGTCCAAAAAATCCATTTTCTGATGAAAAACGATGACCCCGGACCAGTCGAACGTTGAAAAAAATTGTCAATATTGATGAAATTTTAACATTTAATCTTTTGACTTTAAATGACAGTTGGATGTGAGTTATTACTTTTTCAACTAAAATAAGTGTGTTTAAAGTCATTTCTGTGCCTGAAATTGGTCAAAATTGAAGATTTTGAGTAAGCAAAACTCTGTAAAAATGGCATTTTTGGTCACTGTTAGGGTTTAAAAAGTGGTTATTCAACATGAGGCCCGATCCAAATGACATTTTGAATCATTTTTGGTAGAGTCCAAAAAATCAATTTTCTGATGAAAAACGATGACCCTGGACCAGTCGAACGTTTAAAAAATGGTCAATATTGATGAAAGTTTAACATTTAATCTTTTGACTTTAAATGACGGTTGGATGTGAGTTATTACTTTTTCAACTAAAATAAGTGTGTTTAAAGTCATTTCTGTGCCTGAAATTGGTCAAAATTGAAGATTTTGAGTAAGCAAAACTCTGTAAAAATGGCAATTTTGGTCACTGTGAGGGTTTAAAAAGTGGTTATTCAACATGAGGCCCGATCCAAATGACATTTTGAATCATTTTTGGTAGAGTCCAAAAAATCAATTTTCTATTGAAAAACGATGACCCCGGACCAGTCGAACGTTGAAAAAATGGTCAATATTGATGAAATTTTAACATTTAATCTTTTGACTTTAAATGACGGTTGGATGTGAGTTATTACTTTTTCAACTAAAATAAGTGTGTTTAAAGTCATTTCTGTGCCTGAAATTGGTCAAAATTGAAGATTTTGAGTAAGCAAAACTCTGTAAAAATGGCAATTTTGGTCACTGTTAGGGTTTAAAAAGTGGTTATTCAACATGAGGCCCGATCCAAATGACATTTTGAATCATTTTTGGTAGAGTCCAAAAAATCAATTTTCTGATGAAAAACGATGACCCCGGACCAGTTGTACGTTGAAAAAATGGTCAATATTGATGAAATTTTAACATTTAATCTTTTGACTTTAAATGACGGTTGGATGTGAGTTATTACTTTTTCAACTACAATAAGTGTGTTTAAAGTCATTTCTGTGCCTGAAATTGGTCAAAATTGAAGATTTTGAGTAAGCAAAACTCTGTAAAAATGGCAATTTTGGTCACTGTGAGGGTTTAAAAAGTGGTTATTCAACATGAGGCCCGATCCAAATGACATTTTGAATCATTTTTGGTAGAGTCCAAAAAATCAATTTTCTGATGAAAAACGATGACCCCGGATCAGTCGAACGTTTAAAAAATGGTCAATATTGATGAAAGTTTAACATTTAATCTTTTGACTTTAAATGACGGTTGGATGTGAGTTATGACTTTTTCAACTAAAATAAGTGTGTTTAAAGTCATTTCTGTGCCTGAAATTGGTCAAAATTGAAGATTTTGAGTAAGCAAAACTCTGTAAAAATGGCAATTTTGGTCACTGTTAGGGTTTAAAAAGTGGTTATTCAACATGAGGCCCGATCCAAATGACATTTTGAATCATTTTTGGTAGAGTCCAAAAAATCAATTTTCTGATGAAAAACGATGACCCCGGACCAGTTGAACGTTGAAAAAATGGTCAATATTGATGAAATTTTAACATTTAATCTTTTGACTTTAAATGACGGTTGGATGTGAGTTATTACTTTTTCAACTACAATAAGTGTGTTTAAAGTCATTTCTGTGCCTGAAATTGGTCAAAATTGAAGATTTTGAGTAAGCAAAACTCTGTAAAAATGGCAATTTTGGTCACTGTGAGGGTTTAAAAAGTGGTTATTCAACATGAGGTCCGATCCAAATGACATTTTGAATCATTTTTGGTAGAGTCCAAAAAATCCATTTTCTGATGAAAAACGATGACCCCGGACCAGTCGAACGTTGAAAAAATTGTCAATATTGATGAAATTTTAACATTTAATCTTTTGACTTTAAATGACGGTTGGATGTGAGTTATTACTTTTTCAACTAAAATAAGTGTGTTTAAAGTCATTTCTGTGCCTGAAATTGGTCAAAATTGAAGATTTTGAGTAAGCAAAAACTCTGTAAAAATGGCAATTTTGGTCACTGTTAGGGTTTAAAAAGTGGTTATTCAACATGAGGCCCGATCCAAATGACATTTTGAATCATTTTTGGTAGAGTCCAAAAAATCCATTTTCTGATGAAAAACGATTACCCCGGACCAGTCGAACGTTGAAAAAATGGTCAATATTGATGAAATTTTAACATTTAATCTTTTGACTTTAAATGACGGTTGGATGTGAGTTATTACTTTTTCAACTAAAAAAAGTGTGTTTAAAGTCATTTCTGTGCCTGAAATTGGTAAAAATTGAAGATTTTGAGTAAGCAAAACTCTGTAAAAATGGCAGTTTTGGTCACTGTGAGGGTTTAAAAAGTGGTTATTCAACATGAGGCCCGATCCAAATGACATTTTGAATCATTTTTGGTAGAGTCCAAAAAATCAATTTTCTGATGAAAAACGATGACCCCGGACCAGTCGAACGTTGAAAAAATGGTCAATATTGATGAAATTTTAACATTTAATCTTTTGACTTTAAATGACGGTTGGATGTGAGTTCTTACTTTTTCAACTAAAATAAGTGTGTTTAAAGTCATTTCTGTGCCTGAAATTGGTCAAAATTGAAGATTTTGAGTAAGCAAAACTCTGTAAAAATGGCAGTTTTGGTCACTGTGAGGGTTTAAAAAGTGGTTATTCAACATGAGGCCCGATCCAAATGACATTTTGAATCATTTTTGGTAGAGTCCAAAAAATCAATTTTCTGATGAAAAACGATGACCCCGGACCAGTCGAACGTTGAAAAAATGGTCAATATTGATGAAATTTTAATATTTAATCTTTTGACTTTAAATGATGGTTGGATGTGAGTTATTACTTTTTCAACTACAATAAGTGTGTTTAAAGTCATTTCTGTGCCTGAAATTGGTCAAAATTGAAGATTTTGAGTAAGCAAAACTCTGTAAAAATGGCAGTTTTGGTCACTGTGAGGGTTTAAAAAGTGGTTATTCAACATGAGGCCCGATCCAAAATGACATTTTGAATCATTTTTGGTAGAGTCCAAAAAATCAATTTTCTGATGAAAAACGATGACCCTGGACCAGTCGAACGTTGAAAAAATGGTCAATATTGATGAAATTTTAATATTTAATCTTTTGACTTTAAATGATGGTTGGATGTGAGTTATTACTTTTTCAACTACAATAAGTGTGTTTAAAGTAATTTCTGTGCCTGAAATTGGTCAAAATTGAAGATTTTGAGTAAGCAAAACTCTGTAAAAATGGCAATTTTGGTCACTGTTAGGGTTTAAAAAGTGGTTATTCAACACGAGGCCCGATCCAAATGACATTTTGAATCATTTTTGGTAGAGTCCAAAAAATCCATTTTCTGATGAAAAACGATTACCCCGGACCAGTCGAACGTTGAAAAAATGGTCAATATTGATGAAATTTTAACATTTAATCTTTTGACTTTAAATGACGGTTGGATGTGAGTTATTACTTTTTCAACTAAAATAAGTGTGTTTAAAGTCATTTCTGTGCCTGAAATTGGTAAAAATTGAAGATTTTGAGTAAGCAAACTCTGTAAAAATGGCAATTTTGGTCACTGTGAGGGTTTAAAAAGTGGTTATTCAACATGAGGCCCGATCCAAATGACATTTTGAATCATTTTTGGTAGAGTCCAAAAAATCAATTTTCTATTGAAAAACGATGACCCCGGACCAGTCGAACGTTGAAAAAATGGTCAATATTGATGAAATTTTAACATTTAATCTTTTGACTTTAAATGACGGTTGGATGTGAGTTATTACTTTTTCAACTAAAAAAGTGTGTTTAAAGTCATTTCTGTGCCTGAAATTGGTAAAAATTGAAGATTTTGAGTAAGCAAACTCTGTAAAAATGGCAATTTTGGTCACTGTGAGGGTTTAAAAAGTGGTTATTCAACATGAGGCCCGATCCAAATGACATTTTGAATCATTTTTGGTAGAGTCCAAAAAATCAATTTTCTGATGAAAAACGATGACCCCGGATCAGTCGAACGTTTAAAAAATGGTCAATACTGATGAAAGTTTAACATTTAATCTTTTGACTTTAAATGACGGTTGGATGTGAGTTATGACTTTTTCAACTAAAATAAGTGTGTTTAAAGTCATTTCTGTGCCTGAAATTGGTCAAAATTGAAGATTTTGAGTAAGCAAAACTCTGTAAAAATGGCAATTTTGGTCACTGTGAGGGTTTAAAAAGTGGTTATTCAACATGAGGCCCGATCCAAATGACATTTTGAATCATTTTTGGTAGAGTCCAAAAAATCAATTTTCTGATGAAAAACGATGACCCCGGACCAGTCGAACGTTGAAAAAATGGTCAATATTGATGAAATTTTAACATTTAATCTTTTGACTTTAAATGACGGTTGGATGTGAGTTCTTACTTTTTCAACTAAAATAAGTGTGTTTAAAGTCATTTCTGTGCCTGAAATTGGTCAAAATTGAAGATTTTGAGTAAGCAAAACTCTGTAAAAATGGCAGTTTTGGTCACTGTGAGGGTTTAAAAAGTGGTTATTCAACATGAGGCCCGATCCAAATGACATTTTGAATCATTTTTGGTAGAGTCCAAAAAATCAATTTTCTGATGAAAAACGATGACCCCGGACCAGTCGAACGTTGAAAAAATGGTCAATATTGATGAAATTTTAATATTTAATCTTTTGACTTTAAATGATGGTTGGATGTGAGTTATTACTTTTTCAACTACAATAAGTGTGTTTAAAGTCATTTCTGTGCCTGAAATTGGTCAAAATTGAAGATTTTGAGTAAGCAAAACTCTGTAAAAATGGCAGTTTTGGTCACTGTGAGGGTTTAAAAAGTGGTTATTCAACATGAGGCCCGATCCAAAATGACATTTTGAATCATTTTTGGTAGAGTCCAAAAAATCAATTTTCTGATGAAAAACGATGACCCTGGACCAGTCGAACGTTGAAAAAATGGTCAATATTGATGAAATTTTAATATTTAATCTTTTGACTTTAAATGATGGTTGGATGTGAGTTATTACTTTTTCAACTACAATAAGTGTGTTTAAAGTAATTTCTGTGCCTGAAATTGGTCAAAATTGAAGATTTTGAGTAAGCAAAACTCTGTAAAAATGGCAATTTTGGTCACTGTGAGGGTTTAAAAAGTGGTTATTCAACATGAGGCCCGATCCAAATGACATTTTGAATCATTTTTGGTAGAGTCCAAAAAATCAATTTTCTGATGAAAAACGATGACCCCGGACCAGTCGAACGTTGAAAAAATGGTCAATATTGATGAAATTTTAACATTTAATCTTTTGACTTTAAATGACGGTTGGATGTGAGTTATTACTTTTTCAACTAAAATAAGTGTGTTTAAAGTCATTTCTGTGCCTGAAATTGGTCAAAATTGAAGATTTTGAGTAAGCAAAACTCTGTAAAAATGGCAATTTTGGTCACTGTTAGGGTTTAAAAAGTGGTTATTCAACACGAGGCCCGATCCAAATGACATTTTGAATCATTTTTGGTAGAGTCCAAAAAATCCATTTTCTGATGAAAAACGATTACCCCGGACCAGTCGAACGTTGAAAAAATGGTCAATATTGATGAAATTTTAACATTTAATCTTTTGACTTTAAATGACGGTTGGATGTGAGTTATTACTTTTTCAACTAAAATAAGTGTGTTTAAAGTCATTTCTGTGCCTGAAATTGGTAAAAATTGAAGATTTTGAGTAAGCAAACTCTGTAAAAATGGCAATTTTGGTCACTGTGAGGGTTTAAAAAGTGGTTATTCAACATGAGGCCCGATCCAAATGACATTTTGAATCATTTTTGGTAGAGTCCAAAAAATCAATTTTCTATTGAAAAACGATGACCCCGGACCAGTCGAACGTTGAAAAAATGGTCAATATTGATGAAATTTTAACATTTAATCTTTTGACTTTAAATGACGGTTGGATGTGAGTTATTACTTTTTCAACTAAAAAAGTGTGTTTAAAGTCATTTCTGTGCCTGAAATTGGTAAAAATTGAAGATTTTGAGTAAGCAAACTCTGTAAAAATGGCAATTTTGGTCACTGTGAGGGTTTAAAAAGTGGTTATTCAACATGAGGCCCGATCCAAATGACATTTTGAATCATTTTTGGTAGAGTCCAAAAAATCAATTTTCTGATGAAAAACGATGACCCCGGATCAGTCGAACGTTTAAAAAATGGTCAATACTGATGAAAGTTTAACATTTAATCTTTTGACTTTAAATGACGGTTGGATGTGAGTTATGACTTTTTCAACTAAAATAAGTGTGTTTAAAGTCATTTCTGTGCCTGAAATTGGTCAAAATTGAAGATTTTGAGTAAGCAAAACTCTGTAAAAATGGCAATTTTGGTCACTGTGAGGGTTTAAAAAGTGGTTATTCAACATGAGGCCCGATCCAAATGACATTTTGAATCATTTTTGGTAGAGTCCAAAAAATCAATTTTCTATTGAAAAACGATGACCCCGGACCAGTCGAACGTTGAAAAAATGGTCAATATTGATGAAATTTTAACATTTAATCTTTGGACTTTAAATGACGGTTGGATGTGAGTTATTACTTTTTCAACTAAAATAAGTGTGTTTAAAGTCATTTCTGTGCCTGAAATTGGTCAAAATTGAAGATTTTGAGTAAGCAAAACTCTGTAAAAATGGCAATTTTGGTCACTGTTAGGGTTTAAAAAGTGGTTATTCAACATGAGGCCCGATCCAAATGACATTTTGAATCATTTTTGGTAGAGTCCAAAAAATCAATTTTCTGATGAAAAACGATGACCCCGGATCAGTCGAACGTTTAAAAAATGGTCAATACTGATGAAAGTTTAACATTTAATCTTTTGACTTTAAATGACGGTTGGATGTGAGTTATGACTTTTTCAACTAAAATAAGTGTGTTTAAAGTCATTTCTGTGCCTGAAATTGGTCAAAATTGAAGATTTTGAGTAAGCAAAAGTCTGTAAAAATGGCAATTTTGGTCACTGTGAGGGTTTAAAAAGTGGTTATTCAACATGAGGCCCGATCCAAATGACATTTTGAATCATTTTTGGTAGAGTCCAAAAAATCAATTTTCTATTGAAAAACGATGACCCCGGACCAGTCGAACGTTGAAAAAATGGTCAATATTGATGAAATTTTAACATTTAATCTTTGGACTTTAAATAATGGTTGGATGTGAGTTATTACTTTTTCAACTAAAATAAGTGTGTTTAAAGTCATTTCTGTGCCTGAAATTGGTCAAAATTGAAGATTTTGAGTAAGCAAAACTCTGTAAAAATGGCAATTTTGGTCACTGTTAGGGTTTAAAAAGTGGTTATTCAACATGAGGCCCGATCCAAATGACATTTTGAATCATTTTTGGTAGAGTCCAAAAAATCAATTTTCTGATGAAAAACGATGACCCCGGACCAGTCGAACGTTGAAAAAATGGTCAATATTGATGAAATTTTAATATTTAATCTTTTGACTTTAAATGACGGTTGGATGTGAGTTATTACTTTTTCAACTAAAATAAGTGTGTTTAAAGTCATTTCTGTGCCTGAAATTGGTCAAAATTGAAGATTTTGAGTAAGCAAAACTCTGTAAAAATGGCAATTTTGGTCACTGTGAGGGTTTAAAAAGTGGTTATTCAACATGAGGCCCGATCCAAATGACATTTTGAATCATTTTTGGTAGAGTCCAAAAAATCAATTTTCTGATGAAAAACGATGACCCCGGATCAGTCGAACGTTTAAAAAATGGTCAATATTGATGAAAGTTTAACATTTAATCTTTTGACTTTAAATGACGGTTGGATGTGAGTTATGACTTTTTCAACTAAAATAAGTGTGTTTAAAGTCATTTCTGTGCCTGAAATTGGTCAAAATTGAAGATTTTGAGTAAGCAAAACTCTGTAAAAATGGCAATTTTGGTCACTGTGAGGGTTTAAAAAGTGGTTATTCAACATGAGGCCCGATCCAAATGACATTTTGAATCATTTTTGGTAGAGTCCAAAAAATCCATTTTCTGATGAAAAACGATGACCCCGGACCAGTCGAACGTTGAAAAAATGGTCAATATTGATGAAATTTTAACATTTAATCTTTTGACTTTAAATGACGGTTGGATGTGAGTTATTACTTTTTCAACTAAAATAAGTGTGTTTAAAGTCATTTCTGTGCCTGAAATTGGTCAAAATTGAAGATTTTGAGTAAGCAAAACTCTGTAAAAATGGCAATTTTGGTCACTGTTAGGGTTTAAAAAGTGGTTATTCAACATGAGGCCCGATCCAAATGACATTTTGAATCATTTTTGGTAGAGTCCAAAAAATCAATTTTCTGATGAAAAACGATGACCCCGGACCAGTTGTACGTTGAAAAAATGGTCAATATTGATGAAATTTTAACATTTAATCTTTTGACTTTAAATGACGGTTGGATGTGAGTTATTACTTTTTCAACTACAATAAGTGTGTTTAAAGTCATTTCTGTGCCTGAAATTGGTCAAAATTGAAGATTTTGAGTAAGCAAAACTCTGTAAAAATGGCAATTTTGGTCACTGTGAGGGTTTAAAAAGTGGTTATTCAACATGAGGCCCGATCCAAATGACATTTTGAATCATTTTTGGTAGAGTCCAAAAAATCCATTTTCTGATGAAAAACGATGACCCCGGACCAGTCGAACGTTGAAAAAAATTGTCAATATTGATGAAATTTTAACATTTAATCTTTTGACTTTAAATGACGGTTGGATGTGAGTTATTACTTTTTCAACTAAAATAAGTGTGTTTAAAGTCATTTCTGTGCCTGAAATTGGTCAAAATTGAAGATTTTGAGTAAGCAAAACTCTGTAAAAATGGCAGTTTTGGTCACTGTGAGGGTTTAAAAAGTGGTTATTCAACATGAGGCCTGATCCAAATGACATTTTGAATCATTTTTGGTAGAGTCCAAAAAATCCATTTTCTGATGAAAAACGATGACCCCGGACCAGTCGAACGTTGAAAAAATGGTCAATATTGATGAAATTTTAACATTTAATCTTTTGACTTTAAATGATGGTTGGATGTGAGTTATTACTTTTTCAACTACAATAAGTGTGTTTAAAGTCATTTCTGTGCCTGAAATTGGTCAAAATTGAAGATTTTGAGTAAGCAAAACTCTGTAAAAATGGCAATTTTGGTCACTGTGAGGGTTTAAAAAGTGGTTATTCAACATGAGGCCCGATCCAAATGACATTTTGAATCATTTTTGGTAGAGTCCAAAAAATCCATTTTCTGATGAAAAACGATGACCCCGGACCAGTCGAACGTTGAAAAAAATTGTCAATATTGATGAAATTTTAACATTTAATCTTTTGACTTTAAATGACAGTTGGATGTGAGTTATTACTTTTTCAACTAAAATAAGTGTGTTTAAAGTCATTTCTGTGCCTGAAATTGGTCAAAATTGAAGATTTTGAGTAAGCAAAACTCTGTAAAAATGGCATTTTTGGTCACTGTTAGGGTTTAAAAAGTGGTTATTCAACATGAGGCCCGATCCAAATGACATTTTGAATCATTTTTGGTAGAGTCCAAAAAATCAATTTTCTGATGAAAAACGATGACCCTGGACCAGTCGAACGTTGAAAAAATGGTCAATATTGATGAAATTTTAACATTTAATCTTTTGACTTTAAATGATGGTTGGATGTGAGTTATTACTTTTTCAACTACAATAAGTGTGTTTAAAGTCATTTCTGTGCCTGAAATTGGTCAAAATTGAAGATTTTGAGTAAGCAAAACTCTGTAAAAATGGCAATTTTGGTCACTGTGAGGGTTTAAAAAGTGGTTATTCAACATGAGGCCCGATCCAAATGACATTTTGAATCATTTTTGGTAGAGTCCAAAAATCAATTTTCTGATGAAAAACGATGACCCCGGATCAGTCGAACATTTAAAAAATGGTCAATATTGATGAAAGTTTAACATTTAATCTTTTGACTTTAAATGACGGTTGGATGTGAGTTATGACTTTTTCAACTAAAAAAAGTGTGTTTAAAGTCATTTCTGTGCCTGAAATTGGTAAAAATTGAAGATTTTGAGTAAGCAAACTCTGTAAAAATGGCAATTTTGGTCACTGTGAGGGTTTAAAAAGTGGTTATTCAACATGAGGCCCGATCCAAATGACATTTTGAATCATTTTTGGTAGAGTCCAAAAAATCCATTTTCTGATGAAAAACGATGACCCCGGACCAGTCGAACGTTGAAAAAATGGTCAATATTGATGAAATTTTACCATTTAATCTTTTGACTTTAAATGACGGTTGGATGTGAGTTATTACTTTTTCAACTAAAATAAGTGTGTTTAAAGTCATTTCTGTGCCTGAAATTGGTCAAAATTGAAGATTTTGAGAAAGCAAAACTCTGTAAAAATGGCAATTTTGGTCACTGTTAGGGTTTAAAAAGTGGTTATTCAACATGAGGCCCGATCCAAATGACATTTTGAATCATTTTTGGTAGAGTCCAAAAAATCAATTTTCTGATGAAAAACGATGACCCCGGACCAGTTGTACGTTGAAAAAATGGTCAATATTGATGAAATTTTAACATTTAATCTTTTGACTTTAAATGACGGTTGGATGTGAGTTATTACTTTTTCAACTACAATAAGTGTGTTTAAAGTCATTTCTGTGCCTGAAATTGGTCAAAATTGAAGATTTTGAGTAAGCAAAACTCTGTAAAAATGGCAGTTTTGGTCACTGTGAGGGTTTAAAAAGTGGTTATTCAACATGAGGCCTGATCCAAATGACATTTTGAATCATTTTTGGTAGAGTCCAAAAAAATCCATTTTCTGATGAAAAACGATGACCCCGGACCAGTCGAACGTTGAAAAAATGGTCAATATTGATGAAATTTTAACATTTAATCTTTTGACTTTAAATGATGGTTGGATGTGAGTTATTACTTTTTCAACTACAATAAGTGTGTTTAAAGTCATTTCTGTGCCTGAAATTGGTCAAAATTGAAGATTTTGAGTAAGCAAAACTCTGTAAAAATGGCAATTTTGGTCACTGTGAGGGTTTAAAAAGTGGTTATTCAACATGAGGCCCGATCCAAATGACATTTTGAATCATTTTTGGTAGAGTCCAAAAAATCAATTTTCTGATGAAAAACGATGACCCCGGATCAGTCGAACGTTTAAAAAATGGTCAATATTGATGAAAGTTTAACATTTAATCTTTGGACTTTAAATGACGGTTGGATGTGAGTTATGACTTTTTCAACTAAAATAAGTGTGTTTAAAGTCATTTCTGTGCCTGAAATTGGTCAAAATTGAAGATTTTGAGTAAGCAAAACTCTGTAAAAATGGCAATTTTGGTCACTGTGAGGGTTTAAAAAGTGGTTATTCAACATGAGGCCCGATCCAAATGACATTTTGAATCATTTTTGGTAGAGTCCAAAAAATCCATTTTCTGATGAAAAACGATGACCCCGGACCAGTCGAACGTTGAAAAAATGGTCAATATTGATGAAATTTTAACATTTAATCTTTTGACTTTAAATGACGGTTGGATGTGAGTTATTACTTTTTCAACTAAAATAAGTGTGTTTAAAGTCATTTCTGTGCCTGAAATTGGTCAAAATTGAAGATTTTGAGTAAGCAAAACTCTGTAAAAATGGCAATTTTGGTCACTGTTAGGGTTTAAAAAGTGGTTATTCAACATGAGGCCCGATCCAAATGACATTTTGAATCATTTTTGGTAGAGTCCAAAAAATCAATTTTCTGATGAAAAACGATGACCCCGGACCAGTTGTACGTTGAAAAAATGGTCAATATTGATGAAATTTTAACATTTAATCTTTTGACTTTAAATGACGGTTGGATGTGAGTTATTACTTTTTCAACTACAATAAGTGTGTTTAAAGTCATTTCTGTGCCTGAAATTGGTCAAAATTGAAGATTTTGAGTAAGCAAAACTCTGTAAAAATGGCAATTTTGGTCACTGTGAGGGTTTAAAAAGTGGTTATTCAACATGAGGCCCGATCCAAATGACATTTTGAATCATTTTTGGTAGAGTCCAAAAAATCCATTTTCTGATGAAAAACGATGACCCCGGACCAGTCGAACGTTGAAAAAAATTGTCAATATTGATGAAATTTTAACATTTAATCTTTTGACTTTAAATGACAGTTGGATGTGAGTTATTACTTTTTCAACTAAAATAAGTGTGTTTAAAGTCATTTCTGTGCCTGAAATTGGTCAAAATTGAAGATTTTGAGTAAGCAAAACTCTGTAAAAATGGCATTTTTGGTCACTGTTAGGGTTTAAAAAGTGGTTATTCAACATGAGGCCCGATCCAAATGACATTTTGAATCATTTTTGGTAGAGTCCAAAAAATCAATTTTCTGATGAAAAACGATGACCCTGGACCAGTCGAACGTTGAAAAAATGGTCAATATTGATGAAATTTTAACATTTAATCTTTTGACTTTAAATGATGGTTGGATGTGAGTTATTACTTTTTCAACTACAATAAGTGTGTTTAAAGTCATTTCTGTGCCTGAAATTGGTCAAAATTGAGGATTTTGAGTAAGCAAAACTCTGTAAAAATGGCAATTTTGGTCACTGTGAGGGTTTAAAAAGTGGTTATTCAACATGAGGCCCGATCCAAATGACATTTTGAATCATTTTTGGTAGAGTCCAAAAATCAATTTTCTGATGAAAAACGATGACCCCGGATCAGTCGAACATTTAAAAAATGGTCAATATTGATGAAAGTTTAACATTTAATCTTTTGACTTTAAATGACGGTTGGATGTGAGTTATGACTTTTTCAACTAAAAAAAGTGTGTTTAAAGTCATTTCTGTGCCTGAAATTGGTAAAAATTGAAGATTTTGAGTAAGCAAACTCTGTAAAAATGGCAATTTTGGTCACTGTGAGGGTTTAAAAAGTGGTTATTCAACATGAGGCCCGATCCAAATGACATTTTGAATCATTTTTGGTAGAGTCCAAAAAATCCATTTTCTGATGAAAAACGATGACCCCGGACCAGTCGAACGTTGAAAAAATGGTCAATATTGATGAAATTTTACCATTTAATCTTTTGACTTTAAATGACGGTTGGATGTGAGTTATGACTTTTTCAACTAAAATAAGTGTGTTTAAAGTCATTTCTGTGCCTGAAATTGGTCAAAATTGAAGATTTTGAGAAAGCAAAACTCTGTAAAAATGGCAATTTTGGTCACTGTTAGGGTTTAAAAAGTGGTTATTCAACATGAGGCCCGATCCAAATGACATTTTGAATCATATTTGGTAGAGTCCAAAAAATCAATTTTCTGATGAAAAACGATGACCCCGGACCAGTTGTACGTTGAAAAAATGGTCAATATTGATGAAATTTTAACATTTAATCTTTTGACTTTAAATGACGGTTGGATGTGAGTTATTACTTTTTCAACTACAATAAGTGTGTTTAAAGTCATTTCTGTGCCTGAAATTGGTCAAAATTGAAGATTTTGAGTAAGCAAAACTCTGTAAAAATGGCAATTTTGGTCACTGTGAGGGTTTAAAAAGTGGTTATTCAACATGAGGCCCGATCCAAATGACATTTTGAATCATTTTTGGTAGAGTCCAAAAAATCAATTTTCTGATGAAAAACGATGACCCCGGATCAGTCGAACGTTTAAAAAATGGTCAATATTGATGAAAGTTTAACATTTAATCTTTGGACTTTAAATGACGGTTGGATGTGAGTTATGACTTTTTCAACTAAAATAAGTGTGTTTAAAGTCATTTCTGTGCCTGAAATTGGTCAAAATTGAAGATTTTGAGTAAGCAAAACTCTGTAAAAATGGCAATTTTGGTCACTGTGAGGGTTTAAAAAGTGGTTATTCAACATGAGGCCCGATCCAAATGACATTTTGAATCATTTTTGGTAGAGTCCAAAAAATCCATTTTCTGATGAAAAACGATTACCCCGGACCAGTCGAACGTTGAAAAAATGGTCAATATTGATGAAATTTTAACATTTAATCTTTTGACTTTAAATGACGGTTGGATGTGAGTTATTACTTTTTCAACTAAAAAAAGTGTGTTTAAAGTCATTTCTGTGCCTGAAATTGGTAAAAATTGAAGATTTTGAGTAAGCAAACTCTGTAAAAATGGCAATTTTGGTCACTGTGAGGGTTTAAAAAGTGGTTATTCAACATGAGGCCCGATCCAAATGACATTTTGAATCATTTTTGGTAGAGTCTAAAAAATCAATTTTCTGATGAAAAACGATGACCCCGGACCAGTCGAACGTTGAAAAAATGGTCAATATTGATGAAATTTTGATATTTATTCTTTTCACTTTAAATGACGGTTGGATGTGAGTTATTACTTTTTCAACTACAATAAGTGTGTTTAAAGTCATTTCTGTGCCTGAAATTGGTCAAAATTGAAGATTTTGAGTAAGCAAAACTCTGTAAAAATGGCAGTTTTGGTCACTGTGAGGGTTTAAAAAGTGGTTATTCAACATGAGGCCTGATCCAAATGACATTTTGAATCATTTTTGGTAGAGTCCAAAAAATCCATTTTCTGATGAAAAAAGATGACCCCGGACCAGTCGAACGTTGAAAAAATGGTCAATATTGATGAAATTTTAACATTTAATCTTTTGACTTTAAATGATGGTTGGATGTGAGTTATTACTTTTTCAACTACAATAAGTGTGTTTAAAGTCATTTCTGTGCCTGAAATTGGTCAAAATTGAAGATTTTGAGTAAGCAAAACTCTGTAAAAATGGCAGTTTTGGTCACTGTGAGGGTTTAAAAAGTGGTTATTCAACATGAGGCCCGATCCAAATGACATTTTGAATCATTTTTGGTAGAGTCCAAAAAATCAATTTTCTGATGAAAAACGATGACCCCGGACCAGTCGAACGTTGAAAAAATGGTCAATATTGATGAAAGTTTAACATTTAATCTTTTGACTTTAAATGACGGTTGGATGTGAGTTATGACTTTTTCAACTAAAATAAGTGTGTTTAAAGCCATTTCTGTGCCTGAAATTGGTCAAAATTGAAGATTTTGAGTAAGCAAAACTCTGTAAAAATGGCAATTTTGGTCACTGTGAGGGTTTAAAAAGTGGTTATTCAACATGAGGCCTGATCCAAATGACATTTTGAATCATTTTTGGTAGAGTCCAAAAAATCAATTTTCTGATGAAAAAAGATGACCCCGGACCAGTCGAACGTTGAAAAAATGGTCAATATTGATGAAATTTTAACATTTAATCTTTTGACTTTAAATGGAGGTTGGATGTGAGTTATTACTTTTTCAACTACAATAAGTGTGTTTAAAGTCATTTCTGTGCCTGAAATTGGTCAAAATTGAAGATTTTGAGTAAGCAAAACTCTGTAAAAATGGCAGTTTTGGTCACTGTGAGGGTTTAAAAAGTGGTTATTCAACATGAGGCCCGATCCAAATGACATTTTGAATCATTTTTGGTAGAGTCCAAAAAATCAATTTTCTGATGAAAAACGATGACCCCGGACCAGTCGAACGTTGAAAAAATGGTCAATATTGATGAAAGTTTAACATTTAATCTTTTGACTTTAAATGACGGTTGGATGTGAGTTATGACTTTTTCAACTAAAATAAGTGTGTTTAAAGCCATTTCTGTGCCTGAAATTGGTCAAAATTGAAGATTTTGAGTAAGCAAAACTCTGTAAAAATGGCAATTTTGGTCACTGTGAGGGTTTAAAAAGTGGTTATTCAACATGAGGCCCGATCCAAATGACATTTTGAATCATTTTTGGTAGAGTCCAAAAAATCAATTTTCTGATGAAAAACGATGACCCCGGACCAGTCGAACGTTGAAAAAATGGTCAATATTGATGAAATTTTAATATTTAATCTTTTGACTTTAAATGACGGTTGGATGTGAGTTATTACTTTTTCAACTAAAATAAGTGTGTTTAAAGTCATTTCTGTGCCTGAAATTGGTCAAAATTGAAGATTTTGAGTAAGCAAAACTCTGTAAAAATTGCAGTTTTGGTCACTGTGAGGGTTTAAAAAGTGGTTATTCAACATGAGGCCCGATCCAAATGACATTTTGAATCATTTTTGGTAGAGTCCAAAAAATCAATTTTCTGATGAAAAACGATGACCCCGGACCAGTCGAACGTTGAAAAAATGGTCAATATTGATGAAATTTTAACATTTAATCTTTTGACTTTAAATGACGGTTGGATGTGAGTTATTACTTTTTCAACTAAAATAAGTGTGTTTAAAGTCATTTCTGTGCCTGAAATTGGTCAAAATTGAAGATTTTGAGTAAGCAAAACTCTGTAAAAATGGCAGTTTTGGTCACTGTGAGGGTTTAAAAAGTGGTTATTCAACATGAGGCCTGATCCAAATGACATTTTGAATCATTTTTGGTAGAGTCCAAAAAATCCATTTTCTGATGAAAAACGATGACCCCGGACCAGTCGAACGTTGAAAAAATGGTCAATATTGATGAAATTTTAACATTTAATCTTTTGACTTTAAATGACGGTTGGATGTGAGTTATTACTTTTTCAACTAAAATAAGTGTGTTTAAAGTCATTTCTGTGCCTGAAATTGGTCAAAATTGAAGATTTTGAGTAAGCAAAACTCTGTAAAAATGGCAATTTTGGTCACTGTGAGGGTTTAAAAAGTGGTTATTCAACATGAGGCCCGATCCAAATGACATTTTGAATCATTTTTGGTAGAGTCCAAAAAATCAATTTTCTGATGAAAAACGATGACCCCGGACCAGTCGAACGTTGAAAAAATGGTCAATATTGATGAAATTTTAATATTTAATCTTTTGACTTTAAATGACGGTTGGATGTGAGTTATTACTTTTTCAACTAAAATAAGTGTGTTTAAAGTCATTTCTGTGCCTGAAATTGGTCAAAATTGAAGATTTTGAGTAAGCAAAACTCTGTAAAAATGGCAGTTTTGGTTACTGTGAGGGTTTAAAAAGTGGTTATTCAACATGAGGCCCGATCCAAATGACATTTTGAATCATTTTTGGTAGAGTCCAAAAAATCAATTTTCTGATGAAAAACGATGACCCCGGACCAGTCGAACGTTGAAAAAATGGTCAATATTGATGAAATTTTAACATTTAATCTTTTGACTTTAAATGACGGTTGGATGTGAGTTATTACTTTTTCAACTAAAATAAGTGTGTTTAAAGTCATTTCTGTGCCTGAAATTGGTCAAAATTGAAGATTTTGAGTAAGCAAAACTCTGTAAAAATGGCAGTTTTGGTCACTGTGAGGGTTTAAAAAGTGGTTATTCAACATGAGGCCCGATCCAAATGACATTTTGAATCATTTTTGGTAGAGTCCAAAAAATCAATTTTCTGATGAAAAACGATGACCCCGGACCAGTCGAACGTTGAAAAAATGGTCAATATTGATGAAATTTTAATATTTAATCTTTTGACTTTAAATGATGGTTGGATGTGAGTTATTACTTTTTCAACTACAATAAGTGTGTTTAAAGTCATTTTGTGCCTGAAATTGGTCAAAATTGAAGATTTTGAGTAAGCAAAACTCTGTAAAAATGGCAGTTTTGGTCACTGTGAGGGTTTAAAAAGTGGTTATTCAACATGAGGCCCGATCCAAATGACATTTTGAATCATTTTTGGTAGAGTCCAAAAAATCAATTTTCTGATGAAAAACGATGACCCCGGACCAGTCGAACGTTGAAAAAATGGTCAATATTGATGAAATTTTAATATTTAATCTTTTGACTTTAAATGACGGTTGGATGTGAGTTATGACTTTTTCAACTAAAATAAGTGTGTTTAAAGTCATTTCTGTGCCTGAAATTGGTCAAAATTGAAGATTTTGAGTAAGCAAAACTCTGTAAAAATGGCAATTTTGGTCACTGTGAGGGTTTAAAAAGTGGTTATTCAACATGAGGCCCGATCCAAATGACATTTTGAATCATTTTTGGTAGAGTCCAAAAAATCAATTTTCTGATGAAAAACGATGACCCCGGACCAGTTGAACATTGAAAAAATGGTCAATATTGATGAAATTTTAATATTTAATCTTTTGACTTTAAATGACGGTTGGATGTGAGTTATTACTTTTTCAACTAAAATAAGTGTGTTTAAAGTCATTTCTGTGCCTGAAATTGGTCAAAATTGAAGATTTTGAGTAAGCAAAACTCTGTAAAAATTGCAGTTTTGGTCACTGTGAGGGTTTAAAAAGTGGTTATTCAACATGAGGCCCGATCCAAATGACATTTTGAATCATTTTTGGTAGAGTCCAAAAAATCAATTTTCTGATGAAAAACGATGACCCCGGACCAGTCGAACGTTGAAAAAATGGTCAATATTGATGAAATTTTAACATTTAATCTTTTGACTTTAAATGACGGTTGGATGTGAGTTATTACTTTTTCAACTAAAATAAGTGTGTTTAAAGTCATTTCTGTGCCTGAAATTGGTCAAAATTGAAGATTTTGAGTAAGCAAAACTCTGTAAAAATGGCAGTTTTGGTCACTGTGAGGGTTTAAAAAGTGGTTATTCAACATGAGGCCCGATCCAAATGACATTTTGAATCATTTTTGGTAGAGTCCAAAAAATCAATTTTCTGATGAAAAACGATGACCCCGGACCAGTCGAACGTTGAAAAAATGGTCAATATTGATGAAATTTTAACATTTAATCTTTTGACTTTAAATGACGGTTGGATGTGAGTTATTACTTTTTCAACTAAAATAAGTGTGTTTAAAGTCATTTCTGTGCCTGAAATTGGTCAAAATTGAAGATTTTGAGTAAGCAAAACTCTGTAAAAATGGCAGTTTTGGTCACTGTGAGGGTTTAAAAAGTGGTTATTCAACATGAGGCCTGATCCAAATGACATTTTGAATCATTTTTGGTAGAGTCCAAAAAATCCATTTTCTGATGAAAAACGATGACCCCGGACCAGTCGAACGTTGAAAAAATGGTCAATATTGATGAAATTTTAACATTTAATCTTTTGACTTTAAATGATGGTTGGATGTGAGTTATTACTTTTTCAACTACAATAAGTGTGTTTAAAGTCATTTCTGTGCCTGAAATTGGTCAAAATTGAAGATTTTGAGTAAGCAAAACTCTGTAAAAATGGCAATTTTGGTCACTGTGAGGGTTTAAAAAGTGGTTATTCAACATGAGGCCCGATCCAAATGACATTTTGAATCATTTTTGGTAGAGTCCAAAAATCAATTTTCTGATGAAAAACGATGACCCCGGATCAGTCGAACATTTAAAAAATGGTCAATATTGATGAAAGTTTAACATTTAATCTTTTGACTTTAAATGACGGTTGGATGTGAGTTATGACTTTTTCAACTAAAAAAAGTGTGTTTAAAGTCATTTCTGTGCCTGAAATTGGTAAAAATTGAAGATTTTGAGTAAGCAAACTCTGTAAAAATGGCAATTTTGGTCACTGTGAGGGTTTAAAAAGTGGTTATTCAACATGAGGCCCGATCCAAATGACATTTTGAATCATTTTTGGTAGAGTCCAAAAAATCCATTTTCTGATGAAAAACGATGACCCCGGACCAGTCGAACGTTGAAAAAATGGTCAATATTGATGAAATTTTACCATTTAATCTTTTGACTTTAAATGACGGTTGGATGTGAGTTATTACTTTTTCAACTAAAAAAAGTGTGTTTAAAGTCATTTCTGTGCCTGAAATTGGTAAAAATTGAAGATTTTGAGTAAGCAAACTCTGTAAAAATGGCAATTTTGGTCACTGTGAGGGTTTAAAAAGTGGTTATTCAACATGAGGCCCGATCCAAATGACATTTTGAATCATTTTTGGTAGAGTCTAAAAAATCAATTTTCTGATGAAAAACGATGACCCCGGACCAGTCGAACGTTGAAAAAATGGTCAATATTGATGAAATTTTGATATTTATTCTTTTCACTTTAAATGACGGTTGGATGTGAGTTATTACTTTTTCAACTACAATAAGTGTGTTTAAAGTCATTTCTGTGCCTGAAATTGGTCAAAATTGAAGATTTTGAGTAAGCAAAACTCTGTAAAAATGGCAGTTTTGGTCACTGTGAGGGTTTAAAAAGTGGTTATTCAACATGAGGCCTGATCCAAATGACATTTTGAATCATTTTTGGTAGAGTCCAAAAAATCCATTTTCTGATGAAAAAAGATGACCCCGGACCAGTCGAACGTTGAAAAAATGGTCAATATTGATGAAATTTTAACATTTAATCTTTTGACTTTAAATGATGGTTGGATGTGAGTTATTACTTTTTCAACTACAATAAGTGTGTTTAAAGTCATTTCTGTGCCTGAAATTGGTCAAAATTGAAGATTTTGAGTAAGCAAAACTCTGTAAAAATGGCAGTTTTGGTCACTGTGAGGGTTTAAAAAGTGGTTATTCAACATGAGGCCCGATCCAAATGACATTTTGAATCATTTTTGGTAGAGTCCAAAAAATCAATTTTCTGATGAAAAACGATGACCCCGGACCAGTCGAACGTTGAAAAAATGGTCAATATTGATGAAATTTTAACATTTAATCTTTTGACTTTAAATGGAGGTTGGATGTGAGTTATTACTTTTTCAACTACAATAAGTGTGTTTAAAGTCATTTCTGTGCCTGAAATTGGTCAAAATTGAAGATTTTGAGTAAGCAAAACTCTGTAAAAATGGCAGTTTTGGTCACTGTGAGGGTTTAAAAAGTGGTTATTCAACATGAGGCCCGATCCAAATGACATTTTGAATCATTTTTGGTAGAGTCCAAAAAATCAATTTTCTGATGAAAAACGATGACCCCGGACCAGTCGAACGTTGAAAAAATGGTCAATATTGATGAAAGTTTAACATTTAATCTTTTGACTTTAAATGACGGTTGGATGTGAGTTATGACTTTTTCAACTAAAATAAGTGTGTTTAAAGCCATTTCTGTGCCTGAAATTGGTCAAAATTGAAGATTTTGAGTAAGCAAAACTCTGTAAAAATGGCAATTTTGGTCACTGTGAGGGTTTAAAAAGTGGTTATTCAACATGAGGCCCGATCCAAATGACATTTTGAATCATTTTTGGTAGAGTCCAAAAAATCAATTTTCTGATGAAAAACGATGACCCCGGACCAGTCGAACGTTGAAAAAATGGTCAATATTGATGAAATTTTAATATTTAATCTTTTGACTTTAAATGACGGTTGGATGTGAGTTATTACTTTTTCAACTAAAATAAGTGTGTTTAAAGTCATTTCTGTGCCTGAAATTGGTCAAAATTGAAGATTTTGAGTAAGCAAAACTCTGTAAAAATTGCAGTTTTGGTCACTGTGAGGGTTTAAAAAGTGGTTATTCAACATGAGGCCCGATCCAAATGACATTTTGAATCATTTTTGGTAGAGTCCAAAAAATCAATTTTCTGATGAAAAACGATGACCCCGGACCAGTCGAACGTTGAAAAAATGGTCAATATTGATGAAATTTTAACATTTAATCTTTTGACTTTAAATGACGGTTGGATGTGAGTTATTACTTTTTCAACTAAAATAAGTGTGTTTAAAGTCATTTCTGTGCCTGAAATTGGTCAAAATTGAAGATTTTGAGTAAGCAAAACTCTGTAAAAATTGCAGTTTTGGTCACTGTGAGGGTTTAAAAAGTGGTTATTCAACATGAGGCCCGATCCAAATGACATTTTGAATCATTTTTGGTAGAGTCCAAAAAATCAATTTTCTGATGAAAAACGATGACCCCGGACCAGTCGAACGTTGAAAAAATGGTCAATATTGATGAAATTTTAACATTTAATCTTTTGACTTTAAATGACGGTTGGATGTGAGTTATTACTTTTTCAACTAAAATAAGTGTGTTTAAAGTCATTTCTGTGCCTGAAATTGGTCAAAATTGAAGATTTTGAGTAAGCAAAACTCTGTAAAAATGGCAGTTTTGGTCACTGTGAGGGTTTAAAAAGTGGTTATTCAACATGAGGCCTGATCCAAATGACATTTTGAATCATTTTTGGTAGAGTCCAAAAAATCCATTTTCTGATGAAAAACGATGACCCCGGACCAGTCGAACGTTGAAAAAATGGTCAATATTGATGAAATTTTAACATTTAATCTTTTGACTTTAAATGACGGTTGGATGTGAGTTATTACTTTTTCAACTAAAATAAGTGTGTTTAAAGTCATTTCTGTGCCTGAAATTGGTCAAAATTGAAGATTTTGAGTAAGCAAAACTCTGTAAAAATGGCAATTTTGGTCACTGTGAGGGTTTAAAAAGTGGTTATTCAACATGAGGCCCGATCCAAATGACATTTTGAATCATTTTTGGTAGAGTCCAAAAAATCAATTTTCTGATGAAAAACGATGACCCCGGACCAGTCGAACGTTGAAAAAATGGTCAATATTGATGAAATTTTAATATTTAATCTTTTGACTTTAAATGACGGTTGGATGTGAGTTATTACTTTTTCAACTAAAATAAGTGTGTTTAAAGTCATTTCTGTGCCTGAAATTGGTCAAAATTGAAGATTTTGAGTAAGCAAAACTCTGTAAAAATGGCAGTTTTGGTTACTGTGAGGGTTTAAAAAGTGGTTATTCAACATGAGGCCCGATCCAAATGACATTTTGAATCATTTTTGGTAGAGTCCAAAAAATCAATTTTCTGATGAAAAACGATGACCCCGGACCAGTCGAACGTTGAAAAAATGGTCAATATTGATGAAATTTTAACATTTAATCTTTTGACTTTAAATGACGGTTGGATGTGAGTTATTACTTTTTCAACTAAAATAAGTGTGTTTAAAGTCATTTCTGTGCCTGAAATTGGTCAAAATTGAAGATTTTGAGTAAGCAAAACTCTGTAAAAATGGCAGTTTTGGTCACTGTGAGGGTTTAAAAAGTGGTTATTCAACATGAGGCCCGATCCAAATGACATTTTGAATCATTTTTGGTAGAGTCCAAAAAATCAATTTTCTGATGAAAAACAATGACCCCGGACCAGTCGAACGTTGAAAAAATGGTCAATATTGATGAAATTTTAATATTTAATCTTTTGACTTTAAATGATGGTTGGATGTGAGTTATTACTTTTTCAACTACAATAAGTGTGTTTAAAGTCATTTCTGTGCCTGAAATTGGTCAAAATTGAAGATTTTGAGTAAGCAAAACTCTGTAAAAATGGCAGTTTTGGTCACTGTGAGGGTTTAAAAAGTGGTTATTCAACATGAGGCCCGATCCAAATGACATTTTGAATCATTTTTGGTAGAGTCCAAAAAATCAATTTTCTGATGAAAAACGATGACCCCGGACCAGTCGAACGTTGAAAAAATGGTCAATATTGATGAAATTTTAATATTTAATCTTTTGACTTTAAATGACGGTTGGATGTGAGTTATGACTTTTTCAACTAAAATAAGTGTGTTTAAAGTCATTTCTGTGCCTGAAATTGGTCAAAATTGAAGATTTTGAGTAAGCAAAACTCTGTAAAAATGGCAATTTTGGTCACTGTGAGGGTTTAAAAAGTGGTTATTCAACATGAGGCCCGATCCAAATGACATTTTGAATCATTTTTGGTAGAGTCCAAAAAATCAATTTTCTGATGAAAAACGATGACCCCGGACCAGTCGAACATTGAAAAAATGGTCAATATTGATGAAATTTTAATATTTAATCTTTTGACTTTAAATGACGGTTGGATGTGAGTTATTACTTTTCAACTAAAATAAGTGTGTTTAAAGTCATTTCTGTGCCTGAAATTGGTCAAAATTGAAGATTTTGAGTAAGCAAAACTCTGTAAAAATTGCAGTTTTGGTCACTGTGAGGGTTTAAAAAGTGGTTATTCAACATGAGGCCCGATCCAAATGACATTTTGAATCATTTTTGGTAGAGTCCAAAAAATCAATTTTCTGATGAAAAACGATGACCCCGGACCAGTCGAACGTTGAAAAAATGGTCAATATTGATGAAATTTTAACATTTAATCTTTTGACTTTAAATGACGGTTGGATGTGAGTTATTACTTTTTCAACTAAAATAAGTGTGTTTAAAGTCATTTCTGTGCCTGAAATTGGTCAAAATTGAAGATTTTGAGTAAGCAAAACTCTGTAAAAATGGCAGTTTTGGTCACTGTGAGGGTTTAAAAAGTGGTTATTCAACATGAGGCCCGATCCAAATGACATTTTGAATCATTTTTGGTAGAGTCCAAAAAATCAATTTTCTGATGAAAAACGATGACCCCGGACCAGTCGAACGTTGAAAAAATGGTCAATATTGATGAAATTTTAACATTTAATCTTTTGACTTTAAATGACGGTTGGATGTGAGTTATTACTTTTTCAACTAAAATAAGTGTGTTTAAAGTCATTTCTGTGCCTGAAATTGGTCAAAATTGAAGATTTTGAGTAAGCAAAACTCTGTAAAAATGGCAGTTTTGGTCACTGTGAGGGTTTAAAAAGTGGTTATTCAACATGAGGCCCGATCCAAATGACATTTTGAATCATTTTTGGTAGAGTCCAAAAAATCAATTTTCTGATGAAAAACGATGACCCCGGACCAGTCGAACGTTGAAAAAATGGTCAATATTGATGAAATTTTAATATTTAATCTTTTGACTTTAAATGATGGTTGGATGTGAGTTATTACTTTTTCAACTACAATAAGTGTGTTTAAAGTCATTTCTGTGCCTGAAATTGGTCAAAATTGAAGATTTTGAGTAAGCAAAACTCTGTAAAAATGGCAGTTTTGGTCACTGTGAGGGTTTAAAAAGTGGTTATTCAACATGAGGCCCGATCCAAATGACATTTTGAATCATTTTTGGTAGAGTCCAAAAAATCAATTTTCTGATGAAAAACGATGACCCTGGACCAGTCGAACGTTGAAAAAATGGTCAATATTGATGAAATTTTAACATTTAATCTTTTGACTTTAAATGACGGTTGGATGTGAGTTATTACTTTTTCAACTAAAATAAGTGTGTTTAAAGTCATTTCTGTGCCTGAAATTGGTCAAAATTGAAGATTTTGAGTAAGCAAAACTCTGTAAAAATGGCAGTTTTGGTCACTGTGAGGGTTTAAAAAGTGGTTATTCAACATGAGGCCTGATCCAAATGACATTTTGAATCATTTTTGGTAGAGTCCAAAAAATCCATTTTCTGATGAAAAACGATGACCCCGGACCAGTCGAACGTTGAAAAAATGGTCAATATTGATGAAATTTTAACATTTAATCTTTTGACTTTAAATGATGGTTGGATGTGAGTTATTACTTTTTCAACTACAATAAGTGTGTTTAAAGTCATTTCTGTGCCTGAAATTGGTCAAAATTGAAGATTTTGAGTAAGCAAAACTCTGTAAAAATGGCTATTTTGGTCACTGTGAGGGTTTAAAAAGTGGTTATTCAACATGAGGCCCGATCCAAATGACATTTTGAATCATTTTTGGTAGAGTCCAAAAATCAATTTTCTGATGAAAAACGATGACTCCGGATCAGTCGAACATTTAAAAAATGGTCAATATTGATGAAAGTTTAACATTTAATCTTTTGACTTTAAATGACGGTTGGATGTGAGTTATGACTTTTTCAACTAAAAAAAGTGTGTTTAAAGTCATTTCTGTGCCTGAAATTGGTAAAAATTGAAGATTTTGAGTAAGCAAACTCTGTAAAAATGGCAATTTTGGTCACTGTGAGGGTTTAAAAAGTGGTTATTCAACATGAGGCCCGATCCAAATGACATTTTGAATCATTTTTGGTAGAGTCCAAAAAATCCATTTTCTGATGAAAAACGATGACCCCGGACCAGTCGAACGTTGAAAAAATGGTCAATATTGATGAAATTTTACCATTTAATCTTTTGACTTTAAATGACGGTTGGATGTGAGTTATTACTTTTTCAACTAAAATAAGTGTGTTTAAAGTCATTTCTGTGCCTGAAATTGGTCAAAATTGAAGATTTTGAGAAAGCAAAACTCTGTAAAAATGGCAATTTTGGTCACTGTTAGGGTTTAAAAAGTGGTTATTCAACATGAGGCCCGATCCAAATGACATTTTGAATCATTTTTGGTAGAGTCCAAAAAATCAATTTTCTGATGAAAAACGATGACCCCGGACCAGTTGTACGTTGAAAAAATGGTCAATATTGATGAAATTTTAACATTTAATCTTTTGACTTTAAATGACGGTTGGATGTGAGTTATTACTTTTTCAACTACAATAAGTGTGTTTAAAGTCATTTCTGTGCCTGAAATTGGTCAAAATTGAAGATTTTGAGTAAGCAAAACTCTGTAAAAATGGCAGTTTTGGTCACTGTGAGGGTTTAAAAAGTGGTTATTCAACATGAGGCCTGATCCAAATGACATTTTGAATCATTTTTGGTAGAGTCCAAAAAAATCCATTTTCTGATGAAAAACGATGACCCCGGACCAGTCGAACGTTGAAAAAATGGTCAATATTGATGAAATTTTAACATTTAATCTTTTGACTTTAAATGATGGTTGGATGTGAGTTATTACTTTTTCAACTACAATAAGTGTGTTTAAAGTCATTTCTGTGCCTGAAATTGGTCAAAATTGAAGATTTTGAGTAAGCAAAACTCTGTAAAAATGGCAATTTTGGTCACTGTGAGGGTTTAAAAAGTGGTTATTCAACATGAGGCCCGATCCAAATGACATTTTGAATCATTTTTGGTAGAGTCCAAAAAATCAATTTTCTGATGAAAAACGATGACCCCGGATCAGTCGAACGTTTAAAAAATGGTCAATATTGATGAAAGTTTAACATTTAATCTTTGGACTTTAAATGACGGTTGGATGTGAGTTATGACTTTTTCAACTAAAATAAGTGTGTTTAAAGTCATTTCTGTGCCTGAAATTGGTCAAAATTGAAGATTTTGAGTAAGCAAAACTCTGTAAAAATGGCAATTTTGGTCACTGTGAGGGTTTAAAAAGTGGTTATTCAACATGAGGCCCGATCCAAATGACATTTTGAATCATTTTTGGTAGAGTCCAAAAAATCCATTTTCTGATGAAAAACGATTACCCCGGACCAGTCGAACGTTGAAAAAATGGTCAATATTGATGAAATTTTAACATTTAATCTTTTGACTTTAAATGACGGTTGGATGTGAGTTATTACTTTTTCAACTAAAATAAGTGTGTTTAAAGTCATTTCTGTGCCTGAAATTGGTCAAAATTGAAGATTTTGAGTAAGCAAAACTCTGTAAAAATGGCAATTTTGGTCACTGTGAGGGTTTAAAAAGTGGTTATTCAACATGAGGCCCGATCCAAATGACATTTTGAATCATTTTTGGTAGAGTCCAAAAAATCAATTTTCTGATGAAAAACGATGACCCCGGACCAGTCGAACATTGAAAAAATGGTCAATATTGATGAAATTTTAATATTTAATCTTTTGACTTTAAATGACGGTTGGATGTGAGTTATTACTTTTTCAACTAAAATAAGTGTGTTTAAAGTCATTTCTGTGCCTGAAATTGGTCAAAATTGAAGATTTTGAGTAAGCAAAACTCTGTAAAAATTGCAGTTTTGGTCACTGTGAGGGTTTAAAAAGTGGTTATTCAACATGAGGCCCGATCCAAATGACATTTTGAATCATTTTTGGTAGAGTCCAAAAAATCAATTTTCTGATGAAAAACGATGACCCCGGACCAGTCGAACGTTGAAAAAATGGTCAATATTGATGAAATTTTAACATTTAATCTTTTGACTTTAAATGACGGTTGGATGTGAGTTATTACTTTTTCAACTAAAAAAAGTGTGTTTAAAGTCATTTCTGTGCCTGAAATTGGTAAAAATTGAAGATTTTGAGTAAGCAAACTCTGTAAAAATGGCAATTTTGGTCACTGTGAGGGTTTAAAAAGTGGTTATTCAACATGAGGCCCGATCCAAATGACATTTTGAATCATTTTTGGTAGAGTCTAAAAAATCAATTTTCTGATGAAAAACGATGACCCCGGACCAGTCGAACGTTGAAAAAATGGTCAATATTGATGAAATTTTGATATTTATTCTTTTCACTTTAAATGACGGTTGGATGTGAGTTATTACTTTTTCAACTACAATAAGTGTGTTTAAAGTCATTTCTGTGCCTGAAATTGGTCAAAATTGAAGATTTTGAGTAAGCAAAACTCTGTAAAAATGGCAGTTTTGGTCACTGTGAGGGTTTAAAAAGTGGTTATTCAACATGAGGCCTGATCCAAATGACATTTTGAATCATTTTTGGTAGAGTCCAAAAAATCCATTTTCTGATGAAAAAAGATGACCCCGGACCAGTCGAACGTTGAAAAAATGGTCAATATTGATGAAATTTTAACATTTAATCTTTTGACTTTAAATGATGGTTGGATGTGAGTTATTACTTTTTCAACTACAATAAGTGTGTTTAAAGTCATTTCTGTGCCTGAAATTGGTCAAAATTGAAGATTTTGAGTAAGCAAAACTCTGTAAAAATGGCAGTTTTGGTCACTGTGAGGGTTTAAAAAGTGGTTATTCAACATGAGGCCCGATCCAAATGACATTTTGAATCATTTTTGGTAGAGTCCAAAAAATCAATTTTCTGATGAAAAACGATGACCCCGGACCAGTCGAACGTTGAAAAAATGGTCAATATTGATGAAATTTTAACATTTAATCTTTTGACTTTAAATGGAGGTTGGATGTGAGTTATTACTTTTTCAACTACAATAAGTGTGTTTAAAGTCATTTCTGTGCCTGAAATTGGTCAAAATTGAAGATTTTGAGTAAGCAAAACTCTGTAAAAATGGCAGTTTTGGTCACTGTGAGGGTTTAAAAAGTGGTTATTCAACATGAGGCCCGATCCAAATGACATTTTGAATCATTTTTGGTAGAGTCCAAAAAATCAATTTTCTGATGAAAAACGATGACCCCGGACCAGTCGAACGTTGAAAAAATGGTCAATATTGATGAAAGTTTAACATTTAATCTTTTGACTTTAAATGACGGTTGGATGTGAGTTATGACTTTTTCAACTAAAATAAGTGTGTTTAAAGCCATTTCTGTGCCTGAAATTGGTCAAAATTGAAGATTTTGAGTAAGCAAAACTCTGTAAAAATGGCAATTTTGGTCACTGTGAGGGTTTAAAAAGTGGTTATTCAACATGAGGCCCGATCCAAATGACATTTTGAATCATTTTTGGTAGAGTCCAAAAAATCAATTTTCTGATGAAAAACGATGACCCCGGACCAGTCGAACGTTGAAAAAATGGTCAATATTGATGAAATTTTAATATTTAATCTTTTGACTTTAAATGACGGTTGGATGTGAGTTATTACTTTTTCAACTAAAATAAGTGTGTTTAAAGTCATTTCTGTGCCTGAAATTGGTCAAAATTGAAGATTTTGAGTAAGCAAAACTCTGTAAAAATTGCAGTTTTGGTCACTGTGAGGGTTTAAAAAGTGGTTATTCAACATGAGGCCCGATCCAAATGACATTTTGAATCATTTTTGGTAGAGTCCAAAAAATCAATTTTCTGATGAAAAACGATGACCCCGGACCAGTCGAACGTTGAAAAAATGGTCAATATTGATGAAATTTTAACATTTAATCTTTTGACTTTAAATGACGGTTGGATGTGAGTTATTACTTTTTCAACTAAAATAAGTGTGTTTAAAGTCATTTCTGTGCCTGAAATTGGTCAAAATTGAAGATTTTGAGTAAGCAAAACTCTGTAAAAATTGCAGTTTTGGTCACTGTGAGGGTTTAAAAAGTGGTTATTCAACATGAGGCCCGATCCAAATGACATTTTGAATCATTTTTGGTAGAGTCCAAAAAATCAATTTTCTGATGAAAAACGATGACCCCGGACCAGTCGAACGTTGAAAAAATGGTCAATATTGATGAAATTTTAACATTTAATCTTTTGACTTTAAATGACGGTTGGATGTGAGTTATTACTTTTTCAACTAAAATAAGTGTGTTTAAAGTCATTTCTGTGCCTGAAATTGGTCAAAATTGAAGATTTTGAGTAAGCAAAACTCTGTAAAAATGGCAGTTTTGGTCACTGTGAGGGTTTAAAAAGTGGTTATTCAACATGAGGCCTGATCCAAATGACATTTTGAATCATTTTTGGTAGAGTCCAAAAAATCCATTTTCTGATGAAAAACGATGACCCCGGACCAGTCGAACGTTGAAAAAATGGTCAATATTGATGAAATTTTAACATTTAATCTTTTGACTTTAAATGACGGTTGGATGTGAGTTATTACTTTTTCAACTAAAATAAGTGTGTTTAAAGTCATTTCTGTGCCTGAAATTGGTCAAAATTGAAGATTTTGAGTAAGCAAAACTCTGTAAAAATGGCAATTTTGGTCACTGTGAGGGTTTAAAAAGTGGTTATTCAACATGAGGCCCGATCCAAATGACATTTTGAATCATTTTTGGTAGAGTCCAAAAAATCAATTTTCTGATGAAAAACGATGACCCCGGACCAGTCGAACGTTGAAAAAATGGTCAATATTGATGAAATTTTAATATTTAATCTTTTGACTTTAAATGACGGTTGGATGTGAGTTATTACTTTTTCAACTAAAATAAGTGTGTTTAAAGTCATTTCTGTGCCTGAAATTGGTCAAAATTGAAGATTTTGAGTAAGCAAAACTCTGTAAAAATGGCAGTTTTGGTTACTGTGAGGGTTTAAAAAGTGGTTATTCAACATGAGGCCCGATCCAAATGACATTTTGAATCATTTTTGGTAGAGTCCAAAAAATCAATTTTCTGATGAAAAACGATGACCCCGGACCAGTCGAACGTTGAAAAAATGGTCAATATTGATGAAATTTTAACATTTAATCTTTTGACTTTAAATGACGGTTGGATGTGAGTTATTACTTTTTCAACTAAAATAAGTGTGTTTAAAGTCATTTCTGTGCCTGAAATTGGTCAAAATTGAAGATTTTGAGTAAGCAAAACTCTGTAAAAATGGCAGTTTTGGTCACTGTGAGGGTTTAAAAAGTGGTTATTCAACATGAGGCCCGATCCAAATGACATTTTGAATCATTTTTGGTAGAGTCCAAAAAATCAATTTTCTGATGAAAAACAATGACCCCGGACCAGTCGAACGTTGAAAAAATGGTCAATATTGATGAAATTTTAATATTTAATCTTTTGACTTTAAATGATGGTTGGATGTGAGTTATTACTTTTTCAACTACAATAAGTGTGTTTAAAGTCATTTCTGTGCCTGAAATTGGTCAAAATTGAAGATTTTGAGTAAGCAAAACTCTGTAAAAATGGCAGTTTTGGTCACTGTGAGGGTTTAAAAAGTGGTTATTCAACATGAGGCCCGATCCAAATGACATTTTGAATCATTTTTGGTAGAGTCCAAAAAATCAATTTTCTGATGAAAAACGATGACCCCGGACCAGTCGAACGTTGAAAAAATGGTCAATATTGATGAAATTTTAATATTTAATCTTTTGACTTTAAATGACGGTTGGATGTGAGTTATGACTTTTTCAACTAAAATAAGTGTGTTTAAAGTCATTTCTGTGCCTGAAATTGGTCAAAATTGAAGATTTTGAGTAAGCAAAACTCTGTAAAAATGGCAATTTTGGTCACTGTGAGGGTTTAAAAAGTGGTTATTCAACATGAGGCCCGATCCAAATGACATTTTGAATCATTTTTGGTAGAGTCCAAAAAATCAATTTTCTGATGAAAAACGATGACCCCGGACCAGTCGAACATTGAAAAAATGGTCAATATTGATGAAATTTTAATATTTAATCTTTTGACTTTAAATGACGGTTGGATGTGAGTTATTACTTTTCAACTAAAATAAGTGTGTTTAAAGTCATTTCTGTGCCTGAAATTGGTCAAAATTGAAGATTTTGAGTAAGCAAAACTCTGTAAAAATTGCAGTTTTGGTCACTGTGAGGGTTTAAAAAGTGGTTATTCAACATGAGGCCCGATCCAAATGACATTTTGAATCATTTTTGGTAGAGTCCAAAAAATCAATTTTCTGATGAAAAACGATGACCCCGGACCAGTCGAACGTTGAAAAAATGGTCAATATTGATGAAATTTTAACATTTAATCTTTTGACTTTAAATGACGGTTGGATGTGAGTTATTACTTTTTCAACTAAAATAAGTGTGTTTAAAGTCATTTCTGTGCCTGAAATTGGTCAAAATTGAAGATTTTGAGTAAGCAAAACTCTGTAAAAATGGCAGTTTGGTCACTGTGAGGGTTTAAAAAGTGGTTATTCAACATGAGGCCCGATCCAAATGACATTTTGAATCATTTTTGGTAGAGTCCAAAAAATCAATTTTCTGATGAAAAACGATGACCCCGGACCAGTCGAACGTTGAAAAAATGGTCAATATTGATGAAATTTTAACATTTAATCTTTTGACTTTAAATGACGGTTGGATGTGAGTTATTACTTTTTCAACTAAAATAAGTGTGTTTAAAGTCATTTCTGTGCCTGAAATTGGTCAAAATTGAAGATTTTGAGTAAGCAAAACTCTGTAAAAATGGCAGTTTTGGTCACTGTGAGGGTTTAAAAAGTGGTTATTCAACATGAGGCCCGATCCAAATGACATTTTGAATCATTTTTGGTAGAGTCCAAAAAATCAATTTTCTGATGAAAAACGATGACCCCGGACCAGTCGAACGTTGAAAAAATGGTCAATATTGATGAAATTTTAATATTTAATCTTTTGACTTTAAATGATGGTTGGATGTGAGTTATTACTTTTTCAACTACAATAAGTGTGTTTAAAGTCATTTCTGTGCCTGAAATTGGTCAAAATTGAAGATTTTGAGTAAGCAAAACTCTGTAAAAATGGCAGTTTTGGTCACTGTGAGGGTTTAAAAAGTGGTTATTCAACATGAGGCCCGATCCAAATGACATTTTGAATCATTTTTGGTAGAGTCCAAAAAATCAATTTTCTGATGAAAAACGATGACCCTGGACCAGTCGAACGTTGAAAAAATGGTCAATATTGATGAAATTTTAACATTTAATCTTTTGACTTTAAATGACGGTTGGATGTGAGTTATTACTTTTTCAACTAAAATAAGTGTGTTTAAAGTCATTTCTGTGCCTGAAATTGGTCAAAATTGAAGATTTTGAGTAAGCAAAACTCTGTAAAAATGGCAGTTTTGGTCACTGTGAGGGTTTAAAAAGTGGTTATTCAACATGAGGCCTGATCCAAATGACATTTTGAATCATTTTTGGTAGAGTCCAAAAAATCAATTTTCTGATGAAAAACGATGACCCCGGACCAGTCGAACGTTGAAAAAATGGTCAATATTGATGAAATTTTAACATTTAATCTTTTGACTTTAAATGATGGTTGGATGTGAGTTATTACTTTTTCAACTACAATAAGTGTGTTTAAAGTCATTTCTGTGCCTGAAATTGGTCAAAATTGAAGATTTTGAGTAAGCAAAACTCTGTAAAAATGGCTATTTTGGTCACTGTGAGGGTTTAAAAAGTGGTTATTCAACATGAGGCCCGATCCAAATGACATTTTGAATCATTTTTGGTAGAGTCCAAAAATCAATTTTCTGATGAAAAACGATGACTCCGGATCAGTCGAACATTTAAAAAATGGTCAATATTGATGAAAGTTTAACATTTAATCTTTTGACTTTAAATGACGGTTGGATGTGAGTTATGACTTTTTCAACTAAAAAAAGTGTGTTTAAAGTCATTTCTGTGCCTGAAATTGGTAAAAATTGAAGATTTTGAGTAAGCAAACTCTGTAAAAATGGCAATTTTGGTCACTGTGAGGGTTTAAAAAGTGGTTATTCAACATGAGGCCCGATCCAAATGACATTTTGAATCATTTTTGGTAGAGTCCAAAAAATCCATTTTCTGATGAAAAACGATGACCCCGGACCAGTCGAACGTTGAAAAAATGGTCAATATTGATGAAATTTTACCATTTAATCTTTTGACTTTAAATGACGGTTGGATGTGAGTTATTACTTTTTCAACTAAAATAAGTGTGTTTAAAGTCATTTCTGTGCCTGAAATTGGTCAAAATTGAAGATTTTGAGAAAGCAAAACTCTGTAAAAATGGCAATTTTGGTCACTGTTAGGGTTTAAAAAGTGGTTATTCAACATGAGGCCCGATCCAAATGACATTTTGAATCATTTTTGGTAGAGTCCAAAAAATCAATTTTCTGATGAAAAACGATGACCCCGGACCAGTTGTACGTTGAAAAAATGGTCAATATTGATGAAATTTTAACATTTAATCTTTTGACTTTAAATGACGGTTGGATGTGAGTTATTACTTTTTCAACTACAATAAGTGTGTTTAAAGTCATTTCTGTGCCTGAAATTGGTCAAAATTGAAGATTTTGAGTAAGCAAAACTCTGTAAAAATGGCAGTTTTGGTCACTGTGAGGGTTTAAAAAGTGGTTATTCAACATGAGGCCTGATCCAAATGACATTTTGAATCATTTTTGGTAGAGTCCAAAAAAATCCATTTTCTGATGAAAAACGATGACCCCGGACCAGTCGAACGTTGAAAAAATGGTCAATATTGATGAAATTTTAACATTTAATCTTTTGACTTTAAATGATGGTTGGATGTGAGTTATTACTTTTTCAACTACAATAAGTGTGTTTAAAGTCATTTCTGTGCCTGAAATTGGTCAAAATTGAAGATTTTGAGTAAGCAAAACTCTGTAAAAATGGCAATTTTGGTCACTGTGAGGGTTTAAAAAGTGGTTATTCAACATGAGGCCCGATCCAAATGACATTTTGAATCATTTTTGGTAGAGTCCAAAAAATCAATTTTCTGATGAAAAACGATGACCCAGGATCAGTCGAACGTTTAAAAAATGGTCAATATTGATGAAAGTTTAACATTTAATCTTTGGACTTTAAATGACGGTTGGATGTGAGTTATGACTTTTTCAACTAAAATAAGTGTGTTTAAAGTCATTTCTGTGCCTGAAATTGGTCAAAATTGAAGATTTTGAGTAAGCAAAACTCTGTAAAAATGGCAATTTTGGTCACTGTGAGGGTTTAAAAAGTGGTTATTCAACATGAGGCCCGATCCAAATGACATTTTGAATCATTTTTGGTAGAGTCCAAAAAATCCATTTTCTGATGAAAAACGATTACCCCGGACCAGTCGAACGTTGAAAAAATGGTCAATATTGATGAAATTTTAACATTTAATCTTTTGACTTTAAATGACGGTTGGATGTGAGTTATTACTTTTTCAACTAAAATAAGTGTGTTTAAAGTCATTTCTGTGCCTGAAATTGGTCAAAATTGAAGATTTTGAGTAAGCAAAACTCTGTAAAAATGGCAATTTTGGTCACTGTGAGGGTTTAAAAAGTGGTTATTCAACATGAGGCCCGATCCAAATGACATTTTGAATCATTTTTGGTAGAGTCCAAAAATCAATTTTCTGATGAAAAACGATGACTCCGGATCAGTCGAACATTTAAAAAATGGTCAATATTGATGAAAGTTTAACATTTAATCTTTTGACTTTAAATGACGGTTGGATGTGAGTTATGACTTTTTCAACTAAAAAAAGTGTGTTTAAAGTCATTTCTGTGCCTGAAATTGGTAAAAATTGAAGATTTTGAGTAAGCAAACTCTGTAAAAATGGCAATTTTGGTCACTGTGAGGGTTTAAAAAGTGGTTATTCAACATGAGGCCCGATCCAAATGACATTTTGAATCATTTTTGGTAGAGTCCAAAAAATCCATTTTCTGATGAAAAACGATGACCCCGGACCAGTCGAACGTTGAAAAAATGGTCAATATTGATGAAATTTTACCATTTAATCTTTTGACTTTAAATGACGGTTGGATGTGAGTTATTACTTTTTCAACTAAAATAAGTGTGTTTAAAGTCATTTCTGTGCCTGAAATTGGTCAAAATTGAAGATTTTGAGAAAGCAAAACTCTGTAAAAATGGCAATTTTGGTCACTGTTAGGGTTTAAAAAGTGGTTATTCAACATGAGGCCCGATCCAAATGACATTTTGAATCATTTTTGGTAGAGTCCAAAAAATCAATTTTCTGATGAAAAACGATGACCCCGGACCAGTTGTACGTTGAAAAAATGGTCAATATTGATGAAATTTTAACATTTAATCTTTTGACTTTAAATGACGGTTGGATGTGAGTTATTACTTTTTCAACTACAATAAGTGTGTTTAAAGTCATTTCTGTGCCTGAAATTGGTCAAAATTGAAGATTTTGAGTAAGCAAAACTCTGTAAAAATGGCAGTTTTGGTCACTGTGAGGGTTTAAAAAGTGGTTATTCAACATGAGGCCTGATCCAAATGACATTTTGAATCATTTTTGGTAGAGTCCAAAAAAATCCATTTTCTGATGAAAAACGATGACCCCGGACCAGTCGAACGTTGAAAAAATGGTCAATATTGATGAAATTTTAACATTTAATCTTTTGACTTTAAATGATGGTTGGATGTGAGTTATTACTTTTTCAACTACAATAAGTGTGTTTAAAGTCATTTCTGTGCCTGAAATTGGTCAAAATTGAAGATTTTGAGTAAGCAAAACTCTGTAAAAATGGCAATTTTGGTCACTGTGAGGGTTTAAAAAGTGGTTATTCAACATGAGGCCCGATCCAAATGACATTTTGAATCATTTTTGGTAGAGTCCAAAAAATCAATTTTCTGATGAAAAACGATGACCCAGGATCAGTCGAACGTTTAAAAAATGGTCAATATTGATGAAAGTTTAACATTTAATCTTTGGACTTTAAATGACGGTTGGATGTGAGTTATGACTTTTTCAACTAAAATAAGTGTGTTTAAAGTCATTTCTGTGCCTGAAATTGGTCAAAATTGAAGATTTTGAGTAAGCAAAACTCTGTAAAAATGGCAATTTTGGTCACTGTGAGGGTTTAAAAAGTGGTTATTCAACATGAGGCCCGATCCAAATGACATTTTGAATCATTTTTGGTAGAGTCCAAAAAATCCATTTTCTGATGAAAAACGATTACCCCGGACCAGTCGAACGTTGAAAAAATGGTCAATATTGATGAAATTTTAACATTTAATCTTTTGACTTTAAATGACGGTTGGATGTGAGTTATTACTTTTTCAACTAAAATAAGTGTGTTTAAAGTCATTTCTGTGCCTGAAATTGGTCAAAATTGAAGATTTTGAGTAAGCAAAACTCTGTAAAAATGGCAATTTTGGTCACTGTGAGGGTTTAAAAAGTGGTTATTCAACATGAGGCCCGATCCAAATGACATTTTGAATCATTTTTGGTAGAGTCCAAAAAATCAATTTTCTGATGAAAAACGATGACCCCGGACCAGTCGAACATTGAAAAAATGGTCAATATTGATGAAATTTTAATATTTAATCTTTTGACTTTAAATGACGGTTGGATGTGAGTTATTACTTTTTCAACTAAAATAAGTGTGTTTAAAGTCATTTCTGTGCCTGAAATTGGTCAAAATTGAAGATTTTGAGTAAGCAAAACTCTGTAAAAATTGCAGTTTTGGTCACTGTGAGGGTTTAAAAAGTGGTTATTCAACATGAGGCCCGATCCAAATGACATTTTGAATCATTTTTGGTAGAGTCCAAAAAATCAATTTTCTGATGAAAAACGATGACCCCGGACCAGTCGAACGTTGAAAAAATGGTCAATATTGATGAAATTTTAACATTTAATCTTTTGACTTTAAATGACGGTTGGATGTGAGTTATTACTTTTTCAACTAAAATAAGTGTGTTTAAAGTCATTTCTGTGCCTGAAATTGGTCAAAATTGAAGATTTTGAGTAAGCAAAACTCTGTAAAAATGGCAGTTTTGGTCACTGTGAGGGTTTAAAAAGTGGTTATTCAACATGAGGCCCGATCCAAATGACATTTTGAATCATTTTTGGTAGAGTCCAAAAAATCAATTTTCTGATGAAAAACGATGACCCCGGACCAGTCGAACGTTGAAAAAATGGTCAATATTGATGAAATTTTAACATTTAATCTTTTGACTTTAAATGACGGTTGGATGTGAGTTATTACTTTTTCAACTAAAATAAGTGTGTTTAAAGTCATTTCTGTGCCTGAAATTGGTCAAAATTGAAGATTTTGAGTAAGCAAAACTCTGTAAAAATGGCAGTTTTGGTCACTGTGAGGGTTTAAAAAGTGGTTATTCAACATGAGGCCCGATCCAAATGACATTTTGAATCATTTTTGGTAGAGTCCAAAAAATCAATTTTCTGATGAAAAACGATGACCCCGGACCAGTCGAACGTTGAAAAAATGGTCAATATTGATGAAATTTTAATATTTAATCTTTTGACTTTAAATGATGGTTGGATGTGAGTTATTACTTTTTCAACTACAATAAGTGTGTTTAAAGTCATTTCTGTGCCTGAAATTGGTCAAAATTGAAGATTTTGAGTAAGCAAAACTCTGTAAAAATGGCAGTTTTGGTCACTGTGAGGGTTTAAAAAGTGGTTATTCAACATGAGGCCCGATCCAAATGACATTTTGAATCATTTTTGGTAGAGTCCAAAAAATCAATTTTCTGATGAAAAACGATGACCCTGGACCAGTCGAACGTTGAAAAAATGGTCAATATTGATGAAATTTTAACATTTAATCTTTTGACTTTAAATGACGGTTGGATGTGAGTTATTACTTTTTCAACTAAAATAAGTGTGTTTAAAGTCATTTCTGTGCCTGAAATTGGTCAAAATTGAAGATTTTGAGTAAGCAAAACTCTGTAAAAATGGCAGTTTTGGTCACTGTGAGGGTTTAAAAAGTGGTTATTCAACATGAGGCCTGATCCAAATGACATTTTGAATCATTTTTGGTAGAGTCCAAAAAATCCATTTTCTGATGAAAAACGATGACCCCGGACCAGTCGAACGTTGAAAAAATGGTCAATATTGATGAAATTTTAACATTTAATCTTTTGACTTTAAATGATGGTTGGATGTGAGTTATTACTTTTTCAACTACAATAAGTGTGTTTAAAGTCATTTCTGTGCCTGAAATTGGTCAAAATTGAAGATTTTGAGTAAGCAAAACTCTGTAAAAATGGCAATTTTGGTCACTGTGAGGGTTTAAAAAGTGGTTATTCAACATGAGGCCCGATCCAAATGACATTTTGAATCATTTTTGGTAGAGTCCAAAAATCAATTTTCTGATGAAAAACGATGACCCCGGATCAGTCGAACATTTAAAAAATGGTCAATATTGATGAAAGTTTAACATTTAATCTTTTGACTTTAAATGACGGTTGGATGTGAGTTATGACTTTTTCAACTAAAAAAAGTGTGTTTAAAGTCATTTCTGTGCCTGAAATTGGTAAAAATTGAAGATTTTGAGTAAGCAAACTCTGTAAAAATGGCAATTTTGGTCACTGTGAGGGTTTAAAAGTGGTTATTCAACATGAGGCCCGATCCAAATGACATTTTGAATCATTTTTGGTAGAGTCCAAAAAATCCATTTTCTGATGAAAAACGATGACCCCGGACCAGTCGAACGTTGAAAAAATGGTCAATATTGATGAAATTTTACCATTTAATCTTTTGACTTTAAATGACGGTTGGATGTGAGTTATTACTTTTTCAACTAAAATAAGTGTGTTTAAAGTCATTTCTGTGCCTGAAATTGGTCAAAATTGAAGATTTTGAGAAAGCAAAACTCTGTAAAAATGGCAATTTTGGTCACTGTTAGGGTTTAAAAAGTGGTTATTCAACATGAGGCCCGATCCAAATGACATTTTGAATCATTTTTGGTAGAGTCCAAAAAATCAATTTTCTGATGAAAAACGATGACCCCGGACCAGTTGTACGTTGAAAAAATGGTCAATATTGATGAAATTTTAACATTTAATCTTTTGACTTTAAATGACGGTTGGATGTGAGTTATTACTTTTTCAACTACAATAAGTGTGTTTAAAGTCATTTCTGTGCCTGAAATTGGTCAAAATTGAAGATTTTGAGTAAGCAAAACTCTGTAAAAATGGCAGTTTTGGTCACTGTGAGGGTTTAAAAAGTGGTTATTCAACATGAGGCCTGATCCAAATGACATTTTGAATCATTTTTGGTAGAGTCCAAAAAAATCCATTTTCTGATGAAAAACGATGACCCCGGACCAGTCGAACGTTGAAAAAATGGTCAATATTGATGAAATTTTAACATTTAATCTTTTGACTTTAAATGATGGTTGGATGTGAGTTATTACTTTTTCAACTACAATAAGTGTGTTTAAAGTCATTTCTGTGCCTGAAATTGGTCAAAATTGAAGATTTTGAGTAAGCAAAACTCTGTAAAAATGGCAATTTTGGTCACTGTGAGGGTTTAAAAAGTGGTTATTCAACATGAGGCCCGATCCAAATGACATTTTGAATCATTTTTGGTAGAGTCCAAAAAATCAATTTTCTGATGAAAAACGATGACCCCGGATCAGTCGAACGTTTAAAAAATGGTCAATATTGATGAAAGTTTAACATTTAATCTTTGGACTTTAAATGACGGTTGGATGTGAGTTATGACTTTTTCAACTAAAATAAGTGTGTTTAAAGTCATTTCTGTGCCTGAAATTGGTCAAAATTGAAGATTTTGAGTAAGCAAAACTCTGTAAAAATGGCAATTTTGGTCACTGTGAGGGTTTAAAAAGTGGTTATTCAACATGAGGCCCGATCCAAATGACATTTTGAATCATTTTTGGTAGAGTCCAAAAAATCCATTTTCTGATGAAAAACGATTACCCCGGACCAGTCGAACGTTGAAAAAATGGTCAATATTGATGAAATTTTAACATTTAATCTTTTGACTTTAAATGACGGTTGGATGTGAGTTATTACTTTTTCAACTAAAAAAAGTGTGTTTAAAGTCATTTCTGTGCCTGAAATTGGTAAAAATTGAAGATTTTGAGTAAGCAAACTCTGTAAAAATGGCAATTTTGGTCACTGTGAGGGTTTAAAAAGTGGTTATTCAACATGAGGCCCGATCCAAATGACATTTTGAATCATTTTTGGTAGAGTCTAAAAAATCAATTTTCTGATGAAAAACGATGACCCCGGACCAGTCGAACGTTGAAAAAATGGTCAATATTGATGAAATTTTGATATTTATTCTTTTCACTTTAAATGACGGTTGGATGTGAGTTATTACTTTTTCAACTACAATAAGTGTGTTTAAAGTCATTTCTGTGCCTGAAATTGGTCAAAATTGAAGATTTTGAGTAAGCAAAACTCTGTAAAAATGGCAGTTTTGGTCACTGTGAGGGTTTAAAAAGTGGTTATTCAACATGAGGCCTGATCCAAATGACATTTTGAATCATTTTTGGTAGAGTCCAAAAAAATCCATTTTCTGATGAAAAACGATGACCCCGGACCAGTCGAACGTTGAAAAAATGGTCAATATTGATGAAATTTTAACATTTAATCTTTTGACTTTAAATGATGGTTGGATGTGAGTTATTACTTTTTCAACTACAATAAGTGTGTTTAAAGTCATTTCTGTGCCTGAAATTGGTCAAAATTGAAGATTTTGAGTAAGCAAAACTCTGTAAAAATGGCAATTTTGGTCACTGTGAGGGTTTAAAAAGTGGTTATTCAACATGAGGCCCGATCCAAATGACATTTTGAATCATTTTTGGTAGAGTCCAAAAAATCAATTTTCTGATGAAAAACGATGACCCCGGATCAGTCGAACGTTTAAAAAATGGTCAATATTGATGAAAGTTTAACATTTAATCTTTGGACTTTAAATGACGGTTGGATGTGAGTTATGACTTTTTCAACTAAAATAGGTGTGTTTAAAGTCATTTCTGTACCTGAAATTGGTCAAAATTGAAGATTTTGAGTAAGCAAAACTCTGTAAAAATGGCAATTTTGGTCACTGTGAGGGTTTAAAAAGTGGTTATTCAACATGAGGCCCGATCCAAATGACATTTTGAATCATTTTTGGTAGAGTCCAAAAAATCCATTTTCTGATGAAAAACGATTACCCCGGACCAGTCGAACGTTGAAAAAATGGTCAATATTGATGAAATTTTAACATTTAATCTTTTGACTTTAAATGACGGTTGGATGTGAGTTATTACTTTTTCAACTAAAAAAAGTGTGTTTAAAGTCATTTCTGTGCCAGAAATTGGTAAAAATTGAAGATTTTGAGTAAGCAAACTCTGTAAAAATGGCAATTTTGGTCACTGTGAGGGTTTAAAAAGTGGTTATTCAACATGAGGCCCGATCCAAATGACATTTTGAATCATTTTTGGTAGAGTCTAAAAAATCAATTTTCTGATGAAAAACGATGACCCCGGACCAGTCGAACGTTGAAAAAATGGTCAATATTGATGAAATTTTGATATTTATTCTTTTCACTTTAAATGACGGTTGGATGTGAGTTATTACTTTTTCAACTACAATAAGTGTGTTTAAAGTCATTTCTGTGCCTGAAATTGGTCAAAATTGAAGATTTTGAGTAAGCAAAACTCTGTAAAAATGGCAGTTTTGGTCACTGTGAGGGTTTAAAAAGTGGTTATTCAACATGAGGCCTGATCCAAATGACATTTTGAATCATTTTTGGTAGAGTCCAAAAAATCCATTTTCTGATGAAAAAAGATGACCCCGGACCAGTCGAACGTTGAAAAAATGGTCAATATTGATGAAATTTTAACATTTAATCTTTTGACTTTAAATGATGGTTGGATGTGAGTTATTACTTTTTCAACTACAATAAGTGTGTTTAAAGTCATTTCTGTGCCTGAAATTGGTCAAAATTGAAGATTTTGAGTAAGCAAAACTCTGTAAAAATGGCAGTTTTGGTCACTGTGAGGGTTTAAAAAGTGGTTATTCAACATGAGGCCCGATCCAAATGACATTTTGAATCATTTTTGGTAGAGTCCAAAAAATCAATTTTCTGATGAAAAACGATGACCCCGGACCAGTCGAACGTTGAAAAAATGGTCAATATTGATGAAAGTTTAACATTTAATCTTTTGACTTTAAATGACGGTTGGATGTGAGTTATGACTTTTTCAACTAAAATAAGTGTGTTTAAAGCCATTTCTGTGCCTGAAATTGGTCAAAATTGAAGATTTTGAGTAAGCAAAACTCTGTAAAAATGGCAATTTTGGTCACTGTGAGGGTTTAAAAAGTGGTTATTCAACATGAGGCCTGATCCAAATGACATTTTGAATCATTTTTGGTAGAGTCCAAAAAATCCATTTTCTGATGAAAAAAGATGACCCCGGACCAGTCGAACGTTGAAAAAATGGTCAATATTGATGAAATTTTAACATTTAATCTTTTGACTTTAAATGGAGGTTGGATGTGAGTTATTACTTTTTCAACTACAATAAGTGTGTTTAAAGTCATTTCTGTGCCTGAAATTGGTCAAAATTGAAGATTTTGAGTAAGCAAAACTCTGTAAAAATGGCAATTTTGGTCACTGTGAGGGTTTAAAAAGTGGTTATTCAACATGAGGCCCGATCCAAATGACATTTTGAATCATTTTTGGTAGAGTCCAAAAAATCAATTTTCTGATGAAAAACGATGACCCCGGACCAGTCGAACGTTGAAAAAATGGTCAATATTGATGAAATTTTAATATTTAATCTTTTGACTTTAAATGACGGTTGGATGTGAGTTATTACTTTTTCAACTAAAATAAGTGTGTTTAAAGTCATTTCTGTGCCTGAAATTGGTCAAAATTGAAGATTTTGAGTAAGCAAAACTCTGTAAAAATTGCAGTTTTGGTCACTGTGAGGGTTTAAAAAGTGGTTATTCAACATGAGGCCCGATCCAAATGACATTTTGAATCATTTTTGGTAGAGTCCAAAAAATCAATTTTCTGATGAAAAACGATGACCCCGGACCAGTCGAACGTTGAAAAAATGGTCAATATTGATGAAATTTTAACATTTAATCTTTTGACTTTAAATGACGGTTGGATGTGAGTTATTACTTTTTCAACTAAAATAAGTGTGTTTAAAGTCATTTCTGTGCCTGAAATTGGTCAAAATTGAAGATTTTGAGTAAGCAAAACTCTGTAAAAATGGCAGTTTTGGTCACTGTGAGGGTTTAAAAAGTGGTTATTCAACATGAGGCCTGATCCAAATGACATTTTGAATCATTTTTGGTAGAGTCCAAAAAATCCATTTTCTGATGAAAAACGATGACCCCGGACCAGTCGAACGTTGAAAAAATGGTCAATATTGATGAAATTTTAACATTTAATCTTTTGACTTTAAATGACGGTTGGATGTGAGTTATTACTTTTTCAACTAAAATAAGTGTGTTTAAAGTCATTTCTGTGCCTGAAATTGGTCAAAATTGAAGATTTTGAGTAAGCAAAACTCTGTAAAAATGGCAATTTTGGTCACTGTGAGGGTTTAAAAAGTGGTTATTCAACATGAGGCCCGATCCAAATGACATTTTGAATCATTTTTGGTAGAGTCCAAAAAATCAATTTTCTGATGAAAAACGATGACCCCGGACCAGTCGAACGTTGAAAAAATGGTCAATATTGATGAAATTTTAACATTTAATCTTTTGACTTTAAATGACGGTTGGATGTGAGTTATTACTTTTTCAACTAAAATAAGTGTGTTTAAAGTCATTTCTGTGCCTGAAATTGGTCAAAATTGAAGATTTTGAGTAAGCAAAACTCTGTAAAAATGGCAGTTTTGGTCACTGTGAGGGTTTAAAAAGTGGTTATTCAACATGAGGCCCGATCCAAATGACATTTTGAATCATTTTTGGTAGAGTCCAAAAAATCAATTTTCTGATGAAAAACAATGACCCCGGACCAGTCGAACGTTGAAAAAATGGTCAATATTGATGAAATTTTAATATTTAATCTTTTGACTTTAAATGATGGTTGGATGTGAGTTATTACTTTTTCAACTACAATAAGTGTGTTTAAAGTCATTTCTGTGCCTGAAATTGGTCAAAATTGAAGATTTTGAGTAAGCAAAACTCTGTAAAAATGGCAGTTTTGGTCACTGTGAGGGTTTAAAAAGTGGTTATTCAACATGAGGCCCGATCCAAATGACATTTTGAATCATTTTTGGTAGAGTCCAAAAAATCAATTTTCTGATGAAAAACGATGACCCCGGACCAGTCGAACGTTGAAAAAATGGTCAATATTGATGAAATTTTAATATTTAATCTTTTGACTTTAAATGACGGTTGGATGTGAGTTATGACTTTTTCAACTAAAATAAGTGTGTTTAAAGTCATTTCTGTGCCTGAAATTGGTCAAAATTGAAGATTTTGAGTAAGCAAAACTCTGTAAAAATGGCAATTTTGGTCACTGTGAGGGTTTAAAAAGTGGTTATTCAACATGAGGCCCGATCCAAATGACATTTTGAATCATTTTTGGTAGAGTCCAAAAAATCAATTTTCTGATGAAAAACGATGACCCCGGACCAGTCGAACATTGAAAAAATGGTCAATATTGATGAAATTTTAATATTTAATCTTTTGACTTTAAATGACGGTTGGATGTGAGTTATTACTTTTCAACTAAAATAAGTGTGTTTAAAGTCATTTCTGTGCCTGAAATTGGTCAAAATTGAAGATTTTGAGTAAGCAAAACTCTGTAAAAATTGCAGTTTTGGTCACTGTGAGGGTTTAAAAAGTGGTTATTCAACATGAGGCCCGATCCAAATGACATTTTGAATCATTTTTGGTAGAGTCCAAAAAATCAATTTTCTGATGAAAAACGATGACCCCGGACCAGTCGAACGTTGAAAAAATGGTCAATATTGATGAAATTTTAACATTTAATCTTTTGACTTTAAATGACGGTTGGATGTGAGTTATTACTTTTTCAACTAAAATAAGTGTGTTTAAAGTCATTTCTGTGCCTGAAATTGGTCAAAATTGAAGATTTTGAGTAAGCAAAACTCTGTAAAAATGGCAGTTTTGGTCACTGTGAGGGTTTAAAAAGTGGTTATTCAACATGAGGCCCGATCCAAATGACATTTTGAATCATTTTTGGTAGAGTCCAAAAAATCAATTTTCTGATGAAAAACGATGACCCCGGACCAGTCGAACGTTGAAAAAATGGTCAATATTGATGAAATTTTAACATTTAATCTTTTGACTTTAAATGACGGTTGGATGTGAGTTATTACTTTTTCAACTAAAATAAGTGTGTTTAAAGTCATTTCTGTGCCTGAAATTGGTCAAAATTGAAGATTTTGAGTAAGCAAAACTCTGTAAAAATGGCAGTTTTGGTCACTGTGAGGGTTTAAAAAGTGGTTATTCAACATGAGGCCCGATCCAAATGACATTTTGAATCATTTTTGGTAGAGTCCAAAAAATCAATTTTCTGATGAAAAACGATGACCCCGGACCAGTCGAACGTTGAAAAAATGGTCAATATTGATGAAATTTTAATATTTAATCTTTTGACTTTAAATGATGGTTGGATGTGAGTTATTACTTTTTCAACTACAATAAGTGTGTTTAAAGTCATTTCTGTGCCTGAAATTGGTCAAAATTGAAGATTTTGAGTAAGCAAAACTCTGTAAAAATGGCAGTTTTGGTCACTGTGAGGGTTTAAAAAGTGGTTATTCAACATGAGGCCCGATCCAAATGACATTTTGAATCATTTTTGGTAGAGTCCAAAAAATCAATTTTCTGATGAAAAACGATGACCCTGGACCAGTCGAACGTTGAAAAAATGGTCAATATTGATGAAATTTTAACATTTAATCTTTTGACTTTAAATGACGGTTGGATGTGAGTTATTACTTTTTCAACTAAAATAAGTGTGTTTAAAGTCATTTCTGTGCCTGAAATTGGTCAAAATTGAAGATTTTGAGTAAGCAAAACTCTGTAAAAATGGCAGTTTTGGTCACTGTGAGGGTTTAAAAAGTGGTTATTCAACATGAGGCCTGATCCAAATGACATTTTGAATCATTTTTGGTAGAGTCCAAAAAATCAATTTTCTGATGAAAAACGATGACCCCGGACCAGTCGAACGTTGAAAAAATGGTCAATATTGATGAAATTTTAACATTTAATCTTTTGACTTTAAATGATGGTTGGATGTGAGTTATTACTTTTTCAACTACAATAAGTGTGTTTAAAGTCATTTCTGTGCCTGAAATTGGTCAAAATTGAAGATTTTGAGTAAGCAAAACTCTGTAAAAATGGCTATTTTGGTCACTGTGAGGGTTTAAAAAGTGGTTATTCAACATGAGGCCCGATCCAAATGACATTTTGAATCATTTTTGGTAGAGTCCAAAAATCAATTTTCTGATGAAAAACGATGACTCCGGATCAGTCGAACATTTAAAAAATGGTCAATATTGATGAAAGTTTAACATTTAATCTTTTGACTTTAAATGACGGTTGGATGTGAGTTATGACTTTTTCAACTAAAAAAAGTGTGTTTAAAGTCATTTCTGTGCCTGAAATTGGTAAAAATTGAAGATTTTGAGTAAGCAAACTCTGTAAAAATGGCAATTTTGGTCACTGTGAGGGTTTAAAAAGTGGTTATTCAACATGAGGCCCGATCCAAATGACATTTTGAATCATTTTTGGTAGAGTCCAAAAAATCCATTTTCTGATGAAAAACGATGACCCCGGACCAGTCGAACGTTGAAAAAATGGTCAATATTGATGAAATTTTACCATTTAATCTTTTGACTTTAAATGACGGTTGGATGTGAGTTATTACTTTTTCAACTAAAATAAGTGTGTTTAAAGTCATTTCTGTGCCTGAAATTGGTCAAAATTGAAGATTTTGAGAAAGCAAAACTCTGTAAAAATGGCAATTTTGGTCACTGTTAGGGTTTAAAAAGTGGTTATTCAACATGAGGCCCGATCCAAATGACATTTTGAATCATTTTTGGTAGAGTCCAAAAAATCAATTTTCTGATGAAAAACGATGACCCCGGACCAGTTGTACGTTGAAAAAATGGTCAATATTGATGAAATTTTAACATTTAATCTTTTGACTTTAAATGACGGTTGGATGTGAGTTATTACTTTTTCAACTACAATAAGTGTGTTTAAAGTCATTTCTGTGCCTGAAATTGGTCAAAATTGAAGATTTTGAGTAAGCAAAACTCTGTAAAAATGGCAGTTTTGGTCACTGTGAGGGTTTAAAAAGTGGTTATTCAACATGAGGCCTGATCCAAATGACATTTTGAATCATTTTTGGTAGAGTCCAAAAAAATCCATTTTCTGATGAAAAACGATGACCCCGGACCAGTCGAACGTTGAAAAAATGGTCAATATTGATGAAATTTTAACATTTAATCTTTTGACTTTAAATGATGGTTGGATGTGAGTTATTACTTTTTCAACTACAATAAGTGTGTTTAAAGTCATTTCTGTGCCTGAAATTGGTCAAAATTGAAGATTTTGAGTAAGCAAAACTCTGTAAAAATGGCAATTTTGGTCACTGTGAGGGTTTAAAAAGTGGTTATTCAACATGAGGCCCGATCCAAATGACATTTTGAATCATTTTTGGTAGAGTCCAAAAAATCAATTTTCTGATGAAAAACGATGACCCAGGATCAGTCGAACGTTTAAAAAATGGTCAATATTGATGAAAGTTTAACATTTAATCTTTGGACTTTAAATGACGGTTGGATGTGAGTTATGACTTTTTCAACTAAAATAAGTGTGTTTAAAGTCATTTCTGTGCCTGAAATTGGTCAAAATTGAAGATTTTGAGTAAGCAAAACTCTGTAAAAATGGCAATTTTGGTCACTGTGAGGGTTTAAAAAGTGGTTATTCAACATGAGGCCCGATCCAAATGACATTTTGAATCATTTTTGGTAGAGTCCAAAAAATCCATTTTCTGATGAAAAACGATTACCCCGGACCAGTCGAACGTTGAAAAAATGGTCAATATTGATGAAATTTTAACATTTAATCTTTTGACTTTAAATGACGGTTGGATGTGAGTTATTACTTTTTCAACTAAAATAAGTGTGTTTAAAGTCATTTCTGTGCCTGAAATTGGTCAAAATTGAAGATTTTGAGTAAGCAAAACTCTGTAAAAATGGCAATTTTGGTCACTGTGAGGGTTTAAAAAGTGGTTATTCAACATGAGGCCCGATCCAAATGACATTTTGAATCATTTTTGGTAGAGTCCAAAAAATCAATTTTCTGATGAAAAACGATGACCCCGGACCAGTCGAACATTGAAAAAATGGTCAATATTGATGAAATTTTAATATTTAATCTTTTGACTTTAAATGACGGTTGGATGTGAGTTATTACTTTTTCAACTAAAATAAGTGTGTTTAAAGTCATTTCTGTGCCTGAAATTGGTCAAAATTGAAGATTTTGAGTAAGCAAAACTCTGTAAAAATTGCAGTTTTGGTCACTGTGAGGGTTTAAAAAGTGGTTATTCAACATGAGGCCCGATCCAAATGACATTTTGAATCATTTTTGGTAGAGTCCAAAAAATCAATTTTCTGATGAAAAACGATGACCCCGGACCAGTCGAACGTTGAAAAAATGGTCAATATTGATGAAATTTTAACATTTAATCTTTTGACTTTAAATGACGGTTGGATGTGAGTTATTACTTTTTCAACTAAAATAAGTGTGTTTAAAGTCATTTCTGTGCCTGAAATTGGTCAAAATTGAAGATTTTGAGTAAGCAAAACTCTGTAAAAATGGCAGTTTTGGTCACTGTGAGGGTTTAAAAAGTGGTTATTCAACATGAGGCCCGATCCAAATGACATTTTGAATCATTTTTGGTAGAGTCCAAAAAATCAATTTTCTGATGAAAAACGATGACCCCGGACCAGTCGAACGTTGAAAAAATGGTCAATATTGATGAAATTTTAACATTTAATCTTTTGACTTTAAATGACGGTTGGATGTGAGTTATTACTTTTTCAACTAAAATAAGTGTGTTTAAAGTCATTTCTGTGCCTGAAATTGGTCAAAATTGAAGATTTTGAGTAAGCAAAACTCTGTAAAAATGGCAGTTTTGGTCACTGTGAGGGTTTAAAAAGTGGTTATTCAACATGAGGCCCGATCCAAATGACATTTTGAATCATTTTTGGTAGAGTCCAAAAAATCAATTTTCTGATGAAAAACGATGACCCCGGACCAGTCGAACGTTGAAAAAATGGTCAATATTGATGAAATTTTAATATTTAATCTTTTGACTTTAAATGATGGTTGGATGTGAGTTATTACTTTTTCAACTACAATAAGTGTGTTTAAAGTCATTTCTGTGCCTGAAATTGGTCAAAATTGAAGATTTTGAGTAAGCAAAACTCTGTAAAAATGGCAGTTTTGGTCACTGTGAGGGTTTAAAAAGTGGTTATTCAACATGAGGCCCGATCCAAATGACATTTTGAATCATTTTTGGTAGAGTCCAAAAAATCAATTTTCTGATGAAAAACGATGACCCTGGACCAGTCGAACGTTGAAAAAATGGTCAATATTGATGAAATTTTAACATTTAATCTTTTGACTTTAAATGACGGTTGGATGTGAGTTATTACTTTTTCAACTAAAATAAGTGTGTTTAAAGTCATTTCTGTGCCTGAAATTGGTCAAAATTGAAGATTTTGAGTAAGCAAAACTCTGTAAAAATGGCAGTTTTGGTCACTGTGAGGGTTTAAAAAGTGGTTATTCAACATGAGGCCTGATCCAAATGACATTTTGAATCATTTTTGGTAGAGTCCAAAAAATCCATTTTCTGATGAAAAACGATGACCCCGGACCAGTCGAACGTTGAAAAAATGGTCAATATTGATGAAATTTTAACATTTAATCTTTTGACTTTAAATGATGGTTGGATGTGAGTTATTACTTTTTCAACTACAATAAGTGTGTTTAAAGTCATTTCTGTGCCTGAAATTGGTCAAAATTGAAGATTTTGAGTAAGCAAAACTCTGTAAAAATGGCAATTTTGGTCACTGTGAGGGTTTAAAAAGTGGTTATTCAACATGAGGCCCGATCCAAATGACATTTTGAATCATTTTTGGTAGAGTCCAAAAATCAATTTTCTGATGAAAAACGATGACCCCGGATCAGTCGAACATTTAAAAAATGGTCAATATTGATGAAAGTTTAACATTTAATCTTTTGACTTTAAATGACGGTTGGATGTGAGTTATGACTTTTTCAACTAAAAAAAGTGTGTTTAAAGTCATTTCTGTGCCTGAAATTGGTAAAAATTGAAGATTTTGAGTAAGCAAACTCTGTAAAAATGGCAATTTTGGTCACTGTGAGGGTTTAAAAGTGGTTATTCAACATGAGGCCCGATCCAAATGACATTTTGAATCATTTTTGGTAGAGTCCAAAAAATCCATTTTCTGATGAAAAACGATGACCCCGGACCAGTCGAACGTTGAAAAAATGGTCAATATTGATGAAATTTTACCATTTAATCTTTTGACTTTAAATGACGGTTGGATGTGAGTTATTACTTTTTCAACTAAAATAAGTGTGTTTAAAGTCATTTCTGTGCCTGAAATTGGTCAAAATTGAAGATTTTGAGAAAGCAAAACTCTGTAAAAATGGCAATTTTGGTCACTGTTAGGGTTTAAAAAGTGGTTATTCAACATGAGGCCCGATCCAAATGACATTTTGAATCATTTTTGGTAGAGTCCAAAAAATCAATTTTCTGATGAAAAACGATGACCCCGGACCAGTTGTACGTTGAAAAAATGGTCAATATTGATGAAATTTTAACATTTAATCTTCTGACTTTAAATGACGGTTGGATGTGAGTTATTACTTTTTCAACTACAATAAGTGTGTTTAAAGTCATTTCTGTGCCTGAAATTGGTCAAAATTGAAGATTTTGAGTAAGCAAAACTCTGTAAAAATGGCAGTTTTGGTCACTGTGAGGGTTTAAAAAGTGGTTATTCAACATGAGGCCTGATCCAAATGACATTTTGAATCATTTTTGGTAGAGTCCAAAAAAATCCATTTTCTGATGAAAAACGATGACCCCGGACCAGTCGAACGTTGAAAAAATGGTCAATATTGATGAAATTTTAACATTTAATCTTTTGACTTTAAATGATGGTTGGATGTGAGTTATTACTTTTTCAACTACAATAAGTGTGTTTAAAGTCATTTCTGTGCCTGAAATTGGTCAAAATTGAAGATTTTGAGTAAGCAAAACTCTGTAAAAATGGCAATTTTGGTCACTGTGAGGGTTTAAAAAGTGGTTATTCAACATGAGGCCCGATCCAAATGACATTTTGAATCATTTTTGGTAGAGTCCAAAAAATCAATTTTCTGATGAAAAACGATGACCCCGGATCAGTCGAACGTTTAAAAAATGGTCAATATTGATGAAAGTTTAACATTTAATCTTTGGACTTTAAATGACGGTTGGATGTGAGTTATGACTTTTTCAACTAAAATAAGTGTGTTTAAAGTCATTTCTGTGCCTGAAATTGGTCAAAATTGAAGATTTTGAGTAAGCAAAACTCTGTAAAAATGGCAATTTTGGTCACTGTGAGGGTTTAAAAAGTGGTTATTCAACATGAGGCCCGATCCAAATGACATTTTGAATCATTTTTGGTAGAGTCCAAAAAATCCATTTTCTGATGAAAAACGATTACCCCGGACCAGTCGAACGTTGAAAAAATGGTCAATATTGATGAAATTTTAACATTTAATCTTTTGACTTTAAATGACGGTTGGATGTGAGTTATTACTTTTTCAACTAAAAAAAGTGTGTTTAAAGTCATTTCTGTGCCTGAAATTGGTAAAAATTGAAGATTTTGAGTAAGCAAACTCTGTAAAAATGGCAATTTTGGTCACTGTGAGGGTTTAAAAAGTGGTTATTCAACATGAGGCCCGATCCAAATGACATTTTGAATCATTTTTGGTAGAGTCTAAAAAATCAATTTTCTGATGAAAAACGATGACCCCGGACCAGTCGAACGTTGAAAAAATGGTCAATATTGATGAAATTTTGATATTTATTCTTTTCACTTTAAATGACGGTTGGATGTGAGTTATTACTTTTTCAACTACAATAAGTGTGTTTAAAGTCATTTCTGTGCCTGAAATTGGTCAAAATTGAAGATTTTGAGTAAGCAAAACTCTGTAAAAATGGCAGTTTTGGTCACTGTGAGGGTTTAAAAAGTGGTTATTCAACATGAGGCCTGATCCAAATGACATTTTGAATCATTTTTGGTAGAGTCCAAAAAAATCCATTTTCTGATGAAAAACGATGACCCCGGACCAGTCGAACGTTGAAAAAATGGTCAATATTGATGAAATTTTAACATTTAATCTTTTGACTTTAAATGATGGTTGGATGTGAGTTATTACTTTTTCAACTACAATAAGTGTGTTTAAAGTCATTTCTGTGCCTGAAATTGGTCAAAATTGAAGATTTTGAGTAAGCAAAACTCTGTAAAAATGGCAATTTTGGTCACTGTGAGGGTTTAAAAAGTGGTTATTCAACATGAGGCCCGATCCAAATGACATTTTGAATCATTTTTGGTAGAGTCCAAAAAATCAATTTTCTGATGAAAAACGATGACCCCGGATCAGTCGAACGTTTAAAAAATGGTCAATATTGATGAAAGTTTAACATTTAATCTTTGGACTTTAAATGACGGTTGGATGTGAGTTATGACTTTTTCAACTAAAATAGGTGTGTTTAAAGTCATTTCTGTACCTGAAATTGGTCAAAATTGAAGATTTTGAGTAAGCAAAACTCTGTAAAAATGGCAATTTTGGTCACTGTGAGGGTTTAAAAAGTGGTTATTCAACATGAGGCCCGATCCAAATGACATTTTGAATCATTTTTGGTAGAGTCCAAAAAATCCATTTTCTGATGAAAAACGATTACCCCGGACCAGTCGAACGTTGAAAAAATGGTCAATATTGATGAAATTTTAACATTTAATCTTTTGACTTTAAATGACGGTTGGATGTGAGTTATTACTTTTTCAACTAAAAAAAGTGTGTTTAAAGTCATTTCTGTGCCAGAAATTGGTAAAAATTGAAGATTTTGAGTAAGCAAACTCTGTAAAAATGGCAATTTTGGTCACTGTGAGGGTTTAAAAAGTGGTTATTCAACATGAGGCCCGATCCAAATGACATTTTGAATCATTTTTGGTAGAGTCTAAAAAATCAATTTTCTGATGAAAAACGATGACCCCGGACCAGTCGAACGTTGAAAAAATGGTCAATATTGATGAAATTTTGATATTTATTCTTTTCACTTTAAATGACGGTTGGATGTGAGTTATTACTTTTTCAACTACAATAAGTGTGTTTAAAGTCATTTCTGTGCCTGAAATTGGTCAAAATTGAAGATTTTGAGTAAGCAAAACTCTGTAAAAATGGCAGTTTTGGTCACTGTGAGGGTTTAAAAAGTGGTTATTCAACATGAGGCCTGATCCAAATGACATTTTGAATCATTTTTGGTAGAGTCCAAAAAATCCATTTTCTGATGAAAAAAGATGACCCCGGACCAGTCGAACGTTGAAAAAATGGTCAATATTGATGAAATTTTAACATTTAATCTTTTGACTTTAAATGATGGTTGGATGTGAGTTATTACTTTTTCAACTACAATAAGTGTGTTTAAAGTCATTTCTGTGCCTGAAATTGGTCAAAATTGAAGATTTTGAGTAAGCAAAACTCTGTAAAAATGGCAGTTTTGGTCACTGTGAGGGTTTAAAAAGTGGTTATTCAACATGAGGCCCGATCCAAATGACATTTTGAATCATTTTTGGTAGAGTCCAAAAAATCAATTTTCTGATGAAAAACGATGACCCCGGACCAGTCGAACGTTGAAAAAATGGTCAATATTGATGAAAGTTTAACATTTAATCTTTTGACTTTAAATGACGGTTGGATGTGAGTTATGACTTTTTCAACTAAAATAAGTGTGTTTAAAGCCATTTCTGTGCCTGAAATTGGTCAAAATTGAAGATTTTGAGTAAGCAAAACTCTGTAAAAATGGCAATTTTGGTCACTGTGAGGGTTTAAAAAGTGGTTATTCAACATGAGGCCTGATCCAAATGACATTTTGAATCATTTTTGGTAGAGTCCAAAAAATCCATTTTCTGATGAAAAAAGATGACCCCGGACCAGTCGAACGTTGAAAAAATGGTCAATATTGATGAAATTTTAACATTTAATCTTTTGACTTTAAATGGAGGTTGGATGTGAGTTATTACTTTTTCAACTACAATAAGTGTGTTTAAAGTCATTTCTGTGCCTGAAATTGGTCAAAATTGAAGATTTTGAGTAAGCAAAACTCTGTAAAAATGGCAATTTTGGTCACTGTGAGGGTTTAAAAAGTGGTTATTCAACATGAGGCCCGATCCAAATGACATTTTGAATCATTTTTGGTAGAGTCCAAAAAATCAATTTTCTGATGAAAAACGATGACCCCGGACCAGTCGAACGTTGAAAAAATGGTCAATATTGATGAAATTTTAATATTTAATCTTTTGACTTTAAATGACGGTTGGATGTGAGTTATTACTTTTTCAACTAAAATAAGTGTGTTTAAAGTCATTTCTGTGCCTGAAATTGGTCAAAATTGAAGATTTTGAGTAAGCAAAACTCTGTAAAAATTGCAGTTTTGGTCACTGTGAGGGTTTAAAAAGTGGTTATTCAACATGAGGCCCGATCCAAATGACATTTTGAATCATTTTTGGTAGAGTCCAAAAAATCAATTTTCTGATGAAAAACGATGACCCCGGACCAGTCGAACGTTGAAAAAATGGTCAATATTGATGAAATTTTAACATTTAATCTTTTGACTTTAAATGACGGTTGGATGTGAGTTATTACTTTTTCAACTAAAATAAGTGTGTTTAAAGTCATTTCTGTGCCTGAAATTGGTCAAAATTGAAGATTTTGAGTAAGCAAAACTCTGTAAAAATGGCAGTTTTGGTCACTGTGAGGGTTTAAAAAGTGGTTATTCAACATGAGGCCTGATCCAAATGACATTTTGAATCATTTTTGGTAGAGTCCAAAAAATCCATTTTCTGATGAAAAACGATGACCCCGGACCAGTCGAACGTTGAAAAAATGGTCAATATTGATGAAATTTTAACATTTAATCTTTTGACTTTAAATGACGGTTGGATGTGAGTTATTACTTTTTCAACTAAAATAAGTGTGTTTAAAGTCATTTCTGTGCCTGAAATTGGTCAAAATTGAAGATTTTGAGTAAGCAAAACTCTGTAAAAATGGCAATTTTGGTCACTGTGAGGGTTTAAAAAGTGGTTATTCAACATGAGGCCCGATCCAAATGACATTTTGAATCATTTTTGGTAGAGTCCAAAAAATCAATTTTCTGATGAAAAACGATGACCCCGGACCAGTCGAACGTTGAAAAAATGGTCAATATTGATGAAATTTTAACATTTAATCTTTTGACTTTAAATGACGGTTGGATGTGAGTTCTTACTTTTTCAACTAAAATAAGTGTGTTTAAAGTCATTTCTGTGCCTGAAATTGGTCAAAATTGAAGATTTTGAGTAAGCAAAACTCTGTAAAAATGGCAGTTTTGGTCACTGTGAGGGTTTAAAAAGTGGTTATTCAACATGAGGCCCGATCCAAATGACATTTTGAATCATTTTTGGTAGAGTCCAAAAAATCAATTTTCTGATGAAAAACGATGACCCCGGACCAGTCGAACGTTGAAAAAATGGTCAATATTGATGAAATTTTAACATTTAATCTTTTGACTTTAAATGACGGTTGGATGTGAGTTATTACTTTTTCAACTAAAATAAGTGTGTTTAAAGTCATTTCTGTGCCTGAAATTGGTAAAAATTGAAGATTTTGAGTAAGCAAAACTCTGTAAAAATGGCAGTTTTGGTCACTGTGAGGGTTTAAAAAGTGGTTATTCAACATGAGGCCTGATCCAAATGACATTTTGAATCATTTTTGGTAGAGTCCAAAAAATCAATTTTCTGATGAAAAACGATGACCCCGGACCAGTCGAACGTTGAAAAAATGGTCAATATTGATGAAATTTTAACATTTAATCTTTTGACTTTAAATGACGGTTGGATGTGAGTTATTACTTTTTCAACTAAAATAAGTGTGTTTAAAGTCATTTCTGTGCCTGAAATTGGTCAAAATTGAAGATTTTGAGTAAGCAAAACTCTGTAAAAATGGCAATTTTGGTCACTGTGAGGGTTTAAAAAGTGGTTATTCAACATGAGGCCCGATCCAAATGACATTTTGAATCATTTTTGGTAGAGTCCAAAAAATCAATTTTCTGATGAAAAACGATGACCCCGGACCAGTCGAACGTTGAAAAAATGGTCAATATTGATGAAATTTTAATATTTAATCTTTTGACTTTAAATGACGGTTGGATGTGAGTTATTACTTTTTCAACTAAAATAAGTGTGTTTAAAGTCATTTCTGTGCCTGAAATTGGTCAAAATTGAAGATTTTGAGTAAGCAAAACTCTGTAAAAATGGCAGTTTTGGTTACTGTGAGGGTTTAAAAAGTGGTTATTCAACATGAGGCCCGATCCAAATGACATTTTGAATCATTTTTGGTAGAGTCCAAAAAATCAATTTTCTGATGAAAAACGATGACCCCGGACCAGTCGAACGTTGAAAAAATGGTCAATATTGATGAAATTTTAACATTTAATCTTTTGACTTTAAATGACGGTTGGATGTGAGTTATTACTTTTTCAACTAAAATAAGTGTGTTTAAAGTCATTTCTGTGCCTGAAATTGGTCAAAATTGAAAATTTTGAGTAAGCAAAACTCTGTAAAAATGGCAGTTTTGGTCACTGTGAGGGTTTAAAAAGTGGTTATTCAACATGAGGCCCGATCCAAATGACATTTTGAATCATTTTTGGTAGAGTCCAAAAAATCAATTTTCTGATGAAAAACGATGACCCCGGACCAGTCGAACGTTGAAAAAATGGTCAATATTGATGAAATTTTAATATTTAATCTTTTGACTTTAAATGATGGTTGGATGTGAGTTATTACTTTTTCAACTACAATAAGTGTGTTTAAAGTCATTTCTGTGCCTGAAATTGGTCAAAATTGAAGATTTTGAGTAAGCAAAACTCTGTAAAAATGGCAGTTTTGGTCACTGTGAGGGTTTAAAAAGTGGTTATTCAACATGAGGCCCGATCCAAATGACATTTTGAATCATTTTTGGTAGAGTCCAAAAAATCAATTTTCTGATGAAAAACGATGACCCCGGACCAGTCGAACGTTGAAAAAATGGTCAATATTGATGAAATTTTAATATTTAATCTTTTGACTTTAAATGACGGTTGGATGTGAGTTATGACTTTTTCAACTAAAATAAGTGTGTTTAAAGTCATTTCTGTGCCTGAAATTGGTCAAAATTGAAGATTTTGAGTAAGCAAAACTCTGTAAAAATTGCAGTTTTGGTCACTGTGAGGGTTTAAAAAGTGGTTATTCAACATGAGGCCCGATCCAAATGACATTTTGAATCATTTTTGGTAGAGTCCAAAAAATCAATTTTCTGATGAAAAACGATGACCCCGGACCAGTCGAACGTTGAAAAAATGGTCAATATTGATGAAATTTTAACATTTAATCTTTTGACTTTAAATGACGGTTGGATGTGAGTTATTACTTTTTCAACTAAAATAAGTGTGTTTAAAGTCATTTCTGTGCCTGAAATTGGTCAAAATTGAAGATTTTGAGTAAGCAAAACTCTGTAAAAATGGCAGTTTTGGTCACTGTGAGGGTTTAAAAAGTGGTTATTCAACATGAGGCCCGATCCAAATGACATTTTGAATCATTTTTGGTAGAGTCCAAAAAATCAATTTTCTGATGAAAAACGATGACCTCGGACCAGTCGAACGTTGAAAAAATGGTCAATATTGATGAAATTTTAACATTTAATCTTTTGACTTTAAATGACGGTTGGATGTGAGTTATTACTTTTTCAACTAAAATAAGTGTGTTTAAAGTCATTTCTGTGCCTGAAATTGGTCAAAATTGAAGATTTTGAGTAAGCAAAACTCTGTAAAAATGGCAGTTTTGGTCACTGTGAGGGTTTAAAAAGTGGTTATTCAACATGAGGCCCGATCCAAATGACATTTTGAATCATTTTTGGTAGAGTCCAAAAAATCAATTTTCTGATGAAAAACGATGACCCCGGACCAGTCGAACGTTGAAAAAATGGTCAATATTGATGAAATTTTAATATTTAATCTTTTGACTTTAAATGATGGTTGGATGTGAGTTATTACTTTTTCAACTACAATAAGTGTGTTTAAAGTCATTTCTGTGCCTGAAATTGGTCAAAATTGAAGATTTTGAGTAAGCAAAACTCTGTAAAAATGGCAGTTTTGGTCACTGTGAGGGTTTAAAAAGTGGTTATTCAACATGAGGCCCGATCCAAATGACATTTTGAATCATTTTTGGTAGAGTCCAAAAAATCAATTTTCTGATGAAAAACGATGACCCTGGACCAGTCGAACGTTGAAAAAATGGTCAATATTGATGAAATTTTAACATTTAATCTTTTGACTTTAAATGACGGTTGGATGTGAGTTATTACTTTTTCAACTAAAATAAGTGTGTTTAAAGTCATTTCTGTGCCTGAAATTGGTCAAAATTGAAGATTTTGAGTAAGCAAAACTCTGTAAAAATGGCAGTTTTGGTCACTGTGAGGGTTTAAAAAGTGGTTATTCAACATGAGGCCTGATCCAAATGACATTTTGAATCATTTTTGGTAGAGTCCAAAAAATCCATTTTCTGATGAAAAACGATGACCCCGGACCAGTCGAACGTTGAAAAAATGGTCAATATTGATGAAATTTTAACATTTAATCTTTTGACTTTAAATGATGGTTGGATGTGAGTTATTACTTTTTCAACTACAATAAGTGTGTTTAAAGTCATTTCTGTGCCTGAAATTGGTCAAAATTGAAGATTTTGAGTAAGCAAAACTCTGTAAAAATGGCAATTTTGGTCACTGTGAGGGTTTAAAAAGTGGTTATTCAACATGAGGCCCGATCCAAATGACATTTTGAATCATTTTTGGTAGAGTCCAAAAATCATTTTTCTGATGAAAAACGATGACCCCGGATCAGTCGAACATTTAAAAAATGGTCAATATTGATGAAAGTTTAACATTTAATCTTTTGACTTTAAATGACGGTTGGATGTGAGTTATGACTTTTTCAACTAAAAAAAGTGTGTTTAAAGTCATTTCTGTGCCTGAAATTGGTAAAAATTGAAGATTTTGAGTAAGCAAACTCTGTAAAAATGGCAATTTTGGTCACTGTGAGGGTTTAAAAAGTGGTTATTCAACATGAGGCCCGATCCAAATGACATTTTGAATCATTTTTGGTAGAGTCCAAAAAATCAATTTTCTGATGAAAAACGATGACCCCGGACCAGTTGTACGTTGAAAAAATGGTCAATATTGATGAAATTTTAACATTTAATCTTTTGACTTTAAATGACGGTTGGATGTGAGTTATTACTTTTTCAACTACAATAAGTGTGTTTAAAGTCATTTCTGTGCCTGAAATTGGTCAAAATTGAAGATTTTGAGTAAGCAAAACTCTGTAAAAATGGCAGTTTTGGTCACTGTGAGGGTTTAAAAAGTGGTTATTCAACATGAGGCCTGATCCAAATGACATTTTGAATCATTTTTGGTAGAGTCCAAAAAAATCCATTTTCTGATGAAAAACGATGACCCCGGACCAGTCGAACGTTGAAAAAATGGTCAATATTGATGAAATTTTAACATTTAATCTTTTGACTTTAAATGATGGTTGGATGTGAGTTATTACTTTTTCAACTACAATAAGTGTGTTTAAAGTCATTTCTGTGCCTGAAATTGGTCAAAATTGAAGATTTTGAGTAAGCAAAACTCTGTAAAAATGGCAATTTTGGTCACTGTGAGGGTTTAAAAAGTGGTTATTCAACATGAGGCCCGATCCAAATGACATTTTGAATCATTTTTGGTAGAGTCCAAAAAATCAATTTTCTGATGAAAAACGATGACCCCGGATCAGTCGAACGTTTAAAAAATGGTCAATATTGATGAAAGTTTAACATTTAATCTTTGGACTTTAAATGACGGTTGGATGTGAGTTATGACTTTTTCAACTAAAATAAGTGTGTTTAAAGTCATTTCTGTGCCTGAAATTGGTCAAAATTGAAGATTTTGAGTAAGCAAAACTCTGTAAAAATGGCAATTTTGGTCACTGTGAGGGTTTAAAAAGTGGTTATTCAACATGAGGCCCGATCCAAATGACATTTTGAATCATTTTTGGTAGAGTCCAAAAAATCCATTTTCTGATGAAAAACGATTACCCCGGACCAGTCGAACGTTGAAAAAATGGTCAATATTGATGAAATTTTAACATTTAATCTTTTGACTTTAAATGACGGTTGGATGTGAGTTATTACTTTTTCAACTATAGAAAGTGTGTTTAAAGTCATTTCTGTGCCTGAAATTGGTAAAAATTGAAGATTTTGAGTAAGCAAACTCTGTAAAAATGGCAATTTTGGTCACTGTGAGGGTTTAAAAAGTGGTTATTCAACATGAGGCCCGATCCAAATGACATTTTGAATCATTTTTGGTAGAGTCTAAAAAATCAATTTTCTGATGAAAAACGATGACCCCGGACCAGTCGAACGTTGAAAAAATGGTCAATATTGATGAAATTTTAACATTTAATCTTTTGACTTTAAATGACGGTTGGATGTGAGTTATTACTTTTTCAACCAAAATAAGTGTGTTTAAAGTCATTTCTGTGCCTGAAATTGGTAAAAATTGAAGATTTTGAGTAAGCAAACTCTGTAAAAATGGCAATTTTGGTCACTGTGAGGGTTTAAAAAGTGGTTATTCAACATGAGGCCCGATCCAAATGACATTTTGAATCATTTTTGGTAGAGTCCAAAAAATCAATTTTCTGATGAAAAAACGATGACCCCGGACCAGTCGAACGTTGAAAAAATGGTCAATATTGATGAAATTTTAATATTTAATCTTTTCACTTTAAATGACGGTTGGATGTGAGTTATTCCTTTTTCAACTAAAATAAGTGTGTTTAAAGTCATTTCTGTGCCTGAAATTGGTCAAAATTGTAGATTTTGAGTAAGCAAAACTCTGTAAAAATGGCAATTTTGGTCACTGTGAGGGTTTAAAAAGTGGTTATTCAACATGAGGCCCGATCCAAATGACATTTTGAATCATTTTTGGTAGAGTCCAAAAAATCAATTTTCTGATGAAAAACGATGACCCCGGACCAGTCGAACGTTGAAAAAATGGTCAATATTGATGAAATTTTAACATTTAATCTTTTGACTTTAAATGACGGTTGGATGTGAGTTATTACTTTTTCAACTAAAATAAGTGTGTTTAAAGTCATTTCTGTGCCTGAAATTGGTCAAAATTGAAGATTTTGAGTAAGCAAAACTCTGTAAAAATGGCAGTTTTGGTCACTGTGAGGGTTTAAAAAGTGGTTATTCAACATGAGGCCTGATCCAAATGACATTTTGAATCATTATTGGTAGAGTCCAAAAAATCAATTTTCTGATGAAAAACGATGACCCCGGACCAGTTGAACGTTGAAAAAATGGTCAATATTGATGAAATTTTAACATTTAATCTTTTGACTTTAAATGACGGTTGGATGTGAGTTACTACTTTTTCAACTACAATAAGTGTGTTTAAAGTCATTTCTGTGCCTGAAATTGGTCAAAATTGAAGATTTTGAGTAAGCAAAACTCTGTAAAAATGGCAATTTTGGTCACTGTTAGGGTTTAAAAAGTGGTTATTCAACATGAGGCCCGATCCAAATGACATTTTGAATCATTTTTGGTAGAGTCCAAAAAATCCATTTTCTGATGAAAAACGATTACCCCGGACCAGTCGAACGTTGAAAAAATGGTCAATATTGATGAAATTTTAACATTTAATCTTTTGACTTTAAATGACGGTTGGATGTGAGGTATTACTTTTTCAACTAAAAAAAGTGTGTTTAAAGTCATTTCTGTGCCTGAAATTGGTAAAAATTGAAGATTTTGAGTAAGCAAACTCTGTAAAAATGCCAATTTTGGTCACTGTGAGGGTTTAAAAAGTGGTTATTCAACATGAGGCCCGATCCAAATGACATTTTGAATCATTTTTGGTAGAGTCCAAAAAATCAATTTTCTGATGAAAAACGATGACCCCGGACCAGTCGAACGTTGAAAAAATGGTCAATATTGATGAAATTTTAAAATTTAATCTTTTCACTTTAAATGACGGTTGGATGTGAGTTATTACTTTTTCAACTAAAATAAGTGTGTTTAAAGTCATTTCTGTGCCTGAAATTGGTCAAAATTGAACATTTTGAGTAAGCAAAACTCTGTAAAAATGGCAATTTTGGTCACTGTGAGGGTTTAAAAAGTGGTTATTCAACATGAGGCCCGATCCAAATGACATTTTGAATCATTTTTGGTAGAGTCCAAAAAATCAATTTTCTGATGAAAAACGATGACCTCGGACCAGTCGAACGTTGAAAAAATGGTCAATATTGATGAAATTTTAACATTTAATCTTTTGACTTTAAATGACGGTTGGATGTGAGTTATTACTTTTTCAACTAAAATAAGTGTGTTTAAAGTCATTTCTGTGCCTGAAATTGGTCAAAATTGAAGATTTTGAGTAAGCAAAACTCTGTAAAAATGGCAGTTTTGGTCACTGTGAGGGTTTAAAAAGTGGTTATTCAACATGAGGCCCGATCCAAATGACATTTTGAATCATTTTTGGTGGAGTCCAAAAAAATCAATTTTCTGATGAAAAACGATGACCAGTCGAACGTTGAAAAAATGGTCAATATTGATGAAATTTTAACATTTAATCTTTTGACTTTAAATGACGGTTGGATGTGAGTTATTACTTTTTCAACTAAAATAAGTGTGTTTAAAGTCATTTCTGTGCCTGAAATTGGTCAAAATTGAAGATTTTGAGTAAGCAAAACTCTGTAAAAATGGCAGTTTTGGTCACTGTGAGGGTTTAAAAAGTGGTTATTCAACATGAGGCCTGATCCAAATGACATTTTGAATCATTTTTGGTAGAGTCCAAAAAATCCATTTTCTGATGAAAAACGATGACCCCGGACCATTCGAACGTTGAAAAAATGGTCAATATTGATGAAATTTTAACATTTAATCTTTTGACTTTAAATGATGGTTGGATGTGAGTTATTACTTTTTCAACTACAATAAGTGTGTTTAAAGTCATTTCTGTGCCTGAAATTGGTCAAAATTGAAGATTTTGAGTAAGCAAAACTCTGTAAAAATGGCAATTTTGGTCACTGTGAGGGTTTAAAAAGTGGTTATTCAACATGAGGCCCGATCCAAATGACATTTTGAATCATTTTTGGTAGAGTCCAAAAAATCAATTTTCTGATGAAAAACGATGACCCCGGATCAGTCGAACGTTTAAAAAATGGTCAATATTGATGAAAGTTTAACATTTAATCTTTTGACTTTAAATGACGGTTGGATGTGAGTTATGACTTTTTCAACTAAAATAAGTGTGTTTAAAGTCATTTCTGTGCCTGAAATTGGTCAAAATTGAAGATTTTGAGTAAGCAAAACTCTGTAAAAATGGCAATTTTGGTCACTGTGAGGGTTTAAAAAGTGGTTATTCAACATGAGGCCCGATCCAAATGACATTTTGAATCATTTTTGGTAGAGTCCAAAAAATCAATTTTCTGATGAAAAACGATGACCCCGGACCAGTCGAACGTTGAAAAAATGGTCAATATTGATGAAATTTTAACATTTAATCTTTTGACTTTAAATGACGGTTGGATGTGAGTTATTACTTTTTCAACTAAAATAAGTGTGTTTAAAGTCATTTCTGTGCCTGAAATCGGTCAAAATTGAAGATTTTGAGTAAGCAAAACTCTGTAAAAATGGCAATTTTGGTCACTGTTAGGGTTTAAAAAGTGGTTATTCAACATGAGGCCCGATCCAAATGACATTTTGAATCATTTTTGGTAGAGTCCAAAAAATCCATTTTCTGATGAAAAACGATGACCCCGGACCAGTCGAACGTTGAAAAAATTGTCAATATTGATGAAATTTTAACATTTAATCTTTTGACTTTAAATGACGGTTGGATGTGAGTTATTACTTTTTCAACTAAAATAAGTGTGTTTAAAGTCATTTCTGTGCCTGAAATTGGTCAAAATTGAAGATTTTGAGTAAGCAAAAACTCTGTAAAAATGGCAATTTTGGTCACTGTTAGGGTTTAAAAAGTGGTTATTCAACATGAGGCCCGATCCAAATGACATTTTGAATCATTTTTGGTAGAGTCCAAAAAATCCATTTTCTGATGAAAAACGATTACCCCGGACCAGTCGAACGTTGAAAAAATGGTCAATATTGATGAAATTTTAACATTTAATCTTTTGACTTTAAATGACGGTTGGATGTGAGTTATTACTTTTTCAACTAAAAAAAGTGTGTTTAAAGTCATTTCTGTGCCTGAAATTGGTAAAAATTGAAGATTTTGAGTAAGCAAACTCTGTAAAAATGGCAATTTTGGTCACTGTGAGGGTTTAAAAAGTGGTTATTCAACATGAGGCCCGATCCAAATGACATTTTGAATCATTTTTGGTAGAGTCCAAAAAATCAATTTTCTGATGAAAAACGATGACCCCGGACCAGTCGAACGTTGAAAAAAATGGTCAATATTGATGAAATTTTAATATTTAATCTTTTCACTTTAAATGACGGTTGGATGTGAGTTATTACTTTTTCAACTAAAATAAGTGTGTTTAAAGTCATTTCTGTGCCTGAAATTGGTCAAAATTGAAGATTTTGAGTAAGCAAAACTCTGTAAAAATGGCAATTTTGGTCACTGTGAGGGTTTAAAAAGTGGTTATTCAACATGAGGCCCGATCCAAATGACATTTTGAATCATTTTTGGTAGAGTCCAAAAAATCAATTTTCTGATGAAAAACGATGACCCCGGACCAGTCGAACGTTGAAAAAATGGTCAATATTGATGAAATTTTAACATTTAATCTTTTGACTTTAAATGACGGTTGGATGTGAGTTATTACTTTTTCAACTAAAATAAGTGTGTTTAAAGTCATTTCTGTGCCTGAAATTGGTCAAAATTGAAGATTTTGAGTAAGCAAAACTCTGTAAAAATGGCAGTTTTGGTCACTGTGAGGGTTTAAAAAGTGGTTATTCAACATGAGGCCCGATCCAAATGACATTTTGAATCATTTTTGGTAGAGTCCAAAAAATCAATTTTCTGATGAAAAAATGATGACCCCGGACCAGTCAAACGTTGAAAAACATTGGTCAATATTGATGAAATTTTAACATTTAATCTTTTGACTTTAAATGACGGTTGGATGTGAGTTATTACTTTTTCAACTAAAATAAGTGTGTTTAAAGTCATTTCTGTGCCTGAAATTGGTCAAAATTGAAGATTTTGAGTAAGCAAAACTCTGTAAAAATGGCAATTTTGGTCACTGTGAGGGTTTAAAAAGTGGTTATTCAACATGAGGCCCGATCCAAATGACATTTTGAATCATTTTTGGTAGAGTCCAAAAAATCAATTTTCTGATGAAAAACGATGACCCCGGACCAGTCGAACGTTGAAAAAATGGTCAATATTGATGAAATTTTAACATTTAATCTTTTGACTTTAAATGACGGTTGGATGTGAGTTCTTACTTTTTCAACTAAAATAAGTGTGTTTAAAGTCATTTCTGTGCCTGAAATTGGTCAAAATTGAAGATTTTGAGTAAGCAAAACTCTGTAAAAATGGCAGTTTTGGTCACTGTGAGGGTTTAAAAAGTGGTTATTCAACATGAGGCCCGATCCAAATGACATTTTGAATCATTTTTGGTAGAGTCCAAAAAATCAATTTTCTGATGAAAAACGATGACCCCGGACCAGTCGAACGTTGAAAAAATGGTCAATATTGATGAAATTTTAATATTTAATCTTTTGACTTTAAATGATGGTTGGATGTGAGTTATTACTTTTTCAACTACAATAAGTGTGTTTAAAGTCATTTCTGTGCCTGAAATTGGTCAAAATTGAAGATTTTGAGTAAGCAAAACTCTGTAAAAATGGCAGTTTTGGTCACTGTGAGGGTTTAAAAAGTGGTTATTCAACATGAGGCCCGATCCAAAATGACATTTTGAATCATTTTTGGTAGAGTCCAAAAAATCAATTTTCTGATGAAAAACGATGACCCTGGACCAGTCGAACGTTGAAAAAATGGTCAATATTGATGAAATTTTAATATTTAATCTTTTGACTTTAAATGATGGTTGGATGTGAGTTATTACTTTTTCAACTACAATAAGTGTGTTTAAAGTAATTTCTGTGCCTGAAATTGGTCAAAATTGAAGATTTTGAGTAAGCAAAACTCTGTAAAAATGGCAATTTTGGTCACTGTGAGGGTTTAAAAAGTGGTTATTCAACATGAGGCCCGATCCAAATGACATTTTGAATCATTTTTGGTAGAGTCCAAAAAATCAATTTTCTGATGAAAAACGATGACCCCGGACCAGTCGAACGTTGAAAAAATGGTCAATATTGATGAAATTTTAACATTTAATCTTTTGACTTTAAATGACGGTTGGATGTGAGTTATTACTTTTTCAACTAAAATAAGTGTGTTTAAAGTCATTTCTGTGCCTGAAATTGGTCAAAATTGAAGATTTTGAGTAAGCAAAACTCTGTAAAAATGGCAATTTTGGTCACTGTTAGGGTTTAAAAAGTGGTTATTCAACATGAGGCCCGATCCAAATGACATTTTGAATCATTTTTGGTAGAGTCCAAAAAATCCATTTTCTGATGAAAAACGATTACCCCGGACCAGTCGAACGTTGAAAAAATGGTCAATATTGATGAAATTTTAACATTTAATCTTTTGACTTTAAATGACGGTTGGATGTGAGTTATTACTTTTTCAACTAAAATAAGTGTGTTTAAAGTCATTTCTGTGCCTGAAATTGGTAAAAATTGAAGATTTTGAGTAAGCAAACTCTGTAAAAATGGCAATTTTGGTCACTGTGAGGGTTTAAAAAGTGGTTATTCAACATGAGGCCCGATCCAAATGACATTTTGAATCATTTTTGGTAGAGTCCAAAAAATCCATTTTCTGATGAAAAACGATTATCCCGGACCAGTCGAACGTTGAAAAAATTGTCAATATTGATGAAATTTTAACATTTAATCTTTTGACTTTAAATGACGGTTGGATGTGAGTTATTACTTTTTCAACTAAAAAAGTGTGTTTAAAGTCATTTCTGTGCCTGAAATTGGTAAAAATTGAAGATTTTGAGTAAGCAAACTCTGTAAAAATGGCAATTTTGGTCACTGTGAGGGTTTAAAAAGTGGTTATTCAACATGAGGCCCGATCCAAATGACATTTTGAATCATTTTTGGTAGAGTCCAAAAAATCAATTTTCTGATGAAAAACGATGACCCCGGATCAGTCGAACGTTTAAAAAATGGTCAATATTGATGAAAGTTTAACATTTAATCTTTTGACTTTAAATGACGGTTGGATGTGAGTTATGACTTTTTCAACTAAAATAAGTGTGTTTAAAGTCATTTCTGTGCCTGAAATTGGTCAAAATTGAAGATTTTGAGTAAGCAAAACTCTGTAAAAATGGCAATTTTGGTCACTGTGAGGGTTTAAAAAGTGGTTATTCAACATGAGGCCCGATCCAAATGACATTTTGAATCATTTTTGGTAGAGTCCAAAAAATCAATTTTCTATTGAAAAACGATGACCCCGGACCAGTCGAACGTTGAAAAAATGGTCAATATTGATGAAATTTTAACATTTAATCTTTTGACTTTAAATGACGGTTGGATGTGAGTTATTACTTTTTCAACTAAAATAAGTGTGTTTAAAGTCATTTCTGTGCCTGAAATTGGTCAAAATTGAAGATTTTGAGTAAGCAAAACTCTGTAAAAATGGCAATTTTGGTCACTGTTAGGGTTTAAAAAGTGGTTATTCAACATGAGGCCCGATCCAAATGACATTTTGAATCATTTTTGGTAGAGTCCAAAAAATCAATTTTCTGATGAAAAACGATGACCCCGGACCAGTTGTACGTTGAAAAAATGGTCAATATTGATGAAATTTTAACATTTAATCTTTTGACTTTAAATGACGGTTGGATGTGAGTTATTACTTTTTCAACTACAATAAGTGTGTTTAAAGTCATTTCTGTGCCTGAAATTGGTCAAAATTGAAGATTTTGAGTAAGCAAAACTCTGTAAAAATGGCAATTTTGGTCACTGTGAGGGTTTAAAAAGTGGTTATTCAACATGAGGCCCAATCCAAATGACATTTTGAATCATTTTTGGTAGAGTCCAAAAAATCAATTTTCTGATGAAAAACGATGACCCCGGATCAGTCGAACGTTTAAAAAATGGTCAATATTGATGAAAGTTTAACATTTAATCTTTTGACTTTAAATGACGGTTGGATGTGAGTTATGACTTTTTCAACTAAAATAAGTGTGTTTAAAGTCATTTCTGTGCCTGAAATTGGTCAAAATTGAAGATTTTGAGTAAGCAAAACTCTGTAAAAATGGCAATTTTGGTCACTGTGAGGGTTTAAAAAGTGGTTATTCAACATGAGGCCCGATCCAAATGACATTTTGAATCATTTTTGGTAGAGTCCAAAAAATCCATTTTCTGATGAAAAACGATGACCCCGGACCAGTCGAACGTTGAAAAAATGGTCAATATTGATGAAATTTTAACATTTAATCTTTTGACTTTAAATGATGGTTGGATGTGAGTTATTACTTTTTCAACTAAAATAAGTGTGTTTAAAGTCATTTCTGTGCCTGAAATTGGTCAAAATTGAAGATTTTGAGTAAGCAAAACTCTGTAAAAATGGCAATTTTGGTCACTGTTAGGGTTTAAAAAGTGGTTATTCAACATGAGGCCCGATCCAAATGACATTTTGAATCATTTTTGGTAGAGTCCAAAAAATCAATTTTCTGATGAAAAACGATGACCCCGGACCAGTTGTACGTTGAAAAAATGGTCAATATTGATGAAATTTTAACATTTAATCTTTTGACTTTAAATGACGGTTGGATGTGAGTTATTACTTTTTCAACTACAATAAGTGTGTTTAAAGTCATTTCTGTGCCTGAAATTGGTCAAAATTGAAGATTTTGAGTAAGCAAAACTCTGTAAAAATGGCAATTTTGGTCACTGTGAGGGTTTAAAAAGTGGTTATTCAACATGAGGCCCGATCCAAATGACATTTTGAATCATTTTTGGTAGAGTCCAAAAAATCAATTTTCTGATGAAAAACGATGACCCTGGACCAGTCGAACGTTGAAAAAATGGTCAATATTGATGAAATTTTAATATTTAATCTTTTCACTTTAAATGACGGTTGGATGTGAGTTATTACTTTTTCAACTAAAATAAGTGTGTTTAAAGTCATTTCTGTGCCTGAAATTGGTCAAAATTGAAGATTTTGAGTAAGCAAAACTCTGTAAAAATGGCAATTTTGGTCACTGTGAGGGTTTAAAAAGTGGTTATTCAACATGAGGCCCGATCCAAATGACATTTTGAATCATTTTTGGTAGAGTCCAAAAAATCAATTTTCTGATGAAAAACGATGACCCCGGACCAGTCGAACGTTGAAAAAATGGTCAATATTGATGAAATTTTAACATTTAATCTTTTGACTTTAAATGACGGTTGGATTTGAGTTATTACTTTTTCAACTAAAATAAGTGTGTTTAAAGTCATTTCTGTACCTGAAATTGGTCAAAATTGAAGATTTTGAGTAAGCAAAACTCCGTAAAAATGGCAATTTTGGTCACTGTGAGGGTTTAAAAAGGGGTTATTCAACATGAGGCCCGATCCAAATGACATTTTGAATCATTTTTGGTAAAGTCCAAAAAATCAATTTTCTGATGAAAAACGATGACCCCGGACCAGTCGAACGTTGAAAAAATGGTCAATATTGATGAAATTTTAACATTTAATCTTTTGACTTTAAATGACGGTTGGATGTGAGTTATTACTTTTTCAACTAAAATAAGTGTGTTTAAAGTCATTTCTGTGCCTGAAATTGGTCAAAATTGAAGATTTTGAGTAAGCAAAACTCTGTAAAAATGGCAGTTTTGGTCACTGTGAGGGTTTAAAAAGATGTTATTCAACATGAGGCCTGATCCAAATGACATTTTGAATCATTTTTGGTAGAGTCCAAAAAATCCATTTTCTGATGAAAAACGATGACCCCGGACCAGTCGAACGTTGAAAAAATGGTCAATATTGATGAAATTTTAACATTTAATCGTTTGACTTTAAATGATGGTTGGATGTGAGTTATTACTTTTTCAACTACAATAAGTGTGTTTAAAGTCATTTCTGTGCCTGAAATTGGTCAAAATTGAAGATTTTGAGTAAGCAAAACTCTGTAAAAATGGCAATTTTGGTCACTGTGAGGGTTTAAAAAGTGGTTATTCACCATGAGGCCCGATCCAAATGACATTTTGAATCATTTTTGGTAGAGTCCAAAAAATCAATTTTCTGATGAAAAAACGATGACCCCGGACCAGTCGAACGTTGAAAAAATGGTCAATATTGATGAAATTTTAATATTTAATCTTTTCACTTTAAATGACGGTTGGATGTGAGTTATTCCTTTTTCAACTAAAATAAGTGTGTTTAAAGTCATTTCTGTGCCTGAAATTGGTCAAAATTGTAGATTTTGAGTAAGCAAAACTCTGTAAAAATGGCAATTTTGGTCACTGTGAGGGTTTAAAAAGTGGTTATTCAACATGAGGCCCGATCCAAATGACATTTTGAATCATTTTTGGTAGAGTCCAAAAAATCAATTTTCTGATGAAAAACGATGACCCCGGACCAGTCGAACGTTGAAAAAATGGTCAATATTGATGAAATTTTAACATTTAATCTTTTGACTTTAAATGACGGTTGGATGTGAGTTATTACTTTTTCAACTAAAATAAGTGTGTTTAAAGTCATTTCTGTGCCTGAAATTGGTCAAAATTGAAGATTTTGAGTAAGCAAAACTCTGTAAAAATGGCAGTTTTGGTCACTGTGAGGGTTTAAAAAGTGGTTATTCAACATGAGGCCTGATCCAAATGACATTTTGAATCATTATTGGTAGAGTCCAAAAAATCAATTTTCTGATGAAAAACGATGACCCCGGACCAGTTGAACGTTGAAAAAATGGTCAATATTGATGAAATTTTAACATTTAATCTTTTGACTTTAAATGACGGTTGGATGTGAGTTACTACTTTTTCAACTACAATAAGTGTGTTTAAAGTCATTTCTGTGCCTGAAATTGGTCAAAATTGAAGATTTTGAGTAAGCAAAACTCTGTAAAAATGGCAATTTTGGTCACTGTTAGGGTTTAAAAAGTGGTTATTCAACATGAGGCCCGATCCAAATGACATTTTGAATCATTTTTGGTAGAGTCCAAAAAATCCATTTTCTGATGAAAAACGATTACCCCGGACCAGTCGAACGTTGAAAAAATGGTCAATATTGATGAAATTTTAACATTTAATCTTTTGACTTTAAATGACGGTTGGATGTGAGGTATTACTTTTTCAACTAAAAAAAGTGTGTTTAAAGTCATTTCTGTGCCTGAAATTGGTCAAAATTGAAGATTTTGAGTAAGCAAAACTCTGTAAAAATGGCAATTTTGGTCACTGTGAGGGTTTAAAAAGTGGTTATTCGCCATGAGGCCCGATCCAAATGACATTTTGAATCATTTTTGGTAGAGTCCAAAAAATCAATTTTCTGATGAAAAACGATGACCCCGGACCAGTCGAACGTTGAAAAAATGGTCAATATTGATGAAATTTTAACATTTAATCTTTTGACTTTAAATGACGGTTGGATGTGAGTTATTACTTTTTCAACTAAAATAAGTGTGTTTAAAGTCATTTCTGTGCCTGAAATTGGTCAAAATTGAAGATTTTGAGTAAGCAAAACTCTGTAAAAATGGCAGTTTTGGTCACTGTGAGGGTTTAAAAAGTGGTTATTCAACATGAGGCCCGATCCAAATGACATTTTGAATCATTTTTGGTAGAGTCCAAAAAATCAATTTTCTGATGAAAAAATGATGACCCCGGACCAGTCAAACGTTGAAAAACATTGGTCAATATTGATGAAATTTTAACATTTAATCTTTTGACTTTAAATGACGGTTGGATGTGAGTTATTACTTTTTCAACTAAAATAAGTGTGTTTAAAGTCATTTCTGTGCCTGAAATTGGTCAAAATTGAAGATTTTGAGTAAGCAAAACTCTGTAAAAATGGCAATTTTGGTCACTGTGAGGGTTTAAAAAGTGGTTATTCAACATGAGGCCCGATCCAAATGACATTTTGAATCATTTTTGGTAGAGTCCAAAAAATCAATTTTCTGATGAAAAACGATGACCCCGGACCAGTCGAACGTTGAAAAAATGGTCAATATTGATGAAATTTTAACATTTAATCTTTTGACTTTAAATGACGGTTGGATGTGAGTTCTTACTTTTTCAACTAAAATAAGTGTGTTTAAAGTCATTTCTGTGCCTGAAATTGGTCAAAATTGAAGATTTTGAGTAAGCAAAACTCTGTAAAAATGGCAGTTTTGGTCACTGTGAGGGTTTAAAAAGTGGTTATTCAACATGAGGCCCGATCCAAATGACATTTTGAATCATTTTTGGTAGAGTCCAAAAAATCAATTTTCTGATGAAAAACGATGACCCCGGACCAGTCGAACGTTGAAAAAATGGTCAATATTGATGAAATTTTAATATTTAATCTTTTGACTTTAAATGATGGTTGGATGTGAGTTATTACTTTTTCAACTACAATAAGTGTGTTTAAAGTCATTTCTGTGCCTGAAATTGGTCAAAATTGAAGATTTTGAGTAAGCAAAACTCTGTAAAAATGGCAGTTTTGGTCACTGTGAGGGTTTAAAAAGTGGTTATTCAACATGAGGCCCGATCCAAAATGACATTTTGAATCATTTTTGGTAGAGTCCAAAAAATCAATTTTCTGATGAAAAACGATGACCCTGGACCAGTCGAACGTTGAAAAAATGGTCAATATTGATGAAATTTTAATATTTAATCTTTTGACTTTAAATGATGGTTGGATGTGAGTTATTACTTTTTCAACTACAATAAGTGTGTTTAAAGTAATTTCTGTGCCTGAAATTGGTCAAAATTGAAGATTTTGAGTAAGCAAAACTCTGTAAAAATGGCAATTTTGGTCACTGTGAGGGTTTAAAAAGTGGTTATTCAACATGAGGCCCGATCCAAATGACATTTTGAATCATTTTTGGTAGAGTCCAAAAAATCAATTTTCTGATGAAAAACGATGACCCCGGACCAGTCGAACGTTGAAAAAATGGTCAATATTGATGAAATTTTAACATTTAATCTTTTGACTTTAAATGACGGTTGGATGTGAGTTATTACTTTTTCAACTAAAATAAGTGTGTTTAAAGTCATTTCTGTGCCTGAAATTGGTCAAAATTGAAGATTTTGAGTAAGCAAAACTCTGTAAAAATGGCAATTTTGGTCACTGTTAGGGTTTAAAAAGTGGTTATTCAACATGAGGCCCGATCCAAATGACATTTTGAATCATTTTTGGTAGAGTCCAAAAAATCCATTTTCTGATGAAAAACGATTACCCCGGACCAGTCGAACGTTGAAAAAATGGTCAATATTGATGAAATTTTAACATTTAATCTTTTGACTTTAAATGACGGTTGGATGTGAGTTATTACTTTTTCAACTAAAATAAGTGTGTTTAAAGTCATTTCTGTGCCTGAAATTGGTAAAAATTGAAGATTTTGAGTAAGCAAACTCTGTAAAAATGGCAATTTTGGTCACTGTGAGGGTTTAAAAAGTGGTTATTCAACATGAGGCCCGATCCAAATGACATTTTGAATCATTTTTGGTAGAGTCCAAAAAATCCATTTTCTGATGAAAAACGATTATCCCGGACCAGTCGAACGTTGAAAAAATTGTCAATATTGATGAAATTTTAACATTTAATCTTTTGACTTTAAATGACGGTTGGATGTGAGTTATTACTTTTTCAACTAAAAAAGTGTGTTTAAAGTCATTTCTGTGCCTGAAATTGGTAAAAATTGAAGATTTTGAGTAAGCAAACTCTGTAAAAATGGCAATTTTGGTCACTGTGAGGGTTTAAAAAGTGGTTATTCAACATGAGGCCCGATCCAAATGACATTTTGAATCATTTTTGGTAGAGTCCAAAAAATCAATTTTCTGATGAAAAACGATGACCCCGGATCAGTCGAACGTTTAAAAAATGGTCAATATTGATGAAAGTTTAACATTTAATCTTTTGACTTTAAATGACGGTTGGATGTGAGTTATGACTTTTTCAACTAAAATAAGTGTGTTTAAAGTCATTTCTGTGCCTGAAATTGGTCAAAATTGAAGATTTTGAGTAAGCAAAACTCTGTAAAAATGGCAATTTTGGTCACTGTGAGGGTTTAAAAAGTGGTTATTCAACATGAGGCCCGATCCAAATGACATTTTGAATCATTTTTGGTAGAGTCCAAAAAATCAATTTTCTATTGAAAAACGATGACCCCGGACCAGTCGAACGTTGAAAAAATGGTCAATATTGATGAAATTTTAACATTTAATCTTTTGACTTTAAATGACGGTTGGATGTGAGTTATTACTTTTTCAACTAAAATAAGTGTGTTTAAAGTCATTTCTGTGCCTGAAATTGGTCAAAATTGAAGATTTTGAGTAAGCAAAACTCTGTAAAAATGGCAATTTTGGTCACTGTTAGGGTTTAAAAAGTGGTTATTCAACATGAGGCCCGATCCAAATGACATTTTGAATCATTTTTGGTAGAGTCCAAAAAATCAATTTTCTGATGAAAAACGATGACCCCGGACCAGTTGTACGTTGAAAAAATGGTCAATATTGATGAAATTTTAACATTTAATCTTTTGACTTTAAATGACGGTTGGATGTGAGTTATTACTTTTTCAACTACAATAAGTGTGTTTAAAGTCATTTCTGTGCCTGAAATTGGTCAAAATTGAAGATTTTGAGTAAGCAAAACTCTGTAAAAATGGCAATTTTGGTCACTGTGAGGGTTTAAAAAGTGGTTATTCAACATGAGGCCCAATCCAAATGACATTTTGAATCATTTTTGGTAGAGTCCAAAAAATCAATTTTCTGATGAAAAACGATGACCCCGGATCAGTCGAACGTTTAAAAAATGGTCAATATTGATGAAAGTTTAACATTTAATCTTTTGACTTTAAATGACGGTTGGATGTGAGTTATGACTTTTTCAACTAAAATAAGTGTGTTTAAAGTCATTTCTGTGCCTGAAATTGGTCAAAATTGAAGATTTTGAGTAAGCAAAACTCTGTAAAAATGGCAATTTTGGTCACTGTGAGGGTTTAAAAAGTGGTTATTCAACATGAGGCCCGATCCAAATGACATTTTGAATCATTTTTGGTAGAGTCCAAAAAATCCATTTTCTGATGAAAAACGATGACCCCGGACCAGTCGAACGTTGAAAAAATGGTCAATATTGATGAAATTTTAACATTTAATCTTTTGACTTTAAATGATGGTTGGATGTGAGTTATTACTTTTTCAACTAAAATAAGTGTGTTTAAAGTCATTTCTGTGCCTGAAATTGGTCAAAATTGAAGATTTTGAGTAAGCAAAACTCTGTAAAAATGGCAATTTTGGTCACTGTTAGGGTTTAAAAAGTGGTTATTCAACATGAGGCCCGATCCAAATGACATTTTGAATCATTTTTGGTAGAGTCCAAAAAATCAATTTTCTGATGAAAAACGATGACCCCGGACCAGTTGTACGTTGAAAAAATGGTCAATATTGATGAAATTTTAACATTTAATCTTTTGACTTTAAATGACGGTTGGATGTGAGTTATTACTTTTTCAACTACAATAAGTGTGTTTAAAGTCATTTCTGTGCCTGAAATTGGTCAAAATTGAAGATTTTGAGTAAGCAAAACTCTGTAAAAATGGCAATTTTGGTCACTGTGAGGGTTTAAAAAGTGGTTATTCAACATGAGGCCCGATCCAAATGACATTTTGAATCATTTTTGGTAGAGTCCAAAAAATCAATTTTCTGATGAAAAACGATGACCCTGGACCAGTCGAACGTTGAAAAAATGGTCAATATTGATGAAATTTTAATATTTAATCTTTTCACTTTAAATGACGGTTGGATGTGAGTTATTACTTTTTCAACTAAAATAAGTGTGTTTAAAGTCATTTCTGTGCCTGAAATTGGTCAAAATTGAAGATTTTGAGTAAGCAAAACTCTGTAAAAATGGCAATTTTGGTCACTGTGAGGGTTTAAAAAGTGGTTATTCAACATGAGGCCCGATCCAAATGACATTTTGAATCATTTTTGGTAGAGTCCAAAAAATCAATTTTCTGATGAAAAACGATGACCCCGGACCAGTCGAACGTTGAAAAAATGGTCAATATTGATGAAATTTTAACATTTAATCTTTTGACTTTAAATGACGGTTGGATTTGAGTTATTACTTTTTCAACTAAAATAAGTGTGTTTAAAGTCATTTCTGTACCTGAAATTGGTCAAAATTGAAGATTTTGAGTAAGCAAAACTCCGTAAAAATGGCAATTTTGGTCACTGTGAGGGTTTAAAAAGGGGTTATTCAACATGAGGCCCGATCCAAATGACATTTTGAATCATTTTTGGTAAAGTCCAAAAAATCAATTTTCTGATGAAAAACGATGACCCCGGACCAGTCGAACGTTGAAAAAATGGTCAATATTGATGAAATTTTAACATTTAATCTTTTGACTTTAAATGACGGTTGGATGTGAGTTATTACTTTTTCAACTAAAATAAGTGTGTTTAAAGTCATTTCTGTGCCTGAAATTGGTCAAAATTGAAGATTTTGAGTAAGCAAAACTCTGTAAAAATGGCAGTTTTGGTCACTGTGAGGGTTTAAAAAGATGTTATTCAACATGAGGCCTGATCCAAATGACATTTTGAATCATTTTTGGTAGAGTCCAAAAAATCCATTTTCTGATGAAAAACGATGACCCCGGACCAGTCGAACGTTGAAAAAATGGTCAATATTGATGAAATTTTAACATTTAATCGTTTGACTTTAAATGATGGTTGGATGTGAGTTATTACTTTTTCAACTACAATAAGTGTGTTTAAAGTCATTTCTGTGCCTGAAATTGGTCAAAATTGAAGATTTTGAGTAAGCAAAACTCTGTAAAAATGGCAATTTTGGTCACTGTGAGGGTTTAAAAAGTGGTTATTCACCATGAGGCCCGATCCAAATGACATTTTGAATCATTTTTGGTAGAGTCCAAAAAATCAATTTTCTGATGAAAAAACGATGACCCCGGACCAGTCGAACGTTGAAAAAATGGTCAATATTGATGAAATTTTAATATTTAATCTTTTCACTTTAAATGACGGTTGGATGTGAGTTATTCCTTTTTCAACTAAAATAAGTGTGTTTAAAGTCATTTCTGTGCCTGAAATTGGTCAAAATTGTAGATTTTGAGTAAGCAAAACTCTGTAAAAATGGCAATTTTGGTCACTGTGAGGGTTTAAAAAGTGGTTATTCAACATGAGGCCCGATCCAAATGACATTTTGAATCATTTTTGGTAGAGTCCAAAAAATCAATTTTCTGATGAAAAACGATGACCCCGGACCAGTCGAACGTTGAAAAAATGGTCAATATTGATGAAATTTTAACATTTAATCTTTTGACTTTAAATGACGGTTGGATGTGAGTTATTACTTTTTCAACTAAAATAAGTGTGTTTAAAGTCATTTCTGTGCCTGAAATTGGTCAAAATTGAAGATTTTGAGTAAGCAAAACTCTGTAAAAATGGCAGTTTTGGTCACTGTGAGGGTTTAAAAAGTGGTTATTCAACATGAGGCCTGATCCAAATGACATTTTGAATCATTATTGGTAGAGTCCAAAAAATCAATTTTCTGATGAAAAACGATGACCCCGGACCAGTTGAACGTTGAAAAAATGGTCAATATTGATGAAATTTTAACATTTAATCTTTTGACTTTAAATGACGGTTGGATGTGAGTTACTACTTTTTCAACTACAATAAGTGTGTTTAAAGTCATTTCTGTGCCTGAAATTGGTCAAAATTGAAGATTTTGAGTAAGCAAAACTCTGTAAAAATGGCAATTTTGGTCACTGTTAGGGTTTAAAAAGTGGTTATTCAACATGAGGCCCGATCCAAATGACATTTTGAATCATTTTTGGTAGAGTCCAAAAAATCCATTTTCTGATGAAAAACGATTACCCCGGACCAGTCGAACGTTGAAAAAATGGTCAATATTGATGAAATTTTAACATTTAATCTTTTGACTTTAAATGACGGTTGGATGTGAGGTATTACTTTTTCAACTAAAAAAAGTGTGTTTAAAGTCATTTCTGTGCCTGAAATTGGTAAAAATTGAAGATTTTGAGTAAGCAAACTCTGTAAAAATGCCAATTTTGGTCACTGTGAGGGTTTAAAAAGTGGTTATTCAACATGAGGCCCGATCCAAATGACATTTTGAATCATTTTTGGTAGAGTCCAAAAAATCAATTTTCTGATGAAAAACGATGACCCCGGACCAGTCGAACGTTGAAAAAATGGTCAATATTGATGAAATTTTAAAATTTAATCTTTTCACTTTAAATGACGGTTGGATGTGAGTTATTACTTTTTCAACTAAAATAAGTGTGTTTAAAGTCATTTCTGTGCCTGAAATTGGTCAAAATTGAACATTTTGAGTAAGCAAAACTCTGTAAAAATGGCAATTTTGGTCACTGTGAGGGTTTAAAAAGTGGTTATTCAACATGAGGCCCGATCCAAATGACATTTTGAATCATTTTTGGTAGAGTCCAAAAAATCAATTTTCTGATGAAAAACGATGACCTCGGACCAGTCGAACGTTGAAAAAATGGTCAATATTGATGAAATTTTAACATTTAATCTTTTGACTTTAAATGACGGTTGGATGTGAGTTATTACTTTTTCAACTAAAATAAGTGTGTTTAAAGTCATTTCTGTGCCTGAAATTGGTCAAAATTGAAGATTTTGAGTAAGCAAAACTCTGTAAAAATGGCAGTTTTGGTCACTGTGAGGGTTTAAAAAGTGGTTATTCAACATGAGGCCCGATCCAAATGACATTTTGAATCATTTTTGGTGGAGTCCAAAAAAATCAATTTTCTGATGAAAAACGATGACCAGTCGAACGTTGAAAAAATGGTCAATATTGATGAAATTTTAACATTTAATCTTTTGACTTTAAATGACGGTTGGATGTGAGTTATTACTTTTTCAACTAAAATAAGTGTGTTTAAAGTCATTTCTGTGCCTGAAATTGGTCAAAATTGAAGATTTTGAGTAAGCAAAACTCTGTAAAAATGGCAGTTTTGGTCACTGTGAGGGTTTAAAAAGTGGTTATTCAACATGAGGCCTGATCCAAATGACATTTTGAATCATTTTTGGTAGAGTCCAAAAAATCCATTTTCTGATGAAAAACGATGACCCCGGACCATTCGAACGTTGAAAAAATGGTCAATATTGATGAAATTTTAACATTTAATCTTTTGACTTTAAATGATGGTTGGATGTGAGTTATTACTTTTTCAACTACAATAAGTGTGTTTAAAGTCATTTCTGTGCCTGAAATTGGTCAAAATTGAAGATTTTGAGTAAGCAAAACTCTGTAAAAATGGCAATTTTGGTCACTGTGAGGGTTTAAAAAGTGGTTATTCAACATGAGGCCCGATCCAAATGACATTTTGAATCATTTTTGGTAGAGTCCAAAAAATCAATTTTCTGATGAAAAACGATGACCCCGGATCAGTCGAACGTTTAAAAAATGGTCAATATTGATGAAAGTTTAACATTTAATCTTTTGACTTTAAATGACGGTTGGATGTGAGTTATGACTTTTTCAACTAAAATAAGTGTGTTTAAAGTCATTTCTGTGCCTGAAATTGGTCAAAATTGAAGATTTTGAGTAAGCAAAACTCTGTAAAAATGGCAATTTTGGTCACTGTGAGGGTTTAAAAAGTGGTTATTCAACATGAGGCCCGATCCAAATGACATTTTGAATCATTTTTGGTAGAGTCCAAAAAATCAATTTTCTGATGAAAAACGATGACCCCGGACCAGTCGAACGTTGAAAAAATGGTCAATATTGATGAAATTTTAACATTTAATCTTTTGACTTTAAATGACGGTTGGATGTGAGTTATTACTTTTTCAACTAAAATAAGTGTGTTTAAAGTCATTTCTGTGCCTGAAATCGGTCAAAATTGAAGATTTTGAGTAAGCAAAACTCTGTAAAAATGGCAATTTTGGTCACTGTTAGGGTTTAAAAAGTGGTTATTCAACATGAGGCCCGATCCAAATGACATTTTGAATCATTTTTGGTAGAGTCCAAAAAATCCATTTTCTGATGAAAAACGATGACCCCGGACCAGTCGAACGTTGAAAAAATTGTCAATATTGATGAAATTTTAACATTTAATCTTTTGACTTTAAATGACGGTTGGATGTGAGTTATTACTTTTTCAACTAAAATAAGTGTGTTTAAAGTCATTTCTGTGCCTGAAATTGGTCAAAATTGAAGATTTTGAGTAAGCAAAAACTCTGTAAAAATGGCAATTTTGGTCACTGTTAGGGTTTAAAAAGTGGTTATTCAACATGAGGCCCGATCCAAATGACATTTTGAATCATTTTTGGTAGAGTCCAAAAAATCCATTTTCTGATGAAAAACGATTACCCCGGACCAGTCGAACGTTGAAAAAATGGTCAATATTGATGAAATTTTAACATTTAATCTTTTGACTTTAAATGACGGTTGGATGTGAGTTATTACTTTTTCAACTAAAAAAAGTGTGTTTAAAGTCATTTCTGTGCCTGAAATTGGTAAAAATTGAAGATTTTGAGTAAGCAAACTCTGTAAAAATGGCAATTTTGGTCACTGTGAGGGTTTAAAAAGTGGTTATTCAACATGAGGCCCGATCCAAATGACATTTTGAATCATTTTTGGTAGAGTCCAAAAAATCAATTTTCTGATGAAAAACGATGACCCCGGACCAGTCGAACGTTGAAAAAAATGGTCAATATTGATGAAATTTTAATATTTAATCTTTTCACTTTAAATGACGGTTGGATGTGAGTTATTACTTTTTCAACTAAAATAAGTGTGTTTAAAGTCATTTCTGTGCCTGAAATTGGTCAAAATTGAAGATTTTGAGTAAGCAAAACTCTGTAAAAATGGCAATTTTGGTCACTGTGAGGGTTTAAAAAGTGGTTATTCAACATGAGGCCCGATCCAAATGACATTTTGAATCATTTTTGGTAGAGTCCAAAAAATCAATTTTCTGATGAAAAACGATGACCCCGGACCAGTCGAACGTTGAAAAAATGGTCAATATTGATGAAATTTTAACATTTAATCTTTTGACTTTAAATGACGGTTGGATGTGAGTTATTACTTTTTCAACTAAAATAAGTGTGTTTAAAGTCATTTCTGTGCCTGAAATTGGTCAAAATTGAAGATTTTGAGTAAGCAAAACTCTGTAAAAATGGCAGTTTTGGTCACTGTGAGGGTTTAAAAAGTGGTTATTCAACATGAGGCCCGATCCAAATGACATTTTGAATCATTTTTGGTAGAGTCCAAAAAATCAATTTTCTGATGAAAAAATGATGACCCCGGACCAGTCAAACGTTGAAAAACATTGGTCAATATTGATGAAATTTTAACATTTAATCTTTTGACTTTAAATGACGGTTGGATGTGAGTTATTACTTTTTCAACTAAAATAAGTGTGTTTAAAGTCATTTCTGTGCCTGAAATTGGTAAAAATTGAAGATTTTGAGTAAGCAAACTCTGTAAAAATGGCAATTTTGGTCACTGTGAGGGTTTAAAAAGTGGTTATTCAACATGAGGCCCGATCCAAATGACATTTTGAATCATTTTTGGTAGAGTCCAAAAAATCCATTTTCTGATGAAAAACGATTATCCCGGACCAGTCGAACGTTGAAAAAATTGTCAATATTGATGAAATTTTAACATTTAATCTTTTGACTTTAAATGACGGTTGGATGTGAGTTATTACTTTTTCAACTAAAAAAGTGTGTTTAAAGTCATTTCTGTGCCTGAAATTGGTAAAAATTGAAGATTTTGAGTAAGCAAACTCTGTAAAAATGGCAATTTTGGTCACTGTGAGGGTTTAAAAAGTGGTTATTCAACATGAGGCCCGATCCAAATGACATTTTGAATCATTTTTGGTAGAGTCCAAAAAATCAATTTTCTGATGAAAAACGATGACCCCGGATCAGTCGAACGTTTAAAAAATGGTCAATATTGATGAAAGTTTAACATTTAATCTTTTGACATTAAATGACGGTTGGATGTGAGTTATGACTTTTTCAACTAAAATAAGTGTGTTTAAAGTCATTTCTGTGCCTGAAATTGGTCAAAATTGAAGATTTTGAGTAAGCAAAACTCTGTAAAAATGGCAATTTTGGTCACTGTGAGGGTTTAAAAAGTGGTTATTCAACATGAGGCCCGATCCAAATGACATTTTGAATCATTTTTGGTAGAGTCCAAAAAATCAATTTTCTATTGAAAAACGATGACCCCGGACCAGTCGAACGTTGAAAAAATGGTCAATATTGATGAAATTTTAACATTTAATCTTTTGACTTTAAATGACGGTTGGATGTGAGTTATTACTTTTTTAACTAAAATAAGTGTGTTTAAAGTCATTTCTGTGCCTGAAATTGGTCAAAATTGAAGATTTTGAGTAAGCAAAACTCTGTAAAAATGGCAATTTTGGTCACTGTTAGGGTTTAAAAAGTGGTTATTCAACATGAGGCCCGATCCAAATGACATTTTGAATCATTTTTGGTAGAGTCCAAAAAATCAATTTTCTGATGAAAAACGATGACCCCGGACCAGTTGTACGTTGAAAAAATGGTCAATATTGATGAAATTTTAACATTTAATCTTTTGACTTTAAATGACGGTTGGATGTGAGTTATTACTTTTTCAACTACAATAAGTGTGTTTAAAGTCATTTCTGTGCCTGAAATTGGTCAAAATTGAAGATTTTGAGTAAGCAAAACTCTGTAAAAATGGCAATTTTGGTCACTGTGAGGGTTTAAAAAGTGGTTATTCAACATGAGGCCCAATCCAAATGACATTTTGAATCATTTTTGGTAGAGTCCAAAAAATCAATTTTCTGATGAAAAACGATGACCCCGGATCAGTCGAACGTTTAAAAAATGGTCAATATTGATGAAAGTTTAACATTTAATCTTTTGACTTTAAATGACGGTTGGATGTGAGTTATGACTTTTTCAACTAAAATAAGTGTGTTTAAAGTCATTTCTGTGCCTGAAATTGGTCAAAATTGAAGATTTTGAGTAAGCAAAACTCTGTAAAAATGGCAATTTTGGTCACTGTGAGGGTTTAAAAAGTGGTTATTCAACATGAGGCCCGATCCAAATGACATTTTGAATCATTTTTGGTAGAGTCCAAAAAATCCATTTTCTGATGAAAAACGATGACCCCGGACCAGTCGAACGTTGAAAAAATGGTCAATATTGATGAAATTTTAACATTTAATCTTTTGACTTTAAATGATGGTTGGATGTGAGTTATTACTTTTTCAACTAAAATAAGTGTGTTTAAAGTCATTTCTGTGCCTGAAATTGGTCAAAATTGAAGATTTTGAGTAAGCAAAACTCTGTAAAAATGGCAATTTTGGTCACTGTTAGGGTTTAAAAAGTGGTTATTCAACATGAGGCCCGATCCAAATGACATTTTGAATCATTTTTGGTAGAGTCCAAAAAATCAATTTTCTGATGAAAAACGATGACCCCGGACCAGTTGTACGTTGAAAAAATGGTCAATATTGATGAAATTTTAACATTTAATCTTTTGACTTTAAATGACGGTTGGATGTGAGTTATTACTTTTTCAACTACAATAAGTGTGTTTAAAGTCATTTCTGTGCCTGAAATTGGTCAAAATTGAAGATTTTGAGTAAGCAAAACTCTGTAAAAATGGCAATTTTGGTCACTGTGAGGGTTTAAAAAGTGGTTATTCAACATGAGGCCCGATCCAAATGACATTTTGAATCATTTTTGGTAGAGTCCAAAAAATCAATTTTCTGATGAAAAACGATGACCCTGGACCAGTCGAACGTTGAAAAAATGGTCAATATTGATGAAATTTTAATATTTAATCTTTTCACTTTAAATGACGGTTGGATGTGAGTTATTACTTTTTCAACTAAAATAAGTGTGTTTAAAGTCATTTCTGTGCCTGAAATTGGTCAAAATTGAAGATTTTGAGTAAGCAAAACTCTGTAAAAATGGCAATTTTGGTCACTGTGAGGGTTTAAAAAGTGGTTATTCAACATGAGGCCCGATCCAAATGACATTTTGAATCATTTTTGGTAGAGTCCAAAAAATCAATTTTCTGATGAAAAACGATGACCCCGGACCAGTCGAACGTTGAAAAAATGGTCAATATTGATGAAATTTTAACATTTAATCTTTTGACTTTAAATGACGGTTGGATTTGAGTTATTACTTTTTCAACTAAAATAAGTGTGTTTAAAGTCATTTCTGTACCTGAAATTGGTCAAAATTGAAGATTTTGAGTAAGCAAAACTCCGTAAAAATGGCAATTTTGGTCACTGTGAGGGTTTAAAAAGGGGTTATTCAACATGAGGCCCGATCCAAATGACATTTTGAATCATTTTTGGTAAAGTCCAAAAAATCAATTTTCTGATGAAAAACGATGACCCCGGACCAGTCGAACGTTGAAAAAATGGTCAATATTGATGAAATTTTAACATTTAATCTTTTGACTTTAAATGACGGTTGGATGTGAGTTATTACTTTTTCAACTAAAATAAGTGTGTTTAAAGTCATTTCTGTGCCTGAAATTGGTCAAAATTGAAGATTTTGAGTAAGCAAAACTCTGTAAAAATGGCAGTTTTGGTCACTGTGAGGGTTTAAAAAGATGTTATTCAACATGAGGCCTGATCCAAATGACATTTTGAATCATTTTTGGTAGAGTCCAAAAAATCCATTTTCTGATGAAAAACGATGACCCCGGACCAGTCGAACGTTGAAAAAATGGTCAATATTGATGAAATTTTAACATTTAATCGTTTGACTTTAAATGATGGTTGGATGTGAGTTATTACTTTTTCAACTACAATAAGTGTGTTTAAAGTCATTTCTGTGCCTGAAATTGGTCAAAATTGAAGATTTTGAGTAAGCAAAACTCTGTAAAAATGGCAATTTTGGTCACTGTGAGGGTTTAAAAAGTGGTTATTCACCATGAGGCCCGATCCAAATGACATTTTGAATCATTTTTGGTAGAGTCCAAAAAATCAATTTTCTGATGAAAAAACGATGACCCCGGACCAGTCGAACGTTGAAAAAATGGTCAATATTGATGAAATTTTAATATTTAATCTTTTCACTTTAAATGACGGTTGGATGTGAGTTATTCCTTTTTCAACTAAAATAAGTGTGTTTAAAGTCATTTCTGTGCCTGAAATTGGTCAAAATTGTAGATTTTGAGTAAGCAAAACTCTGTAAAAATGGCAATTTTGGTCACTGTGAGGGTTTAAAAAGTGGTTATTCAACATGAGGCCCGATCCAAATGACATTTTGAATCATTTTTGGTAGAGTCCAAAAAATCAATTTTCTGATGAAAAACGATGACCCCGGACCAGTCGAACGTTGAAAAAATGGTCAATATTGATGAAATTTTAACATTTAATCTTTTGACTTTAAATGACGGTTGGATGTGAGTTATTACTTTTTCAACTAAAATAAGTGTGTTTAAAGTCATTTCTGTGCCTGAAATTGGTCAAAATTGAAGATTTTGAGTAAGCAAAACTCTGTAAAAATGGCAGTTTTGGTCACTGTGAGGGTTTAAAAAGTGGTTATTCAACATGAGGCCTGATCCAAATGACATTTTGAATCATTATTGGTAGAGTCCAAAAAATCAATTTTCTGATGAAAAACGATGACCCCGGACCAGTTGAACGTTGAAAAAATGGTCAATATTGATGAAATTTTAACATTTAATCTTTTGACTTTAAATGACGGTTGGATGTGAGTTACTACTTTTTCAACTACAATAAGTGTGTTTAAAGTCATTTCTGTGCCTGAAATTGGTCAAAATTGAAGATTTTGAGTAAGCAAAACTCTGTAAAAATGGCAATTTTGGTCACTGTTAGGGTTTAAAAAGTGGTTATTCAACATGAGGCCCGATCCAAATGACATTTTGAATCATTTTTGGTAGAGTCCAAAAAATCCATTTTCTGATGAAAAACGATTACCCCGGACCAGTCGAACGTTGAAAAAATGGTCAATATTGATGAAATTTTAACATTTAATCTTTTGACTTTAAATGACGGTTGGATGTGAGGTATTACTTTTTCAACTAAAAAAAGTGTGTTTAAAGTCATTTCTGTGCCTGAAATTGGTAAAAATTGAAGATTTTGAGTAAGCAAACTCTGTAAAAATGCCAATTTTGGTCACTGTGAGGGTTTAAAAAGTGGTTATTCAACATGAGGCCCGATCCAAATGACATTTTGAATCATTTTTGGTAGAGTCCAAAAAATCAATTTTCTGATGAAAAACGATGACCCCGGACCAGTCGAACGTTGAAAAAATGGTCAATATTGATGAAATTTTAAAATTTAATCTTTTCACTTTAAATGACGGTTGGATGTGAGTTATTACTTTTTCAACTAAAATAAGTGTGTTTAAAGTCATTTCTGTGCCTGAAATTGGTCAAAATTGAACATTTTGAGTAAGCAAAACTCTGTAAAAATGGCAATTTTGGTCACTGTGAGGGTTTAAAAAGTGGTTATTCAACATGAGGCCCGATCCAAATGACATTTTGAATCATTTTTGGTAGAGTCCAAAAAATCAATTTTCTGATGAAAAACGATGACCTCGGACCAGTCGAACGTTGAAAAAATGGTCAATATTGATGAAATTTTAACATTTAATCTTTTGACTTTAAATGACGGTTGGATGTGAGTTATTACTTTTTCAACTAAAATAAGTGTGTTTAAAGTCATTTCTGTGCCTGAAATTGGTCAAAATTGAAGATTTTGAGTAAGCAAAACTCTGTAAAAATGGCAGTTTTGGTCACTGTGAGGGTTTAAAAAGTGGTTATTCAACATGAGGCCCGATCCAAATGACATTTTGAATCATTTTTGGTGGAGTCCAAAAAAATCAATTTTCTGATGAAAAACGATGACCAGTCGAACGTTGAAAAAATGGTCAATATTGATGAAATTTTAACATTTAATCTTTTGACTTTAAATGACGGTTGGATGTGAGTTATTACTTTTTCAACTAAAATAAGTGTGTTTAAAGTCATTTCTGTGCCTGAAATTGGTCAAAATTGAAGATTTTGAGTAAGCAAAACTCTGTAAAAATGGCAGTTTTGGTCACTGTGAGGGTTTAAAAAGTGGTTATTCAACATGAGGCCTGATCCAAATGACATTTTGAATCATTTTTGGTAGAGTCCAAAAAATCCATTTTCTGATGAAAAACGATGACCCCGGATCAGTCGAACGTTTAAAAAATGGTCAATATTGATGAAAGTTTAACATTTAATCTTTTGACTTTAAATGACGGTTGGATGTGAGTTATGACTTTTTCAACTAAAATAAGTGTGTTTAAAGTCATTTCTGTGCCTGAAATTGGTCAAAATTGAAGATTTTGAGTAAGCAAAACTCTGTAAAAATGGCAATTTTGGTCACTGTGAGGGTTTAAAAAGTGGTTATTCAACATGAGGCCCGATCCAAATGACATTTTGAATCATTTTTGGTAGAGTCCAAAAAATCAATTTTCTGATGAAAAACGATGACCCCGGACCAGTCGAACGTTGAAAAAATGGTCAATATTGATGAAATTTTAACATTTAATCTTTTGACTTTAAATGACGGTTGGATGTGAGTTATTACTTTTTCAACTAAAATAAGTGTGTTTAAAGTCATTTCTGTGCCTGAAATCGGTCAAAATTGAAGATTTTGAGTAAGCAAAACTCTGTAAAAATGGCAATTTTGGTCACTGTTAGGGTTTAAAAAGTGGTTATTCAACATGAGGCCCGATCCAAATGACATTTTGAATCATTTTTGGTAGAGTCCAAAAAATCCATTTTCTGATGAAAAACGATGACCCCGGACCAGTCGAACGTTGAAAAAATTGTCAATATTGATGAAATTTTAACATTTAATCTTTTGACTTTAAATGACGGTTGGATGTGAGTTATTACTTTTTCAACTAAAATAAGTGTGTTTAAAGTCATTTCTGTGCCTGAAATTGGTCAAAATTGAAGATTTTGAGTAAGCAAAAACTCTGTAAAAATGGCAATTTTGGTCACTGTTAGGGTTTAAAAAGTGGTTATTCAACATGAGGCCCGATCCAAATGACATTTTGAATCATTTTTGGTAGAGTCCAAAAAATCCATTTTCTGATGAAAAACGATTACCCCGGACCAGTCGAACGTTGAAAAAATGGTCAATATTGATGAAATTTTAACATTTAATCTTTTGACTTTAAATGACGGTTGGATGTGAGTTATTACTTTTTCAACTAAAAAAAGTGTGTTTAAAGTCATTTCTGTGCCTGAAATTGGTAAAAATTGAAGATTTTGAGTAAGCAAACTCTGTAAAAATGGCAATTTTGGTCACTGTGAGGGTTTAAAAAGTGGTTATTCAACATGAGGCCCGATCCAAATGACATTTTGAATCATTTTTGGTAGAGTCCAAAAAATCAATTTTCTGATGAAAAACGATGACCCCGGACCAGTCGAACGTTGAAAAAAATGGTCAATATTGATGAAATTTTAATATTTAATCTTTTCACTTTAAATGACGGTTGGATGTGAGTTATTACTTTTTCAACTAAAATAAGTGTGTTTAAAGTCATTTCTGTGCCTGAAATTGGTCAAAATTGAAGATTTTGAGTAAGCAAAACTCTGTAAAAATGGCAATTTTGGTCACTGTGAGGGTTTAAAAAGTGGTTATTCAACATGAGGCCCGATCCAAATGACATTTTGAATCATTTTTGGTAGAGTCCAAAAAATCAATTTTCTGATGAAAAACGATGACCCCGGACCAGTCGAACGTTGAAAAAATGGTCAATATTGATGAAATTTTAACATTTAATCTTTTGACTTTAAATGACGGTTGGATGTGAGTTATTACTTTTTCAACTAAAATAAGTGTGTTTAAAGTCATTTCTGTGCCTGAAATTGGTCAAAATTGAAGATTTTGAGTAAGCAAAACTCTGTAAAAATGGCAGTTTTGGTCACTGTGAGGGTTTAAAAAGTGGTTATTCAACATGAGGCCCGATCCAAATGACATTTTGAATCATTTTTGGTAGAGTCCAAAAAATCAATTTTCTGATGAAAAAATGATGACCCCGGACCAGTCAAACGTTGAAAAACATTGGTCAATATTGATGAAATTTTAACATTTAATCTTTTGACTTTAAATGACGGTTGGATGTGAGTTATTACTTTTTCAACTAAAATAAGTGTGTTTAAAGTCATTTCTGTGCCTGAAATTGGTCAAAATTGAAGATTTTGAGTAAGCAAAACTCTGTAAAAATGGCAATTTTGGTCACTGTGAGGGTTTAAAAAGTGGTTATTCAACATGAGGCCCGATCCAAATGACATTTTGAATCATTTTTGGTAGAGTCCAAAAAATCAATTTTCTGATGAAAAACGATGACCCCGGACCAGTCGAACGTTGAAAAAATGGTCAATATTGATGAAATTTTAACATTTAATCTTTTGACTTTAAATGACGGTTGGATGTGAGTTCTTACTTTTTCAACTAAAATAAGTGTGTTTAAAGTCATTTCTGTGCCTGAAATTGGTCAAAATTGAAGATTTTGAGTAAGCAAAACTCTGTAAAAATGGCAGTTTTGGTCACTGTGAGGGTTTAAAAAGTGGTTATTCAACATGAGGCCCGATCCAAATGACATTTTGAATCATTTTTGGTAGAGTCCAAAAAATCAATTTTCTGATGAAAAACGATGACCCCGGACCAGTCGAACGTTGAAAAAATGGTCAATATTGATGAAATTTTAATATTTAATCTTTTGACTTTAAATGATGGTTGGATGTGAGTTATTACTTTTTCAACTACAATAAGTGTGTTTAAAGTCATTTCTGTGCCTGAAATTGGTCAAAATTGAAGATTTTGAGTAAGCAAAACTCTGTAAAAATGGCAGTTTTGGTCACTGTGAGGGTTTAAAAAGTGGTTATTCAACATGAGGCCCGATCCAAAATGACATTTTGAATCATTTTTGGTAGAGTCCAAAAAATCAATTTTCTGATGAAAAACGATGACCCTGGACCAGTCGAACGTTGAAAAAATGGTCAATATTGATGAAATTTTAATATTTAATCTTTTGACTTTAAATGATGGTTGGATGTGAGTTATTACTTTTTCAACTACAATAAGTGTGTTTAAAGTAATTTCTGTGCCTGAAATTGGTCAAAATTGAAGATTTTGAGTAAGCAAAACTCTGTAAAAATGGCAATTTTGGTCACTGTGAGGGTTTAAAAAGTGGTTATTCAACATGAGGCCCGATCCAAATGACATTTTGAATCATTTTTGGTAGAGTCCAAAAAATCAATTTTCTGATGAAAAACGATGACCCCGGACCAGTCGAACGTTGAAAAAATGGTCAATATTGATGAAATTTTAACATTTAATCTTTTGACTTTAAATGACGGTTGGATGTGAGTTATTACTTTTTCAACTAAAATAAGTGTGTTTAAAGTCATTTCTGTGCCTGAAATTGGTCAAAATTGAAGATTTTGAGTAAGCAAAACTCTGTAAAAATGGCAATTTTGGTCACTGTTAGGGTTTAAAAAGTGGTTATTCAACATGAGGCCCGATCCAAATGACATTTTGAATCATTTTTGGTAGAGTCCAAAAAATCCATTTTCTGATGAAAAACGATTACCCCGGACCAGTCGAACGTTGAAAAAATGGTCAATATTGATGAAATTTTAACATTTAATCTTTTGACTTTAAATGACGGTTGGATGTGAGTTATTACTTTTTCAACTAAAATAAGTGTGTTTAAAGTCATTTCTGTGCCTGAAATTGGTAAAAATTGAAGATTTTGAGTAAGCAAACTCTGTAAAAATGGCAATTTTGGTCACTGTGAGGGTTTAAAAAGTGGTTATTCAACATGAGGCCCGATCCAAATGACATTTTGAATCATTTTTGGTAGAGTCCAAAAAATCCATTTTCTGATGAAAAACGATTATCCCGGACCAGTCGAACGTTGAAAAAATTGTCAATATTGATGAAATTTTAACATTTAATCTTTTGACTTTAAATGACGGTTGGATGTGAGTTATTACTTTTTCAACTAAAAAAGTGTGTTTAAAGTCATTTCTGTGCCTGAAATTGGTAAAAATTGAAGATTTTGAGTAAGCAAACTCTGTAAAAATGGCAATTTTGGTCACTGTGAGGGTTTAAAAAGTGGTTATTCAACATGAGGCCCGATCCAAATGACATTTTGAATCATTTTTGGTAGAGTCCAAAAAATCAATTTTCTGATGAAAAACGATGACCCCGGATCAGTCGAACGTTTAAAAAATGGTCAATATTGATGAAAGTTTAACATTTAATCTTTTGACTTTAAATGACGGTTGGATGTGAGTTATGACTTTTTCAACTAAAATAAGTGTGTTTAAAGTCATTTCTGTGCCTGAAATTGGTCAAAATTGAAGATTTTGAGTAAGCAAAACTCTGTAAAAATGGCAATTTTGGTCACTGTGAGGGTTTAAAAAGTGGTTATTCAACATGAGGCCCGATCCAAATGACATTTTGAATCATTTTTGGTAGAGTCCAAAAAATCAATTTTCTATTGAAAAACGATGACCCCGGACCAGTCGAACGTTGAAAAAATGGTCAATATTGATGAAATTTTAACATTTAATCTTTTGACTTTAAATGACGGTTGGATGTGAGTTATTACTTTTTCAACTAAAATAAGTGTGTTTAAAGTCATTTCTGTGCCTGAAATTGGTCAAAATTGAAGATTTTGAGTAAGCAAAACTCTGTAAAAATGGCAATTTTGGTCACTGTTAGGGTTTAAAAAGTGGTTATTCAACATGAGGCCCGATCCAAATGACATTTTGAATCATTTTTGGTAGAGTCCAAAAAATCAATTTTCTGATGAAAAACGATGACCCCGGACCAGTTGTACGTTGAAAAAATGGTCAATATTGATGAAATTTTAACATTTAATCTTTTGACTTTAAATGACGGTTGGATGTGAGTTATTACTTTTTCAACTACAATAAGTGTGTTTAAAGTCATTTCTGTGCCTGAAATTGGTCAAAATTGAAGATTTTGAGTAAGCAAAACTCTGTAAAAATGGCAATTTTGGTCACTGTGAGGGTTTAAAAAGTGGTTATTCAACATGAGGCCCAATCCAAATGACATTTTGAATCATTTTTGGTAGAGTCCAAAAAATCAATTTTCTGATGAAAAACGATGACCCCGGATCAGTCGAACGTTTAAAAAATGGTCAATATTGATGAAAGTTTAACATTTAATCTTTTGACTTTAAATGACGGTTGGATGTGAGTTATGACTTTTTCAACTAAAATAAGTGTGTTTAAAGTCATTTCTGTGCCTGAAATTGGTCAAAATTGAAGATTTTGAGTAAGCAAAACTCTGTAAAAATGGCAATTTTGGTCACTGTGAGGGTTTAAAAAGTGGTTATTCAACATGAGGCCCGATCCAAATGACATTTTGAATCATTTTTGGTAGAGTCCAAAAAATCCATTTTCTGATGAAAAACGATGACCCCGGACCAGTCGAACGTTGAAAAAATGGTCAATATTGATGAAATTTTAACATTTAATCTTTTGACTTTAAATGATGGTTGGATGTGAGTTATTACTTTTTCAACTAAAATAAGTGTGTTTAAAGTCATTTCTGTGCCTGAAATTGGTCAAAATTGAAGATTTTGAGTAAGCAAAACTCTGTAAAAATGGCAATTTTGGTCACTGTTAGGGTTTAAAAAGTGGTTATTCAACATGAGGCCCGATCCAAATGACATTTTGAATCATTTTTGGTAGAGTCCAAAAAATCAATTTTCTGATGAAAAACGATGACCCCGGACCAGTTGTACGTTGAAAAAATGGTCAATATTGATGAAATTTTAACATTTAATCTTTTGACTTTAAATGACGGTTGGATGTGAGTTATTACTTTTTCAACTACAATAAGTGTGTTTAAAGTCATTTCTGTGCCTGAAATTGGTCAAAATTGAAGATTTTGAGTAAGCAAAACTCTGTAAAAATGGCAATTTTGGTCACTGTGAGGGTTTAAAAAGTGGTTATTCAACATGAGGCCCGATCCAAATGACATTTTGAATCATTTTTGGTAGAGTCCAAAAAATCAATTTTCTGATGAAAAACGATGACCCCGGACCAGTCGAACGTTGAAAAAATGGTCAATATTGATGAAATTTTAACATTTAATCTTTTGACTTTAAATGACGGTTGGATTTGAGTTATTACTTTTTCAACTAAAATAAGTGTGTTTAAAGTCATTTCTGTACCTGAAATTGGTCAAAATTGAAGATTTTGAGTAAGCAAAACTCCGTAAAAATGGCAATTTTGGTCACTGTGAGGGTTTAAAAAGGGGTTATTCAACATGAGGCCCGATCCAAATGACATTTTGAATCATTTTTGGTAAAGTCCAAAAAATCAATTTTCTGATGAAAAACGATGACCCCGGACCAGTCGAACGTTGAAAAAATGGTCAATATTGATGAAATTTTAACATTTAATCTTTTGACTTTAAATGACGGTTGGATGTGAGTTATTACTTTTTCAACTAAAATAAGTGTGTTTAAAGTCATTTCTGTGCCTGAAATTGGTCAAAATTGAAGATTTTGAGTAAGCAAAACTCTGTAAAAATGGCAGTTTTGGTCACTGTGAGGGTTTAAAAAGATGTTATTCAACATGAGGCCTGATCCAAATGACATTTTGAATCATTTTTGGTAGAGTCCAAAAAATCCATTTTCTGATGAAAAACGATGACCCCGGACCAGTCGAACGTTGAAAAAATGGTCAATATTGATGAAATTTTAACATTTAATCGTTTGACTTTAAATGATGGTTGGATGTGAGTTATTACTTTTTCAACTACAATAAGTGTGTTTAAAGTCATTTCTGTGCCTGAAATTGGTCAAAATTGAAGATTTTGAGTAAGCAAAACTCTGTAAAAATGGCAATTTTGGTCACTGTGAGGGTTTAAAAAGTGGTTATTCACCATGAGGCCCGATCCAAATGACATTTTGAATCATTTTTGGTAGAGTCCAAAAATCAATTTTCTGATGAAAAACGATGACCCCGGATCAGTCGAACGTTTAAAAAATGGTCAATATTGATGAAAGTTTAACATTTAATCTTTTGACTTTAAATGACGGTTGGATGTGAGTTATGACTTTTTCAACTAAAATAAGTGTGTTTAAAGTCATTTCTGTGCCTGAAATTGGTCAAAATTGAAGATTTTGAGTAAGCAAAACTCTGTAAAAATGGCAATTTTGGTCACTGTGAGGGTTTAAAAAGTGGTTATTCAACATGAGGCCCGATCCAAATGACATTTTGAATCATTTTTGGTAGAGTCCAAAAAATCCATTTTCTGATGAAAAACGATTACCCCGGACCAGTCGAACGTTGAAAAAATGGTCAATATTGATGAAATTTTAACATTTAATCTTTTGACTTTAAATGACGGTTGGATGTGAGTTATTACTTTTTCAACTAAAAAAAGTGTGTTTAAAGTCATTTCTGTGCCTGAAATTGGTAAAAATTGAAGATTTTGAGTAAGCAAACTCTGTAAAAATGGCAATTTTGGTCACTGTGAGGGTTTAAAAAGTGGTTATTCAACATGAGGCCCGATCCAAATGACATTTTGAATCATTTTTGGTAGAGTCCAAAAAATCAATTTTCTGATGAAAAACGATGACCCCGGACCAGTCGAATGTTGAAAAAAATGGTCAATATTGATGAAATTTTAATATTTAATCTTTTCACTTTAAATGACGGTTGGATGTGAGTTATTACTTTTTCAACTAAAATAAGTGTGTTTAAAGTCATTTCTGTGCCTGAAATTGGTCAAAATTGAAGATTTTGAGTAAGCAAAACTCTGTAAAAATGGCAATTTTGGTCACTGTGAGGGTTTAAAAAGTGGTTATTCAACATGAGGCCCGATCCAAATGACATTTTGAATCATTTTTGGTAGAGTCCAAAAAATCAATTTTCTGATGAAAAACGATGACCCCGGACCAGTCGAACGTTGAAAAAATGGTCAATATTGATGAAATTTTAACATTTAATCTTTTGACTTTAAATGACGGTTGGATGTGAGTTATTACTTTTTCAACTAAAATAAGTGTGTTTAAAGTCATTTCTGTGCCTGAAATTGGTCAAAATTGAAGATTTTGAGTAAGCAAAACTCTGTAAAAATGGCAGTTTTGGTCACTGTGAGGGTTTAAAAAGTGGTTATTCAACATGAGGCCCGATCCAAATGACATTTTGAATCATTTTTGGTAGAGTCCAAAAAATCAATTTTCTGATGAAAAACGATGACCCCGGACCAGTCGAACGTTGAAAAAATGGTCAATATTGATGAAATTTTAACATTTAATCTTTTGACTTTAAATGACGGTTGGATGTGAGTTCTTACTTTTTCAACTAAAATAAGTGTGTTTAAAGTCATTTCTGTGCCTGAAATTGGTCAAAATTGAAGATTTTGAGTAAGCAAAACTCTGTAAAAATGGCAGTTTTGGTCACTGTGAGGGTTTAAAAAGTGGTTATTCAACATGAGGCCCGATCCAAATGACATTTTGAATCATTTTTGGTAGAGTCCAAAAAATCAATTTTCTGATGAAAAACGATGACCCCGGACCAGTCGAACGTTGAAAAAATGGTCAATATTGATGAAATTTTAATATTTAATCTTTTGACTTTAAATGATGGTTGGATGTGAGTTATTACTTTTTCAACTACAATAAGTGTGTTTAAAGTCATTTCTGTGCCTGAAATTGGTCAAAATTGAAGATTTTGAGTAAGCAAAACTCTGTAAAAATGGCAGTTTTGTTCACTGTGAGGGTTTAAAAAGTGGTTATTCAACATGAGGCCCGATCCAAAATGACATTTTGAATCATTTTTGGTAGAGTCCAAAAAATCAATTTTCTGATGAAAAACGATGACCCTGGACCAGTCGAACGTTGAAAAAATGGTCAATATTGATGAAATTTTAATATTTAATCTTTTGACTTTAAATGATGGTTGGATGTGAGTTATTACTTTTTCAACTACAATAAGTGTGTTTAAAGTAATTTCTGTGCCTGAAATTGGTCAAAATTGAAGATTTTGAGTAAGCAAAACTCTGTAAAAATGGCAATTTTGGTCACTGTGAGGGTTTAAAAAGTGGTTATTCAACATGAGGCCCGATCCAAATGACATTTTGAATCATTTTTGGTAGAGTCCAAAAAATCAATTTTCTGATGAAAAACGATGACCCCGGACCAGTCGAACGTTGAAAAAATGGTCAATATTGATGAAATTTTAACATTTAATCTTTTGACTTTAAATGACGGTTGGATGTGAGTTATTACTTTTTCAACTAAAATAAGTGTGTTTAAAGTCATTTCTGTGCCTGAAATTGGTCAAAATTGAAGATTTTGAGTAAGCAAAACTCTGTAAAAATGGCAATTTTGGTCACTGTGAGGGTTTAAAAAGTGGTTATTCAACATGAGGCCCGATCCAAATGACATTTTGAATCATTTTTGGTAGAGTCCAAAAAATCAATTTTCTGATGAAAAACGATGACCCCGGACCAGTCGAACGTTGAAAAAATGGTCAATATTGATGAAATTTTAACATTTAATCTTTTGACTTTAAATGACGGTTGGATGTGAGTTATTACTTTTTCAACTAAAATAAGTGTGTTTAAAGTCATTTCTGTGCCTGAAATTGGTCAAAATTGAAGATTTTGAGTAAGCAAAACTCTGTAAAAATGGCAATTTTGGTCACTGTTAGGGTTTAAAAAGTGGTTATTCAACATGAGGCCCGATCCAAATGACATTTTGAATCATTTTTGGTAGAGTCCAAAAAATCAATTTTCTGATGAAAAACGATGACCCCGGACCAGTTGTACGTTGAAAAAATGGTCAATATTGATGAAATTTTAACATTTAATCTTTTGACTTTAAATGACGGTTGGATGTGAGTTATTACTTTTTCAACTACAATAAGTGTGTTTAAAGTCATTTCTGTGCCTGAAATTGGTCAAAATTGAAGATTTTGAGTAAGCAAAACTCTGTAAAAATGGCAATTTTGGTCACTGTGAGGGTTTAAAAAGTGGTTATTCAACATGAGGCCCAATCCAAATGACATTTTGAATCATTTTTGGTAGAGTCCAAAAAATCAATTTTCTGATGAAAAACGATGACCCCGGATCAGTCGAACGTTTAAAAAATGGTCAATATTGATGAAAGTTTAACATTTAATCTTTTGACTTTAAATGACGGTTGGATGTGAGTTATGACTTTTTCAACTAAAATAAGTGTGTTTAAAGTCATTTCTGTGCCTGAAATTGGTCAAAATTGAAGATTTTGAGTAAGCAAAACTCTGTAAAAATGGCAATTTTGGTCACTGTGAGGGTTTAAAAAGTGGTTATTCAACATGAGGCCCGATCCAAATGACATTTTGAATCATTTTTGGTAGAGTCCAAAAAATCCATTTTCTGATGAAAAACGATGACCCCGGACCAGTCGAACGTTGAAAAAATGGTCAATATTGATGAAATTTTAACATTTAATCTTTTGACTTTAAATGATGGTTGGATGTGAGTTATTACTTTTTCAACTAAAATAAGTGTGTTTAAAGTCATTTCTGTGCCTGAAATTGGTCAAAATTGAAGATTTTGAGTAAGCAAAACTCTGTAAAAATGGCAATTTTGGTCACTGTTAGGGTTTAAAAAGTGGTTATTCAACATGAGGCCCGATCCAAATGACATTTTGAATCATTTTTGGTAGAGTCCAAAAAATCAATTTTCTGATGAAAAACGATGACCCCGGACCAGTTGTACGTTGAAAAAATGGTCAATATTGATGAAATTTTAACATTTAATCTTTTGACTTTAAATGACGGTTGGATGTGAGTTATTACTTTTTCAACTACAATAAGTGTGTTTAAAGTCATTTCTGTGCCTGAAATTGGTCAAAATTGAAGATTTTGAGTAAGCAAAACTCTGTAAAAATGGCAATTTTGGTCACTGTGAGGGTTTAAAAAGTGGTTATTCAACATGAGGCCCGATCCAAATGACATTTTGAATCATTTTTGGTAGAGTCCAAAAAATCAATTTTCTGATGAAAAACGATGACCCTGGACCAGTCGAACGTTGAAAAAATGGTCAATATTGATGAAATTTTAATATTTAATCTTTTCACTTTAAATGACGGTTGGATGTGAGTTATTACTTTTTCAACTAAAATAAGTGTGTTTAAAGTCATTTCTGTGCCTGAAATTGGTCAAAATTGAAGATTTTGAGTAAGCAAAACTCTGTAAAAATGGCAATTTTGGTCACTGTGAGGGTTTAAAAAGTGGTTATTCAACATGAGGCCCGATCCAAATGACATTTTGAATCATTTTTGGTAGAGTCCAAAAAATCAATTTTCTGATGAAAAACGATGACCCCGGACCAGTCGAACGTTGAAAAAATGGTCAATATTGATGAAATTTTAACATTTAATCTTTTGACTTTAAATGACGGTTGGATTTGAGTTATTACTTTTTCAACTAAAATAAGTGTGTTTAAAGTCATTTCTGTACCTGAAATTGGTCAAAATTGAAGATTTTGAGTAAGCAAAACTCCGTAAAAATGGCAATTTTGGTCACTGTGAGGGTTTAAAAAGGGGTTATTCAACATGAGGCCCGATCCAAATGACATTTTGAATCATTTTTGGTAAAGTCCAAAAAATCAATTTTCTGATGAAAAACGATGACCCCGGACCAGTCGAACGTTGAAAAAATGGTCAATATTGATGAAATTTTAACATTTAATCTTTTGACTTTAAATGACGGTTGGATGTGAGTTATTACTTTTTCAACTAAAATAAGTGTGTTTAAAGTCATTTCTGTGCCTGAAATTGGTCAAAATTGAAGATTTTGAGTAAGCAAAACTCTGTAAAAATGGCAGTTTTGGTCACTGTGAGGGTTTAAAAAGATGTTATTCAACATGAGGCCTGATCCAAATGACATTTTGAATCATTTTTGGTAGAGTCCAAAAAATCCATTTTCTGATGAAAAACGATGACCCCGGACCAGTCGAACGTTGAAAAAATGGTCAATATTGATGAAATTTTAACATTTAATCGTTTGACTTTAAATGATGGTTGGATGTGAGTTATTACTTTTTCAACTACAATAAGTGTGTTTAAAGTCATTTCTGTGCCTGAAATTGGTCAAAATTGAAGATTTTGAGTAAGCAAAACTCTGTAAAAATGGCAATTTTGGTCACTGTGAGGGTTTAAAAAGTGGTTATTCACCATGAGGCCCGATCCAAATGACATTTTGAATCATTTTTGGTAGAGTCCAAAAATCAATTTTCTGATGAAAAACGATGACCCCGGATCAGTCGAACGTTTAAAAAATGGTCAATATTGATGAAAGTTTAACATTTAATCTTTTGACTTTAAATGACGGTTGGATGTGAGTTATTACTTTTTCAACTAAAATAAGTGTGTTTAAAGTCATTTCTGTGCCTGAAATTGGTCAAAATTGAAGATTTTGAGTAAGCAAAACTCTGTAAAAATGGCAATTTTGGTCACTGTGAGGGTTTAAAAAGTGGTTATTCAACATGAGGCCCGATCCAAATGACATTTTGAATCATTTTTGGTAGAGTCCAAAAAATCCATTTTCTGATGAAAAACGATTACCCCGGACCAGTCGAACGTTGAAAAAATGGTCAATATTGATGAAATTTTAACATTTAATCTTTTGACTTTAAATGACGGTTGGATGTGAGTTATTACTTTTTCAACTAAAAAAAGTGTGTTTAAAGTCATTTCTGTGCCTGAAATTGGTAAAAATTGAAGATTTTGAGTAAGCAAAACCTCTGTAAAAATGGCAATTTTGGTCACTGTTAGGGTTTAAAAAGTGGTTATTCAACATGAGGCCCGATCCAAATGACATTTTGAATCATTTTTGGTAGAGTCCAAAAAATCCATTTTCTGATGAAAAACGATTACCCCGGACCAGTTGAACGTTGAAAAAATGGTCAATATTGATGAAATTTTAACATTTAATCTTTTGACTTTAAATGACGGTTGGATGTGAGTTATTACTTTTTCAACTAAAAAAAGTGTGTTTAAAGTCATTTCTGTGCCTGAAATTGGTAAAAATTGAAGATTTTGAGTAAGCAAACTCTGTAAAAATGGCAATTTTGGTCACTGTGAGGGTTTAAAAAGTGGTTATTCAACATGAGGCCCGATCCAAATGACATTTTGAATCATTTTTGGTAGAGTCCAAAAAATCAATTTTCTGATGAAAAACGATGACCCCGGACCAGTCGAACGTTGAAAAAAATGGTCAATATTGATGAAATTTTAATATTTAATCTTTTCACTTTAAATGACGGTTGGATGTGAGTTATTACTTTTTCAACTAAAATAAGTGTGTTTAAAGTCATTTCTGTGCCTGAAATTGGTCAAAATTGAAGATTTTGAGTAAGCAAAACTCTGTAAAAATGGCAATTTTGGTCACTGTGAGGGTTTAAAAAGTGGTTATTCAACATGAGGCCCGATCCAAATGACATTTTGAATCATTTTTGGTAGAGTCCAAAAAATCAATTTTCTGATGAAAAACGATGACCCCGGACCAGTCGAACGTTGAAAAAATGGTCAATATTGATGAAATTTTAACATTTAATCTTTTGACTTTAAATGACGGTTGGATGTGAGTTATTACTTTTTCAACTAAAATAAGTGTGTTTAAAGTCATTTCTGTGCCTGAAATTGGTCAAAATTGAAGATTTTGAGTAAGCAAAACTCTGTAAAAATGGCAGTTTTGGTCACTGTGAGGGTTTAAAAAGTGGTTATTCAACATGAGGCCCGATCCAAATGACATTTTGAATCATTTTTGGTAGAGTCCAAAAAATCAATTTTCTGATGAAAAACGATGACCCCGGACCAGTCGAACGTTGAAAAAATGGTCAATATTGATGAAATTTTAACATTTAATCTTTTGACTTTAAATGACGGTTGGATGTGAGTTCTTACTTTTTCAACTAAAATAAGTGTGTTTAAAGTCATTTCTGTGCCTGAAATTGGTCAAAATTGAAGATTTTGAGTAAGCAAAACTCTGTAAAAATGGCAGTTTTGGTCACTGTGAGGGTTTAAAAAGTGGTTATTCAACATGAGGCCCGATCCAAATGACATTTTGAATCATTTTTGGTAGAGTCCAAAAAATCAATTTTCTGATGAAAAACGATGACCCCGGACCAGTCGAACGTTGAAAAAATGGTCAATATTGATGAAATTTTAATATTTAATCTTTTGACTTTAAATGATGGTTGGATGTGAGTTATTACTTTTTCAACTACAATAAGTGTGTTTAAAGTCATTTCTGTGCCTGAAATTGGTCAAAATTGAAGATTTTGAGTAAGCAAAACTCTGTAAAAATGGCAGTTTTGTTCACTGTGAGGGTTTAAAAAGTGGTTATTCAACATGAGGCCCGATCCAAAATGACATTTTGAATCATTTTTGGTAGAGTCCAAAAAATCAATTTTCTGATGAAAAACGATGACCCTGGACCAGTCGAACGTTGAAAAAATGGTCAATATTGATGAAATTTTAATATTTAATCTTTTGACTTTAAATGATGGTTGGATGTGAGTTATTACTTTTTCAACTACAATAAGTGTGTTTAAAGTAATTTCTGTGCCTGAAATTGGTCAAAATTGAAGATTTTGAGTAAGCAAAACTCTGTAAAAATGGCAATTTTGGTCACTGTGAGGGTTTAAAAAGTGGTTATTCAACATGAGGCCCGATCCAAATGACATTTTGAATCATTTTTGGTAGAGTCCAAAAAATCAATTTTCTGATGAAAAACGATGACCCCGGACCAGTCGAACGTTGAAAAAATGGTCAATATTGATGAAATTTTAACATTTAATCTTTTGACTTTAAATGACGGTTGGATGTGAGTTATTACTTTTTCAACTAAAATAAGTGTGTTTAAAGTCATTTCTGTGCCTGAAATTGGTCAAAATTGAAGATTTTGAGTAAGCAAAACTCTGTAAAAATGGCAATTTTGGTCACTGTGAGGGTTTAAAAAGTGGTTATTCAACATGAGGCCCGATCCAAATGACATTTTGAATCATTTTTGGTAGAGTCCAAAAAATCAATTTTCTGATGAAAAACGATGACCCCGGACCAGTCGAACGTTGAAAAAATGGTCAATATTGATGAAATTTTAACATTTAATCTTTTGACTTTAAATGACGGTTGGATGTGAGTTATTACTTTTTCAACTAAAATAAGTGTGTTTAAAGTCATTTCTGTACCTGAAATTGGTCAAAATTGAAGATTTTGAGTAAGCAAAACTCCGTAAAAATGGCAATTTTGGTCACTGTGAGGGTTTAAAAAGGGGTTATTCAACATGAGGCCCGATCCAAATGACATTTTGAATCATTTTTGGTAAAGTCCAAAAAATCAATTTTCTGATGAAAAACGATGACCCCGGACCAGTCGAACGTTGAAAAAATGGTCAATATTGATGAAATTTTAACATTTAATCTTTTGACTTTAAATGACGGTTGGATGTGAGTTATTACTTTTTCAACTAAAATAAGTGTGTTTAAAGTCATTTCTGTGCCTGAAATTGGTCAAAATTGAAGATTTTGAGTAAGCAAAACTCTGTAAAAATGGCAGTTTTGGTCACTGTGAGGGTTTAAAAAGATGTTATTCAACATGAGGCCTGATCCAAATGACATTTTGAATCATTTTTGGTAGAGTCCAAAAAATCCATTTTCTGATGAAAAACGATGACCCCGGACCAGTCGAACGTTGAAAAAATGGTCAATATTGATGAAATTTTAACATTTAATCGTTTGACTTTAAATGATGGTTGGATGTGAGTTATTACTTTTTCAACTACAATAAGTGTGTTTAAAGTCATTTCTGTGCCTGAAATTGGTCAAAATTAAAGATTTTGAGTAAGCAAAACTCTGTAAAAATGGCAATTTTGGTCACTGTGAGGGTTTAAAAAGTGGTTATTCAACATGAGGCCCGATCCAAATGACATTTTGAATCATTTTTGGTAGAGTCCAAAAATCAATTTTCTGATGAAAAACGATGACCCCGGATCAGTCGAACGTTTAAAAAATGGTCAATATTGATGAAAGTTTAACATTTAATCTTTTGACTTTAAATGACGGTTGGATGTGAGTTATGACTTTTTCAACTAAAATAAGTGTGTTTAAAGTCATTTCTGTGCCTGAAATTGGTCAAAATTGAAGATTTTGAGTAAGCAAAACTCTGTAAAAATGGCAATTTTGGTCACTGTGAGGGTTTAAAAAGTGGTTATTCAACATGAGGCCCGATCCAAATGACATTTTGAATCATTTTTGGTAGAGTCCAAAAAATCCATTTTCTGATGAAAAACGATTACCCCGGACCAGTCGAACGTTGAAAAAATGGTCAATATTGATGAAATTTTAACATTTAATCTTTTGACTTTAAATGACGGTTGGATGTGAGTTATTACTTTTTCAACTAAAAAAAGTGTGTTTAAAGTCATTTCTGTGCCTGAAATTGGTAAAAATTGAAGATTTTGAGTAAGCAAACTCTGTAAAAATGGCAATTTTGGTCACTGTGAGGGTTTAAAAAGTGGTTATTCAACATGAGGCCCGATCCAAATGACATTTTGAATCATTTTTGGTAGAGTCCAAAAAATCAATTTTCTGATGAAAAACGATGACCCCGGACCAGTCGAACGTTGAAAAAAATGGTCAATATTGATGAAATTTTAATATTTAATCTTTTCACTTTAAATGACGGTTGGATGTGAGTTATTACTTTTTCAACTAAAATAAGTGTGTTTAAAGTCATTTCTGTGCCTGAAATTGGTCAAAATTGAAGATTTTGAGTAAGCAAAACTCTGTAAAAATGGCAATTTTGGTCACTGTGAGGGTTTAAAAAGTGGTTATTCAACATGAGGCCCGATCCAAATGACATTTTGAATCATTTTTGGTAGAGTCCAAAAAATCAATTTTCTGATGAAAAACGATGACCCCGGACCAGTCGAACGTTGAAAAAATGGTCAATATTGATGAAATTTTAACATTTAATCTTTTGACTTTAAATGACGGTTGGATGTGAGTTATTACTTTTTCAACTAAAATAAGTGTGTTTAAAGTCATTTCTGTGCCTGAAATTGGTCAAAATTGAAGATTTTGAGTAAGCAAAACTCTGTAAAAATGGCAGTTTTGGTCACTGTGAGGGTTTAAAAAGTGGTTATTCAACATGAGGCCCGATCCAAATGACATTTTGAATCATTTTTGGTAGAGTCCAAAAAATCAATTTTCTGATGAAAAACGATGACCCCGGACCAGTCGAACGTTGAAAAAATGGTCAATATTGATGAAATTTTAACATTTAATCTTTTGACTTTAAATGACGGTTGGATGTGAGTTCTTACTTTTTCAACTAAAATAAGTGTGTTTAAAGTCATTTCTGTGCCTGAAATTGGTCAAAATTGAAGATTTTGAGTAAGCAAAACTCTGTAAAAATGGCAGTTTTGGTCACTGTGAGGGTTTAAAAAGTGGTTATTCAACATGAGGCCCGATCCAAATGACATTTTGAATCATTTTTGGTAGAGTCCAAAAAATCAATTTTCTGATGAAAAACGATGACCCCGGACCAGTCGAACGTTGAAAAAATCGTCAATATTGATGAAATTTTAATATTTAATCTTTTGACTTTAAATGATGGTTGGATGTGAGTTATTACTTTTTCAACTACAATAAGTGTGTTTAAAGTCATTTCTGTGCCTGAAATTGGTCAAAATTGAAGATTTTGAGTAAGCAAAACTCTGTAAAAATGGCAGTTTTGGTCACTGTGAGGGTTTAAAAAGTGGTTATTCAACATGAGGCCCGATCCAAAATGACATTTTGAATCATTTTTGGTAGAGTCCAAAAAATCAATTTTCTGATGAAAAACGATGACCCTGGACCAGTCGAACGTTGAAAAAATGGTCAATATTGATGAAATTTTAATATTTAATCTTTTGACTTTAAATGATGGTTGGATGTGAGTTATTACTTTTTCAACTACAATAAGTGTGTTTAAAGTAATTTCTGTGCCTGAAATTGGTCAAAATTGAAGATTTTGAGTAAGCAAAACTCTGTAAAAATGGCAATTTTGGTCACTGTGAGGGTTTAAAAAGTGGTTATTCAACATGAGGCCCGATCCAAATGACATTTTGAATCATTTTTGGTAGAGTCCAAAAAATCAATTTTCTGATGAAAAACGATGACCCCGGACCAGTCGAACGTTGAAAAAATGGTCAATATTGATGAAATTTTAACATTTAATCTTTTGACTTTAAATGACGGTTGGATGTGAGTTATTACTTTTTCAACTAAAATAAGTGTGTTTAAAGTCATTTCTGTGCCTGAAATTGGTCAAAATTGAAGATTTTGAGTAAGCAAAACTCTGTAAAAATGGCAATTTTGGTCACTGTTAGGGTTTAAAAAGTGGTTATTCAACATGAGGCCCGATCCAAATGACATTTTGAATCATTTTTGGTAGAGTCCAAAAAATCCATTTTCTGATGAAAACCGATTACCCCGGACCAGTCGAACGTTGAAAAAATGGTCAATATTGATGAAATTTTAACATTTAATCTTTTGACTTTAAATGATGGTTGGATGTGAGTTATTACTTTTTCAACTAAAATAAGTGTGTTTAAAGTCATTTCTGTGCCTGAAATTGGTAAAAATTGAAGATTTTGAGTAAGCAAACTCTGTAAAAATGGCAATTTTGGTCACTGTGAGGGTTTAAAAAGTGGTTATTCAACATGAGGCCCGATCCAAATGACATTTTGAATCATTTTTGGTAGAGTCCAAAAAATCAATTTTCTGATGAAAAACGATGACCCTGGACCAGTCGAACGTTGAAAAAATGGTCAATATTGATGAAATTTTAATATTTAATCTTTTGACTTTAAATGATGGTTGGATGTGAGTTATTACTTTTTCAACTACAATAAGTGTGTTTAAAGTAATTTCTGTGCCTGAAATTGGTCAAAATTGAAGATTTTGAGTAAGCAAAACTCTGTAAAAATGGCAATTTTGGTCACTGTGAGGGTTTAAAAAGTGGTTATTCAACATGAGGCCCGATCCAAATGACATTTTGAATCATTTTTGGTAGAGTCCAAAAAATCCATTTTCTGATGAAAAACGATTATCCCGGACCAGTCGAACGTTGAAAAAATTGTCAATATTGATGAAATTTTAACATTTAATCTTTTGACTTTAAATGACGGTTGGATGTGAGTTATTACTTTTTCAACTAAAAAAGTGTGTTTAAAGTCATTTCTGTGCCTGAAATTGGTAAAAATTGAAGATTTTGAGTAAGCAAACTCTGTAAAAATGGCAATTTTGGTCACTGTGAGGGTTTAAAAAGTGGTTATTCAACATGAGGCCCGATCCAAATGACATTTTGAATCATTTTTGGTAGAGTCCAAAAAATCAATTTTCTGATGAAAAACGATGACCCCGGATCAGTCGAACGTTTAAAAAATGGTCAATATTGATGAAAGTTTAACATTTAATCTTTTGACTTTAAATGACGGTTGGATGTGAGTTATGACTTTTTCAACTAAAATAAGTGTGTTTAAAGTCATTTCTGTGCCTGAAATTGGTCAAAATTGAAGATTTTGAGTAAGCAAAACTCTGTAAAAATGGCAATTTTGGTCACTGTGAGGGTTTAAAAAGTGGTTATTCAACATGAGGCCCGATCCAAATGACATTTTGAATCATTTTTGGTAGAGTCCAAAAAATCAATTTTCTATTGAAAAACGATGACCCCGGACCAGTCGAACGTTGAAAAAATGGTCAATATTGATGAAATTTTAACATTTAATCTTTTGACTTTAAATGACGGTTGGATGTGAGTTATTACTTTTTCAACTAAAATAAGTGTGTTTAAAGTCATTTCTGTGCCTGAAATTGGTCAAAATTGAAGATTTTGAGTAAGCAAAACTCTGTAAAAATGGCAATTTTGGTCACTGTTAGGGTTTAAAAAGTGGTTATTCAACATGAGGCCCGATCCAAATGACATTTTGAATCATTTTTGGTAGAGTCCAAAAAAATCAATTTTCTGATGAAAAACGATGACCCCGGACCAGTTGTACGTTGAAAAAATGGTCAATATTGATGAAATTTTAACATTTAATCTTTTGACTTTAAATGACGGTTGGATGTGAGTTATTACTTTTTCAACTACAATAAGTGTGTTTAAAGTCATTTCTGTGCCTGAAATTGGTCAAAATTGAAGATTTTGAGTAAGCAAAACTCTGTAAAAATTGCAATTTTGGTCACTGTGAGGGTTTAAAAAGTGGTTATTCAACATGAGGCCCGATCCAAATGACATTTTGAATCATTTTTGGTAGAGTCCAAAAAATCAATTTTCTATTGAAAAACGATGACCCCGGACCAGTCGAACGTTGAAAAAATGGTCAATATTGATGAAATTTTAACATTTAATCTTTTGACTTTAAATGACGGTTGGATGTGAGTTATTACTTTTTCAACTAAAATAAGTGTGTTTAAAGTCATTTCTGTGCCTGAAATTGGTCAAAATTGAAGATTTTGAGTAAGCAAAACTCTGTAAAAATGGCAATTTTGGTCACTGTTAGGGTTTAAAAAGTGGTTATTCAACATGAGGCCCGATCCAAATGACATTTTGAATCATTTTTGGTAGAGTCCAAAAAATCAATTTTCTGATGAAAAACGATGACCCCGGACCAGTCGAACGTTGAAAAAATGGTCAATATTGATGAAATTTTAACATTTAATCTTTTGACTTTAAATGACGGTTGGATGTGAGTTATTACTTTTTCAACTAAAATAAGTGTGTTTAAAGTCATTTCTGTGCCTGAAATTGGTCAAAATTGAAGATTTTGAGTAAGCAAAACTCTGTAAAAATGGCAATTTTGGTCACTGTGAGGGTTTAAAAAGTGGTTATTCAACATGAGGCCCAATCCAAATGACATTTTGAATCATTTTTGGTAGAGTCCAAAAAATCAATTTTCTGATGAAAAACGATGACCCCGGATCAGTCGAACGTTTAAAAAATGGTCAATATTGATGAAAGTTTAACATTTAATCTTTTGACTTTAAATGACGGTTGGATGTGAGTTATGACTTTTTCAACTAAAATAAGTGTGTTTAAAATCATTTCTGTGCCTGAAATTGGTCAAAATTGAAGATTTTGAGTAAGCAAAACTCTGTAAAAATGGCAATTTTGGTCACTGTGAGGGTTTAAAAAGTGGTTATTCAACATGAGGCCCGATCCAAATGACATTTTGAATCATTTTTGGTAGAGTCCAAAAAATCCATTTTCTGATGAAAAACGATGACCCCGGACCAGTCGAACGTTGAAAAAATGGTCAATATTGATGAAATTTTAACATTTAATCTTTTGACTTTAAATGACGGTTGGATGTGAGTTATTACTTTTTCAACTAAAATAAGTGTGTTTAAAGTCATTTCTGTGCCTGAAATTGGTCAAAATTGAAGATTTTGAGTAAGCAAAACTCTGTAAAAATGGCAATTTTGGTCACTGTTAGGGTTTAAAAAGTGGTTATTCAACATGAGGCCCGATCCAAATGACATTTTGAATCATTTTTGGTAGAGTCCAAAAAATCAATTTTCTGATGAAAAACGATGACCCCGGACCAGTTGTACGTTGAAAAAATGGTCAATATTGATGAAATTTTAACATTTAATCTTTTGACTTTAAATGACGGTTGGATGTGAGTTATTACTTTTTCAACTACAATAAGTGTGTTTAAAGTCATTTCTGTGCCTGAAATTGGTCAAAATTGAAGATTTTGAGTAAGCAAAACTCTGTAAAAATGGCAATTTTGGTCACTGTGAGGGTTTAAAAAGTGGTTATTCAACATGAGGCCCGATCCAAATGACATTTTGAATCATTTTTGGTAGAGTCCAAAAAATCAATTTTCTGATGAAAAACGATGACCCCGGACCAGTCGAACGTTGAAAAAATGGTCAATATTGATGAAATTTTAACATTTAATCTTTTGACTTTAAATGACGGTTGGATTTGAGTTATTACTTTTTCAACTAAAATAAGTGTGTTTAAAGTCATTTCTGTACCTGAAATTGGTCAAAATTGAAGATTTTGAGTAAGCAAAACTCTGTAAAAATGGCAGTTTTTGTCACTGTGAGGGTTTAAAAAGTGGTTATTCAACATGAGGCCTGATCCAAATGACATTTTGAATCATTTTTGGTAGAGTCCAAAAAATCAATTTTCTGATGAAAAACGATGACCCCGGACCAGTCGAACGTTGAAAAAATGGTCAATATTGATGAAATTTTAACATTTAATCTTTTGACTTTAAATGATGGTTGGATGTGAGTTATTACTTTTTCAACTACAATAAGTGTGTTTAAAGTCATTTCTGTGCCTGAAATTGGTCAAAATTGAAGATTTTGAGTAAGCAAAACTCTGTAAAAATGGCAATTTTGGTCACTGTGAGGGTTTAAAAAGTGGTTATTCAACATGAGGCCCGATCCAAATGACATTTTGAATCATTTTTGGTAGAGTCCAAAAATCAATTTTCTGATGAAAAACGATGACCCCGGATCAGTCGAACGTTTAAAAAATGGTCAATATTGATGAAAGTTTAACATTTAATCTTTTGACTTTAAATGACGGTTGGATGTGAGTTATGACTTTTTCAACTAAAATAAGTGTGTTTAAAGTCATTTCTGTGCCTGAAATTGGTCAAAATTGAAGATTTTGAGTAAGCAAAACTCTGTAAAAATGGCAGTTTTGGTCGCTGTGAGGGTTTAAAAAGTGGTTATTCAACATGAGGCCCGATCCAAATGACATTTTGAATCATTTTTGTTAGAGTCCAAAAAATCCATTTTCTGATGAAAAACGATTACCCCAGACCAGTCGAACGTTGAAAAAATGGTCAATATTGATGAAATTTTAACATTTAATCTTTTGACTTTAAATGACGGTTGGATGTGAGTTATTACTTTTTCAACTAAAAAAAGTGTGTTTAAAGTCATTTCTGTGCCTGAAATTGGTAAAAATTGAAGATTTTGAGTAAGCAAACTCTGTAAAAATGGCAATTGTGGTCACTGTGAGGGTTTAAAAAGTGGTTATTCAACAT